>NC_091039.1:5507500-6154839 GCF_041296385.1 Aphelocoma coerulescens | reverse complement strand
AACTCCTGCCTGGGCCAAACCCCACAAATCCCCAGCCCAGCCCTGGAGTCCCCTCCCTGTGCCCCCAAACCCTCCCGGGGCAGCGCAGGGGCCTGGAGCAGTGGGGACAACATGAAAACAAGCGGGGGACAAGGCCACAGGTCCATGGAGGGGTTTGGGGCCAGCGTCGGCCTCGTCCTGCTGGAGCCGGGAGTTCTGCGGAGGGTCGGGTGGGAGCCGTCTCCTTCCTCAGCGCTTCCATCTCCATGGCGACGAGGGGAACGCGAGATTCGAGTTTAAAATATACTCTGCCTCCTGTTCTTGCCTCGGGCTGGGGAAGGGAGACACAGAGAGGGGTCAGGGCGGTCGGACGGTGGCTCTGCAGAGCGGCTCAGCCCGGAGGGTGCCCACGGGGGAGGAGATTCCGAGCCTGTGGCATTCCTGGAGGAGGAGCTGCGCCTCGGGATACCCAAATGGCGACTGGCAGGTGACAACGAGGATGCCCAGGGGTGATTTGTGGATTGAAGAGGGGACAGGGAGCAGGTTTGGCTTTTTCCTGGGAGCAGCCCAATGCCGGCACCATCCTGGCACTGGCTGGGAGAGATCCCGGCTTTTCCCCAGCCCTACCTGACTGCTGGAAGGCTGAGCCTCGGTGGCCGGGGTCCTTCTGGAGCTGGATCTCCTTCAGGGAGAAGATGGAAGCGTCTGGGCAGAGGGGGCAGAGAGAGGGGTCAGTCCTGCCCGAGGGTGGCACCTCCACGGAGCTCTGCCCTCGCTCTCCTGCCCCACCTCATCCCACCCAAAATCTTATTAATTATCATTATTATTATTCCTCGCTCCCACAGCCCTCATGCTCCCACCCCACCCTGCTGCAGGAGCACCTCTGAGGGAGCAAAGAGGCACCTGAAGGCACCAGGAGCCCTTGTTTTGCCCCTTTTTGGGCGGGGACAGGCAGCACTTACTGTCAGGCAGGAGGTGCACCCGCTCTCCCAGGCTCTTGAAGTAGGGGTGCTGCAGGGCTGCCTCGGCTGAGATCCGGCCCTTGGCTCTGTACTGCACAAAGCCCCAGGAAAAGCCATAAATACACATTTAAATCACACACCTGGGCACCTCTGCACGTTTACATCACACACCTGGGCACCTCTGCACATCCCAGCAGTGCCACGAGCCGGGTGCGTGGCACTGCCCTGCTCCAGCTGCACCTTCCCTGCAGCAAACCCCCTTTTCCACCCCCCTGGGCTGCTCCCCCACTCACCAGGAGCAGATTTGTCAGCAGGTCGATGCCTTCCGAGTCCAGCCTGGGAGAAAAGGGAAATAAAACCAAAACTGCACCATTATTGCACCGAGGAGACGGCAATGATCTGAGTGAGGGATGAGTGGCACTGCGGCCTCAAGCACCACGAGGGGAAACTGGGCTGCCCAGGCTCCCCTCCACACCCATCAAACCCCCGTTCCTGAGCTGTCCCTGCTCCAGGGGTACCTTGGGGCGTGATTTATCAGCGGCTGCGCTCGGTACTGGGTGAAGTTGTAAGCCTTGAACTCCTCGTTGGACGTTATCCCAGGCCAGGTGTCCTCTGTGGGAGTTCCTGCAAGGGGAGAGAGAGGGAACCTCGGTGGGCACTCAGTGCAGAAGGAAAAACTTCAGGAGTGCGGGTCCCCTGTCCCCGAGAGAGGGCACAGATGTCCCCGTGGGCTGGCACTGCCTGCACGTCCCAGGGGGCAGCCAGCAAGGAGCCTCTCATCCTGACCCCTGTGCCAGCCTGGAGGGGGCTGTGGGCAGTTTCTGCCCGTGCCAGCTGACCCCTGCCCACCCCAGTTCACCCCTGCCCACCCCTGTCCATGCTAGATGACCCCTGCCCACCTCCGTTCACCCCTGCCAAACCCTGCCCATGCCAGCCCACCTCCGTCCATCTCTGCCCATGCCAGCCCATCCCTGCCCATTTCTCACCCCACCCCTGTCCATCCCAGCCCACAGCCCCATCCCTGCCCACCCCATTCCACCCCTGTTCATTCCTGCCCACCTCATCCCACCCCACTCCATCCCACCCCTGTTCACTCCATCTCACCGCAGTCCACCCCAGCCCCGCCATCCCTACCAACCTCATCCCACCCCATCCCACCCCTGATCGCTCCATCCCAGCCCATCCCAGCTCCATCCCACCCCATCCCACCCCTGTCCATGCCCATCCCACCCCTGATCGCTCCATCCCAGCCCCATCCCAGCCCCATCCCGGCTTCCCAGCGCAGCCCCGCCCGGCTGTCCCGCGGGCAGCCACTGCCCTCGCGCGGGGACGCGGGCACAGCGCAGCGCTCACCCAGCAGGCGGAAGATGAGGTGCAGCTCCTCCTTCACCGTGGAGCCGGGGAACATCGGCCGGCCCGTCACCATCTCGTAGTGGATGCATCCGACCCCCCTAAAGCGCAGGGGACACCCCGGGATTAGGTGGGTGGGGTGGGGGACGGACGGACACAAACCCCGCGGGGCCCTCGCCGCTGCTGGAGAGGGGAATCAGCTCCGGGAGATGGATCCCTGCTGGTCAGCATCCACCCCGACGGGGATGGCACGGTCCCGACCCCCTGAGCCCCAGGGGACGGGGAAAACAGGTCTGGGAGAGCTCTGGGGACAGGGAAAACAGCTCTGGGAGAGCCCCAAACCCTCCGGTGCTAACAGACCTAGGGGACATGGAAAACTGCATTGGGAGAGTCCTGGGGACAGGGAAAAGAGGGAAAAAAGCCCCCAGACCTCTGATGTCAACTAGAGCCCCATGGAAAACTGCTTTGGGGAGCCCCAAGGGACGGGGAAAACAGCTCTGGGAGAGCCCCCAAACCTCTGGTGTAAACAGCCCCAGGGAAAAGGGAAAACAGCTCTGGGAGAGCCCCCCAGCCTCTGTTGGACCCAACAGCGTGGGGATGAGGGTGGAAATGCCCCACTCCGTCCTGGAGAGCCCGGGACGCTGCCAGGAAGCTGCCGGGAAGCTCCGTGCCTCACCACATGTCGATGGGCGTGGAATACTCGGTGGATCCCAGCAGGACGTCGGGGGGCCGGTACCAGAGCGTCACCACCTCGTTGGAATAGGTTTTTGTCGGGACCGACTTGGCCCTGGCTAATCCTGAGGGCGGAAGGGACGCACGTCAAGGAGTTGCCCCTTTTTTCAATCCTGCACCATCCCTGGAGGGCTTCACCTACCAAAATCAGCCAGCTTGAGCTCCCCTCGCTCGTTGATGAGCAGGTTCTGTGGTTTGAGGTCTCGGTGCAGGATTTTCCTGCCGTGGCAATAGGCCAGGCCACGGAGCAGCTGGAACATGAAGATCTGTGGGGAGGAGGGGGCTGCATTTAGGACGGGGATGTGGGCACTAAAAATAAACCTGCCTGGAGGAATCCCGATGTCAAAGGCAGGAAAGACCCCTCGGAGCTGTGCTGGGGTGGGAAACGCTGTGGGGAGGTGTCACAAAAGGGGATGAGCATTCTGCATGTGCAGTGATTTTAGGGAGAAATGCTGGGGGAGCCTCAGAACAGGCTGGAAAAGGGCAAAGGGAGCAACAACTGAAGGAGGAAGGGATTTCCAGGCTCCCTCAGCCCCAAAACACCCCCACCCAGGATGAGGGACGGGGCAGGGGGTCCCGGGCACCCCCCTCACCTTCACATTGTGCACACTCATCAGGTTCCCGCAGTTCTCCAGGTACTGCTTGAGGTCGTTGTCCTGCAGCGGGAAGGACACGTCAGTCTGTCCTTCCCTTGTCCCCCCCAGCCCCCAGAGAAGCCCCCAGACCCACCAGGTACTCGAAGACGAGGGTGAGGGAGCGCTCGGTGTGGATGATGTCGTGCAGGGTGACGATGTTGGCGTGCTTGAGGTTCTTCAGCAGCGACACTGCGGGGACAGCGGGGTTGGGGCAGCAGGAACGGGGGCTGAGCACGGGCACAGCCATCCCAAATCCTGCTGGGAGCCTGGGGAAGGCCCCTCCCGGCCTCACCTTCCCGGATGGCCGTGCAAGGAGCCCCCTCCTCGTGCTCCAGGCGGATTTCCTTCAGCGCCACCAGGTTTTCCGTCAGCTTGCTGCGGCCCTTGAACACCGTGGCGTAGGTGCCCTGGCAGGGGACAGGGGACACAGGCCATTTCCCAGGGTGGCACAGCACTGGTGTCCCCAAAACATTTGGGGGAGGGACCACTTGAAGTGACCGCACCAGGTCTGAACCCCGCGAGAAAGACTTGGTCCGAAAATTTCTGGATATTGAAGATTTTTGCCCTTTGCACTTGGAGCTGCCCTTTGAATTTCACTTAATTCCTTACAGGGGTGTCACACACTACTCACCTCTCCCAGTTTGTCCAGTTTGACGTAGGTTTCCAGCTTCCCAAAGCCGATATCTGACTGTGGGAGAGACAGGAAAACATCACTGGGGAGGGGGGGCCACATCCCGGGATGGCTTCACCTCCAGAGGGGTTTCCAGGGACACTGGGCACTGACATTTGGGATTTTTACTCCATTTTCTGCCCAAACCCTCTGTGTATCCCTGGAAAAGCCATGTCCTGAGCAGGGGAATGAAGGTGCTGGAGCCCGAGGTGCTGCACAACCCCCAGAGCCCCATTCCTTATTCTCGAGGGGACGTGAATATTAAGGACACATCCCCCTGGCAGGGGCTGTTTTATCCTCAGACAGCACAGGCAGGTAAATTCCAGCTCTCCTTCCCTCCTCCTGAGCGGGCACCTCGGATCCCGAGATGCCTCCTGCGGCCTGGCTGTGGTACCTGGGCAGCTCTGAGCACACCTGGAGCGTGCACACGGAGGTTTTTGCTCCTGCTCTGTTGTGCTCAGAGGTTTTGCTCCAATTTCTGCTGCTGCTCTGCAGCAAAGAAACCGAAATGCCACCGCCGAAGCAAAGGCTGATTCATTATTTATCCACATTTGCATTTCCAGTGGCAAGAGGCTCTGGCTGAATCGCAGGAGGGTTTTCCTTCTCCTCCCTCTGGGAAGGAGCCAGGCCGAGAGGGCAGCCAGGTGTGCTCAGGGGAGTGAAGGAAGGTGGGAATGGCACAGCAGGTGCAGATCTCAGAATCCCAGGATCACTGAGGCTGGAAAATCCCTCCGGGATCACCGAGTCCAAGCTGTGCCCGATCCCCACCCTGAGCACGGAGTGCCACGTCCAGGTGACACCTCCAGGGATGGGCACTCCAAACCTCCCTGGGCAGCCCCTGCCAAGACCTGACCACCCTTTCCAAGAGGAAATTCCTCAGGGAAATTCCACCCTGAGCCTCCCCTGGCCCAGCCTGAGGCCGTTCCCTCTCCTCCCGTCCCTGTTCCCCGGGACAAGATCCCAAATCCCCCCCGGCTGCCCCCTCCCGTCAGGGACCTGTGCAGAGCCAGCAGTTCCCCCTGATCCCCCTTTTCTCCGGGCTGAGCCCCTTTCCCAGCTCGCTCAGCTGCTCCCGGTGCTGCCGGGGCTGTGCAGGAAGGGCCAGGGCTGGGCAGGGACGTGAGGGCACCTCAGCGGCCCCCGGGGCGGCCGGCACAGCGCGACGCGGCTGCGGCCGGGCCCGGCTGCGGCTCGGGGCCACTTACGAGGGAGGCCCGCCGGGACATCCTGCTCAGGGGCTTGGGGAGCTCCGGGCTCTGCATCTGCAGCTTCTGCAGGAACTCGGGGGGCAGGCGGATGTCCATGGGCAGGGAGAGGCGCTTGCTGACGTCCTGCAGGGAGGGGACAGAGGACAAGTGACATCCCGAGCCGCAGCCCGGCCCTTCAGCCAGCGGGGAGGCGACAGCCAGAGGTGCCCGGGTCCCCCCTGCCCCCAGCACTTGCCTCCATGGAGAAGCGGCGCTGGCCGTGGTTGCGGTAGCGCACGGCCGCCACCGGGGACCGGCCCTGCCCCTCCGGCGGGGACACGGGGCTGCCGTCGGCTGCCAGGTCCCTGCCCAGCTGCGCCAGCTGCAGCTGCCCCTGGGCCAGGTCTGGGGACAGAAGGGAAGCACAGTGAGCGGCGGGAGCGGCGGCAGAAGCCGCGAGGAGTGGGGGGGCAGGGCTGCTCCGGGGACACGGGAATCTCTACGTCCTTCTCTGTATCCCCGGGGAATTCGGCTTTTTGCTCCAGATTCCTGGTGCCTCAGCACCCACAGCATTCCCAAAGCACGCCCTGCCACGAGGGTCTCTGGCGGGGGGAGCTGCTCCCCACCCAGCGATCCCAAATCCCATCCCAGGGCTCCGGGAAAAATTCAGCCCGGATTTCTCCCGCGGTACGGCATGGGGGAAAACCCGGACTGGATTCTCCCTGGAGTACGGAATGGGGGAAAACCCGGACTGGATTCTATCCGGAGTACGGAATGGATTTAGGGGAAAACCCGGACTGGATTTTTCCCGGAGTACGGAATGGACTCGGAGGAAAACCCGGACTGGATTTTTCCCGGAGTACGGAATGGATTCAGGGGAAAACCCGGACTGGATTTTTCCCGGAGTACGGAATGGATTCAGGAGAAAACCCGGACTGGATTTTTCCCGCAGTACGGAATGGACTCGGAGGAAAACCCGGACTGGAATTTTCCCGCAGTACGGAATGGACTTTCCCCCGAATCCATTCCATGCTCCAGGAAAAGTCCAGTCCGGGTTTTCCCCCTTTCCCTGCAGCCCCCTGCGGCGGCACCACGGGGTTTCTCGGGGATGAGGATTCGCCTTCCCAGCTTTGTGTTCCCAAGTGTTGGAGGCAAATCCACCCTTCAGGAACACCGAGGTGCCCGTTCCTGGCTCTGGATCCCTCGGTGCCGGGCCAGGAAAGCCAAACAGAAAGAGAAAGGAGCCCTTCCTCGAGGAGTTGACACACACGGGCCTCACGTGCCCCGGGAACCGCCGAACCCCCGGGAACCCGGATGTCTTCCTGCCGGGATGGGAGCGTTCGCTTGGCTGGGAGTTCTCCTTTTGGTTTTGGTTTGTTTGGTTGCTTTTCCCCTTGAGGAATTCTCCCCCTGCGTGTTGCTAGGAGGCAAGAAGGACAAAAGCCCAGGGCCGGCTCGGGGCGGGGTGCGGCTGCTCTGGCTTCCCCCTGAGGGTTTCTCGCGGAGGTGCCGCGGGATTCGGGCTGGGAAAAGGGCTTGGCTGCAGCCCCCGGCTCCTGTGCTCTCGGTGTTCGGGGGGGGAGAGGCTGCGGTGGCTGTGGGGAGGTTCCTCTCCTGCTGCCTTTCTTCTGCCGTGACCGGAGCCCTGCCCGCTGGAGCGCCCGTTCCATTGGGACTCTATTTAACGCCCTACTTCACTAAAAGAGGGATTTTTCACCAGCTGCTCGGGTGCCTCAGGGGTCACCCCCGGGATCCAGAGCCCACCTTTCCCTGCCCCGCTCGGAGCTGGGCCACGGCCGCCCTGCCCCTGCTGTTCCTTTGCTCCTGCTCTGAGTTTCGCTGCAGTTTGCCTCGATATACATCTACATCTACATCTACATCTACATCTACATCTACATCTACATCTACAGCTACATCTACATCTACATCTACATCTACATCTATTAGTAAAGAACTGTTATTCCTATTTCTCATATCTTTGCCTGAAAGCCCCTTAATTTCAAAATGATAATAATTCGGAGGGAAGGGGGTTACATTTTCCATTCCAAGGGAGGCTCCTGCCTTCCTTAGCAGGCACCTGTCTTTCAAACCAAGGCAGCGTTTCTCGGAGGGAGTTTGGGATTAAAGTCACTCATTGCAAAACAAACCACTCCAGGCTCTCCTGTCCCATCCTGCTGCCCTCAGCCAGACACAGAGAGAAGCACAAGAGCTCCTGGAACACCAAAGCAGCTCAGAAAAACAACTCCTCCCTTGAGACCCCAGGTGTGGAGCCTCACTGGGCTCAAGAAGCCGTGAAAGGAGCACGAAATCAGGACAAAATGAACCACTGAGCTCCTTCTGGTCCCCGATTTGAGGTTTGCACTTAAAGCTCCTCACTCTGTGATTAGCAGCGGGGACATTCTGGCACTCCAGGGACATTCTGGCACTCCAGGGACATTCCGGCACTCCCAGTCCTGTGGTGGCACAGCCAGCACAGAGCGTTCAGCGCAGGCCACCTGGCCCCCAGCGAGGAGGATTCCCCTGGGGAATCCACGGGTGCTGATTCCAGGGGCTGTTCAGAAGGAGGCAGCACCAAACTGGGCGTGCTGGGAGCGAGGATGATGCACTGGACATGCCGGGCTGGACAAACGGTGTGGGCTCAAGCAGGACGGACCACCCTGTCCCCTCCGCGGTGACCACACCGCTCTGTCCCTTCTCCCAGCTTTGCAGCCACGCTCCAAAATCCCCCCAAATCCCCGGTGCCCTCCCTGCAGACCTTCCCCAGACTAAGGGGGAGCAGTGCAGGAGGGAAACTCCCCAGGGGGTGCCCCGGGCTGAGCCCAGCTCTGTCCCCGGGGCTGCACAGTGACAATCCCCGCTCGGACCGGGAGGTGCAGCCAGGGATGATCTCATGGCTGAGGACGGGGAGGGAGGGCTGGATTTTCACGGGGTGCTGAGCAGGGCTGGGACCTGGCTGTGGTTTGCTCGGCTGACGGATGAGAGGTGGCAGGCAAGTGACCTGGCAAAGGCCGTGGGTTTGTGCCATGGGCACCGGGCAAGCAGGGAGCTGAGAGCTGAGGGGTCCTGGGTGCCCAGCCTGCACCTGAGGGGTGCGTTCAGCCCGTGCCACGGGGCTTGAGAGGGGCTGAAACGGTGCCAGAGGTTTTGGGCACACAGGCAAACCCCTCCTCTGCTCCCTGTCCCTTCCCCTCCATCTGTTTTTACAGCAGCCATCAGGAAACATCCCCTGAATTAACCACAGGTATGAAAATAACGTGGATTAACTCAACTGGACCAAATCTTTTTAACTTCCTCGTTTCCCAAGCAAATTATATTCAAGGAAACTAAAGGCCATTCAAGATCTGACTCACTGGAGCCCGACTAATCCACTGGAAATGATATTTTGGGTGAATTTGTGCTGGTTCCCACAGGTGAAACAAACCCAAAGCTGGGTAAAAGGTGCAGCCTGTCCTGAGAGCTGCAAATCAGCAGCGCTGGCTCTCTGCACCAGCAGATCCGAGCCAGCCTCTTTGGCACAATCAGAGGTGAATTGACAACCTGGACACTCCAGTTGGTCCAAAAGGGATGGGAACAGCAGGTAAAACTTCACAGAAGTGAGGGGAAGGGGGTTTGGGCTGCCCTGGGGTGGGGGACATGGCAGCCCAGCCCAGCCTCTGCTGTCACCAGGAGATTCCCAATCCCAAAGGGCTGGAGTCACCCTTGGGGCTTGGAGGACCTTGCTGGGTGCTCAGTGTGAAGCTGTGGGCGTGCAGACCATGAGGGAACTCATTTCACGTGGATTTGGGGAGCGCTGACACTCCACCAGGAACGAGGCCGCTGGGATATCAAAGCGAACGAAAGGGAGGCCGCAGACACCAGCAGCCCTTTTTATAAATATATTTAAACGCTGCCTGTGCCAAAACAAGCTTTGATCTCCCAAGGAAAGGGGCCAGAACCCTGCGCTGCCTGCCTGCCTTAGCACTTTTAATTACTTTGCTGAGTGTGAGCTCTCCTCTCCAGGCTCTGTGCCGCTCAGGGCTCGGGTTTTCATCCTCCTTCCTCCCCCTCACCACCGTTTCTTTGGGGCCTGGTGCTCCCAAGGTCAGAGCTGGCTCTGTTTTATCCCTTTCCAGCCCAGACACTGAATTTTATCTGGCCTGGGAGGGCAGAGCGGGCTGCAGGTGCTTTGGAGCTGCCGCTGGATATTCCCAGCTCTTATCAAAGCCCTGATCCCTCTGAAAAAATGGCTCCACCAAGGTGACATTGCCAGTGACAGGATGTGTCCAGGCTGGAAAGCTGTTTGATTTTCCAGCCTGGGAAAAAAAGATAAATTAAAAGGCTGTTTTTCCTCCTTTTATCAGCATCTGTTGGGGTGAGGTCATGAGAATGACGGGGTGGGGAGGACGGAGTCAGGGATTTCTCACCACAAACACAACAGATGGGGCAGGTTTGAACCCTGTTTGTCCCCTTACAGGACCCAGAGCAGCTCTTGAGCACCCCGGGATAGTGGAAGTGTCCCTGCCCACAGCATGGGTGGAATGGGAGGAGCTCTGGGGTCCCTTCCAGGCCAAACCATTCCCTGATTCTGTGATTCTTGAGCAGGCCTGGCCTCCTCCTGCTCCCCAAGGATGGGTACGGGCACCCAGAGCCAGCAGAGTGTGGGGTTTGCAGCCTGGGAATGCTGCCAACCCGGGATTTCTGAGGCTGGAGGGAAAACACGAACTCCAGGCAATTCCCTGGGGAGCGACACGAGGTGGGGAAAGGAGAACCGAGGTGTTGATCCCTGCTGTGATTAGCTCTTGGCTCTGCAGAAAGGATCACAGCTCCTGAGCTGTCATCAGCTGTCACCAGGAGAGACAGGATGGGCTCTGGAGCCATGGGGACACAGAGAGCCCAGGGACAGCCGCAGAGATGCTGACAAGGAAGGTAAAACCTGCCGCAGAGCTGTTTTGTGGGGAGGAGGAGCAGCTCAGGAGCGGCTGCTGTGGCTGCAGGCTCAGCTCTGCTCCCCACAGCTGGAGCAAAGTCACTTTTCCCCTCTGCACTTTGATCCTCCACCTGGAAAAAGGGGAGCAAGCCCTCAGAGAGATCCAAACTCAGCTCCAAAGCTGACCATAAACCCTACAAGAGACCGGCTGGTGCACACCCCAAATCATGGACCCACCCTCGGTCCCAGCCACAGGCTCAGACTTTGCTCCTGTTCTCTCCTGGCTACCTCGGGATCAAGCCCAAAAGCCCAGGAGGGGCTGGCAGACGCTGCTTGCCCTTTTTGCCACCGAAGGGCAAAGGAAAACCCCTGACCGATGTCTCATTAAAGCAGAGTAGCAGGGAAATCACCTCTGGGGGTTGCAGGGAGGAGATAACGGGAGGGGATCCCACATCCCGGAGCTGATCAAGGCCAACAGCAGGAGCAGCTGTCAGCGCTCAGGACTTCCTCAGCCTTGCCCCATTTTATACCCACAGCTCCTGCACGGCTAATTAAGGGCTCAGGTCTAATTACAGCCCTCGCTGCCCGCCGGGGCGTGTGGGAGCGGGGCAGGAGCAGCCGGGGATGCTGCTCGGGTGTCTGCAGAGATGAAGAGGAGCCTCGGGAGGGAGGAAAGGCGGCTCCAAACGAGGTTACAGCACCCTCGGAGCAGCTCGGCTGGCACGGCCGGGCCCTCCCCGCCGGGCAGCGCCGGTGCCAGGCGGTGACATCAGGGCTCAGCCCCCGCCCGCAGCCAAAGCTTCAGCGATTGCGGCTGCGGGGCGAGGGCAAACAGAGCTCGAACGGGAGCTGAGGGCACGGGAAGGGGCCGGGCTGTGGCACTGCTGGCAGCAGGCACCCGCGGCATGGCCGGGATGAGCCGAGCCCGGCTCTGCCCGGCTCCCCGAGCTCTGCCCGGCTTGCCCGAGCACGGCGGCCTCGGCGGGGCTGCTCCCAGCGCCTCCAGCATCCCCGGCTCTGCCCGGAGCCTGCCCCAGCCTGCTCTGGGGGCTGCTGTTCGCACAGGGGATGTGCCCGCCCCGCGCAGCTCAGGCAGGGGTTTAACCCTAAATCTGCCTGGGATGCTGAAAACCAACTCGCAGGAAGGAGCAAAGGTCAGCGAGCCCCTGGTGCTGCCCAGGACAGAGAGCGGCCCCTTTGGCTTGGGGGAACACCGGCCTGGAGCCCCCAGAGGGGTCACCCCCTCTTTTGGGGAGGCAGGAGCAGATCCCACACTTTCCCACTCTCCGCCTTAACCGCAGCTGTGTCACTGCTCCCCATTCTGTGCAAATTCCTTTCCCTCCCATCAGGCTTTCCTCACGCAAGGATAAATCTCTCTTCAGGTTTAATGACGAGGTGTTATTCATCCCCACGGGCAGATAATGGGGAAAGCGACGCAGAGCAAGGGGCAGGAACTCTCCACACCCGCCAGAGAATGGCTGGGGGGCTGGAGAGGCTCTTACCCACCCCAGCCGGTCCTGAGCAGCCCCAGCCCCACGGCAGGGACCCAGGGGCTCCTCACCTTCGTTCCTCTGGTTGTTGAGCTGGTTGAACTGCTCCGTGAACTCCGTCAGCGACTCCTCGATGGTCTCCGTGCGCGGCACCGAGAGCGAGAACCTCCTCTTGAAGTTTTTCATCTTGTTCATCTTCCCTCGTGCTGCCAGGGACGGCTGAGCCCTGTGGGGAAGGGGACAGCAGGCTCAGAGAGCCGGACAACACTGGGATGGGCCCTGAGCCCCACAGCTGCTGCTTTTTGGGGCTGGCAGCAGCCCGACCCGAATTTCCACCCCACAGCTGCTGCTCTTTGGGGTTGGCAATGTCCCAACGTGAGCTTCCCCTCCAGGGGACCCTGGGGACATCCCTTCTCTGGGGCACAGCAGAAGAGGAGCCACGTCTTTGCCAGAGAAATCGGGCTCCTCGTGGTTTTAAGAGCTGGCTCTGGTCAAGAGGTGCAGGGAGGGTGATTTTTTTTTTGAGCCCAGGGCAGGGCTGTGCACAATCAAACACAAGAACCAACACAGGCTGTGCCTTACGGCATCCTTGGAAACTGCAGGAGTGCCTGGAAAGGGGTAGAAACAGAAGGAAAGCAGGAAACAGGCTAAACAGTGATGGAAAAGACTCAATCCCACACTTATCACTGGAAAAGGAAGCACCTCTCCCCCGGCAGTTTGGTTTCTGCTTTGCTCCTGCAACAAAGGCTTCCTGAGCCAGCAGCAAGATGCTGAGTGCAGGCAGCACGGGCAGAGGGGGAATCCCCCAAATCCCAGCCCCAGGAGATACTCCGAGCTCCCAGCTCACCCCCAAGCTCCCCGTGTCTTCTGCGGGGCATCAGAATCGCCTTAGCTATAGATCTGCTTAAAACAACAAAACCCTTAAAGGAGGAAAACCCCTCAGGGGCACAGGGCGGAGCGGGCTGGGGCTGAGCAGCCTGGAGGACACGGCTTTGCCTTTCCTGCTTCGGCTCTTCCCAGGCTCAGCGTGGATGGGATCAGGCTGGAAGTGTTGCTCCGCTGCAATTCCTGCGGCCCAGCACGGACCCAGCACCCAGCCAGTGCTCCCTTACCGACATGGAGGGCCCAAATCCCAGACTGGTTTGGCTTGGAGGGACCTCAGGAATCATCTCATCCCACCGCCTGCCATGGGCAGGGACACCTTCCCCTATCCCAGCTTGCTCCAGGCCCTGTCCAACCTTGGACACTTCCAGAGATGGGACATCAGTGTCCCACCCCCAACCGGCCACAGCTCTGCCCCTTCCGCACTCAGGCCTGAGGAGGTTTGGGTCCATCCCTCTCCTCTTCCCAATCCCAGGAGAGTAGGAATGCTCCTCCTGCATCCCCTATCCTCTGGACACTCCAAGCTGCCCACCAGGGGATTTTCCATGAACAGCCCTGGACTTCAAAGCTGCTCCCAACCCCATCCGAAGAAGGGAATCATCCCTTGGTACCAAACAGGCTCTAAAAACCACTCAGGGATGTTCCTTCCCACGGGGAGCGGCTCTTCCCTGCACATCCCGCGCCCTCTCCCGCACCCCTGGTGCAGCTCGGCCCCTTCTCCTGGGTGTCCCTGCTCCAGCTCTTCCCTGGCTGTCCCCAGAGCCCCCCAGCCCCCTCCCAGGCTTATCAGCCCACCCGAAGGGTGATCGCAGCATTCCAGACTGATGCGATCAGACACCGCATCCGGGAGCCGGCGCATCCCGTCGCCAGGACAACGGGAACACTCGGGCCGGCGTGCCCGCATCTGAAAGCTTAAAAGATTATCCGTCAGCAATATAAACACTCGGTTTGGGCGCCTGCCAGGCTCTGCGGTGAGGCACGGCACCCTGCAGTGGGTGAATCCCCTGCAAATCCCGGGCATTCACCTGGATCCCGGGAACTCCCACGCAGCAGCCGCCCCCGCTCAGCTCCCGCCTTTAACGCCGCAAATTCCCGAGGCTGGAGGCTCGGCCCTGCCTGGAATCGGGGCTGGAGGGGTTGCGGGGGTGGGAAGGGAGGCGGGAGGGTTTCAGACACCTCCACTCCAGCCTGCAGACATGGGAATGTTTTCCCAGTGCTACAGGAACGTGCTTGGGCACCATAAAGAGGCAGCACGAGGGATGCTCTGGGTTCCAAAGAACATGGCAGGGACTGGAATGGGATAATCAGGACAGCAAGGAGAGCATTGGGATCACGGGAAGGTGCTCTGCTGAGTGATTCCTGCTCTGACAATCCCCTACCGAGCCGATCCATAACCTCCTTTGATCAGGACCAAATCTGGATCAGGACAGATGCAGGGAACAGGAAAGACACCCCAGGTGAATGAGGAAAATGAGGGGAAGTGGTCTCTCCATCTCCCTCCCCCTCCCCAAAAAGCCGAGGATGGCTTAGCAGGGAATCAGCTTCTCACTGACAAAAAACTGCTCCACAACTCCAAATCCTTTCCCCCTCTCTTGCTTCCTGTAGGAATGCCGGCAGCTCCAGGCTGCTAAATATAAACCTCCTCGGAGAGGAACTGGGAGTGGGGTAAAAATAGCCCCGGGATCGCTGCAGCCTCTCCTGCCACGCCCGAGCTGCCCCCTGCTCATGGTCCTCACATCCCTGGGCTCATTTTTCCAGCTGGACTTGAACCTGCTCGGGATCTGCTGGGGGGAGTTCACATTAAAGCGTTGCTCAGCTGGGATTTACGGGATTGTTCTTGTCCTCAGCCCTCGGCTCCTCCCCGACAGGAATTCTCCTTCCCCGAGAGGAATTCGCCCTGTCCCATATGGATCCGGGTGTCCCGAAGCCGGGATTTGCTGCTGCGTTCCTGGAAGCAAAGCATCCCCAACCCGCATTCCAGGGGAAATGTAGGGTCGGGCCGGGTACTGTGGGGTGCCCCAGAGCACCCCGGGGGCCGAGGAGCGTCACCCACCCTCCAGTCGCATTCCTTGTGGGAGAAAGAAATCCCCTTTTACAGCTGCTCTCCCCCGGCACGGATTTCAAAGGAAGAATTCCCGGCGACCGCCTCTTGTTTTGCTTTTGGGTTGGTTTTTTTTTTTTCCCTGTGTCCTAAAGGAAATGTTGGCTTTTATTGACTTTCCGAGTGAAAGTGAGACTTGTTAAATAAAGCGATGACATCACTTGGGTTTTGCAGCCTGGCAGGAATAGCAGCAATCCCTGGATGCTGCCGGGATGGAGAGGGAGCTGGATAATTAACAGCAGGCAGGAACACGACGTTGCACGGCGGGACACGAAGGGAAGGAGCAGTTTCACACGGCAATGAGGAATTTCGGCATCAACGGGCGAAAATGAAATCACCCGGCCTGGAACCCGGCCAAGGGCCAGGATTAAAGCCAGCGATCTGCATTGACTGGAGCAGGGCTGGAGAGTAAAACACCCGCCTAAAACACTTCAAAGAGCCCCAGAGCTGAATCCCAGCAGGAAAGCTCCTCACGGGATCCAGACACGGAGTTAACGATCCTGTAAACGCTGCCTTCAGGGCTGTGTCCAGAAATCAGCCTCACCATTCCTGGGTGAAGTGCTCCCGCAGGAGTTCCGGCTGGGAGTGGATCTTTCCCCTCGTTTCTACGGCTTCCCTGCTCTGGAATTCCTGAGCCAGGTATTTTAGGCCTCGCCAGAGTATGGAACCGTGCCCTCCCTCCTTCAGCAGGGTTTGGAAGCAAAGCTTTCCAGCACTAATTACTGCCTCTCAAAAAATGATAAATTCTCTGTTTTTTCCTTTTTTTTAACCATTTTACCAGGCTCCTGCCCCCATTTCCCAGCTGAAAGAGAGGAAGGCTTGGAGGGAAAAGTTCGCTTCTTCTAATCCGTTTTCTTTTTTTTAATTTTAATCCCCGGAGAGATTACCGGTTGTGTTTACAAGGCGAACTGAACAGCCCTATTCAGCACTTTGTGCTCCTGCCTATTAGGTGGCATCGATTCACTCCTGCGAGGCCCAGAGAAATGGGGAATTCTGCTCCTCGTGGAGCCTTTATTTGCTCAGCAAACACGGCAGTCCTGCGACGCTGCGTGTGGCTACGGGGCTGAACAAACAAGCTGCCCGGGCAATACGTGCCCCTCCTCACATGGCACAGCCTGGACACAGAGCCAGGGGAAGCAGAAGCTCCCCAGCACAGCCCCAGAGCCAGGCAGGTCCCTCTGGGCTGGCTGAGGTTCTCCTGAGCTCCAGCACGGAGGAGGAGCAGGGAAAAGCTGCCTGAGATGGGAGAGATCCCAGCCCCTCTGTGCTGCGCATTCCTGTGCGAACAGGACCCCAAATTCCTCCCCCACGCCGGATTTCCTTTGCAGGGCCACACTGAGGTCCTCAGAAATACGGAGAAGGGGATGGGGAGTGATTCCAGTGATTCTGGGCTGCTCTGGGGGCTTGGAGGGAAATGACTCAAAGTCACACTGGGGGTGAGGCTGACTCTCCTGTGGCAGCTGGGAATTCTCCCATGGAAGGTCGGAGGGACAGCCCCTGGCTGGGAGAAATCCTCCCTGGGGTAACAACCTCCCTGCCCAGGAGGATGCTGTGGAGCACAGCCCCAGTGGAACAATCCCACAGCGAGGACCTGCAGAGCTGGGGCCGGATCCTGCTCAGGAAGAATTCCCAGCCAAGGAATTACCCTCCCCAAAAGCTGAGGGATGAGGGGACAGAGCAAGGCCACCTCTCCCTCCTCCCGCCCTCAGTGCTGCCAGTCAGGGTCTGGCATTCCCCCCTTCCCTGCCAGGATCCCACAGGGAAGGGAGCGCCATCAATCCCGATTAATCTCCAGCAATCCCTGGAGCAAACGGCAGGACCATCATCCTGGGAAAGATTGGGAAGGGGGTCTGGGAGCCCCAGGGAGTCAGGCCATGCTCAGGCTGCAGTTTCTGCCCTCCTGTGCTGCTGCCTTCCATGATCACAGCAAATGCAGGAACGTGGCTGTGGCAGCCAGGACACCTCTGTCCTCCCTTCGGGGTTGGGAGGACAAACGATCTCCCAGGAAATGCCTGAGGCTGGCTCCCGCTCCGGCTTGGGCTCTCTTGGAATGTCACAGGGATAAATCAGGAATGATGGCAACTCATCCTCCCTCCCTCCCTCCCTCTCAGCTGGTTTGAATTCCTTTGGGATGTGAGATCCTGGGCTGGGGGTGTCCAGCACCTGGCACAGCAGCGTTCCCATCCCTCTGCAGAATTCCAGTTGGGAATTTGTTGTTAAGAGACAATGACACGGGCAAAGCCACGTTCTGAGAGTCAGGAAAACACGGTGATAGCCTGGGAAATGCGGATCCATGGAAAACTTCTTGCCAGTTCATTTACAGAATCATGGAATCACAGAACGGGTTGGGTTGGAATGGGAACTTAAAGCTCATCCCATTTCCATGGACAGGGACACCTTCCACCATCCCACGTTGCTCCGAGCTGGCCTTGGACACTTCCAGGGATGGGATTCCAACCTGTGCTCGGTGCAGGGATGGGAGGGGAAGGGACGCCCTTGGCTGGATGCTCATTCCCACTCCCTGGATGCATATTCCCACTCCCTGGATGCACATTCCCACTCCCTGGATGCACGTTCCCACTCCCTGGATGCTCATTCCCACTCCCTGGATGCACATTCCCACTCCCTGGATGCTCATTCCCACTCCCTGGATGCACGTTCCCACTCCCTGGATGCACATTCCCACTCCCTGGATGCTCATTCCCACTCCCTGGATGCACGTTCCCACTCCCTGGATGCACATTCCCACTCCCTGGATGCACATTCCCACTCCCTGGATGCACGTTCCCACTCCCTGGATGCTCATTCCCACTCCCTGGATGCTCATTCCCACTCCCTGGATGCTCATTCCCACTCCCGCTTGGAGCTGACAACGAGCCCAGTAACGGGAGCACACAAAGGCCCTTTGTTCTGCCCCGGGATATTTCGCTTTTCTCTGTGCCCTCAGCTCTCCCTCGGCTCCTGGTGAGCTCAGGGCAGCTCTGGGCACAGCATCCCAATGCCAGTCATTATTCCAGCGGCCCTGGAACACTGGGCACTTATTCCCTAACCTGGGAGAAGTGTCCAGTGTTCAGCTGCGACAACAATGGGGCCACTGCTGGCCAGTTTGGCCACCCCAGAGCCGGGGGAGCTCAGGGCTCGCATTGTCCCTGCCCTGCCGGGGGTGGTGTCAGCGCTTCCCTGGTACGTTCAGCATCCCCAGGCCGGGAGCAGCCTGGATCCAGGGATTCACAGCCTCTGGATCAGCAGATTCCCTGCACAGCTGGTTTGCTCCGGCAGGGCCGGCAGTGGGAAATCTCAGGAAAACTCCCAGCAGGACTTTTCCCCTCGGACACAGAGAGCCCTTCCCGACTCGGCAGCAGCTCTCTGAGTTACTGTGGCTGAATTGAAGTCACCTGTGGGCTCAGGTCACCGCTCCCACCCCCTGTCCCCACTCCAGTCACTCCCAGTCCCAGCCGTGGCCTGGGCTTCCCCCAGGACAAAGCTGTGGAGCAGCAGTGCCACAGTTTGGCGTTAAAGGCACAGAAACCCCTGGCCTGAAGGGTTTCAAATCTGTTTTATTTAAAGCCCTGCCAGGGTCACATGGCTGGGAGGGAGGGAGCAAACCCTGCCAGGCTCCTGCCCTGCCAAGGATTGCACTAAGCTGGGATTTAATCTTAAACCAGTCCTGCACCCATCCTTGCAGGGCCCTGGGCACGTGTGGGGTATTTCCCCCTCAGATGGGAGGGAAAAGCAGCCACAGGGAGGGAGGCGAGGAGGAGCCAATGCTTGAGGAACCAGAGGGTTTCCAAGCACAGCAGGAGCTGTGATCAGTGATTACTTTTGGATCCCTCTCTCCTACAAAGGGAAATCCTGCAACACCTTTTATCCCGACCCTTCCTCGTGCTGAGGATCTCAGAGCCCCAGCCAGGTGAGATGTGGGATCTCCGAGATCCTCCCGGCCTGGCTCTGCTTCCCAGACGAGGAAAGGGATTGCTCCAGTCCTTGCTCCAGCTGGGATCAGGGATTTCTGTCCCACTGAGCTGCTGGAGGAAGGCAGGAGCTTTAAAAACCTTCCTGAGCCAAGAGGGGGCTTCCAGGGATGCCAGGGCGATAAAAGCAGAGTTTTGGGGCAGCAAACTTGGCATGAGATCCCTGGTACTGCCAAAGTTCCAGGCTTTGGGACATCCTTGCCTCACGCTCCAGGGATGGTTCCATTCTCCCTTTTCCTTGAACCCTTTTCCTCGAACCCTTTTCCTCAAGCACAGGAATGTCCAAGGAGTGTCCAGGGATGTGATGACACAAAGCCTCCAGGATCCCAGACCCGATGAGATGCTGCCTTCCAGGAATCCTCCATCCCTCAGCCACCCTTGCACCTCCCTCCCTAAAATCCACCCTAAAATCCATCCCCCAGCTCCAACGTTTTCCTGTTAATCCCAACACGGACACTCCTGGATAGGGAATAGGAGCTCCCAGGGGCAATAAACAGATTATTCCTGCCTCGGTGCCTGCCAAGCTCTGCTCCCTTCCCCGGGAAGGAAACGTTCCAGGCCTGTCTGGGAACTGGGTGAGCACAGAGTGTTTGGATAAACCTTGTTCCTCGTTAAACTGTAAATGCCATCTGTGCCACCCAGCCAAGCCCCAGCCTCGTGTCCTCAAAGCTGCACTGTCACTCGTGGCACTGGCAGACAAAGCAAATACATTGGTGGGGTTGAAAACCATCAATTAATTCCTTTTTAATTGGTTTTTTTTTAAAGATTTTGTTCACTTCACTCCAAACCCACCTCCTCCCTGCTCTTGAAAACCCTCGCTGGGGGAGGCCCCCGCAGCCCCAGCGTCCTTGACAAGCCAGACTGGTTCCTGCACAAGCCTTGGAGAGATAACAGAGCCCAGAGTGAGATAAACAGAAGGAAGGAGCACGAGGGAGAGGGATCTCCCTCAGGAAAACTCATGGCTGGGCCCTCAAGGCCTTGGACACTGTAAGGAAGAGACAGGTGCTGGCCTGCAGCCTGCTGTGCATGAAAGAGGCATCCAAAGCACAAAATAATGGGAATAAATTCCAATATTGTGCTTTTCCTCTCCTCCCGATAGAAACACAGAGCAATTTCCATGTGGTTTTCACAGGAGTCATGGAAAATCCACGCAAAAAAAGGGATGACACGGAGCAGGGCTGTTCCAAGTGCATCCAATCCTCTCCTGCCTCACAGCTGATAAGGAAACGCTGGAGATAAGGCAGGATTATAATCCTGAGGCCCAAAGAGATGAGGGATTTGGGCCAGGCTCTCACAGCAGAGCTGCCCTGTCCCCAGTGCTCCCAGGTGTGATCTGGTTCAGCACTGGTGTGGCTGGGCCTGCCACGCTGCGATAGCGCAATTAGTGGCACAATTAATCATTAATCGGGGGGGATTGGGAGGGATCAAGTCCTTAAACAGCACACGTGCTGCTAATGGTCATTTATGGAAACGCTCCTTCCCTCTGGATGCTGTGCCGTGTTTTCCTGGAATTAAAATCCCCCCGTTGGGCCTTTTCCACGCAGCTCTGTGAGGAAACGGCTCTGCCCATCCCTGTGTGGCAGCAGCTGGAATTTGGGGAGATCCTGCACGTCCCAGCCAGGGCTCAGCAGGGCCAGAGCACCCATGGGAGCGATGGGAGAGCGATGGGAGAGCAATGGGAGAGCGATGGGAGAGCGATGGGAGAGCAATGGGAGAGCTCCTGCTGCTCCTGCTCTTCCCAGGGCCTTTGGGAGTCACTGCTCAAGCAGGAGGATGTGCAGGGGAGGGGTGTGAGGGCAGTGTTGGGGTGATTTCTTAAATTCAGGGAGCAGTTTGGGCACACAGAGACTCTCCTTGCATTTTAATTTGGATGAGCCCAAACCAATCTCTGTCTATAACTGAAAAGAGCAGTGAAAGCTCCAGTTCTGCCTCCTCCTCCTCCTCCTCAGCCTCCCCAGGCACACAAAGACTCAGCTCAGACCCTGCTCAGACTCTCAGCACACCCAGCCCAGGGGGGATGTGGGGGATGGACTCCATCGTGTCCCACCCCAGAGGGCCATGGGGACCAAATCCATCCCATCCCAGAGGGTCATGGGGACCAAATCCATCCCATCCTACCCCAGAGGGCCATGGGGACCAAATCCATCCCATCCCAGAGGGTCATGGGGACCAAATCCATCCCATCCTACCCCAGAGGGCCATGGGGACCAAATCCATCCCATCCTACCCCAGAGGGCCATGGGGACCAAATCCATCCCATCCCACCCCAGAGGGCCATGGGGACCAAATCCATCCCATCCCAGAGGGTCATGGGGACCAAATCCATCCCATCCCAGAGGGCCATGGGGACCAAATCCATCCCACCCCAGAGGGTCATGGGGACCAAATCCATCCCATCCCAGAGGGCCATGGGGACCAAATCCATCCCATCCCATCCCAGAGGGCCATGGGGACCAAATCCATCCCATCCCAGAGGGCCATGGGGACCAAATCCATCCCATCCCACCCCAGAGGGCCATGGGGACCAAATCCATCCCATCCCATCCCAGAAGGCCATGGGGACCAAATCCATCCCATCCCACCCCAGAGGGCCATGGGGACCAAATCCATCCCACCCCAGAGGGTCATGGGGACCAAATCCATCCCATCCCATTCCACCCCAGCCTCGCTGTGCATTTGGCCGTTATCCTTCCTCCCACAGGGACAGGAAAATCAGAGATCTGGAGATGGGATGGGGCTCACCCAGGCTCAAAGCAGCAGCCAGTGGCACAGCCAGGAAAAGATCTGGCCCTGGATCCTGCCTCCAAATCCCAAAACCAAATCCAAATCCTGGAATCTGCCTCCAAAGTCAGGATCCTACCCCTCAAATCCTGGATCCTACTTCCAAAATCTGCAGCCTACCTCCAGATCCCAAAACCTACACCCAAACCCTGGATCCCACCCCTCAAACCCTGGATTCTCCCTCCAAACCCTTGTTCCTATCCCTCAGACTCTGGATCCCACCCCTCAAACCCTGGATTCTCCCTCCAAACCACTGCTGCAGCACCATTTCCTTGGCACTGTTGTTTATGGATCTCCTGCATCAGGACTGGATCCTCAGTTTCTGAGATCTCCTGAAGATCCCTGTGGATCAACATTTGCTCCAGCACAGGCTTGGCCCATAAGCTGCCATCCTAAAAGGTTTTCCACCCAGTAATTCCAGTCCTGGACAGCATAAATCCAGGCTCCAGGTGATGTTCCGTGTTGGAACGCAGGAAAACAAACCCCAAAGAGCTGAATTTATATTCCTGTGCGTGTTCTCGAGTGCAGAACCGAGGCTCCTGTTCCCAAACCTTGTCAGATTTAGCAACTAAAAAAAGCCACGGCTCCGAGAGTAGGAAGTGCTGGGAGCAACTGGAGAGAGGGAAAAACTGGGAGGTCCTTTGAGGATAAATCCCCCTGGGATCAGGAATTTCAGCCCCTGAGTGACCAGCACATGAACGCTGCCCGCATAATTAAATAGAAAATAAACCATTAAAATGGAAATGGAGAAAGAGCAGAAATCAATGGAACGCTGGGAATGTTTCCCTGCTTCCCAAAAAAGGCACACTTTGATTTCTTCGGAGGTTTCGGTGTCTACGGGCGGCTTCAGCAGCCTCTCCTTTTAAATGGAGCAATTCAAGGCGAAATCACCACAAAAAACTGGTCAAACCCAGCGCCCTGCCCCACTCCAGCTGGGAAAATTTGGGTTGTTTTAAAGGAAATGGCCGAGGATTTCAGGGATTGGGGAAGAAACAGAGGGAGGGGGTTCGTGGAGAGGGTTCAATAATAAAAACATGAGCAAACACTGAAAGGGTGCCCAAAAGATGAATTAAATTCATCAAACCCAGAGCACAGCGAGACAGGAGCTGTTGGGTTCAGATCAACAAGTCCTGGAGAGAGTTTTAGGCCTCAGGTTTGAGATCCAGAGCAGCCAGCGATGGGGTTTTCCTAACGCCAGGAATAAACCCCGTGCCTCGGTTTCCCAGCTGACAAATGGAGGTGACAAGGGCGGTGCCAGGGTGGAATTTTTGGGTGTCATCAATGGAATTAATAAGGAAAGCAACTTTAAAATTAAAAACTAACAAAATAATTAACTGCAAATGGCATTAATTGGAGTGTCTTCATCAGCAGTGCCCTTCCAGGTGCCCACAGGAGCTTTCCCTTCCCGGGCACTCAGGAAAGGGCAGTGACCAGCCCCAGTCCATCCTGCTTCCCCCTCTCTGCATCACAGCAGCAGCTCGGCTGATCCAGGAGTCCCTGCAGCGCTGGCAGAGGTGACAGGGACCAGGCTCTGCCAGCTCTGGATCGGGAATTTGCCACTCAATTTACGATTTCTGTTGTGGCAGTGCCTGCAGGCCCCAGGGATGGAGGGGTCACGATGTGAAATGAGGAATTGTCTCTGGTTTAAACCCACAAAGGGAGAGGAAAGGGAAGCAAAGCCAGCTGGGATCCCTGAAATGTCCCACCTGAGCTGCTCCTGGATCCCAAAAAGCAGCAATCCTTGAAAACAGCAGCTCAGGCATCCCCCTCTGAACACTTCCCAAGTTATTTCTGCCCCCAGCACCCCGGGGGTGGCAGGGACGGCAGAAAATGGGAGGAAAAGCCACAACCAAAGCCAGAATTGCTGGTGCTGGCAGCAGGATCCAACTCGCTGGAGCGAGTGCCCCACAGCCTGGAGCATCCTTCCGCTTCCTGAGCTGCATTCCCGCAGGTCATGCCTCCACTTGGAGCTGCACTCTGCGTTCAGAGCTCCAACGAGAGCTCAGCTGCTGCTCAGGTGTGGGAAGGAATGCCCAGACTTCCAGCAGGGATCAGCCCACTGGGCAGGAAGAGATGCGGACAATCCCCGGCAGGGAATGTGGCTGCGAAAATCCAGCTGTAACTGGGGTGGCTTGGAGCTCATCCCTAAACCAGCAGGGAAAGCCAGGAGGAAAGGGAGCACAGGTCTCGGGCTGGGGTTGGAATGAGCTGTGGGGAGGGAGGGAGGTGAAGGACGAGCAGACAGATGAGAGGTGGCAGCGGTGGCAGCAGCACAGACGAACCCCAGCCCTCTCCCGGGGCTTCCCGCACTGCTCCGTGGCTCGAAAATAATCCCACAGCAGTTTCTTTTCCAGCCAGACAAGAGATAGGAGCCAGAGATTGGGAGCGACTGAGCAAACAAGCAGCAGATGAGCAGCACTGGCTGCGGGCAAAACGCTGCCTCGGAAAGAGCCCTCGGTCGGGAGATTGGGAGCAGGAAGAGAGGGCAAAAGATGCTCCAGCTGATTACAGAGCGACTCGGCAAAGTTAATTGTTCACCAGATTGGGATCCGGGCCACATCCATCAACGGGCTGCTTCCTGCCGTCAGGTTTCCCTGGACAAACAGCAGGAGCCAGTGGATTTAGAGGAGAGCAAACCCAGCAGGGCAGAACTCTGCCCGGACAGGGTTCACTGACAGCAAAGGGCCCTTTCCAAGCAGAGCCCTCTCACTGCTCTCCTGCCTGCACAGATGCAAACCCAGCCCAGCAGAGCTGAGCTTTGGGGGTGTCAGCACACGGATTACACAGAGCAGAGCTCGCTCCAGGCTTGGGATCTCCTCTGAGCTGAGCCAAGCCCGCCTGTCCTGCTGCCTGGAGAAGCTGCCTCAATTTCCCTGAGGATGGAAGGAGAATTTGGGAGGCTCCTACCGAGCATAAGCCCTCTTGGAAACTCTTA
The DNA here is from genome assembly GCF_041296385.1 of Aphelocoma coerulescens. Classification (NCBI taxonomy): domain Eukaryota; kingdom Metazoa; phylum Chordata; class Aves; order Passeriformes; family Corvidae; genus Aphelocoma; species Aphelocoma coerulescens. The sequence continues at coordinate 6,130,258 of NC_091039.1, read as the reverse complement.
CTCTTCTTGGACATGACTCCAAACACACAGATCCCAGCTTTTCTGGAGATTCTCAGCCTTCCTGGCCCAAACCTCAGGTCTGTGTGGAAGCCAGAGGAATGTCCCAGGGTTTACAGGGACTGACCAAACATTCATTTCTCTCCAGAAGGCCGGACCGAGGGGATGGACCCAGTGCAAGCTGCAACGTGGATATTTTAATGCACATGGAGAGCGAACACCCAGGGTTCTGCCTGACCGGGTGGAAGGACAGGGAGGACACAGGAATCCTCATGGATTTGGGAGATCAAAACTCCCTGTAGCTCCATCTTGCCTCTGTATTTTGCCCTGTGCAAAACGCAGCTGCTCTCATCTGCCTGCTCTGGATCCAGTGCCAGCGAGGGACGGCAAAAACTGTCCCCTGCAGCACCCTCTGTACCCCAGCCTGTCCCTGAGGGACAAGTGACACTGGCAATGAGAGGCAGAAAGTCAAGATTTAAAGCAGCTCGTTTGGAAGCCAATAAAAAGCAGCCAGCCACACTTCAGGCACCTGTAACCACGAAGGTGTGACACTATCGCTTCCCTCGGTCACTCTGTCACCAGCGCAGCCTCTCCGAAGGGTCCATTCAGGGCACCCCAGGGAGCTGCTTCGGTGAAAGGGCCCTTCACGGCACGGAGATGATTTCAGTGCTTGCCATCCCTGCCAGCATCCCAAAGCTCTGCGGAGCTCAGGGAGCAAAGCCCGGAGAACAAAGCAAGGTCAGGAGTTGACAGATGGGGGAACTCGGACGTGGGGACACGGCAGCGACGTGGCCAAGGCCAGGCAGAACCCGTGGCAAGGCCGTGGACAGGGGGAGATCTCCAGAGCCCTGATTAGTTGTAATTTTTTCTCTCTTTCTATTCCAGCAGGATGAGAGAGGAGGAACTCCCCGGATTGCTGGCGAGGTTGTTCCACTACTCATTTATTAACTGCTCCCATTTGGACGTGGTACCGATATTTTCCAGCACGAGTGAGTAAGCCTGGGAACTTGGGAACAAATCTGCAGGCCCTGCCCTCAGAATGGTCCTGCCTGGAGCATGGACACCAAAACTTGTTCAGAAATCTTCTGGCGTGACAGAGAGGCTGAAAATCAGCCAAGTCTGAGCTGGGTGCCTCACACGCTGAGGGAGTTCCATGGATGGGGTGAGCCAGGTGCCCTCCCATTCCTGCTCCTTCCTCCTGGGACTCTTGTACATCACCTCCCACCTTTTTCTAGGGAGGAGAGGATGCTCCCCACCACAAATGCACTCTGAGATCTCTGTGCCACCTGTGTGTGCCCGCTGACACGAACTGACCATTACCTAATGGCCAAATTCCTGAAGGGAATCTCTTTGGGATCATGGGAACTGCTTTTCACGACCTCTCCCCTGACCCACAGGCCCTGTCAGAGCCTCGTGAGGCTGGAAAACAGGACTCTGCTTGCACTCACCACATTTCAGCCCCATGTGCTGGTACATCCCAGAACCACACCCCAGATCTGCCCCACACCACCGAGGAGGGAATTAATTAATCCTGGCTCCTCGCCGGGCCCTGTCTGACAGCTCCTGCCCTTTCACAAACCTCATGCAGAGGCTCCAACTTTCTGCCTGATGCTTGTTCAAAGCCTTTCCCCCTTCAGGCACCTTCGCCAAGCCCGGCACACGCAGCACACATCACATTGCACTGCTCGTTTCCTTGATGCACAGCACAAAACCCAGCGCCAGCAGCCCCAGGCCTGACCCTGATTCTTTCCTCCTTTCAGAGCTGATGCCACCATTGTGCCAACACGCTCGGCCCAGGTTGTTTTCACGGAGAGATGAGACTATTAAAGCTTTTCAGGCTGGCAGGGCACGGAGGGCAGCTCCCAGCGGGCTGTCTGGGGACAAGGAGGGGGGACACATTCTGGGGCACAGCCCCGGGAACTTGTCACAGCAACAGGCAGAGCTGGAGAGATGCAGCTGATTGTGACAGCCACCAAAAACTGCAGCGCCAGGGGAATGCCGAGCTGCCAGCCCGGGGCAGGGCTCCCTCCGGACAGAGCCTGGGTGTCGCCCCCAGGGAATTCCACACTGGAAGGGTCCCCCCAGGCCCTTCACACGTGGCGGGACCCACGCCAGGGGTGCCTGTCAAAGTCCAGTACTGGGGTTGAGCTGGGCTCCCTAAAGCAGGTTTAGGAGCAAACACGCGCAGGAATCCCCCGCACCAGGGAACACCGAGGCAGAAATTCGTACCGAGCTGAACCCTCCCTGCCCGCACCTCCAACTTCAGCTCTCCCCTCCCCTCGCACTTTCTGCCCCGCCAGCCCCAAAGGCAGCGGCCGCGGCCCCCCGAGCGCTGCCGGCCGGAGGGGCTGGGGGGCGGGCAGGGCCCCCCGGCCCTCGGCGGGGTCACCCCGGCACTCACCGGCCGCCGAGCAGGTCGCTCTCCCTTCTGCCGTGTCCCTTCCTCCTTCCTGCCGGCTGCGGGGCAGAGCAGGGGCGGTGCTGCGGGACCGCGGGGCCGCTCCGGGAACGGGGCCGGGCTGCGAGCGGAGCGGGGCCGGGACCGGAGAGCGGCTGGAGCGGTACCGGCTCCCGAGCGGGGCCGATGCTGGAGCCGGTGCCGGAGCAGGAGAGGGGTGGAGCGGGGCCGCTGCCGGGGCCGGGGGAGTCGGAGCGGTGCCGGTGCCGGAGCAGGGGCAGCCGGAGCGGTGCCGGTGCCGGTACCGGAGCAGGGGCAGCCGGAGCGGGGCCGGGGGCGGTGCGGGCGCGGTGCGGGACCCGGCGCGGTGCGGGAGCGCTGCCGGCGCTCGGCTCCGTGCGGCGCTGGCTCCTCCCCGCCGCAGCCCCGGGATAAGGAGCCCGCTCGGCCCCGCTGCCCCGGGCGGGAGCCGCGCACGGCGGACACAAACACGCAAACAAACACACACGCAGCGATCCCGGCCGCGCACACGAGCCACGGGAGTTCCTCCTGCGGCTCTTCCTGCTCGTCCTTGAGGCTCTCGGCAGATGCGTGAGAGCTGGGGCAGCCCTGACACCGGGAGCGGCGGCCGTGGGGATTTCAGCCTCTCGGGGTTGTGGATTTAGCAGCGGCTCCGCCACCCATTCCAGCTACTTGTTGTCTTATATTTAGTCAAACATTCTGGGTTCGCCAAAAATAGAGCAGCCATGGAAATAAATCAGGCTGACTGGAGGTGCCAACATTGTCTGCCTGAAAGTAATTAATTTCTTATATCCTCAGCTATATTAATCCTCCCCTTCCCTCCACACACCGCCCTGTCTGTCAGCAGAGGTTTTTTGATTAGCGGGTATTGTGCCGAAATGTGGGGGATGTGCAGGAGGTTTGAGGTGGTGGGGAAGGGCAGGGGGAAACCTGGGCAGGGAAGGCACAGAATCCATCTCCGGAGAATGTGGAGAGTGGGAACACGGAGGACACAGCAGGGCTGGCGAGGAGGAGGGAAGGGGACACAAGTTCCTTGGGGGAAAATCCTACTGGGGGAAGCATTTAGGATCTCCTTTCCAGACATGGAGATTCCACTAGAAAACTGTCCAGGAGACACAAACTTGGGCTTCCTCTGTTCTGCTGCTGCCAGAACTTTCCACCTTTCCCCTTTCGAACGTGGGAGTCTCGCTGGACTTGCTGACTCTCATTTCTTATCTTAGAACCACCAGGCTGGCGGGGAGACACCTCGAGGAGCGGGGAAGTGCTTCCCAGATGGCGCAGCAGAAGTGTCAAAGCTGAGCCCTCGTGGAGGAAAGGGATGTTCTAGCAGGATCCATCTCCTTTGGCCACTTTAGCCTGTCCCAGGGCAACACCCCTGAGACCCTCAGCAATGTCTGAGCGCTCCGGGAGTGGGGTAAAAGCTTCAACAGCAGCTCCTCAGTGAGAACAGGAGCTGAACCAGCGGGCTCTGAACTGGAACTGCCCCTCCAGATGCAGGTGGGGGGTTCAGGATTGAAGCACAGTGACCCAGCAGGGACATGGTGGCTTTGTAGCAGGGGGGAGACTCCATCCTTGGTGACACAGGGTGAGCGGCTCGTTTGTCACCTGCATCTCACGGGGATTTGCATCCTTCGCTCAGGGAGGAGCAGCAAAGTGGGGGACCCGGGGGTGACGTGATGTGCAGGGTGCGATGTGCAGGGTGCGATGTGCAGGGTGCGATGTGCAGGGTGCGATGTGCAGGGCTGTGGTGTGATGTCCAGGGCTGTGGTGTGATGTGCAGGGCTGTGGTGTGATGTCCAGGGCTTTGGTGTGATGTCCAGGCTGGCTCGTGGCTCCTTTGGACGCCTGTCCTCCCCTCACCCCTGGTCAATGAGTACCTGGTCATGTGGGCTGCCCAGTCAGCTCCCCGTGAGTGCCCATCACGTTCCCTTCCTGCTGCTGGCTGCAGAAATGGGCAGCTTTGGGGGTTTCTTTTCCCACATCCCAGGCTCTGGCATGGCTCTGACTTCCATATTCACCCGTCTCCTCTGTTTAGAGGGGAGATGTCACCCGGGGGGGAGATGTCTCAAGCATTTCTGCGTCATTCCCAGCTCAGTGCAGCTCCAACAACTGCTGCCACACCCCCCATGCCACAGCTTCGGGACCACCTGGCGCTGTAAACCCAGCTTGAAACAGAAAGGAAAAGAGATTCCCAGGAAAAGCTCCAGCAAATTGAGGAGAAGGCCCCAAACTGGGGCTTCAGAGAAACCATGAAGAGAAAGCGACGTGCAAAGGGCAGGAAGGTTACAGCAACTGGGGGACAGAGCCACGAGCTCGGTGGCTGTGTCACACCAGCTGCTCCTTGGTGCAGAACATTCCTCATAAACACAAATTACAGCCACCAGCATGCCGGGGATTGCTGTGAAATCTGACGGGGACGGCTCTGGAGGAGGATGTGCAGAGGGAAACACCCAGCAAGGATCCCGGGCCGGGCGCGTTCAAAGAGGGGAGAGGAGGGGAGGGATCGGGATGGATGATCCCAGCATGGGGGGCGGGAGCAGGGCACGTCTGAGGAGGGGTAACGAGGCTGGTAATGGGGCTGGGGCCGCCCCACCCGTACGAGGCCAAAGCAAAGCGTCCCTTGACACTTCTCGTGTGCTCTGAGGTCGCCGGGGTTGAACTCGGCACTCACCTGCGACGCCTCTGCGATCCCGCAGTGAATTTGCAAGGCAGAGCCTCGGGGCATTTTCCAAACGTGCCGGCTGAGCAGAGGGCAGACAAAAGGGCTGCGGTTTGGGGGAGTTTTTTTGGTGAGTTTGTTTCTACAATTACTTTGCGTTCCGGTGTAGTTTTTCCCCTTTTTTTTTGTGATCCAGAGGAGCAATCCTGTTTGTGCTCCACACCAGAGCATCACTCACCCGAACACGCACCCCCAGACACCCAACCAGGAGCTGCTGAGCTGCGCTCCTTCCCAAACCCAGGGCAAAGTGGCTCCTGTGCCCCACAGGCTGCAGGTGGGAGAGACTGTCAGGAGCACCAGGGAATGCTGCAGCATCCTGAGTAGCATCCCAAAAACACCCCGAGGGCTTCCCCGGGGCTTCTCCTCTCCAGAACCTTCCCTGCCCGCAAACGCCAGCGCAGGGATGCGAGAGGGACAAGAGGAAGGTGAGGAAGCAGCACGGCAATCCCAGCCCCGGTCTCACGTCACTGTGCGCCCCTTGTCCCTGTGGCGAGCTGCCTGAGGACAGGGATTTGGGAATTCCGAGCGGCTGGCACGGAGCTGGAGCCCAGGCAGTGCCTGCCCTGTGAAACTGCGCCTGCCCCAGGCACGCTCCCGCTCCCTGCGTGGCTCCTGGCCAGGCACATTAAATCCTCCGCTTCTCCCTCACATGGTGAGGCCCCGCTGGGGACACTGCAGCCGGCCCTGGTGCTGGGTTTGGGACGGCGAGGAGGGGGACAGAGCCCGGGGCAGCCTGGGGAGCAGGGGCAGCCTGGCAGAGCTGCCTCAGGAGGAGAGAAGAGCAGCTCAGGCTGAGCAGAGGTGACAGCAGTGTCCCAATGTGTCACAGAGGGAGGGAGCAGCCCTGCTACAGCCGTGCCAAGAGTCCTTTGCTGTAAAAGCACCAAATTTTTGGTGCAAGAACACCTAATTTTGGCTGCCAGCTGCTGGCCCCCATGGAATACCTGTCCCCAGAGTGGGGGACTCGTCCCACTCGTCCCACAGCACACACAGAGAGGCAGGAGCTCACCTGCACCATCCTCAGGCTGCAGGGAAGACCAAACCCACCCAGCGACGCCACACCAGGCCCAGTAAGAACCAGTTAAGAAAGATCCAACCTCCTAACCAAGCTCTACCCAGCAGGCACCGCTGTGTCCCTGGGGAGAGCTCCAGAGCTGAGACCTGCAGCCCAGAAGAGCCCTGGCCATCACCAGTAAGGGCAGAGAGTGGATTAAACCTGACAGCTCAGACTGGAGCTGTGGAGAAACAGCAACAGGAAAGTGCCTGACTCCTGCAGGAAGCGCAGGTCAGCTCCGGGGGGGGTTCACATTCACCTGTTTTCCTGCTGAGGATGCAGAGCCGTGCCGAGCCCTCAGCAGCTGCTGGGCACGTTTCCCCCAGCGCTCGGCTCACATGGCCTCGCATGTGTGCTGCTCCCGAGGAGAGCCGGCGGCTCCGGAGCTCTGCGGGGAACATTTCACAGTCACTGCATCCCTTCCCCACTGCCGTGCCACTCAATGGGAGCGCGGGCAGCGAGTCATGGAAAGAAAAATGTGTTCAATGCCTCCTCCTCCTCCTGCTGCTGCTGCTGCTGCTGCTGCTGCCCTGGCCTGGCCTGGCCGCTCCCCCCGGTGCACACGCAGGCATGTGGAAATCATTGCCTGGAGAGCAGCGCTGCGCTTCAGCAGCAGTCCCAGGGCTGGGGTGAAAGCTGGCTGCTGAATCGAGGAAAGCTGGGAAATAGGGCCATGCTCCAGTGCCCAGCCTGCCGCGGCGGGAGCTGCGTGCTGGAGAGGGCAAATGTGCCCAGTGGTGTCACTGGGAGGGCGGTGTCGTACCCCAGCCCGCGGCTCACGAGGGGTGGGACACCCTGACTTAACATCGACCCCCCCCCCCCAGTTACACCTCTGGTGGGCTCACAGGCTCAGGAAATGTCAATCATAAAATGGTTTGGGTTGGAAAGGACGTTAAAGATCATCTCATCTAAAATTCCACCTCCCACTATCCCGGGTTGCTCCAAGCCCCGTCCAGCCTGGCCTTGGGCACTCCCAGGGATGGGGCAGCCACAGCTGCTCTGGGCACCTGTGCCAGGGCCTCCCCACCCTCACAGGGAAGGGTTTTTTCCATCTATCCAAGCTAAATTTCCCCTCTTTCAGTCTGAACCCATTCCCCTTGTCCTGTCACTCCCAAAACGGGCAGGACAGAGGAATATCGCAATTCCTGCTTCACAGGGGGGTGAAATGAGGACCAGGAGAAACGGGGATGAGTTCACATATCCCTGTGCGTGTCCCAGAGCTGAGGGAGCTCCTCAGGGTCTCCCTGCAAATCCCCAAGCCCAGATCACTGCAGGCTGCTCTCATCCACACTGGAATTGGTTCTCTGTGAATTTCAGGCACCCTAAATCCAAACTCAGTGGAAATCACTGAGTGAGTCAAAATTCTCAGTGCTGTGGGATGCAAAATCCCCGTCCCCAAAGTGCCCAGCCCTGCTGACCATGGCAACCACGAGGCCGACTGTGAATCCAGCAGCATCTCCTCTGAATTTTGCCCATGGAGCATCACCATAACAACAGCTCCACCAATCCACGCCAGACATCCAGGCCCTTAGCAACCAGGAGCTGCCAAATTGCAAAACAAAGTAAAAAAAAAAAAGAAGCCTGCATGAAGTCTTTCCTCCACGGCCCTGCTGTGGGTGTGCAGAGCTGCATTGGGCAAGCCAGGAAAATGCAGAGAGCACCACAGATCCCTAAAGTTCTGCCCCAGAAGGTGCCAAAGCCTCCCTTGCCCTGCTTGTGGTGCCACTGCGGGGTTTGGCCTCTGCTTTTGGCGTTTCACTGCGTGGTGCCCCTCCCAAAGAAGGGAAGCTCAGCGCACACGGAACCTGAGCTGTCACCCCTGAGAGCTCTGAGCGTCACCCAGCCCTGGGACCTGCAGGAACGGCTTTGCCTGGATGTTTCCAGGTGTTTCAGCAGCTGTTTCCCAGGGGTTGAACCCCCTCAGCCCCGCTGCCAGCGCTGCAGTTCAGAAAGAGCCAGAGTTTGCTCCTGTGAGCGAACCTTGTCCCCGGTCACCCTGTGCGAAGCGCGGGGAGGAGATAAGCTGTTTTTTCAGGGAACAATCCATCTCTCGCACTGAGTCACTGACAAGCTTCCCCTTCCCAGGCAGGTCACGGGGTGAGCTGGAGGCTGAACGCTGCTCGCTCCCTGCCAGGGGAAGGGCTGAGGGAGCGCAGCCGGGGCTGGGAGCTGCTTCCTCAGCAGCAACGGGCACCGGGGGTAAAGTTCTGCAGGGAAATGTGTCTGAGCAAAGCTGGCAGATCCTTCTCCCTGCCAAGGAACACCGAACACACCAGAGAAGGGCTGGTGCTTTCCTGCTGGCACAAACTGGGAGTCCCTGCTTGGACTGGGACCAGCAACACCCAGAACAGACATCAAACAGGGGTTTTCCAGCCCAAACCAGCAGACCCTGTTAGCAGGAGGTAATCCTGTGTGTAGGAGGCCTGGCTGGAGGATAATTAGGACTTTTGCGAGGCTTTGGGCACAGGGATGCGTGGATGGGTGGGTGGTGGAGCAGGAGGAGCTGTGGCAGCAGCTGGCACTGTGCAGCCAGAACAGCTTGGGTGGCACCAGGAAGGGACTCCCCCACTGCTGGCTCGCACCGCCTCGGGATGCTCGGCCAGGATTTGCTGCTTGACTCACAGCCTGTTCAGCTATTTTCAGCCCAAACGAGGAATCCAGCCCAGCTCTGGCTTCCCAAAACATTGATGCAGGCATAAACTTCAGCGGGCATTAGAGGGATGATGAATGTGAGAACGTTCCCAAGAAAGAGAGCCAAGGACGGACTTGAGCTGCCGGGCTGGACACAGGAATGGTGGAGCACTGAGGAAAAATCCCCGAGAGGGCAGGAATGGCAGGGATGGAGCCGGGAATGGCCGAGCTGGGAGCGGAGTGGGCGCAGTCCCACCTTCACTCCCGTGCCAGCCGAGCTCCTGCAGCACCCGCGGGGCTGTCGAGGCTGCTGGAGCTGCTGTTCCCCCCACACGCCTCCCGTCCCGTCTGACATCCCCCAGCTCTGCCGGGATAATTAGGGAACTGGAGCAGATGGCAGCGGAGTCGGCTGGCAAGAGGGAAAAGCCTCTCCCGCAGCTGCCGCTCGCTGTGTGCGCTGTGCCCTTCCCTCTGGGAGTGACAGCTCCGGGAGCGCAGGGCACGCTGCCGGGGCTGGGTGCAGCGACAGCAGCCCCAAAACATTCCCAGCTGGGAGCTGGGGGCGGGGGGAGGTGACAGAAGCACGGCGAGTGTGGTCAAAGCACCAGGGGCACCGCAGGGACCTCGCGGTTCCTCTTCCCTGAGCTCCTGAGAGTCCGTGCGCCTCGGGGTCGCTCCTGGTCTCATCCCAGCGGGATTTAGGGGAACCTAAACGCTGCTCCAGCCTCTTCCCTCCTCAGAAAACCCTCACAGGCTGCTCTGTGCTGCTTCTCCCCGCAAAAAGCACGAACAAAACCGGCTGGAGCAGGCGGGGCAGGCGAGGACCTTGCCCCCTCCTTCCCTGCGAGCAAACACGGCGTGACAGCGGCAAAGGGCAGAGGAATTCCAGGAGGTAGGAGCTGGCACAGCCTGGCAGGGCTGGCAGCGTCCCAGGGAAGAGCCTCGGCGTCCCAGGGACAGCACAAGCTCAGGTGCTGCTCGGGCTGGGCAGGGAGGGGAAAATGAGCTCTCAGGGTGGTCAGAATTTGTTTTAACTGGTGCTGAGGCAGCTGCCCAGGGGAAGCCACCAGTGCCCAGCTCCCTGTCTGGGGAGAAGCTCCAGAGGAGCCTCTTCCTTGCTGACTGCTCTGATTACTTCATTAACTCTACGATTTCCCCCCTCAAAAAAGTGCTTTAATTGCAGGTTGAGTCTCTCCCAGCAGCCTGACACCCCCTTTCCTCCCTGCCAGGCTCGGAGAAACCTTCCCAGTGACTTCTCCCGGCTGGCAGAGGCTCAGGGTTCCTCCCGAGGGATGCTGAGAGCTCTGTGGACAGGCCCAGCCCCACCCAGGCCCTCAGCCTGATCCTGCCCTGCTGCTGCTGCTTCCAGTCAGGAATAAAGTCCACAAAACCCCTTCGATGGAGAGGAAAGCACCCGTTCTGTACCCAGCCTCCCCTCGCTGCCTTTGGTGGTTCTCAGAAGCCCCTTGGGTATCACCAACTTATTTTTAGCTGTTTCCTCACCAAACACAGGGAGGGGAGGCTGAATGTCAGGGCGTTCCTGCATTCCCAGCAGGGCCTGCACATGTCCCCGTCACACACGGGGGTGCTGGAGCTGCTGGGAGCTGGGGCTGGAGCAGAGCCAGCCAAGGAATTTGGTCCTGCCTGGAAGCTGGCGATGTTTTAACCCCCTCTCCAAACATCTGGCGGCCTCATCACTCGCAGGGGTGCAGTCCCCATTTTGCTGCCTCTATAGATCCTTTTTTCCCTGTTTTTTTTAACGTTTTTAACCCCTCCACACCCGCAGCCAACAAGGAAATGTCCAATTCAATTGTCACAGACAGAGAAGGGGTGAAGGGGCTGGGACTGTGTCCCCAGAGCACTGGACAGGAGCCTTTCACAGAGGTGGATCTTGGTTCTGTTTCACTGCTGCCAGCTCCTTCATCCTCTCCGTGCCTCCCTCATGAAATATTCCAGGGAAATGTGGTTTTGCAGGAGAACAGAGCACCCTCACACAGCCTGATGGCCCTAAGGAGTGACACTGATGGGATCTCTGTCCCCACCCTGCTTTGTGCTGGAGCCTGGGTGGCCGAGCTCTTTCATCTCCCGTGAGCTCAGACACGCTCCAGGCTGGATGGAGCCTGGATCCATCCCTGCCCGGCAGTGTCCGGGAATGATAAGGGACAATCGGCCGTGACTCAGCACCCCGAGCGCGTGTCGGGCGTGAGGGACGAGCGCTGAGCGTGTCACTGTGCCAAGGGACAAATCCTGCCCTGGCTGTGGTACCTGAGCCCGCAGGGAAGCTCAGGTGATCCCAAAAAGGCACAGGTGGGCCCTGCCAGGATCACAGATCCATAGGGAGCACCTGGATACCTGTGCTGGCCCTCCTGGGAAAGCTACACGGAGCTGCCACATCCCAGGGTCCAGGAATTCTGTGTAGGGGAGGGGAAAGGGGAACCCGGTCATGTGGAGCTGTGTCGGGAAGGGGAGAGGGATAGGCTGGATAAGCAGGAGAAGGTTCAAAGTTCTTCCACCAGAAGGTGCTGGGGCACTGCCCAGGCTCCCCAGGGAATGGGCACAACCCCAGAGCTCCGGGAGCGTTCGGACAGCGCTGCCAGGGATGTCGGGGTGTCTGTGCAGGGCCAGGAGCTGGATCCATGATTCCTTGTGGGTCCCTTCCAGCTCAGGATACCCCATGGTTTTATGATCCCTCCAGGATATCGGGGGTCCAGAAGTTACAAATGGCACGGTGCAGCCCCTGCACGGAGCATGGAGCCGTCCCTGTGCTTGAGCAGCAGGACACGGGACATTTTCCCCTGGATATCGGGCAGTTCACATCATGGAGAGCTGCAGCAGCCTTTCCCTGGAGAAGGAGCTTCCTCCCTGTGTCCCTCCTTGGTCCCTCCCCAGCTCTTTCCTCCACCCACGGCCACCCCTCAGCTCCCCGCCTGCCCTGTCCCCTGCTCCGGGCACGCTCAGCTCGTCCCCAGCCCCGCGGAGACCGCGGCAGTTTTTGGAAAATGCTTCCACCTCGTGGCCCTCTGGAGAAACGCCTGCCTGGGAAAGGCCGGGCCGCTCCCGGGAAACCCAGCCCGGCACCGCCGCGGCCGAGCCACCCTCCCTGGTCACCCAGCGGTGCGCAGTGCCCCTCTCGGCTCTGGGCGCTGCTGATCCCGGGACCAGCGCTGGCGCATCCCGCGGGATAAGCACGGGCCAGGGCTGAGGAGGAGCTGGAGGAGACCGTGGTCTGTCCAAACCCAGTCCTCCCAGTCCTCCCAGCACACGAGTGCTGGCAGAGCTCAGCCGGGACTGCCGGACCCGCTCTGCCAGGGGACAGCACCGCCACTGCTGCTGCCCCTCCGAAATCCGCCTGCGCGGCCAGCTGGGGTGGGGACAGAGTGGAAAAGCCTCGGGCACACTTTGGGAAGCACCAGGCACCGTGTGACGTTCAGGGCTTCACCCGAAATGCTGCAGGGGGAGGGGTCACAGCCCCGTGGGGGTCCCCGTCCTGAGGCTGCCACCAGCGCAGTCGGAGCTGCTGGGAAAGACTCTTCTGCTCCACTGCGGGAGATTCCTGATCTCCGATACTCCAGGAAAACGCCATCAGCTCTCACACAGGTCTGGTAGGACACTGAGGTTTCATGGAATCCCAGAACCCCAGGATGGTTTGGGAGGGAAGGGACGTTGAAGCCCACCCAGTGCCACCCCTGCCATGGTCAGGGACATCTCCCACTGTCCCAGGCTGCTCCAAGCCCCGCCCAGCCTGGCCTTGGGCACTGCCAGGGATGGAGCAGCCACACGGAATTAACAGAAGGAACTCCCTGATGGAATCTGCTGTCCCAAGGATTCCCTCTGTGCCCAAGCAGAGGTGAATGGGGTTCTCTGAGCAGGACTCAGCTTTGTTTTGTCACATAAACCAATTACATTTTTAGCAGGTTTTGCTACTGTTAAAAACCCAAGCCCGTGAAGATGGCAAACCCATTTCAGGCTCTTTATCTGCAGAAACCCGCCGGGATTGCTCCCTCTGATGCCAGGGAAGGAGCAGAGCGCCCTGAGGATGCTGCAGAGCGGGATCCGAGCTGGGAACAGCGCATCCTCCCCGAGGAACAGCTGCTCCCCACAACCTCCCCCCGACCACAACCCACCCGAGGGGCTCCCCCCTCGCTGCTCCCGCGAGGATCCCGCGCTGAAGTGACATCCCCGCTGTCGCAGCCACATCAGAATCCTTCCAGAGGTCACCGCCAGGCCGCTCGTGTCCCGTTTGTGCTCACACCATCCCCGGCCCAGCCGCGGCTTGAAGAGAGTGTGGAGTGGAAGGAATTCCCGTGAGGAATCGGGAATTAACGCAGGAGGATGAGCAGCCCTGCGAGCACCGCGTGTGTGCCGGGAATGCCCCAGACACCCCTTGTAATCCCGCAGGGACCTGTCACAGGGGTGCGCTGATTTCTCATGGAATAAAGGACCTCGAATTTCGCAGGAAAAGTGGGTTTGGCTACAGTGGAAGCTTTCCCAGTGAAACCCTGCCGCTCCACTTGTGTTTGCAGGGAGCATGGGAGGGCAGCCCTGAGGAAAAACTGGATTCTCCCGCCGCTGCTGGTTGAAACATTTCACTTGGCGAATAGGTAGGCAGGGTTTGAAAAAGAGGGATAGCCAGGCTCCTCCTCGCGGGATCTCAGCTGCCACAACGTGGGAAGAGGCAGCTTTAAAGGCAGGCAGGACTCAGCTCCCGCTCGCCTGGCCGGGGCTCAAGCGAAGCGCTCGCCGTTAATGAGCAGGAAGTCGGGAGCGGTGGGATCGGGAAGCGCTTTGTTCAGCCCATACGGACACTTGGCACGCCGGGACCTACCGGGGGTTAATCAAAGGCCTGCTGGAGCGCCGTGAGGAACCTGCCAGTCGCCACACGAGCCGCCGTGCCGAGGAAATTAAAACTCAGGCACCATATGCCGCGCGGCCCCGGCAGGGAGCGGAGCGTCGGGAGCGGCGTCCGCATCTGCCCCGGGCAGGTGCGCTCCGGGCTGCGAGGGGGATCGGCCCCCGCCATGAAGCGACTGCTTCCTGTTATCCCTGGTGGAGTTCATCCCCCGGGATAACGCGAGTCCTTCCCGTGGAGTTCATCCCGCCCGGGATAACTTGGGTCCTGCCCGTGGAGTTCATCCCCCGGGGATAACGCGAGTCCTTCCCGTGGAGTTCATCCCCCCCGGGGATAACTTGGGTCCTGCCCGTGGAGTTCATCCCGCGGGATAACGCGAGTCCTGCCCGTGGAGTTCATCGCTCCGGGGTAAAGGGACTCCTTTCCCCGGGGTTCCTCCCCTGGGATAACGCGCTTCTTTTCCCCGGGGTTCATCCCCCCTGGGATAACAGGACTCCTTTCCCTGGGGTTCATCACACCGGGGTACAACAACTCCTTCCCCGGGGTACCCCCTCAACGATGCCTCTCCTTCCCAGGATTTATCCCCCTAGATAACGCCCCTCCTATCCCAGGATTTATCCCGCTCAATAACACCCCTCCCTCCCGAGGGTTGTCCCCTCAATAACGCCCCTCCTTCCCAGGATTTATCCCCCTCACCCCGCGCCTCCTTCCCCGCCTCGCCGGCCCCGAGGGGGCCCGGCCAGCGCCCGGGAGCCGAGGGGAGCCGAGGGGAAGGATGACACATGTTCAGCCCAACCCAGCGGCAGAGCAGCCGGCGAGGCAGAGCCAATGGCTGCTTTTCATGCTCAGCGGGTGCGTCCACCTCCACCCCCCCTCGAGCCCTTAAGTTGCAGCTTTTAACTCCCTCGGTGTGCAGAGCAGAGATGCTGCTCAGCGGGAACAGAAGGCAGAGCCCGCTGCCAGGTAGCCAGCATGGACCCTGAGCCCGCCAGGGCCGGCTGCTGAGACAGGTACGTGCCTTCCGAGGCAGGGAGCCCAGAGCAATCACATTTGGGATGCAAACTCGGAGCAGACTTTAATTTTCCGGCAGGGGGAATCATGGAAATCTGGCTCCCTCGGAATGATTCATCCCCCCCCTTCCCCAGCGCCGCCACCTCCCCTCCTCCTGCGTGCTCTCCCCGTCCCTCCCAGCACCGACACTTTGCTGCGGTCTCTCCATCTGGGAGCCTTCATTTTGGGGGGTCTCGGTGCTCCCTGAGTGTGGCAAAATCGGGAATGGGGAGAGCAGCAGGGATGGGTGGGCTCCGCCGGCTGGGTGGGCTCCGGAGCCGGGGCACGGCCAGGTTGGCTCATTCCAGGGATCCCGGCTGGTGAATCCATCCCTGGGGAGCCAGGCGCGGCCAGGTTGGCTCATTCCAGGGATCCCAGCTGGTGAATCCATCCCTGGGAGCCCTGCTCAGCTCACGGGAGGATCCAGGGGCTGCCCCAAACGGGAGCTTCTCCCTGACACGTGTCTGGCACTCGCCGGGGAGTGAGGGAGGGGAGAGGCAGCGGTGAAACGGGGGCACGGCGGAGTTAAACTCCCCTCTCCGAGGGTTTAACGCTCAAAGAGGACCCTGACCCAGCGCTGGTTAATGTCACCTGTGTCCCCTGCCCTGGAGTGGTTTGGGGAAGGGGCAGGCAGAAGCCTGGCTCTGTTCCTGGCTGTGCAAAGCTCTTCGCTGTGCTGGGGGAGCTCCTCTCCTTCAGCTGCAGCGTATCCAAACTCCCGCTTGGAGGGTCCCAACACGCAGCTGGGAGGCACCAGAGGGAGGCGGAGGTGACACTGGTGCAACAAACCCCATGTCTGGTGGCAGAGGAAAGTGGCTCCTCTCTCGTTTCCCCGTGGGAGGTGTTTGGGGCTTGCTGCTCTCGGGATTTCAGTGTCATTTGCTCTCCCAGAGCTGTTTCTCCAGGCCTGTCAAGGGGAATTAGAAACATGGGAGCTGTGGGGATCCTGCAGGAGAATCTGTCTGCTGGGGATCCTGCAGGAGAATCTGTCTGCTGGGGAGCTTGGAAGAACTTTTGCGTTCTTGGGAAGAAGAGAGGAGCCGGCTGTGCACTCCCTGCACCCGGCTTTGCTCCCGACGGGCGCGGGGCAGGTGCTGGGCCAGGGCTGCTCTCGGCGGCCCCATTCCCCATTTCCACCCTCGGAGCTGATTCCTGTGTCTGTGTCTGTGCAAATGTTGTCCAACAAATCCTTCCTGGGGCTGATGCCATCAGGTGGCGCTTGGGAATAGGCAGCGTCGCCGCGGGAGTTTGGAGAGGGAACACTTGTTGCTGTGAGCTGCACATGGCACCGGGAATGGGGACAGGGCACACCCAGAGCCCTGTGACACAGGGAACAGGGACATCCAGAGATCCTGTGACACAGGGAACAGGGACATCGAGAGATCCTGTGACACAGGGAACAGGGACATGGGGCACCCAGAGCCCTGTGACACAGGGAACAGGGACATCCAGAGATGCTGTGACACAGGGAACAGGGACAGGGGACACCCAGAGCCCTGTGACACAGGGAACAGAGACATCGAGAGATCCTGTGACACAGGGAACAGGGACAGGGGACACCCAGAGCCCTGTGACACAGGGAACAGGGACATCCAGAGATGCTGTGACACAGGGAACAGGGACAGGGGACACCCAGAGATTTGCACATGGCACTGGGAACGGGGCAAGGGACACCCAGGGCCCCTGGTCACCCAGTCTCACACCCCCCAAGGTGACACAAAAAGGGAGAGAGGACCTCCAGTGGCACTGGGAGGGATGTGCGGAGCAGGCAGAGCTGTGAACGTGTCAGGATGAGCATGGAAAGCTTTTCCTCTCCGTTTTGGCACCGAAATCTTGATTTTAATTACAGCCCGTTTCAGATTTAGCCTTGTCTGGCGTGTGGCCTCAGCTCTGTCACCTCCCTGGCAGCTTTGTGCGAGTGGCTCCGTGTGACACAGGTCCCCAGAGGACCTGCCCCAGTTCCTGTGCAGCCTGGAGAGCTTTTGTCCTCTCGGGAGCACTTCCGTGGCCAGCCAGGGGTGCAGAGCAGAACGTTCCTCTCCTGTCCCAAAAACCTCGTGTGGGGCTGCCCCAACCCTTATAAAACCATCCTGAGCCATCCCAAAGGGCCGGGCAGGGCCGGGATTGGGAATCACCCATCCCAGGGCACTTGGTGAAGTTCCCCAGGAGAATCCAGACACAGCAAAGCAACTGCCAGGCCAGGAATGGCAGTGGGGACATGGAGTGAGGCACAGGTGCTGCCCAGACTCACCTGCTCCATGCCCAATCCCACCTCCATCAACCCCTGGGGCTCGGGAACAGCAGCCAGGACTGAGGCAGCTGGACACTGCCCAGCCTGGCTGTGTCCGTAGGGAGCTACTCCCCACTTCCAGGGGTCAGCGAGGGTTTGTCACCCCCAGGACACGGCCCAGGGCCCATCCCAGCCCTCCTTCCCTCAAGGATCACCCTCCCACCGAGCTCAAAGCCCAGGCAGCCTGAGAGGACAAAGAGCAGCATCGAAGCCGGTCATGCCGAGGGACACAGGCTGTTCCCAGAGATCCCAAATCCTGTAACATTTTTGCAGCTTGGCTGGAGTGCCCAGGGAGAGCTAAGGAAGGAAAGAGCTGCTCAAACTAAAGCAAGAGCATCCACCTCAGGGTTTGCATCCAGATTCACTCAGCTGCACCCGCTGCAGCTTCACATGGGGACAAAAATCACGGGCTGGGTCCCAGCTCGGGGACAGGACAAGGAGCGGGGACTCGAGCACAGCCTGGCTCGGCTCCCGCGGCTCTCCAGGACTGCCAGGAGCTCATCCCGGGGCTGGCAGAGCTGCAGCGGTGCCCGGGCTCTCCGTGGAGCCGCGGCTTGCAGCAGCAGCAGCCCCGGCTCCGGCGCAGGGGAGCACGTCCCCTGTTAATCAGCATTTAATTAAAGGACATGCTGACATTTGGAAATCAGAAACAAGTCTCCTGTGTGGGCTGCCTCTCTCTGCCGCTCTCCTCTTCTCTGAATCACTCCCTGACATTTTGCCAGATTAGGATGTGACTCCCTCTCCCTCTCTCTCTTTCCCCTTCCTTATAAAAATAAATTGAAAAGGAGATGCGGAGCCACCGCTGCTCCTCAGGGAGACGACGGAGGGGACGGGGGAAAGCTCCCGTGATTCCTGGGGCTGCAACGATGGGGCGGGAGGGAAGGACAGGGATGGGAACACCCCCGGAGCGTCGCCCCAGGCTGGGGACAGGAGGGCTGAGCCCTGGCTGAACTCACGGGGGGGACGCGACACCCCCGACCCCGCAGCCGGGGTACCCCCAGGAGGGACCCCTCTTTTCCCTCACATTTAGACCCACCGGCCGCCCACGTGCAGCCCCCTGGTGCCCCTCAACCCCCCACGCAGCCCCCACGTGTCCCCCCGTGCCCTCCGTGTCCCCCCTGTGTCCCCCCGTATTCCCCCGCGTCCCTCCGTGTCCCCTCCGTGAATCCCCCGGTGTCCCCCCCGGGTGTCCCCTTTTCCTCCGGTGCGGCTGAGCCGGGCCGGGCTCCGTGGGCCCGGGGGTCCCTTCCCTGTCCAGCCCGAGGTCCGGGGGTCCCCTGGCTCGTCCCCCCGCTCATCCCTGCAGCCCCCCTGCCTCCCACACCTTCTGCCGCGCTGAAACGGGGCCAGCGAGTCTGTTCAGCTGCTCGCCCATCCCCGAGCTGGGAAATGCAAACAGCAGCGAGCGCCGGGGGAGGGGGGGACTGGGGGGAACCCTCAGCGTTCGCTTCCCCTCGGCTGCTCATTTCAAACCTTCTTTCAAGCAGAAATTACTCCCATTAATCAGGAGCGGGAATGTGTTCGCAGCCCTGCAGATTTGGCAGCGCGGAATCAAATTCCATCAGGAGCAGCGGGAGGACGGGAGCGCGGCTCCGCTGCGCGCGGCCCGGCAGAGCCATTGCCCCGGGGAAATCGGAGCCCAGAGCTCCCCGAAATTCGTCTCCCCTTGAAAAAATGCCAGGAGATCTCCATGACAAACGAGCGCGAACGGAGGCAAACGCCCAGCGCGTCCTGCCAGGCTGGAGCTGCCCCAGGGCCGGCAGCTGCAGGGACAGGGACGCGGCACCACCAGGATCGGGGTCCCTAGAGTCACAATTCAGCTGCTGGGACAGTGGAGAGGAGCAGAACTTGAACAGATCGTTCATTAAAAGCTGACAGAAAGGAGGGGTGGGAGTGCTGTCCCAAATTGGGGTCCTCACCCCGCAGAAGTTGATCCACACACAGGGTTGGGGTGTTTGAGTTATTCGCTGTTGTCTGCAGAAAGGGTTTGGGGTGGGAAGGGACCTTAAAGCTCATCCAGTTCCACCTCTCCCACCTTCCCCTATCCCAGGCTGCTCCAAGCCTCGTCCAACCTGACCTTGGACACTTCCAGCGATCCAGGGGCAGCCACAGCTGCTCTGGGCACCCTGTGCCACCCTCACAGGGCACAATTCCTTCCCTGTATCCACCCGAAACTTCTCCTCTGTCAGGGAAGCCCCTCTCCTGCTCCCAGCAGCGCCGGGAGCTCGGAGCTGTCCCCACCTCCTGCCAGCACTCTCAGAGGTGCCCTGGGACACCCAGGAGCACCCTGGACAAGCCCAGCGAGGCAGAGCCGGGGCTGTGGGGCAGCAGCAGGTCTGGCACTGCTGGCACAGCACGGCAGAGAGGGGCAGGGGGCTCTGGGGGTCCTGGCTGGCCGCGGAGCCGGGCGCAGGTGCCGCAGCTGCCGCAGCCCTCCCTGCTGTGATAGAGGAGCTGCCGCTGCCGCTCCGAGGCGATTGCTCCTTTATTGGCTTATTTTTAGTTGCGCGGCCGCGTTGGGAGCGAGATGGATGGGGCTCGTCTCGCCTGCTGAGAGACTTTTGTTGCAGCAGGAGCCCGGGCACGAGGCGTGGAAACGGCCCTGGGGGAGCTTCCCAGGGCAGGGGGGACCACCAGACCCCCGTTCCCACCCCGGGAAAGGTCTGCAGGGTGAGCATGGAGGGGTCACGCCAGGCCTGAGGTCGGTTTGAGGGCTGCCTGCTGCCGGGCGGTTGCCCCAACCAGGCACCCCCAGTTGTGGTTGCTTCCAGCAGCACCTCCCGGCAAAACCCAAAGACCCCAAATCCAAATTCCAAGTCCAAAGGTGTGGTGGTCAGGGACGTGTCTGCCCTGAGGGTCTCCCATTCCAGGGTCTGTCCTCTCTCTGGCGGTTCTCGGGAGCAACCGGACAGCGGGAATGCTGCTGGCCTGGGAAGGGCTGATCCCTGGAGCTCCCCTGCAGGTGCCTTGCTCCGTGTGGGAGCTCTGATTGGAGCTGGCTTTGCAATCGGAGCGGGGTTGTGTGACTGCAACTGAGCAAAGAAGGCCTTCCTGGATGATTTTTTGTTCCCTGAACAACTCCTTCCTGCGGGGTTTTGCGGCAGGAGATTTGTTCTCTTGCCTGCAGATTTGATGGCAAAGGAAAAGGAAAACCCCCGGGGAGCCGGATGAGAAAAAGCGTGAACTCCTTTAAAAACCCAAGCGTGTGTGGACAGCCCGGGGCAATAATTGGGTGTGTCTGTGTCCCCTCAGCCCCCTGGGGACCCAAACTGGTGCCTGGCATGTCCCGTGCCCTCCCTGGTTGTGCAGCTCCTCCCGGCCTGGCGGGAGCTGTGGGCAGCCAGGCCAAGGGAATATTGATTGGTTTTACAGCGGAACCTGACAGAGCCTATTCCAGGGATGTAATGAAGACGGATGATCCCGTCCTCTCGCCCTGGTGCTGTGGGGAAAAGGCAAATTATTCGCTGCATCCTGGAGGGAGACTCCACAGCCGTCCATCCCTCGCTCCTGCGCCTCATCTCGCTCCCGCTGGTTCTCCCTTCTTTCCACCCTCATGGATCTCTGCCTTCCCGGCTCCCAGCGCTCCAGCCTCTCATCCCAGCACATGGATCTGGTGCTCAGGGGCTGGTCCAGACCATTGGGGTGAAGATTTCGCCGCTGGGATGAGCTGGGAGAGGAGTTGTTGTGGATGGAATTTCTCTTCCCAGGGTGGAAAGCTCTCCCACTCCAGAGTCGTGTTATGCACAGCCATAAAAACGAGTTTAAATGGTCAGGGTTTAAAAGAAAAAAAGGAACTTCACCTACGATCAGGTTTTTATTTCTCTTGTGGCTTTTACCCTTCAGGATTGGTGTTTTCAGGCTTTTCTCAGCAAACAAAAGAGTGGGAAATGCTGAAGTGTTCTTAGGTCAGAGCTGAGAATCCTCCAGGATCACAGGGGCTGGGGGAAGAAAGAGGAAAAAACCCAACTCCTGAAATGCACGAGGTGTGAAATCCCGAGGAATTTCAAAGGAAACATCCCTTCTACACCTCCAGGAATCTGAGGAGTCTCATCGCTCCATCAGACCCAAATCTCTTCACAGGCCTGGCATTCCAGGGATCCTCTGGAGCCCAGGGATCCTCCAGCAGCTCCCGCACTTCCAGCCGAGCTCCATCCTGGGAAAACACCCAGCAAACTCCTTTTAAAACCGTGTTTTGACACTCGGAGCCCGCTAAGGGATCTCTGCTCTTCCCATCAACATCCCGAGCTCCATCCAGCCAAGTTCTTGCAAGGGGACGAATAAATTCTTGTCAAACCAAGGGGGAAATCCTCCTGCAGCAAACACACGGCGCTTTCCCGGCCTCGTGAGCCCACTTGGATATTCATAGCACAGCAATTGCTCCTTTTCCTCAGCTCAGGGAACGAATTTCATCAGTAGTTCATCACCGCCGTGAGAGGAGAGCTGGGCACGGCTCTGGAGAGGCGAGGAAACCACAGCGCCCCGTAATTCTGAATTAAATACCCCAAGAATGAGGCACCGCAGGCACCTGCCTGCCCATCACGGGATGCAAAATCACAACAACGAACATTTTGGCGGCCTGGGGGACATTTTTGGGGTGGGGTGATTTGGGGGAAGAGCTTTGGGGGCAATCCCCAGGTGGCCAGGAGCGCATGCTGGCGTTCCACAGCCACCTTTTCCTGCTGCTCGCTGGCGAGTTCGGCTGAAAACATCTGGTCAAAGTTGAGCACCCGGGGCGAGGGGAAGTCGCTGCTCGTGGCAGGCCAGGCTGACAGTTCCTGTGAGATCAACGCCGCCGGCGTCATTCCTTGGTGAAAGCTCCCTCACAAAGGCAAGGAATGGAAGCAAATCTTACATGACACATTTATTTTTGTCGTCTATTTATTAGCTCAGAGCAAAAGTCCTGCTGCGCTGCATTATGGGGGATTATGCAAATGAGGGACATCAAGACAATTAAAAAAAAGCCCAAGTGAGCACAATGTCAGAGCGGAGCAGATGCTGGGAGACGGCTCAGCCCTCCCTGACCGCTCCTGGCCTGCCTGGACTTCCTGCTCCGGCAACCCCGTGCCCAGATCCAACATTGTCCCCCCAGTCCCAACGCTCCTGGCTTGTTGGACAACCCGAGCAGCTCATTAGGCCCATCAGTTAATGAGCTGCCCAGCACATCAAGGGGGATTCATCAGTTGTCCCATCCCTATTTAGGGGAAGGATGCGCAGGATGGACCCTGCTCCATCCTCACCCCATCCCGCGCCTCACCCCCACCCCCGCAGCCAAAATTAATGGCTAAAATTTGGATTTTGGGAGTTATTGAGAGGGCAGAGAGCAGGAGGGGTCCTTGCCCCCCTCCGGAGACCTCCCGTGTCCCCAGGGCAGAGCAGCCCCGCACCCGCTGTCCCGGCTCGGGGTGAGGTAATGCCGTGCTCAGGCGGCTCGGGCGCTGCCACGGGAGGAGGATCTGGCTCCCGAGCCCGGCTAAATCCCCGCTGAATCCCCCGTTGTTCCACTGACAGCCCGGGATTTGGGAGAGCTGAGGTGCAGGGACAGCAGCGAGCCGCGGAAAGGAACAACAACAAAAAAAAAAGGTCCCAAATCCGACTTGTCTTTGCTTTGCCAAGCACCTGAGGACTCGGGATGCGCGTTTGGGGTTTAATCCTGTCTGAACCCCTCTGGTTGGAGACGAAGGTGCTTAAGGCAGCTGAGGCGCAGGTCGAGAGCTGCACCCAGGGACAGCTCCTGCCCCAGCAGCTCCTGGAAGTGCGAAAACGCCGTTTTCCCCCAAAAGCCCCTGGAAGAGCGCGGGCAGTGCTCGCAGACAGGGAAAGACGCAGGGAAAGCCGCTTCCATCCTCACCCCGCTAATTAGACTCATTAGGGGAGGAATGCTGCCTCCGATTCCGAGCTAGCCCAGCTATTTTTAATTCCCCTGCCTGCTCAAAGCGCGCACCGGAGACCTCGGGTGGGCTTTTTTTTCCCGGAAAAGGGGATTTCTCCCCCCAGGTCAGAGGCTCTTTTGTGTCTGCTCGGCTGCGAGACGGGGCCGGAGACAAAGCAGGAAGGGGGAAAGCGGGAGAGAGGCGAACCGGGAAGAGCTGGGAAGAGCCGGGGAGAGCCGTGGAGAGAAGAGGAGAGGCGGCATCGCTGCCCGGGGCGGGGGGCAGCGGGGTCCGTGCCCTGGGTACCGCATCCGCCGTGCGGGGAATGGGAAACTGCCGGGGATGCGCGGCTCCGGCGGCGAGAGATGGAGAGCCAGGAGATAATTTATGCACCAGCTCGGCTCGGGGTTGCGGGCGGCCCGGCCCCAGCCGGGTGGGAGGGAGGGAGGCCTCTCCCCATCGCCCCTTCACCCGCCCCCTCCCGCCCCGCAGCCACACACAGCCTCACAATCCCCTTTACAATTAGGAAGACACCTATTCAGCACCGCTCGGGCAGCGCCGGGGCTTTTGTTCCTTCTCTTCTCCGCCGGCCGAGCTCTCCCCGGTGCCTCCGCTCGGCTCCGAGCAGCTCCCGGCGCCTCCTGAAGTTGCTTTGCAGGATCCCACCCCCCCAAAAAAAAAAAAAGAATCGCTGGAGTCCCGCGGGTGAGGCTGCGGGAGGAGAGAGGAGGGGGGAAGAAAAGCAGGAGGAAAAAAAAAGGAGGAAAAAAAGTAAGACGGCGTTTTTTTTCTCTCGCTTTCTTTGTCTGGAGCGTTGCCTGCAGGAGTTGCGTGCGTGAGGGCGAGTGGGGGCACCGGGGGAACGCTCAGCCCGCGGTGGGATCGGCGCTGAGCACACGCGGAGCACCCGCAGGCACCTGCATCCCCCCGCTCCCGGCTGCCTTTCCTGGGCAGCATCCCCGGGGATGCCAGCCTGGAGCATCCCAAAGCGATCCGAGCCCTCAGTCTGTGCCGAGAATGTGGGAATATATGGATTTAATTCTCTTGGCGGTGTTGTAGCCGAAGGGTGGCTGTGGCTTGCTGCGGCTCTGTTCTTGTGGAGGTATCTGGTGAGCTTGGGGAAAAATGAAATTGGCTTTGTTTTGGGTGAGAATAATCCCGAGCTGGTGAAAATTCATCTCCGTATGAATATCTGTGAGGTGTGTGTGTATATTCATGCTACATTCCCATTATTTATGTTGACGGAGAATTACAGGCAACACATGTTAAGGCAGTTATCAGTTAATTACACGTGAGCTCGTTAGCGGTTGGGTTCCGCCGGGGCTGGAATGGGTGTTCCCGTACCCGAATTTACGATTTAAGTTTTTTTGTCTCTCCCAGGTGAGGCGGGGGGTTCGCAGGTCTGGGCTCTGCGTGCGTGCGACCACTTTGGCATTGTTTATAGGGGGAACAAACCCCACGGAGCCTCTGCCTGGTGCAGAAGGTGCGTCTTGCTTTCTGAAGGGCAGAGAGCCGATCTGTCGCTGCCTGCGCCTGGCTGGATATCCCCGGATCCTGGAAGGATGCGGGAGGAAGTGGCCGGCAGGGCTGGGGGTGCTGCTGGAGCCGCATCCCAGTGATTCCTTCCTCTGGCTGCAAACTTGCAGCTCCAAGCCCCGAGCTGAGAGAGAGAGAGGGAGAGGGAGAGGGAGAGGGAGAGGGAGAGGGAGAGGGAGGCTCTCCGGGTCCTCTCCGATGAGGTAATCCCAAAGAAAGATAAGGGAAGCAGCTCGTGTATCAACCTGAGCGGTGATGTCAGCCAGAAGAAAGCAGATTAAGGACTTGGAGAGAGGAATTGCCGCGATTTTGGTGTCACCTGATTGCTGCTGTTCGTTCAGGTGTGTTGTGGTGCCGAAAACGAGGGGGTCCTGAGAGGTCTGGGCAGCCCAGATGGGTCCCAGTGGCTCGTGCAGGGATTTGGGGGCTGGTGTGGGGGCTCTGTGCGTGTGGTGTGGCGGTGCCTGGTGCTCTCACGCGTCTGGACTGCAAGACCCGCTCAGGTAAATGAGGATTTTTCCCTGCCAGCAGCTCCAGTGCCACTGAGGAGAGGGGAGGGGGACAGAAGCCCTGGGCCCCTCTCTGATGAGCGGGCTGGGAGTGCCCAGAGGGGCTCAGACAATGTCCCCTCCTGGTTTTTGTGTGTCCCCAGGGAGCGGTGGCAGACCTGCAGCAGCAGCAGGGCTGGGCTGGCTCCAGGCAGGGACAGCAGGCTCAGGGACAGGTGTGGGACACCCTCACACTGCCCCTATGGGTGTCCCCGTGGGGCTGGGCCGCGCTGCAGGTGTGGCTGTCCCTTGGGAGGGGACAGTGAGCCCCCAGTGCCCTGCCCAGGGGGGCGAGTGGGGAAGGGACCAGCTCCGGAGCGGCAAAGGGACACCGGCTCCGGGTGAATTCCTGCTCGTGCTGAGAGGTGCCACGTTGTGCCACGAGTCAGCAGAACAGGAGGAATTGCTGGGGACAGGGAACAACAGGGAGCAACAGGGAATAATGGGGTACAACAGGGAATAATGAGGAATCACAGGGAATAACAAGGAATAATAGAGAATAACAGGGAGCAACAGGGCCAGCAGTGGCCCCACATCTGCCTCCCCTTGGACCCAATGCTGAAGATGCACCCAGCACTCCGGCTGCCCAACAGCCTCTGGGATGGCCCCGCTCCCTCTCCATGTGCTGCCTCATTCCAGTCCCACATTTCCTACACGCATCACTTGCCTGTTGCACTGAGCTGCCCGAGACCTGGGGTCAGCCCGAGCTCGGCTGTCAGGAGCTTCCCTTTGCTCAGCACAACCCTGAAACCCCAAACCCAGAGCAAACCTGGCCCCTCAGCACCCAGACAGGGTCTCCCAAACCCTGGGAGAGCAGGAAAAGCTGCGTGAGGCTTGACACCCTCTGCCACTTCAGCTGCCCAGAGCACCAGTGCAAGAAAGGTTCTGGAGCCTCCCTTTTCCATGGGAGATGTTCCCCTAAAGGCAAAAAGTCATCATGACTTGGAGAACGAGGGATCCCTCACCAGGGACCGGCCCCTGAAGCACCCAGGGTGGCTCAGGGGCAGCTCCCCCATTCCTGCCAGAGCCAGGCCATTGACCCCACATCCCTGATGGAACCAGACCATCAATCCCTCATCCCTGCCAGGGCCAGACCATCGAGCCTGATCCAGATCCAGACCACTGACCCCCCCCCCCCCATCCCTGCCAGATCCAGACCACTGACTTGCCACAACTGATGGAACCAGACCATCAGTCCCCCATCCCTGCCTGATCCAAGCCACTGAGCCTGATCCAGACCATCAAGCTCCAATCCCTGCCTGATCCAAACCATCCCTCACCCGCCCTGCAGCTGCTCCAGCAAATCGAGACAGATTCCCCCCCAGCTCCTGCAGCCCAGAGTTAATTACAGCTGGGGCTGCAGGAGCTGAAATATCTGTGACCAGGAAGGTGCTAAAAGGCCCAGGAGGATCTTGTTAGCGAGGGCCTTACCTGGATTCCCAAGCTGCTGTTGCCGTCTCCTAATGGGCTCCATGGAAAAATTGATGGTGAGGGAGCAGGAGCAGATCTGGGTCATTATCTCGTCCCTTCCCTCTCTGCCTCTCCCATCCTTCCACCTGGAAATAAATCCGGAGGAATCGGTGCTCTGCAAAGGGCAGTGGGGCTGAGCAGAGGGATTTGGGATTTAGGCTGTGACCTGAGGCACACAAGTCACGATTTTGGGATCCTGGGGCCTCTCCAAGGGTCGGTTCCCTGCTCAGGATGGATTTGTTGGTTTGCAGAGCACCGAGGGGTCAAACAGAAATGAATTTACCCTGAATTATCCCAGCAAGCTGAGAAACGAAATCATTTAGGGTTGGAGGATACTTTGCTCGGTACAAACAAAAACCTTTCGCTGCATTTCCTGTCACCTAAAATAAGTCGTTGGGGGGAGAGGGAAGGAGGGCTGGAAGCGGCGTGCTGCTCCAGATGGAAAAGTGGGAAGGAGAGGTTGCAGCTCCTCCAGGCTGGTGTTGTGCCTGAAGCTGAGTGGCACAAACAAACTGGAGACACAAAATATCCCTCCTGGCCCAAAACTGTCCCAGGGGGAGCATTCCTGCAACCTCGGGCACCCATGGAAAAGCCACTCCTGTGGGACTGCCCGGTGTGGGGACAGCACTGTCCCCTCAGCACCTCTCCAGCCCCACTTTTCATACACAAATCCGATTCAGGGAAAGCCTGGAATGCCCACTGGAAAAGGAAAACATCTCCTGGGCTGCCAGGGGGCAACGCCTGCGCTCCTGGAGACGGGTGGGCAGGAGCATCCCAACGGGAATGAAGCGAAGTGCAAAAGCAGCCAGGAATGAAAGATCTCTTTTCCCTCCTCCAAACAAACCGGAGCAGTTCCACACTGGATTCTGTGCCCTGGAAGGAGCCTGTGGCTGTGTGTGCACCTGAAAAACCAGGAGCGGTTTGGCCCTTCCCAAAGTGGTTTTCCATGGCTGCATCCCGGGGAAGGGAGCCGGGCTCTGCCTGTGATGCTGCAGCTCTGCCTGTGCTGCTGCCATGGCTGCTGTGGCTGCAAACAGGGATTTATGGAGCACATTTCCCTGGAATGCCTCCATAAAGGTGTTGGAGATGCTGTGGTCTCACCCTCAGCTCCGCAGGGAAGCAGGGGAGCTCTGCTCTCCCGAGCTTTGCAGGATCTGGGGGGGTTCCTCAGCTTCCCTGGTCCCCCCTCCCCTCCCTGCTTTTTTATTCCTGGAAGATTTATCAGGAATTCTGCAAAGATTTGGGTTCTGTTCAAGCAGCTCTCAGTAGAAAATCAGGTGGTGATGAGGAAGCTGATTAAAACCCATAAATAACCCCGGAATCACCCCGTCCATGGGATGCGCAGGTGACAGACAACCGGCGCACCTTCAGCTGCACCACAAATGTTCCGGAGCCTCCCTTTTCCTTGGGAGATGTTCCCATGAAGCCATAAAGTCCGGGCATAATGACTCGGAGAACGAGGTAAGGGCTGGGAAATGACATTGTTACAATGACGAATATTCTCTAAATCCCCAATCCACGGTCCCGGGCGCCTCGGAAATGTGATTAGGAGATCTAATCTGGCTGTGCTGGAGCCACTTGTCAAGACAGCTTGCAAATGGATCGTTGCCCAAATTCTGACTCCCAAACTCCCCAAAATTCTGAGGGTTGATGTTTAAAAACCCACCAGGAATCGGGGCCTGATGGGGCACGAGCCGGTTCGGGCCTGGGGAGGGGGAGCTGCAGCTGATCCCCCAAAAGAGAGGCTGATTCCGCCTCCATGGGGATGCAACTGGTGTGGATCTCTGTGGAAAACACGGTGTTCCCGGCTCTGCTCTGGAGTGTCCGTCCATCTGTCTGTCCATCTGTCCATCCCAGTTCTCGGGGGGTTTTATTTGTGTCCACCCCACGGCGGGGACACAAACAGGCTCTGCCCATGTCCCCGGCTCTCCCCACTCCTGGGACACGGGCAGGGAGCTGGGAAAAGCAGGAATACGCCTTGGGAATGGTGCTGGGAGCCCTTGGCTCCATGGAGGATCCCTCCCGTGTTCTAATTCCGGGTGCCCTCATTTTGGGTGCTGCCGTGTGGTCACCCCAGGGGCCTCCCTGCTCCAGAGGCGATTCCCACACGAGCCCCTCTGGGTGCTGTGGGAGCCGCCAGGATTTCTGCAAATGAGCTGGAGAGGCAGGAGGGAGTGAGATTTCCAAAGGCACTCGAGCACTTTTGGGAAACTGGGATGGTTTCCGGGCAGGTTGTCAGAGCATCCCACGGGACTGGCAAAACCGGGATAAGCCCCCAGTGCCCCTGGATCCGCAGGGAGAGAGGCAGGGACCTGCTGAAGGCAGCAGAGCACTTTTTAAAGCACCGATCCGAGCGCTGAGAGTCTCCAAGGTGCGTTTGATGCCTCTTCCCAGGACTTCCAGGCTCATCCCGCTGGGAATGTGGTTCCAGAGCTTGTGCTGTTCAAGCATTGGCATTTTTGGGGCAGCCTGGCTGGGTTGAAAGCTGCGGGGTTTTTGTGAGAGTCCCCAAGCTCCCCCCGCGCCGTCGCCACCTCCGAACCTGCCCAAACCTCCCCCACCTCCCCCAAAGGAGCGCCTGGGACGAGGAGCACGGGGGAGGCTTTGAGCGTATCCAAGATACAGCGGATTTGGGCACCCTGTCAAATGTTCTCATTGTCTGACCCTTGTCCACACGCCAGTAAAACCCTTTGGGAAATTCCCCCTCCACCCAGCGCACCGGCTTTAATTACAGGAGAGGAATGCGCGGCGCAGAGCGCGGCTCCTCCCGCCCCTACGCTCGGCTGAGCACCGCGCGGACCCCCGAAAGTTTGGGATCTGCGAGGATGGAGGGGTTTGGGGGGGGGAGGGTTGCAGAGGAAAGGCAGAGAGGGAGGACAGGAGTGGGGTGAGCGCCGGGTGCGTGATGCCGGCGGGACATTTCCCGACGCCGCGGTGACGAGCGGGGGTTTGTCCCCGCCGTGCCGCGCTGGCAGCGGTGCCCGAGCAGCAGGACATGAGTAATGCCCATCCCACCGGGGGAGGGAGATCAAAGCACCGGAGCAGATACAAGAGGTTTCTGCTTCACAGACCAGAGCGGCTGCAGTTCAATAGCGCCTTTGTTAGCGGCCCTCCGGAGCCAGGGATGGAGAAATACCTGACCCCGCTCCCTCCCTCCCTCCCTCTCTCCCTCCCTCCTTCCCCGCTTCCCTCCCTCCCTCCGCTCCCAGCCCCTCGCGGCACAACCACCCCAGCCATGTGCCCGCGCAGCTCGGGGGTGCTGCGGTGGCAGCAAGAGAAAGGTTGGGGGGGGTCCAAAAGAGCCTCAGAGCAGCGGGGTGACCCCCCCCAAGCAGCGCTGGGCACCCCCAGCCCCGGGCATCCCCGCGGGGACCGGGGGAAGGAGAGGACGGTGATGCCAGCCCTGTCCCCGCCATGCCAGCCCTGTCCCCGCTGGCACCGGGCCCTTCCCGCGGAGACGGTGCCACGCTGCCAAAGGTGAGCTCAGCGCGCTCGGCCGGCGGCTCCGGGCAGTCCTGGGGTCCCTGCGGCGTGGAGAGGGGATGGTGGCACTGGGATGGACACGTGTCCTCGTGCTGCCATGCTGGGGACAGCAGCCTGTGCCCTGCCAGGTGCCACCTCCGTGGGAAGGCCTTGGGTGCCACAGGGCCACGTCCCAAAGAGCCGCGAAGGACAAATTGACAGACTCGCCCCCCGCGCAATGGGACTGGGGCTGATCCGTGGGGTTAGGGGTGGGTGAGTGCAGGGACCCATGTGGGGCTCCTGGCGTGCACCCCATAACTGGGGGCTTTCCCGAAAGATCTTCCCAGAGCGGCACCTGCTCCCAAGGATGGAATTTTGGGATCAAGTGACGCTCTGGAATAGCTCCATGTTTTGGGATACCAGGAGGGGACACCGTCCTGGGGAGGGGCTGGAGGGGACTGTGGCCGTGTCACAGGTGGGGGACACGGTGGCCCTTTCCCCTCACCATTCATGGGAAATAAAAGAGGGAAAACCTTGGGAAAATGCCAGTTCAGAGCCGCCCTGCGCTCCAGGAGTTCGGTTTGTAGGTCAAAGTCGTGTTCTTTTCTACTGCAAACCACAGCAAAATCCCTCCCTGCCTCCCGTCCTGGCGGCTGGGGCGTTTGAGAACCGGGATTTCCCAGGGATTCTGGGGAGTCTCCCACCCTGACCTCATCAGCCCCTGGCAATTAACAGCCGCTGATGAACGAGCCGAGCCGTGTCCTGGCAGGGGGAGGGAGCAAAGGCGGAGGCCAGAGCATTCCCAGGGACAACCTGCGCAGTTCTGGTGCCACCCAAGGAGCTCCCCCAGGTGCCCAGAGGCTTTTCCTGAAGAATCAGGGCCGTGTCCAGCTCTCGGCAGAGCTTCTGCCCCCTGAAACGCATCACCTTGTCCCGAGCGCCTGTTTTGTGGGTCCGGAGACGGAAACTCCCCCGAAAAGGCCCGGGGGGGAGCGAGGGGGGAAGCGGCCGCGGGGGAAGCGAGCGGGAGGAGGGTTGGCAGCCAGACCTTTCTTTGGGCCTTTGTCTGAGCCCACAAAGGCGGCTCTGTTGGATGAACCTGGCCGAGCACCCGCCGCCCCTGCAGCCAGGTGAGCTCTGGGGGCAGCGGGGCCACCACGGGGTTCAGATCCCGGTCCTGCTCAGCCAGCCCGGGCAATCCCCTGGTGGCCCTACATGTCAGATTTTCCAAACAGCTGCGCGGCAGGCTGCGGCTGCACCCCAAGGTGAGTGCTTCTCCCCAAAAATGGGATTTATCCCGCGGGCTCCAGCAGCTCCTGCTCGGAGAAGGATGCTGGATCTGCAGGTGGAAATTTGTGCTGCTCCATTTGCGGCCAGAGCGGCCGCCTGGGTTTTAACTCCAGGTTTGTCGGGTTCATTGGGATTCTGGGAAGCAGCACAGATGAGAGGATGCCAGGTGCTGACGGGGATGAGGTGGAGCCGTGGCCAGGACACCGGGTGAGGGGAAATCAACCATTCCACGGCTGCTCCCGGGGCACGCTGCAATTAATTCTGGCCATGGCACCGCGGCTTTTAAGCTGTCCCTGCAATCCCAGCTCCTCACAGCATCCAGGACGCGGGGTCCTCCTCTGGGGTCAGCTCCCTGCTGAGAGAGGGGAACATTCCAGGCTGGGATTGCTCCTTCCTGACCCCTGGGTAACCCAGGAGAAGCCACTCCGTAGTGCTGAGTGGGGTTTGGGGTGGGAACTCATCCTGGTTTTGGGGTTGTGGGGGAACCCACTCTGTTTTTGGGGCTGAGCTCCCGCTGGTCACAAGGAGGGAGGACAGCTTAGCCCAAAGAGTCACTTTTTCCCCCCATTCTCCTTTCCCTTCTCCCTCCCCTTTTCCCAAAGACTGCTGGCTTGTCCAGGGTAAGCCCTCTGCTGTGGTCTATGGCTTTTTATTCCTATGTGATTGCTTTCCCTAACTCATGTAGGGCGAAAAGCCATGGGCTACACAGAGGAGGGACTCCACCTTCCAGGCACCTCCGCACCGACTCCCCGAGCCCCTTTTGAGCCACTCAAATTTGTTTGGGGCCAAACACCGAGTGAAAGGGGGCATTGAAGCCTTGCAGGGCCTGAGCCAGAGGGATGGGGCAGAGGGAGGGGAGACAAAAGGGGCCGGGGGTGGTGGGGCCGGCCCCATTCAGCGGCGGCGAGGGAGCGGATTTTCTTTGGGATGGAGCTTTTCTCGCACGGTTCAAAGAGTCCCCACCTGCATCCCGGGGGACAAAAGCTCCGGGAAGAGGCCAAGGGCATTTCCAAGGGTGAATGGCATTTTCCAGGTGCTGGCAGCAGCCCTGTGCTCCCCTGAGAAGGGGGTTCAGAGAAGTTTGGGCACCTCCAGCCCCGTCTCCCACCACAGAGCCGGGGCCACCCAGTTTGTCCCCACAGCTCCCAGGAGGTCATGGCCTGGCCGGGGTCACGAGGGTGGTGAGGGGAGGTGGTGGCCAGGGGCACGTGAGGAGGATGGGTTTAGTTATAGGGCAGGGTTTGGCAAATTGGGACTTCTTAAATGTGCAAAGGTGAAGTTTTCTGGAGCCATGGGGCAGGAGAGGAGGGAGCTGCTGCAGATCCCACTGCCATGGACCCCATTCCTGCAGATCCCATGGCTTCAGTTCCCATTCCTGCAGATCCCACTGCCATGGACCCCATTCCTGCAGATCCCATCCCACCAACCCCATTCCTGCAGATCCCACGGCTTCAGACCCCATTCCTGCAGATCCCACCCCACAGACTCCACTCCCACAGGCCCCATCCCATTCCTGCAGCCCCCACCACCTCCACAGCCACCCCAACAACCTCCTGGGGTTCCACCCTCCCTTGCAGAGCAGGAAACGAGCAATTTCTCCCTCCTTCAGTTTTTTCTTTTCTCACTTCCTGAGCTTTGACTCATTTGGGTGTCAGCCTTTCAAGTTTATTTCACCAGCCTGGAATGCATCCTTAAAAATAATAGTCCTTGGAAAAAAAAAAAACAAAAAAAAAGGGGGAAAAAGCTGAGGTTCAGCTGTAATCCCATGACTCAAGGAGGTGTGGAAGGAAGAAAATGGTGAAATCCCATGAGTTCCGACAATGAAAGCGGGAGAGCTGGCACATAAATCATCCAAACCAAACACCATCCGTCAAAATGAAAGGAATTAAGCCAATCTCGCCGGGCTGTTTTAATTATTTTTTAATGAGGATTTGCTCATTCAGAAAATTCACCCGTGACAATGCCTGCCCCGAGCCATTCACGCCGGGCAGAGGGACACGCTTGGCTTGGCCCCTCCGCCCCCGCCCCTGGGAGCCTGGAATGAGGGTGCCGAGGCGGGGAGAGCAGGGCCAAGGAACCCAAACCTCCCCCGTTTTTGCCATTTTGCTTTGTTGCGACCCAAAGTGTTGTGGTGGGGAAGGAAAATCCTCTCGGGATGGTCCCCGCTGTCACCACGAGGATTCCTGGAATGGTTTGGTGGGAAGGGACCTTAAAGCTCATCCCATTCCATGGGCAGGGACACTTTCCACTGTCCCAGGGTGCTCCAAGCCCTATCCAACCTGGCCTTGGCCACCTCCAGGGATGGGACAGCCCCAAACACTGGCCCCTGTGGATATTTCCATGCCTACCATGGGCACAGCAGCTCCAGGCAGGAATGTGGGCAGCCTGTCTGTGCTCCTGGATCCCACAGCCTCGGGAATGGCTGTCGCTGCCTTTCATTGGATTGATTTTTCCTTTAGCAAGGCACGAATGAGGCTGGAAAGGAACGGAGGGAGCACGGCCGGTTGTGTGCAGCTGGGAGGGGAGGAAACGGGCTGGGCACGCTGGTGGGGGTGGCTGGTGGTCAGCAGCCAGGCCTGGCAACTTTGTGCCCAATCTCCTGGTGTTGTTTTCCAGCCTCAGGCCCCCCAGAGCTTTAACAGAGAGATTTGGAGAGATCTGAGTCGGGGTTTTCAGTCAGGGGCTCGCAGGAGCCCCGTCCCACAGATCCCACTGCCATGGACCCCATTCCTGCTGATCCCATCCCACCAAGCCCATCCTGCAGCTCTTGTCCCACAGACCCCGTCCTGCAGACCCCATTCCTGCTGATCCCATCCCACAGACCCCATCCCGTAGATCTTGTCCCACAGACCCCATCCTGCAGACCCCATTCCTGCTGATCCCACCCCACACACCCCATTCCTGCTGATCCCATCCCACAGACCCCATTCCTGCTGATCCCATCCCGCAGATCATGTCCCACAGACCCCATTCCTGCTCATCCCATCCCACAGACCCCATCCCAGATCTGGGTCCCCCGAGCGCCCCCTGAGCGTTCCCATGAAAGCGCTGCCGAGCAGAAAACCTTGGCAGAGCCCCTTGGAAAAGCTCCATCGTTCCGAGGAGGAGCTGCCAGCGCCAGGCGAGCTCCCAGCCCGGCTGGCATCACCTCCCGGGCACCTTTCGATTGGCGCGGCTCCGCCCGCACGGCTCCGAGCGCTGCCCGCGGCCAGGGCAGGGCTGGGCCACCTCCGCGGCTGCCCCGGCTGATGAAACATTCACGGCAGGGCGGAAGAAGCGGGATCGGGTGGGAATTTTCAAAGCATCTTCGCGAATTCGGCTGGTTCTGAACAGGCGCCCGGCGGACTCCCAGTTCATCCCAGCGCTGGGCTGAAAGCAGCTGGAGGAGGAGCGGCTCCGAGGCATTCCCGGGTAGTTCTGTGCCCAAAAACACCCGGCAAAGGCAAATTCTGGAGCAGCTGGACTCCTCCAGCACTCGCTGGTCCTTCCTGAGCTCCCAGGAGTGATGGTGGAGAGCAGGACAAGCACTAATTACAGATAATGAGTGAGGGAGGCATCCTCCGGCCGGGCTCCTGCCGGGCTCTGGAGCATCCCAAAACCGGGCGAGGCACGGGCTTGTCCTGCCTGGAGTGGGAATTACAGCCTCGTGTCCCGGCACGGAGCCCCTGCGCTGCCACATCAGCCCCTGGGCATCCCTGGGGGGCACCAGCCCAAATTCTGCCTCGGGAATGTGCAGGGACAGGGCGCTAGCTCCCAAATTCCGCCAGGGATTGGGATGGGGAGTGCAGGGAAGCAGCAGCACCTCCCTGCTGGGTCACCCAGCCCCGCGGCTGCCGGTGCCAGGGGATAATTGGGGGAAGCGTGCCAATTATGAATATTTTAATTACAGCCAGATGATAATGAACCGAAAAGCTGAGGTTTTTAATCAAAGCTGTGGCAGCACCCGGCCCTGTGAGACACCCAGTGCCCTCCCTGGGAGGGTTGGTGCTCACATGGGATCTTCCAGGCAGGGAATGATGCTCAGCAGGAGCCTGGGAGGGTTTGAAGTTCAACCCTGGCTCGGGATGCCCGGAGAGGAGGAACCAGGACGTGAAAATCCACATTAAATCCCAAATCCTCGACCCAAGCCATGCCTGGGTTTGATCCATGCCTGGATGTGAGGTGTTATTGTTGGATATTTTGCCTCAGAGGGTTCAGTTCCTCGAGTGCTGATCTCACCCCAAATCCAGGCTTTTGGGAAAAGCTGGGGAGCTGGAGGAAGGTTTGCACTGACAATTCACCGGCGGGACAAAAAGAAACGAGACCTAAAGGACACAAATCCTGGAATTATTTACCCAGCTCTGCCCTGGCTGGGGAATTACGGCTGCACCAGTTGTGCCACCTTCTTCTTCCTCCTCCTCCTCCTCCCGGCTGCCTGGGAATGGTTATTTAGGAACTGGTGAGGCCACCGGTGCTGAGTCAGCCTCGAGCTAATGAACACCCCGGCTGCCCATTTGAAATTTATTGCACCTATTAATTACAACCATTAGCTGCAGCCAGTGAAATTTTTATAATGAGGACCCTGGCGACTTTGCCTTGCTAGCAGCAAATTAACTGTGTGGGGGGAAAGAATCAATGGGATCAGCAGACTTTACAGAAGCGATGTTTTAATTAGCGATTCTCTGCAAACATGCCAGGCAACATCTTCTCCCTTCATTATCTCCCCTTAAAGGGATGGTGCTGCTTTTCAGGTCGGTTTTATCCCCTCCTCTGGCTCCTCTGTTGTTGGGTTTTTAAAGCTCTGCTGCTCATTAGGGAAGCAGCTTTGAAGTGGGGTTTGGCTTAGGACTGGTTGTAAGCAGAGAAGTGTCCGAGGTTTTTTTTTTGGGGGGGGGGGAAAATTAAAAAGCCAGGCTAGGAAATAATGAGTTTGAAAGCTTGGCTGGAAAAATGCTAAATTGGATGGATTTGGGGGCTGGGAGGAGGAGGACGAGGAGTGTGGGAAAGGGGTTGAGTCCACACAGGGAGAGGATGCCCCAACAGAGAGTTCTGGGATGCAGGAGCTGAACTTTGGATGCTGAAAAACCAAAAGGAACAAGAATCCCAGGCAAAGGTCCGTGCGTGGAGCATCCCCATCACCCAGAGAAGCCCAGGATTCAGGAGGGAATCCCTGCAAGCCCCAGCTGTGACTCTTTCAAGGGTGTTTTCCTCAGTGGCTTTTAGAAAGCCAGGCTGGTGATCCCCAAATCATCAGTCCTTCCTAAAAATCGTGGCTGTGGGTATGGGTGGACTGGTTATTGCGAAAGGCAAATGAAACGAGATTTTTTTTCTCCATTTCATCACAAATAATCCAATTCCATTCGGCTCCCTGCAAAAAGTACAGCCCCGATTTCCATTGCAAATGATCTCCTTTCCCGAGGAACGCGCCCGGCACGCCCGCGGCAAAGGCAGCTCTGAAATCCGGGGGTTCAAACGCAAAACTTGTTGTTTTTTCCAACCGATTCGCTAAAAAGTCAACTCAAGGGTGTCTCCCAGAAGTAGGAGAGCTGAGGGAGAGGGAGGAAAAACAGCTGGAATGAAAGATCCCGGTGCCTGAGCATCCCAACCCGGGGGCTGACGGCCACTGGTGTCACCTGGGAGTGTCCCTGCAGTGAGGCTGTGCCGAGCCATCCCTGCTCTCCTTCCCTCCTAAACCTGCTCCTGGTGCCAGGAGCTTTCCCGAATGCCTGGCAAATCCCAGGGAAATGGGAATTGCTGGGTTAAGGAACAGACTCGGTCCAGCTGCTTCAGAAAGATATTTTTCCGGGCTCAGGGAAAGTGACATTATTAAAGTGAGCATGCTGATTGCAGACAGCTCCCAATTCATCACTGTGACAGTGACAAACACGGCCCGCGGTGATGCAGTTGACTAAAGAGAATTCTCCAGCTTTACATTTTTAATGCTCCGCGCATTTTCTCGGCTGCAGCCGAGTTTTATCCCGAGGATCTTCTCCCTTGAATGGAAAGGGCAGCGCGGGGCTGGGGTGCCTGCCCGGCCCTTGCAAATCAGCCAGGGCTTCTGTCAGCGCTGCCCGAGCCAGTCCATTTAATTTTTTTAATTATTCCTTGCTCCTCCAGGATCCCTTTTTCCACCTTTTCAAGAGGAACAGGAGCGTCGGCCTCAGCTGGGCTGCCTCCATTCTCCGGGGCTCATTCATCATTGTCCCCTGCCTGAATGGGAGGCAGAGGGTCAGCCTGAAAAGCCCGCGCGCTACAAGCCCCTCTAAATATCTCAATAGGTCCCTAATGGGGTCCCAGCCAGACCCCCCAGGCTCTCGGGGTGGTTTTGTGTCTGCACGGAGGGGGAGGACGGGCACGGGGGGGATGTGAGGTGGCACAGGGCACCCCTGGGGACCACCCTGGGAGGTCTGGGGGGGGGTGGGGGGTGATTCTGGACAGCGTTAAACACCCCCGGAGCAAGGAAAGCATCGGCCAGACCGGGCTTAGGCAGCGCTGGAGCAGCCCCCACAGCTCTCCCTGTTCCCACCTCCCCTTCCCCGCTCCAGCTGGAGCCGCGCGTTCCCGGGAGGCCGCGGGGGTGGGAGGTGAGCGGCCCCCCCGGCCCCCGCGGGCCCCCCGGCCCCAGCCGCTCCCTCCGAATTCCCATCCCGGCGCTGGCGAACACAAAAAGCGGCCGCACAAAGAGGGGACGCCGGGACCCGCCGCGGTGCGGGGAAGCCATTCAGAGCGGGGCGCTCATTAGAGGGGCGGCCGTGGGGATTTGTGAGCTCCAGAGGTGGCCTGATTGAATTTGGGAGCCCCCAGACAGGTACCCAGATGGCCGCGGACGGCAGGAGGGAATTAAAGGGGATGTTTCGGGCTTTGTGCTGCAGCTGGGCCCCTTGGAAAGGGGGAGAAGGGGAAGGCAGGGATGTGGCATCGCCCCCCGGCACTGTCACCGCTGTCACCGACGGGGCTCCACCTGCTCTGGCTGCTTCATTTCCTCCCACTTGGCCCTGCTGGGAATTAGGGCTGCTCCAAACTCTGACAGGGTTGTGGGATGGGGAGCCCCAAACAGTGCCCCAAACCCTGCGAGCTCATCCCAGTCCACAGAGGGTAAACTGAGGCTCCGAGTGCTCCCTGTCCGTGCTGGTGTTGATGGGAACTGATCCCAAATCCAGACTCTCCCTGAGCACCAGCACTGCCCCTTCTGGGGCAAAACCATCTGCAAACTGCACAGAAGGTTATCCAGGGAAGCTTCCACCCCTGGCAGTGTCCAGGGCCAGGCTGGATGGGGGCTTGGAGCACCCTGGGGTGGTGGAAGGTGTCCCTGCCCATGGCAGGAGTGGCACTGGGTGGGCTTTAAGGTCACTTCCAACCCAAACCAGTCTGGGATTCTGTGATTTGATGAAAAGCTCCGAATTCAAGCAGGGAGCGAGTGAAGATTTCTCTTCAGACAGCATTTCTGTGAGGATTTGTTATTTATTTAAAACCTCCCAGCCTTGCATTTGCATAATTACATTTTGCAGCTGTTGGGCCGTGGCGTGGGCTGGGCTTTGGGGCATTATTTTATCTGCTGGAAAACGGACACAAAGAGAGGGAATTCGGTCCCAGCTGAGCCCCTTTGTGCCGGCACCGCCGGTGCTGCCCCTGTGCCGGGGTAACCCCAGGGATCCTCAGCTCCACGGGCACCGGGAGATGCAATCCCGCTGCTCCCTGCTGGCCAGAGAGGGGCTGGGGGGCGAGTTTGGGTCTCCACGGGTTTGGCGGGGTGGGGAATTTGGGAGAGAGTGGCAGGGGAAGGGGAAGGGGAAAGGGGAAGGGGAAGGGGAAAGGGGAAGGGGAAGGGGAAAGGGGAAGGGGAAGGGGAAGGGGAAGGGGAAGGGGAAGGGAGAGGGAGAGGGAAAGGGAAAGGGAAAGGGAAAGGGAAAGGGAAAGGGAAAGGGAAAGGGAAAGGGAAAGGGAAAGGGAAAGGGAAAGGGAGAGGCTGAAGATGGATGAGATGTGTCCCGCTCCAGGGTGATGTCCCAGTTTTATGTCCCAGATTTGGGATTTGGGGCTCTGCTCTCCACCCTCCCTCCTGCCCGTGCACTCCCAGCTGCCGCCCTGACTCCTCTCCCTGTCCCCATCCAGGTCTCCCGGGGTCGCTCCCGAGCCTCTCCTGCTCCGGGGGATGCCCCAGTTCACCTTCGCCTGTTTCTGTGGCCTCCACGGCTTCTGCAAGATGAAGAGGAAGAAGGAAGAGGCCAGCGGGGGGCAGGAGACGGCCGTGTGAGGAGCAGCCCGGGACCCCATTCCTGTCCCCTCGGTACGCCGGGACTGCCGGGGGGACTGCGGGTGCCTCCTTCTCGTCACCTCCCCGGCGGTGTCACCTCTGCCTGCCCTGTCTGGGAGGGTCTCGGGGGGCTCAGGGGCTGATCCAAAGTGTCTGGGATGGTGCTTGGCAGAGAAGAGGAGCTGAGCAGTCAGGGGCTGGGGGAGAACGGGGGGAGCTGCTTCATCTGCTCATTCATCCCGCGGGTTCTCCATTTATCCCACAGATTCCCTCATTTATGGCGGATTCTCTCATTTATCGCGGATTCTCTCATTTCCTCTCCCCAGGAAGGCCAGGGAAGAGCCAAAGCCCGGGAATGACCTCGCCGAGGATGTCACCCAGGTCCTGGTGCTGGAATTGTCCTGGTGAATGAGGGATCCTGGTGCTGGAGATGTCCTAGTGGATAAGGGATCCTGGTGGATAAGGGATCCTGGTGCTAGAGGGATCCTGGTGGATACGGGATCCTGGTGGATACGGGATCCTGGTGCTGGAGGGATCCTGGTGCTGGAGGGATCCTGCCCGGCCCCGGTGGAAGCTGCGGGAAAGTTCGTGCACTCAGCTGGAAGGCCATGAGCAGCGGCTGCAGGAGGAAAGCCAGGGGAAAGCTGCAGCCTGAGCTCCTCATCCTCTACCACATTCCTAAAGCTTCTGCTGGAGAGGGGAAAAAGGAGCTGAATATCACCCTGGAGATCCCGAGGCAGACATTCCCCAGCAGGACAGAATTCCAGCCAGCTCCACCTGGAGCACTGGACTCACCACGGGCTCTGCTTGCTCCAGGCAGGGCAATTCCTGCATCCAAGGAATGGATCCTGCAGCCAAGAGAAAAAACAAACAAACAACAACAACAAAAAACCCTTTAAAATGTTTTTTCCCCAGAAATCACCCGGTCAAAGCTGCCCTTTCTCCCTGCCATGGGCAGGATTTTCTTCCAGCTGCTTCCAGTCTTCCTGTGGTCCAAAACAATTTGCGACTGCCCCAAAACTCAGCGTTTTTCCAAATGTTATTGCAAGGACAAGGCCCAGGCAGCTCCAGGTAAGCCCAGGGAAGCTCCCGTTGCTTTGGGAAAACGCTGACTTTGTCTGCTCCTATTTTTGCACGTCAGCAGATCCTCCCGAATTCCACCTTGGCATCCCCAGCGCTGCCCTTGGCGAGGACCTTCAGGATCAGCTCTGGGCCAAACAGAAATCCGAGGAAGTTGGCGGAACTCACAGAGCATTTCCTGAATGTAACTTCGTTTTTGCACAA
Source organism: Aphelocoma coerulescens (assembly GCF_041296385.1). NCBI lineage: Eukaryota > Metazoa > Chordata > Aves > Passeriformes > Corvidae > Aphelocoma > Aphelocoma coerulescens. The sequence continues at coordinate 6,089,556 of NC_091039.1, read as the reverse complement.
GGATTCCTGGTGGCCACACGAGCGATGCATTTAAAGACTTAATTTGGGGTTAATCTGGAGTTTATCACAAGTGTAAAGATGAGGGTGGAATTCCAGCCTTGTTTTCTTCCAGGATAAATCCAGAGGGACAGCCTGACACTGAGACACATAGAAAAATATTAATTATGCAGAAATGACCTTGGACTGGCTCCCAACCCTCCGATTTTTCCTGTTTCTCCAGGTTTTTCCTATGCAAGAACACACAAAAAACCAGCAAAACCAAAGCCAGGCTCATAGCAGGTCCTGACTCCACAAAGCCCTACTTAAACCTGAGGCTTTGCTCCAGGATTTTGCTCCACCCCATCAATTTTCCTGATTCCAGCCTGCATCGATCCTTGGAAAAGAGGGAAAGGCACAGAACCATCCTCGAGCCTCTCCCTCCTGCTGCCCGAGATGGATCAAAGAATTAAATCTCTTTTTATTGTCCTTTTTTTTTTTTTTTTTTTTTTAATCCCAGCTGCCCGGATTTCATCGGGAAGGGACTCCTGAGATGTTCCTCGGGAATCTCCCGGCCCCAGGAGCCATAGGAATCCGTACTGTACATCTATTTTTCGGGGATTGGGTTTTTTTTGGGGGGGGGGGGGAATAACCGTGGCATTTGTAAATAAGCACGGGCGTCTTCCACGCACAGAGCAGAGCGCTTCCTATCGGAATTCCTATGCCAGAGGAAGAAATAAATGAACAAACCAATTAATTAATTCATTATGATGATTTTTGGGGTGTGGGGTTTATGGTCGTTTGGAGGTGAGGGATTTTGCTCCCTCCTTTTCTCGGCTGGTTTTTCCCAAAATGCCCCTTTCCAAAAGAGCCCTGAAACAGAAATTCCCGGTGTTTGGGGATGGGATGGATGCGGGGAAGGGCACGGGGGGTGTTAAGGCATAAACCAGCCCCACAGCGATGCCTGGGAGGTCAGGAAAACTCCCAGCCAGAGGCTTTGGAAGTCAGATGGGGGGAAAAAAACCCACAATTTATTTGAGTAATTATTGGGCTCCGTCCTAACGAGCATCGCTGGCCGGTATTTAGCATTTTCCTGGAGGATTTTCTTCCAACATCCATCGTCCCCTGGGGGACGGCGGGATTTGGGGCATCTCCCGGCTCTCCCTGCCTTTCTCGGGAGGGATCCAGGAACACCAGGGAGGGATCCAGGAGCATCCCGGGAGCGCCATGGGAAGGGATCAGGAGAACTCAGCCGATGGATGCCGATCCCTTTTAGCGCTTCCAGGTCTCCTGGAGCTGCGGACACCCCGATCCCGGCGGCTCCCGCTGCATCGCCCCACGTTCACACGGTGATCCCATAAATTACGGGTGCGGTTTGCCCCGAGACTCCCCTATTGATCCGTCTCCTCCCGGTGAATATTCCCGATGGCCTCGGGAGCAGCTCCTTCGAGCGGCTCTGTCTGCGCTTGGAATGAGCTTTTTCCCGGCCCATCCAGCACGTGGAGCTGCGGGAATAAATGGGATTTATGGCACCGCTCGGAGATTGGGGTTTATTCTGTGCGGTGGGAGCAGAAGGGGAGGTTAGGGAGGGAGACAGGGAAAGGTGGAGTCTCTTGGACATTTCCAGGGATGGGACAGCCACAATTTCTCTACCAGGCCCTCCTCACAGTCCCAGGAAAGAATTCCTTCCCAAATTCCCATCTAAATCTCCCCTTTTTTAGTATAAAGCGACTCTCTTTATTCTACCACTCCATGCCCATATCAAAAGTCCCTCTCCAGGTCGCTCGCCGACCTTTTTTTTCCGACAGAAACACATGGAAGAAGGCAGGAAAAGGAGGTTAGAACTCCCCGCACCCCCTGGGCTCGGCCCGGCTGAGAACGCCCCCAACTCATCGCACATCCCGGGCCCCTCTCCCCGCGCGGCCCCTTTAAATCGGCCGGCGTGGGACAAACCACCGCGGGGTACGGGAGAGGGGGGGATTCCTCCTCCGCGCCGCTGGAGCGCGCAGCTGGTGGGGCCGAGCCACCCCTCCGCGGGCGGTGGTACAGCCCACGTGTGTGTGTGTGTGTGGAGGGGGCGTGGCCAGCGCGGCGGGCTCGGAGCCCCTCAGGGCGGGGCGGGGGGGGCGCGGCCGCTGCTGCGGGGCCATCCCGGAGAAACCGGAGCTTCCCGGTGTGCGGAGCTTCCCGGTGTGCGGGGATTCCCGGTGTGCGGAGAGCTCCCGGTGTGCGGAGAGCTCCCGGTGTGCGGGCGAGCGAAGCTCGGCAGCGGAAGTTTGCGCGGGGGGCGGCGCTCAGGCTCTTGTAGCAAGGGCGGAGGTGGCGCTGCCGAGACCTCGTGGCGCAACGGTAGCGCGTCTGACTCCAGATCAGAAGGGTGCGTGTTCGAATCACGTCGGGGTCACGGCGCCCCTCGGGGGGTTCCCTTTTTCACCGCACCCCCGGGGTTTTCGGGGGGCTCGGGGCGCGGACCCCGCGGGTTTGGGGCGAGCGGAGCTCCCGCGGTTCCGCAGCCCCTCCGCCCGCCTCCTTTTTTGCCCCTGGGCGTCCCCTCCTTCAGAGGGCAGGGGTGGAGGGAATTCTTCCCGAGCGTTGAATATCAAACGTTAAAAAGTCGCGTTGGGGGTGCACACGGGTTATGAAGGGGTCTCCTGGATGTGTGCCCATCCTTCCTCCCGTATTTTGGGGATTGATGAAGGGAGATCCCTGGAGCAGAGGGATCTGCCAGCTTTCCCTGAGGTTTCCTTGGGAATTCCAATAGGCAGCGCTGAGAAATTCCATGGGAATGTTTATCGAGGCCTCGGTGGAGTGAGCGCTGCTGGCACAGGGGCTCTGTTGATGCAAAACTTCACTTTTCTACAGCCCTTCCAGTGGTTTGGTGCCCTGTGAGGTCCTGCGAGAACCTGTCCCGAGCCTCAGAACCAGAAATAAAAACCATGTGGACGTCTGAGTTTGTTTGCCTTTATCCTGTCCCAATTCCTTGACTTTCTGGCGCGGAGTAAGGAAAGATTTTTGATCCGGAGAGCCATTAAAGAGCAGCTCGGAGCCCTGGTAAAGGGAATTAAATGATCGGAACGAGGCAGGTTTGCTCCTTAAACCCTGCCAGGGGTTGATTTGGGGGATGTTTTCTTTCCCCCCTGCCCCTGGTGGGGGTGGCAAATGTTGAATCAGCTCCGCAGGGAGCAGCAGCTGTCGCATCCAGCGGGGTTCTACATTCCCGGTATTCCCTGTGCCGGGAACATCCATGGAAATGTGCTGCTGGAAGAACCCTTTGTGCTCAGAGCTGGGCTGGGGTTTTTGGGGGGGTCTGACGTGGCTTGTCCTGGCTTTGGGACGCCAAAGAAACATCAGCGACTCCTTTGGGATTAGGGAGCGTTATAGGCCGTCCCTAAATTATCCATATTTGCTTCTTTTAGGTTGAAATCCCTGAAAATACCAACTCAGGGAGGGCTTTGGCAGGGAGTTGGGTGGGAAGGGAGCAAAATGCTGCTGCAGGAGCAGATAAAGGAGCTGGAATAAAGGGAATGAAGTACGTGGAGCGTTGCAGAGGTCTTAGAATATCCTGAGGGGGGAAAAAAAAAAAAAATCGGAGTTGAAAGGGATTTTTTTACTCTTTTGACTCAAGTAGAACATTCAGTTTTTAATCTCCACAAGCCTTTTGGGGAGTTCGTGGGCACTAAAAGCTGCTTTGCCCCCACCTTTCCTTTCTGGAGGCGGCCTTTGAAGTGGCCTTCAAAAGCTGCCGCCCGACCTGCCTGGGTTATTCCGCAGGCCGGGATGAATCCCCGCCTTTGTGGGAGCAATGAGCTCGGGGGGGGCATTCCTGGGGGGCTGCTTGAAGGGGAAAAGTCCCAAATCCTGAGCGGTTTGGACATGTTTGGAGGAAAACACGGAGCCAACAGCTGTGGTCTGGCCTAATCTGACAGCGCAGCAGCTGTCACAACAAAAGCAGGGCTGCTCCACACGCCGCTGCTTTGTGGGGTGAGAGGAAAGGATTTAAAGGAAAAGGTTACTTATTGATGTGTTTAAAGTTATATTTGGTTTATATTTCGTTTGTATTTAATTTGTATTTTATTTATATTTATATTTATATTTATATTTATATTTATATTTATTTTTATTTTTATTTTTATTTTTATTTTTATTTTTATTTTTATTTTTATTTTTATTTTTTTTGTTTTGTTTTTGTTTTTATTTTTATATATTATATATTTATACTTATATTTATACTTACACATATAATATTTAAAACATAAAATATAATACAAATATAAAATAAATATAAGTATTTATTTATTATATAAAATATACAATATACAATATATAATATATAATATATAATATATAATTTACAATATATAATATATAATATATGATATATATTATATTATATATAATATAATATATTATATCATTTTATATAAGTATAAATATAAAATAAATATAAATATAAATATAAATATAAAAAAATAAATATAAATATAAATATAAATATAAATATAAATCTTTATTATGTATTTATTATATAATTATATTTATCCATATAATTATTAATTATATTTATATTTCTACTTATACTTACACTTATATTTATATTTATTTATTGGTTCTCCTGTGTGCAGCCTGATTTTATGGGATCCCCAGCAGGTGAATGGGCTCTCAACCAATTCTTTCCTCGAATTTCAGGGCTCGGATGGGTTTTGGAGACTTTGGGTTTTTCTGGAATTCTGGTTTTTAGGTACCTGCCTGGGGTTTTTTTGGGGGGGATGGCAAATCCTTTCCGCCCCAACCCTTTCCCCACCCCACACCTGCAGTCCCAGCGTGCTCCACGAGGAGAATTAACCAATTCCAACTTGTGAAAACGGCCTGAATCGGGGTCAACTTTTTTTTTCAAAGCATCAAATTCTGCAACCTGGCAGGGACATTTCAGGTGAATTCCGTATGATTTGAAGGCTTTTTCTCCCCTTTTTTCTCCTCCGGGCAAAAGCCGGGGTAACCTTTGAAACAAAAGACGTCAAAGTGCCGGCAGCCTGCGCCTCGGGCTGTGCTGGAGGCAGTAATCTGCTCCAACATGAATATTTGATGTCTGCTCCGCCAAATGAGGGAATTACAAGTTGATATAAACTGACGTTCTTTGTGTTCGCTCGTGACAAACGCAGCAATTAGCTGCAATCAGTTAATTACAGCTCGCTCCTTCCGCGGCCTTTCCTTCCTCCAGCTCCGCTCTGCAGCAGGACGGGGTTCAGCTCACGGATTTGTTTTCGTGCTGCTCCTCTGGAAAAGCTGGAAATTGGGAATTTTATCCATCTGAAAGCCCATCCCTGTCGGGTTTATCCTCGCACCGGGGATGCTCCGGGGCTTTCCCGGGATGGAGTTTCCTGACCCCATTCCCAAACCTTGTTTCAGGAGTGCCTGAAAGTGAGAGATGAACGATTGGGGAACGTTTGTGGGGTCACGGCTTTAAGGGATGAGCTCCAGGTGGGTTTTAAACCTTGGCATAAATCCCTGCCGGGCTGCACAGACTCCTCCAGAGCCTCTTCCAACTCCCAGCTCACTTTGAGGGCAGCTTTGTGGAAAAACCACCCCCATTCTTCCCAGCTTTCCATGGGCAGAACGCTGGGAGACTCTCTCCTGCTGCTGCTGGAAAATCCTGACCAGGGAATTTTTCCAACACTTCCAGGGATTTTGACTCCAACACTTCCCTGAGTGGCCCACTCCAATATTTATGACCATTTCCATGATTTTTTTCCCCCTAATATCTTGTTTGCTTTGTGGAAAAGCCACTCCCACTCCCATTCTTCCCGATTTTCCACGGGCAGAACGCTGGGAGACTCCCTCCTGCTGCTGCTGGAAAATCCTGGAAGGGGGAATTTTGCCTTGCAAGAGATGCAGGGAACCAAAGGGACCCTGACCTGGAGTCTTGGCTGAGCTCGAGCTCCAGCAGCACATGGAAAACCCATCCTGGGATGTCATTCCTGCGTCCCAAACTCCTTTCCCTGGGAATTTGAGGTGTCCAGCAGGAGATGGAGCAGCACTGGGTTATCCAAGAGCAGCCAGGACGAGGGGGAGCAGTTTGAAACTAAAAGAGGGAAGGTTTAGGTGCGATTTTGGGAAGGAATTCCTCCCTGGGAGGGTGAGGAGGGGCTGGGATGGAATTCCCAGAAAATCCATGGCTGCCCCATCCCTGGAAGTGTCGCAGGCCAGGCTGGAGCAACCTGGGATCATGGAAAGGGTGGAACTGGGGGATCTTTAAGGTTTCTCCCAACCCAAACCAGTCCAGGATTCCATGGATTTGGGGACCTATGGGATTTAAGGAACTCATCCCACGGGGACACGAGGCACCTCCAGCCCCAAAGCAGAACCAGCCTTGGCCCTCCTGGGGTGCCAGCAGAGAAAATACCGGAGCTGGTTCCCGTTCCGTGGTGTTTTCCCTCTTTTTTTCCCCCTGGCTCTTTTCCCCCAGCCCCTTTTTCCCGGCTCTGCTCAGTTTCCCCAGGGAAGCGTGGCTGGGATTTCTGCGGGATTGACATCCCGTTCTCAGCCTCCTCCTCCAGCCTCGCACCGAAAACATCCATGTCTGGGAGAACTGGGACATCCCAGGGCGGGGGAGGAATTTGGGAATCTGCCTCCCCCCCATCCCTAATTTTAGGCACTGAAATTCCAGACCTGTCAGCCAAGAGCTGAGCTTGGCACACGCAGGGACGGCAGTGACAGGGAAGTGGGAGCTGAAGAGCGGCTGTGGCACGGCCCCGTTCCCAAAACCACCCTGGGATGGGGCTGGAGAGTGGGAAATATGGAAAGCGAGGCTTGGTGGGATTGGGAAAGTCCTGAGTGAGCGGGGAAAGGGGCTCAGCCTGGAGAAAAGGGGGATCAGGGGGAATTTCTGGCTCTGCACAGGTCCCTGACAGGAGGGGGCAGCCGGGGAGGATTTGGGATCTTATCCCAGGGAACAGGGACAGGAGGAGAGGGAACGGCCTCAGGCTGGGCCAGGGGAGGCTCAGGTTGGACATCAGCAGGAATTTCCTCATGGAAAGGGTTGGAAAGGGCTGCCCAGGGAGGTTTGGAGTGCCCATCCCTGGAGGTGTCACCTGGACTCAGTGCCCAGGGTGGGGATCGGGCACAACTCGGACTCGATGATCCCAGAGGGATTTTCCAACCTAAATTCTGGGATTTTGGGATCTCTGCTGCTTCATGTTCCACCCGAGAGTCCATCCATCACCATGGCCACCACTGAGCCCTGTCCCCAAACACCACATCCACAGGTTTTCCCAGCACTTCCAGGGATTTGGGCTCCACCACTTCCCTGCACAGCCCATTCCAACATTTACAACCATCTCCGGGATTTTTTTCCCCCCAATACCTCACCTAAACCCTGCCTTGTTTCAGATCAATAAATTCCCCCGTGAACTCAGCCTTAGGGATGTGCGAAAGAGGAAGATTCCAAGGGATGCAGGAGTTTCCTTATGGCAACCCCTGGAACAAATCCGGGCTCCTGAAATTTTGTTTCCAAGATGGGTTTGGTTTTTTGCCTTTTTAAAGCATGAAACGCTTCCGTATTTAAGCCCCAAAGGAAATAAAACCACATTTCTGTGCGGTTTGAATGACGAATTCTGAGGTGGATCAGGATTTCGTTCACTCTGTTAAGCTCTAATTAAAATATCAGAGCTCTGAGTCAATTAAAATATTGAAAAATCATAGAAAATCAGAATTCTGCTGTGATTTTTTTTCACCCAGAGCTGCTCCTGGCTCTTATCTCTGCCTGGGCCATCAATGATTAACCCCGGTTGTGGCTGAGGAGCAAAGTCCCTCTTCTCTCACTCAGATTTTCCTGCAGCTCCTTCCCAGAGCCAAACAGACTCTGGGATGAATCCAGGGAATTTTGTGCCCTGCTCTGGGATTTATGGACTGGTTGGGCTTCCCAGGAAGGGGAATACAGGTGGTGATCCCAAAAAACTCTGCTTTATTCAACATTCTGGGAATGTGGGATCAGCAGCTCCCAGCCCTGGGAACTGCTTTTTTTCCAGTTGGATACAAACCCAAACTTTTATTTATATTCTGATTTTTTTTCATTTTTAAAAACTTATTTTAATTATAAAAACCCTCTAAAATCCGCAGCTCGATTCTGCTTCCTGCTCAGCTGCCACTCCCCGAGCTGTGGCTGATTTGGGATGGGTTTTGGGGTGGTTTTTGCCTTTTTTTCCCTGTCTTTTCTGAGTTCCTGCCCTGTCTCCCCGCGTTTGTCACTCAGCCGAGCACAGCTGGTGGACTTCTCCCCGTGGGTGAAAATCTGATGGAGAAATCCCGGAGTTCCGAGCTGCTGTCTGCCCGGATTAAGGGAGCTCTCTGCACTGGAGAACTCCTTAATTAACTCCTTAATTAACTGTCAGCTTGGAAAATCTCTGGGAAAAATTTAGGATCTCTATTCCCCTGCATTTCTCTCCCTGCTAGCACAAAAATTCCCTGTTTTCCCTCTTTACCCACAACATCCTCATTATTCCCCAAAAAAAACCCCTTTTCTGGCATTTCCAGAGCCGATTTTTCCCATTTTCCTTCCTCCTGCAGCTCCTCCTATCCCAGGAATGTTTTAGGGATGGAGTTGGCTCAGCCTGAGGTGCTGCAGGTGAAAAAAAAGGGAATTAGAACCGGGAATTAAAACCTCCCTGTTGGGCTCGTTGGTATCTGCAGGAATTCCTGCACCTCTCCTGCTGTTCCCATGGAAACAGATGTGGAATTGCAGGGATTCTAGAGGTTCTCAGGACTATTGGTAATTTTTTTAACAGCGACACCTTTATCATTCCCGAGCAGGCTGGGAGAATTTAAATCAGCTTTTTTTGAGGCACCAAAAAAAGCGGGAATCCCTCATTCCCAGAAAAACATTTTCCAACCTGCTGGATCCGGCTCAGCCATCGGGAAGCTTGGAACAGTTGGGATTTGTGGCTGAGCTGTTCCTGTCATGTTTCAATTCCCCATTTCCCCCCTGATTTATCCCATTTTTTCTTGTTTATCTTGGGTGTTCATCATGGAAGGTGAGGCTGGATCCATCCATGGATCCATCCATCCATCCATCCATGGATTCATCCATCCATCCATCCATCCATCCATCCATCCATCCATCCATCCATCCATCCATCCATCCATCCATGGATCCATCCCTCCATGGATCCATCCATCCATCCATGGGTTCATCCATCCCTCCATCCATCCATGGATCCCTCCATCCATCCCTCCATCCATCCATCCATCCATCCATGGATCCCTCCATCCATCCCTCCATCCATCCCTCCATCCATCCCTCCATCCATCCATCCATCCATCCATCCCTCCATCCATCCATCCATCCATCCATGGATCCCTCCATCCATCCCTCCATCCATCCCTCCATCCATCCCTCCCTCCCTCCATCTATCCATCCATCCATCCATGGATCCCTCCATCCATCCATCCATCCATGGATCCCTCCCTCCCTCCCTCCCTCCCTCCCTCCATCCATCCATCCATCCATCCATCCATCCATCCATCCATCCATCCCTCCCTCCCTCCATCTATCCATCCATCCATCCATGGATCCCTCCATCCATCCATCCATCCATGGATCCCTCCCTCCCTCCCTCCCTCCCTCCATCCATCCATCCATCCATCCATCCATCCATCCATCCATCCATCCATCCATCCATCCCTCCCTCCCTCCATCCATCCATCCATCCATCCATCCATCCATCCATCCATCCATCCATCCATCCATCCATCCATCCCTCCCTCCCTCCCTCCCTCCCTCCCTCCCTCCATCCATCCATCCATCCATCCATCCCTCCATCCATCCATGGATCCATCTGCAGCACTTGGAGGAGAAGGAGACGCTTCCAACCCCTTTTGAGGGAACCGGGTCAAGGCAGAAAAATCCCGGGATGACCGGCAGGCTGGGAGAAGGTCCCAACATCCCGCTCCCCCAAGCTCCTTGTGGGGTGCAGGAGCAGAATTTGGGGGTTCTGCTGCCTGACGCGCCCTTGCCGTGCCCCTTTTCCCCATTCTGGGGTGACACCCATCGGATGGGCTCTTCCCTCCCTGATCCCTGGCATCCCCCCAGGGGCAGCCCCCATCCCTTCCCACCATCACCGCGGGCTCTCTGCCTCCTCTCAGCTCCGTCTTTCCAGCTCCTGCTTCCCGATTTTTGCCCTCCCGCCTCCCTTTCCCGGGAGTTTTGTCGGTGCCGGTTTAGGGCGGGGAGCGGGGGGAGCGCGGCCGTTCCAGAACATCCTGTGCGAGCGTGGGGAGCCATAAAAGGCTTAGGGATGGACTGGGAACGCCGGGAATTCGCACGCACAGCCCCGGCTGCCGCTCCGAGGAGGAGCCCAGATGGGGAAACCCTCCCCGCCTTGAGCGTCCTACATCTTCCAGAGGGGGAACTGCAGCGCCGCTGGATTTACGCGGATTTTTGTTCCCGTTTTTTTCCCCCCCTCCCACGCAGCAATTCCCAGCTCCGGCTGCTCCCGGCGCCGCTCGCAGCCCGGCGGGGAGTGGGAGGAAGGAAGGGGATGCTCGGAGGATTTGGGAAAAGGGGAAGTTGCGGAGCTTTTCCAGCCATGCTCCACCTGCGCTCGGCGCGGCGCCTCCGGAGCTGTGAGTATTCCCGAGAAATCCCGGGAAAGGAAGGAGGGAGGGAGGGAATTCCTCACTGGAGGTCACTGGGTCATTTGGGGGGGATTTGAGACCCCGAGTCCTCCCAGGCTTTTCAGCCTCAAACAAAGCTCGGAGTCTGCGTTTCCCTTCCAAAAATTGGGTGAAGAAAGATGATTTTTTTCCTTACTTTTTGTGAAGAAGGATGGGGTTTTCCCTTAGTTTTTTTTTTCCCCCAGTAGCCCCCAAATCCCTTCTTTTCAGCCTTTCTCCTCCCAGCATCCCCACTCCCATTTTTCCAGCCTCTCTCCCAGCCCAGGCCCTGGCGGTGCTGGGGTTGCTGTGACCTCCCGCAGCTGTGATCCCGCCGGAGCTCTTCCCGTTCCCTGTGCAGCCGAAATAAAGAGGAAAAGGAGCTCTGGAAACACAACCTGAGAGGCTGCAGGGCTCGGAAAAGCCCTTCTGGGTTTCACTCGTGCAGGAGAGGAGCTGCTGGGGCAGAGGGAGATTTTGGTGGGAGCTGGATGGGGAAGGGAGACCCTTCGCTCTTGCAGGTGGGTCCTTGAAAATAAAATAAAATAAAATAAAATAAAATAAAATAAAATAAAATAAAATAAAATAAAATAAAATAAAATAAAATAAAATAAAATAAAATAAAATAAAATAAAATAAAATAAAATAAAATAAAATAAAATAAAATAAAATAAAATAAAATAAAATAAAATCTCCTGGGCTAAACTGTGACCTGAGCAAACCTCACCTTGCTCCGCTGATTTTTCAGCCCACCCACGATTAAAAAAAAGCTGATCTGGGCTCCTTCCCCTCTTTCAAAAAATGAAGCAGCTTTTGTCCCTGTCCCGGAGCTGTGGCTGCCATCCTCCTGCTGGGGAATATTTCCTTCCACAATCCCCCACCCTCCTTCCCATCAGCAGGAAAATTGCAGCCCGCAGGAGGAGGCTGGAAAGGATCCCGAGGGACCGGGGTGGGGGAGGGGGTGAAGCTGGGGGAGGCCAGAGCGGTCCCAGCTGCTCCTGCATCCCGGAGGATGCTCGGGATCGGGGGGTACGAAACGAGCGCTGCTGTTTCCCTCTGCTTGGCACAACGAAATCTCTTCTAATTCCAGTGGTTTTCCCTCTTTTTGCCGTTTTTTTTTTATTCCAGGGAGAGGCAGGGAACCGGCGGCGTTTGGTTGTTGTTGTTGTTTTTGTTGTTATTTTCCGGGCGGTTGTTACTATGGCGAGGGAAGGCGGGCAGGTCTGGAATCCCCGGCTGACAATTCCATGCCTGCTCCTTTCATTCCCAGCTGCCGGGGTTGGAGCAAAGGCACCGGAATCGGGCTGTTCCCGGCCCCTTTTCCCTTGGGACGCAGGGGAGAGGAGGATCCTTTTTCCCGAAGTTTCCCTGGTGGATTTCTCTGTCCCGCTGAGGACTGGCTGGGTGTGTCTGACCTGCTCCTGGTGACACCGAGGCAATTGGCAGATGGGATTTTTGGGGCTATGGGGATCACTCTGGATCTGTCCCATTCCCAAATGGGAGGAGATTTGGGTTCCGGACAGCTCATGCGCTGGCCCTTGGAATTTCGACCCTGGAGCAGCACGACTTCCAAATCCTGGAGAGAAGAGAGACGGGAATGGAAGGGAAAGAAGCTGCCGTGCTCTGACCTCTCTCCCCGTGAATCCCGTGAATCCCTTTAAACCCCACCAGCCTGGCTCCGATAAATCCCAAATTACCGCAGGCCCAGAAATGCCACAAATCCAGGGCCACTCCCAAAAGATGAATGGGTTTTCCATGGAGGGAATATCCAGGGGGAGGTCCCGCTGTCCCCTGGAGCCCTGACCCCCTCTCAGGGCGTGCTGTGGGGCTGCCCCTGCCCATCCATGCTCCAAATCCGCTTGGAAAAGGCCCTGGAGGGTTTGTGGGTGCTCTTAAAGCCGGGAATTTTATCCTGCAGGGATAAGGACTGGAGCGGGCTCGGCCCCATCCCCGCCGCCTCCGCTGTCGGAAAAGCAATTTCCCCTCCTTTGGGTTTCAGATGGTCAGTTTGGGATAACGAAGCCGTAATTCCCTGTGCCCGGGAGGGGAATGAGGCTGCGGGACGCTTTCCCAGCTCCCTGCACGGCGCTGGTGTCGCTTCCCGGTGAAATCCAGGTGATTTTGGAGAGCCGGAGGCGAAGGAAGGCGTGGGATCAGCGTGAGCCTGACCTTGATTTCCTTAAAATAGCACGGGAGGGAAGAGGAGCAGATCCTTTGTGTGCCAAGGCAGCTGAATTCAGGCAGAGCTCTGCATTCCAGCCGAATTCCCAGCTCTTTGCTGTGTTGTTCCCTCGAGGGACCTGCCCAGAGAAATCCTCATCCCTCTCCAAGAGCTCTCTGCATGCTGGGATGTTGAAAAGGAATTTTTAGGCAATTTGAGGCAATTATTGCTAAGCTTTGGACAGAGGAATTGCCTGGCCCCAGCCAGGTTCTGCTCCTGGCAGGCGCTGGAGCGATGCTGGTTGTGCCTCATCCCAGCACTTCGGATTCGAAGGAAGAGAGGCACAGGGTAAAAAAAGGATTTCCTGGATGTCTGGATGCAAATCCATCGTGCTCCTGGAAACAGGAGCTGGCTCTGCTTTGCTGATTAGCCGGTCCAGGCTGAATTTGTCCGTGAAAATTCACCTGGAAAGGAAAAAAATCGTTCACGGAGGCAGAATCCCAGAGCCGCTGGAGCTGCCAGGGAGCAAATCCCGGAGCTGCTCAGGGAGGGCAGAGCAGCAGCGGGATCTGGGCTGGGGTTCGCCCCTTTTTCCCTGGATTCTGGGAGGATGGGAAGCGTGGCTTGATGTGCTGCTGCTGCTTTTTATCGTGGCTTTGTGTTCCTTTGTCCTGCGGCCCCTGTGGAGCCGGGAATTGCGCCGGGAATTGTGGATGAGCCCACACCAGGTCCTGGACCCCAGCCCAAGGAGGATTTATTTATCAACCCTATTCCTCATGCCATAAATGACGTTTGGTGCACTCCCGAAAATTTATTTGGCAAGATAAATAAAAATAAACAGCCCTGCTCAGAATGATTGGATTTTATGGCAGCTCGGAGCTGGATGGGAAGGGATTTTCCTGGATCCCAGTCCAGGCGTGAGACCTTTCTCACCGATGATTTCTATTTTCTTTATAGAATCACAAAATTCCTGGATGATTTGTGTTGGAAGGGCCTTAAATCCTCACCCTGCCATGGGCACGGACACCTCCCACTATCCCAGGTTGCTCCAGCCCGGCCTTAGCCACTTCCAGAGCTGTGGGATCCCTGCCAGCCTCGTGTAATTCCCACTTTCAGAGGAGCTGCGGGAACAAACAGGAGCCCGGAAATCTCCCCCTGGGGCGGCTCTAGGGTTTGCAGGGATCCCAGGACGGCAGCAGCGCCGTGCTCAGCAGGAATCCTGCGCTGCCCCTGGCTGTGGCTCCAGGGCCGCCTCTGTCCCCCTGCTGACCCGGGGGACGCAGCGGCCGGGAATTTTTCGGAGGAACGACATGAAATTCCCAGCGTGCTGCACTCAGGAGGTGCGGGGGATCCAGGATTCCAGGGGGATCCTGCTCCACGCTGTGATCCCAGGAATCACCCGGCTGATCCCGGGGCCCGGGAGGCGACAGGAGGCCGGAGGTGGCTGTTGCTAAGCTACGCCTGCGGCTGCTCCCGGCCGGCTCTGCTCAGACCCAGGAGCTCCGTCCTGGGGCAGGGAATTCTCCGGATCCCCCTCGGACAGTCTCTGCTCCAGCAGGAAACAAGTCTGGGTCTGCTTTTGGGGGAAAAAAGGAGGAATTTCCCCCTGGAAAACCCAAGGGCTGTCACTCCTGGATGATTTATTTGTGCTTGGGCACCTTGGATGGGACAGAGCCACAGGGCCAGGTGTCAGTCAGGGAGCAGGGACATGGATTTGGGGATCAAGGACATGGATTCGGGGGTCAGGGACATGGATTTGGAGGTCAGGAACACGGATTCGGGGGTCAGGGACAGATTTGGGGGTCAAGGACATGGATTCGGGGGTCAGGGACACAGATTTGGGGGTCAAGGACACGGATTCAGGGGTCAGAGACATGGATTTGGGAATGACCCTCTGCTCCAGTCCCACTCTGCTGCCAGGGTGGCTCTTCCCGGCTCAGTGGGACCTCAGCATCCCCACGGAAAACCCTCAGGAATCTGTGCATGGGGAGAAGAGGGAATGCTGCTGTCCCAGCGCAGCGCAGCCAGGAATGTGCCTTTTTTGGGGATTTTTTGGCCGGGGCTGGCTCTGCCCTTCAGAGCCGCGTCCCAAAATCTGAGCGGGCAGCAGCCGCCGAGAGCCTCCGCAGGGACAAAGGGAATTCTGCCTTTGGCTGCGGGCGGGTGTTGGACACTAAAGCGGAGATGCCGGAGCAAAACCGCTTCTGCCGCTCTCCCTTCGCCCCCTCTCCGTCCTCCCGCGCTCATTAAGCTCATCTGCATCGCGCCTAATGACGTTTGGAGAGAGGAGACGGAGCAAAGACCGCGGGGTTCCAGCCCGCTCCCCCTGGGATCCCTCCCGGCTCCCGGGGATGGAGAGGAGGGAGCTGGGAGTTGCTGTTTTCCTCAGGGTGAGGAAGATCAGGAGGAGGAACCAGGCGGGTCAGAGAAGGAGAAGTTGGCCAGCAGGCCGGCAAACAGGCGTGGAACGAGCAGACGCCGGGTTTCAATGTCACCTGGGGGCGGGGAGCTCGGGAAGCAGCAGGACAAACTGACTCCGACCTTCTCGCCTGGGGATTTTTTGGTTTCTTTCTCTTTCCTTCTTTCCTTCTTTCCTTCTTTCCTTCTTTCCTTCTTTCCTTCTTTCCTTCTTTCCTTCTTTCCTTCTTTCCTTCTTTCCTTCTTTCCTTCTTTCCTTCTCTCCTTCTCTCCTTCTTTCCTTCTTTCCTTCTTTCTTTCCCAGCCCTTTTTGGTTTGGTTTGGTTTTACTTTAGGCTCGGTCTCTGAGTGAGCTGCTGAGGCAGCTCTGGATGCGCAGGATTGATGGAGAGGCACTGAGAGGTGCCGGCGGTGCTGCTCTGCGGTGGGGGTGGCACTCTGGTGTCTTCCCTCAGTTCAGGAGGGATCTGGGGAAGGGTCTGGAGAGTCCCGGGGGAGCCGGGAAAGGGGCTCAGCCTGGAGAAAAGGAGGCTCTGGGGGAATTTCTGGCTTTGCACAACTCCCTGACAGGAGTAGGCAGCTGGGGGGCGGATTTGGGATCTTATCCCAGGGAATTTGGGGTGGGATGAGAGAGAACGGCCTCAAGCTGTGCCCGGGGAGGTCAGAGTGGAATTTCGGCAGGAATTTCCTCATGGAAAGGGCAGTCAGGCCTTGGCACGGGCTGCCCAGGGAGCCTTGGAGGCATCCAAGGCAGGCCTGGACGTGGCACTCAGCACTCGGGGCAGGGATTTGGCACAGCTTGCCTGATCCTGGAGACCTTTTCCACCCTCAGTGATTCCGGAATTCTATTTTCCAGCATAACCCCCCCCCCCCCTCCCCGTGGGCAGAAACCTCCCGGTGGCCACCATGGAGCTGCCCAGCACCAAAGACTTCCAGTGGAAATCGCTGGCGCCGCTGCCCAGCCGCAGGGTGTACTCCACGCTGGTGGAGGCGGCCGGGCAGGTCTTCGCCGTGGGCGGCTGCGACGACAACGGCGTCCCCGTGGACTCCTTCGAGGTCTACTCGCCCGAGGCCGACCAGTGGGCAGCGCTGCCCCCCATGCCCACGGCCAGGGCCGGCGTGGCCGTGACCACGCTGGGCAAGAGGATCATGGTGATCGGCGGGGTGGGCACGAACCAGCTGCCGCTGAAGGTGGTGGAGATGTACAACACGGACGAGGGACGCTGGAGGAAGCGCAGCTCGCTCCGGGAGGCCGCCATGGGCATCTCGGTGACGGCCAAAGGCAAGGAGGGACCTGCCGGGGCCGCCCGTGGGGTGGTGGGATTGGGGATTTCGGGATCTGGTTGATGAATTGGTAGTTTAGGTTGGACGCTCTGATCTTTTGTGCTCAGGCACAAAAACTCTCTGGGTGACGGCCCAGGGTGGCTTCGTTGGTCTCCAAAACATCTCCTGTGCTTCCAGGAGTTGGGCCTCGTGCGTTTGTCACCTCCCACCCTCCCAAGATGCTCCACAGGAGGCTGGAAGCACAGACAGAGCCACCCCCGGGTTTGTCACCAGCCCTGGTGGCTCTGCTGGTCCCTGGGGGTGTTTTGGACAAGCTCCAGGGGCTCAGATCCAACTTTCCTGTGGGTTTGCAGTGAATTCTGGTCCTTGAGTGGATTTTTTTTGGTGGTGGGGATGGATTTGTGCAGAGGAGGGGGATTTCAGCTCCTTTCCTGTAGCAGTTTTGTGGGAATTCTTTTCGGGGGGGGGGGAATTTCTGGATTTCTGCTGCTTTCCTATGATAATTTTGTGGGGTTTTTGGCGTGATTTCTTTCCCCCCATCCAGACTACAGGGTGTACGCAGCGGGGGGGATGGGCTCGGACCTGCGGCCCCACAACTTCCTGCAGCACTATGACGTGCTCAAGGACATCTGGGTGTCCCTGGCTGCCATGCCCACGCCCCGCTACGCGGCCACGTCCGTGCTGAGGGGCAGCAAGATCTACGTGCTGGGTAAGGACCAGCCCTGCCTCCTCCGCCTTGGCCTCCTCGTCCTTCTCCTTCTCTCTCCTCCTCTCTTCTTTCTCCGTCTTTGTCTTTCTTTCTTCTTTCTTCTCCTCCCTTCTCCTTCTCCTTCTCCTTCTCCTTCTCCTTCTCCTTCTCCTTCTCCTTCTCCTTCTCCTTCTCCTTCTCCTTCTCCTTCTCCTTCTCCTTCTCCTTCTCCTTCTCCTTCTCCTTCTCCTTCTCCTTCTCCTTCTCCTTCTCCTTCTCCTTCTCCTTCTCCTTCTCCTTCTCCTTCTCCTCCTCCTTCTCCTTCTCCTCCCTCCTTTTTCTTCCCTTTTCGTCCCTTTCTCTTCCTTCTCCTCCCCTTCCCTTCCTTCTCCTCCTCATCTTTCTCCTTTCTCGCTGGATCTGAGCTCATCAGAGCTGCAAAAGCTCCCTGAGCCCAATCCTGGCTCTGCTCTGGGTTTGTCTGGATCGAACGGGTGCATTTCAAACACCTCCCTGTGCCAGCACCGCGGGGAGGGGGAGAGGCTGGAAAATTGAAAATTCGGCTTTTTCCTGCTATGAAACAGAGAAAAGGAGCACAGAGAGGCAAAAAAACCCCCTGTTTCACTCAGGGGACTGGAGATCCGAGGCTCCTGAAGCCCCTGAGCCGGGATTCCCTCTCCTTTTCCCAGGGGGAAGGCAATCCAAGTACGCCGTCAACGCCTTCGAGGTTTTTGACACGGACACCAGGTCGTGGGCCAAGTTCCCCAACATTCCCAACAAAAGGGCCTTCTCCAGCTTCGTGCCCACCGAGGACAAGCTCTTCAGCCTGGGGGGGCTGCGCCAGGGCCGGCTCTACCGGCAGCCCAAGTTCATGAGGACCGTGGACGTGTTTGACCTGGAGCAAGGTGGGGGCTGGCCCTGCCCCTCCCTTCCAGAGGGGCTTGGGGGCACGTGGGGCTGGGTTTGGGGACACACAGGGCTGGATTTGGGGTCTGAGAACACACATGGCTGGTTTTGGGGTTTGGGGACACACAGGGCTGGGTTTGGGGTCTGGGGACACACAAGGCTGGGTTTTGGGTTTGGACCCACGCAGGGCTGGGTTTGGGGCTCTGCTGGCCTTGCAGAGCTCAGAGTTCCCATCAGCTGCTGCCTTGAGCTCAGCTTAGAGGATGATTTCCAGCCAGAATTAACAAGCGGAATGGGAAAGCCACAATCCCGAGGCAGCTGGATCCAACAGCTCCTTCCTGGCGTGCTGGGGGCAAACCCGACCCATTCCATGGGGTTTTATCACCCCAAGGTGCAGCAGCCAAACTGCACTTCCACGAGCCAGGGGGTCAGAGGGGCAGATGCTTTCTCTGGGAGCAGATGATCCCATAAAACCCAGTGTGTCCTGTCCTTCCCAGGTGGGTGGATGAAGATGGAGCGCTCCTGTTTCCTGAAGAAAAGGCGAGCAGACTTCGTGGCCGGCTACCTGCAAGGCAGAGTTGTTGTGGCCGGGGGCCTGGGTGAGGCTCTGGGACTGGTGGGAACCCATTAAAATCGTGTGGGAATTGTTGTCATCCCAGAAAAGGGAGAAATCCCGGTCCTGGCTGGTGGGAGGGAGCAGGGAAAGCAGCCTCCATAAGGGGTTGGGGTACAGAGCAGCCAAGAGATGCTCTGGACAGCTCCAAGCTCCAGGGGCTCAAATCCAACTTTCTTGTGGGTTTACAGCAAATTCTGGTCCTTGAGTGGATTTTTTTTTGCGGGGGGAGATGGATTTTCATCATCCAGCGCCTCCACTTGTGCTTCCAGGGAATCAGCCGACGGTGCTGGAGTCCGCAGAGGCTTTCCACCCGGAGAAGAACAAGTGGGAGAGCCTCCCCCCCATGCCCACCCCGCGCTGCGCCTGCTCCAGCATCACTCTGCGGGACTGCCTGCTGGCCGTGGGCGGCGTGAGCCAGGGGCTCAGCACGGCCGTGGAGGCCCTGTGCCTCTCTGATTCCTGACTGGAGCAGGATTCCACCTGGAGCAGGTCCCTGTGCCCCTCTGAGTCCTGACCAGAGGATTCCACCTGGAGCAGGTCCCTCTGCCCCTCTGATTCCTGACCAGAGGACCCCACCTGGAGCAGGTCCCTGTACCCCTCTGATTCCTGGCCAGAGCAGGATTCCACCTGGAACAGGTCCCTGTGCCCCTCTGAGTCCTGACCAGAGGATTCCACCTGGAACAGGTCCCTGTGCCCCTCTGAGTCCTGACTGGACCTGTTTGGAAGAGGACCCCACCTGGAAGAGGTCCCTGCCCCTGGCTGTCCCCAGCAGTGGCGTTGGGGACCGTGCTGGCAGCTCCCAGCACCATCAGACTGCTGCAGGAGCCTGGAAGCTCCTCCAGAACCACATCCAGGGATTCTGGTGCCTCCCTCCCTGGCACTGCTGTTGCACCCCCGTGAGGGGCCCCCACACTGGCCAGGGGTCCCCTCCAGTTGCTGTCACAGCTCCGTGGGGACACCCAGCTGGAGGAGCTGCTCTCCACATCTCCTGCCTGGGGGGAGGACTCCAGAGATCCCGGCGTGGGAATTGTGTCCCTGCAGCCATCCCGACCACAGGTGACGGCGTGGGAGGTGTTGGGACTCTCCAGAGGGTCAGTGGTGGCTCGGGGGGGGACAGTGGTGGTGTCCTCTTCGATCCTGGGATCTGTGAGTGCTTCCCTACGGATCCCCTTCTCCCAAGGGATACTCCAGACCTGCAGCCGGATCGGGGGCATTGTTCTTCGCCTTCACCGCGAGGCTTTTCCTGCAATCCCGTGGCATTTCCCTGGCATTCCGGCAGAACCGGGGGCTGCCGAGGCTTCTGGAGGATGAATTCCCAAGGGACAGCTTTGGCTCCTCACCGCTGGCACAGGACTGGCACAGCCGCTGCCTTTGCTGGGTGTCAGGAGGAGACGGCCTCAACCTGCAATTTTCCAGTGGTTTGTGGCTGATTTGGAGATTTGGGATCTCCCCTGGGAGAAAGGAGCAAACCAAGGCTGTGCCTCCAGTTTGTCACCCCAGGGACCGGGGGTGGCTTTGGTGACACAAAAGTGACCCCAGCCGCTGCCTCCTCTTGGGTTCCGTTCGCCCCAGGCAGTTTTTGGGAGGGATGTCCAAACTGTCGGGACGCAATTCCAGCTTGGAGCAGTTGTCCCATTAAAAGCTGTCCTTAGGAAAGCCCTCGGAGGAGCCCGGGCTTCGTCAGGGGTGGGATGATGTGAAAATGGGGGGGAGAGGGGCCAGGGCAGGCTGGGATCATGGAATCATGGAATGATTTAGGGTGGAAGGGACCTTAAAGTCCCACCCCTGCCATGGTCAGGGACACCTTCCCCTCTCCCAGGCTGCTCCAAGCCCTGTCCAGCCTGGCCTTGGACACTCCCAGGGATGTGACCCCATCGCCGGTTCGCTTCCAAGGTCTCACATCCCTCCTTTAAGGCGCTCCGTGCGCTGCGGGGAGGGGGGTCCCGGTGTCCCCGCGCTGTCCCCGCGCTGTCCCCGCTCCGTGCGGCTCAGGGGAGCGCGGGGCCGCTCCCGCCGCCGCGGAGCTCCGAGGACGCCGCGCGGAGCTCCGGGGACCCCGTGTGGAGCTCCGAGGACACCGCGCGGCCGCCGAGGACACGGCGGGGACGGAGGGACCGGCGGGCCGGGATCCGGTTCCTTCTCCCGGTCATTCCAGGTGGGATCCCCCCGATCCCGAGCGCTGCGCGGCTGGAGTGACAGGGAAAGGCAGGAGGGGAAGAGGAGGGGAAATGGAGGGAAAGAGGAGCCTTCCCCTCTAGCCCAAAGCCGGGCACAGCAAATCTCCCTTTGAGTCGCCTCTCCATCGAGCCGGGCAGTTAATGAGGAATTTTCCTTTGTCCTTTTCCAGCTCTTTTTCTCCTGATTCCACCTGGAATCAGCGCAGCGGCCGCGGCTCCGGGCTCGGTGCTTTGTTCGGCTGGAGCAGGGGGAGGAGGGATCCTTTGTGTGGCTGCAGCGCAGCTGGAGCCTGATCCTTCCCTTTCTGCCTCCAGAAATCCTGGAGAGAGGCACGGATAGGGCAGCGTGCTGGGAATGAACCCGCTGGGGCACTCCATGGAGAGGTGACAGCGACTGGGGGTGACAGAATCAGAGCTGGGGGTGTCCCCAGCTTCCAGAGAGGGGGAAAGGAGCAGCTCTGAGTCCCCGTGGAGGAAGGAGAAGCAGATCCAGGTCTCTGCCTTTGGATGAATCCCAAGCTCCCATCCCTGGGACATCCCTGGAGCTGTTGAGTGCCCGCCCTCGGTGCTCCTGGCTCGGGAGGGGGATGTTCCGCGCGATGGAGCCCTGCAGAACCCGGAGGGTGAGGGCGGCATTCACCGCCCTCCCCTGACGCTTCTCACGGCTGCGCCTCCATCCTGCCCTTCCCAGGGGTGCTCCTGCTGGGAAATGGGATCCTGCAGGACACAACCTCCTGGGTTTTGTCACCGAAGGGCTGCGCCCACCCTGCAGGTGACGGAGGTGTGACCCTGAGCCAAGGCTCGGGTGGCTCAGGCGCTCCTGGCGGTGCGTGCGGGGTGGTTTTGCGCTGTTTAAGCGGGTTTGGGTGGTTGGTTTCGGGCAGAGCGGTGCTGGGCCGGCTCCAGGTCTGTTCCCAGAGCTGTGAACAGCAGATGGCATCCCTGGGCTGAGCTGCGGCTGGAGCAGCACCTCCGGCAGCCCTCCCGCTGTCCTGGGCTGCCCTGGCCGGGCGGTGATGGACCGGGCTGGCTCTAAAACCCCATTTCCCAGATCCAACAGATAACGTGGTGCGCAAAGGATGCTGCGCGCCTCCTCCAGCGTTTTATTCCCATGGAAAGACATCCCCGTGGAGCCCCAAACCTCTCCAGGGAGCCGTGACAGAGCTGGGTTTGGGTCCAAAGAGTCCCTGATGCTGCTGCCCAGAGCCAGCCCAGGAAATATCCCCGGGTCTGGGTCCCGCTGCAGCTCCCTGAGCTCTGCAGTGAATCCCTCGGGATGAGAGATCATCCCTGGATAAATGCTGGGATCTTCAGCGGGTTTGTCACCAACCTCCTGTCCCTGGGGGGCTGCAGAAAGCCTCGGGCTGGTCCCGCTGCCCCAGGCAGCCCCCAGGACCCCCCCGCACCCTCCGTGCCCGCTCCGCTCCCTGAGTGCCTTTATCCCAACCCAGCCGAGCCCTTGGAGTTTTCCAGCGACAAAAAAATATCCCGGAGCGGCCCCGGCCGTGTCCTCGCCTGAACTCCCCACGCTCGGGGTTTACTGAGAGGCTTTTCAGCCCCGGTCCCGATGGCTGCTCCGACACAGAGGCTGAGGGCTGAGCTGGCCCTGATGCCAAAAATCATCATTTGTTGTCCCCGAGCAGACTTTGTCTGCACAAACAGGAAACTTCCTCAAGGAACAACCTCCAAAGGATCCGGTGGCGGAGCAGAAATGATTCCTGCACCTTGCCGTGGGCCCAGGACACGCACCCAGGCTGGTCCTGGCTGTTGGGGACAATATCTTCAGGGGTCAGCGGTGCTCTTTGGGGTCAGCTCTGCCCTTTGTGGCTGACAATTCCCAAAAGGAGCCCGGCGTGGGGTTGTGTGGCTGCTGTTCCAGCTTCAGCTGGGAATTCCGCTCTGGAGAGTTGGGAATAGAGCTCCGGGAAGCACCTCTGTCACTGCCATCCCCACCCTGGTGATGTCCCCAACCCTGTGGGGCCACCAGCAGTGGAGTCACTCCCGTCTGCTCCCATTCCCTCTGCATCCGCCGGCGTTGGAGCGGATGTGGAGTCACCATCCTGAGACACAGACGCTTCCTGCTCTCAAAAGCTTTTCTTTTTGGAGGGGAATTTTGCTTATTTTTCCTCTAAATGCCTCGGGGTTTCTGCAGCCCCACGTGGTGTGACCCCCCCAGCACCCAGGAGGGTGTCAGGGACAGCCTGGACGGGGTGGATTTGTAGTTAAGGGAGCCTTGAAGGAGTGGCTTAATAGAAAAAATGTATTGATGACCATGTATTTTATGAATTATATCTATAGGATTTGATCTCCTTGGTGTGAGCAAGTGTTGTGGTCCGGAGTGTGAATGAGAGGAGAGAAAAATTCCTGGGAATTGCTCCAAACTCACAAAAACGGGAGGAAATTGGGTCTGGAGCCTGCTCAGCCCCTGCTGCCACTCACCTGGGGTTTGCTGGGGGCTTCACCATGGCGGGTGACAAATTTTGGGGTTGAAACAGGGCTTGGGTTGGATTTTATTAAAAAAACTTTCAGAGTTTTTGGCACTCAGACACTGCACGTGTCCCTTATCAATGTGGAGCATTTTCTGAGGCAAACAGGGCACAGTAACAAGGATCTTGTTATCACCTGATAACACAGATTAAAAATCGGGAAATCCAGATTTTGGAGGGCCTGGTTCCTGGGTTCATCCCAGTTTGGACTCCGGGATCCACTGCCATGGATCCAGGCTGGATTGGGAATTCCTGTGGCTGGTTCAGCTGCGGAAGGAGCAGGACTCCAAGCCAGCCACTCCTCATTAGAGCTTTGCTCTGCTCCTCTCCTCGATGTGCTTCACTGCTCATCTTGCACTGAAATGTTCTCTGTCCGACCGCGATCCAGCCCCGGCTGTGGCACATTCCCAATCTCCTTTCTCGCCGGGAGAGCCTGGACTCGTGATTGGAACCTCATCAGGCTGGTGGGGTTTGCAAAGGGGAACACAAATTCTGCCCGTTGGATAGGTCTGAAATGAGCCTGGGTTTATCCAGAGGAGATGGTGGGAGGGAAGGAGGGACGGATGGATGGATGGATGGATGGATGGATGGATGGATGGATGGATGGATGGATGGATGGATGGATGGATGGAGGGATGGATGGATGGATGGAGGGATGGATGGATGGATGGATGGATGAGGGATGATGGATGAGGGATGGATGGAGGGAATGGATGGAGGGATGGAGGGATGGATGGATGGATGGATGGATGGATGGATGGATGGATGGGGGATGATGGATGAGGGATGGATGGAGGGAATGGATGGAGGGATGGATCCATGGATGGATGGATGGATGGATGGATGGAGGGATGGATGGATGGATGGATGGATGGATGGATGGATGGATGGATGGATGGATGGAGGGATGGATGGGGGATGATGGATGAGGGATGGATGGAGGGAAATGGATGGAGGGATGGATCCATGGATGGAGGGATGGAGGGATGGATGGATGGATGATGGATGGATGGATGGATGGATGGATGGATGGATGGATGATGGATGAGGGATGGATGATGGATGGATGGATGGATGGATGATGGATGAGGGATGGATGATGGATGGATGGATGGATGGATGGATGGATGGATGGATGGATGGATGGATGGATGGATGATGGATGAGGGATGGATGATGGATGGATGGATGGATGGATGATGGATGAGGGATGGATGGATCCGTGGATCCATGGATGGATGGAACCCCCAGCTGCCCTCCTGGGGTGCGAGGGGGCCTCTGCTGCTCTCACCATCAGTGGAAGGCCATAAATGACTTTTCCAAAGGCTCCCATTGCCGCTGATGAGTTTCCCTTCTCCTGCTGATGGATGGGGAGGATCAGAGCACTCCGGGATTTTTCAGAGGGAAAATGGGTTTCACACCTGCCCGAGCATCCCCGGCAGCAGGTGAGGAATGCTGGGGCTGCGGGGCCACTAACGAGGGGCGAGCGTGAAACCTTTTGTTGTCTCTGGCATTTCGATGACTCCGGGAGCTCTTCCTTTCCCCGTGGGAGGTCTCCCTGCTGCCAGAAAATCCTCTGCCTAACGTTTGTTCCTCTCCCAATCCACAAGCAGAGCCTGTGGCCACCGAACCCACAGGTTTTGGCCAGGACGTGGATGCTTTCAGCGCCGGGATAACGCTGTAGGATTAATTTCAATGTAATAAATTCATTAATACGAATTTCGGAGCCTGCGAGCAGACAGAGCTCCTGCTATGCCCAAGCAGCAAGCTGAGTTCGGAGCGGGTTTCCCAGACATGGAGCTGAATTCCCGGCTGGATTTCAGGTTGGCTTTAGTGGACACGCACTGGGGCCGCGGGACAAGCCCAGTTTGGGATTTCCAGGGCTGCAGCTGGGGAATTTCGGTGGATTTCCCCAGTGGAGAAAGCCGTGGGTGCTGCTACAATAGAGGATCCTTATCAGCGGATTCCAGCGGGCTCCGCTCCGCGTCCCTCGGCATTTCCATGAAAACAGGAATGGCTTCCTGAGCCTGTCTGGAAGAAACGCATCCCTCAGGCTCCCTCCCTCGCAGCCGCAGCACAGCATCGCCGAGAGGAATTTATCCGGTGGAAACAGAAGGGGAAGCTCCGCCAGGCTGCGCTTCCTTTCCTCGCGGCGAAAGCCTCGGGAGAAGCATCCCGATAAATCCACGGGGATACCAAACACGTGCCTGGAGCTCGGTGTGTGCTCGAGCGCTTTTTTGGGCCGAGCCAGCAGCGGTCCCACAGCCGGGACAGCTCCGGGAGACACCGACAGTGACCGTGACAGTGGCACTTTTCCCCTCAGGCCGGTGCAATCCCTTTGTTCACCGCAGCCCGGGAGGTTCGTGCCTTCCCTCCCCGGCTCTGTCGCAGTCCCTGGGCCGTGCCCGGACAGGATCCCGGCTGTTTGCTTTGACTTTGGAACTACGGCGCTTCGGTTCAGCTCGGCTCATCTCCGCCTTGTTTATCTTCCCCATGGAAACGGCTCCTGGTGCTGCTCAGTAAATAACTCATTACCGCAATTCATTACCGCAATTCGTTATCGCAGTTCGTTATCGCAATTCATTATCGCAATTGCTGCGGCCCAGGATCGTCTTCGGATGTCCCGAGCCGATTTTAAAACGAGGACAGCGGCTCGTCCCTGGTTTGTTCGGCTCGGGGGGAGGCTTGAGGTGGGGAGGAGCAGCCTGGAGCTGCTCGTCCCTGTGAGAGGCGGAGGTGCCACGTGGCCACCGGCAATAAAAATCGGTGACAGTGGCAGGGGAAGAGACCTGCGTGTCTTAATTGTATCCAAATGGTGTTTAATGAGCGTGGGACAGCACTGGGATGGGTGGCAGCCACGGGGAGCGGTTTGGTGCAAGGCTGTGTCCGTGATCTGTTGTCCTCAGCTTCCCTGAGGGACAGCTGCCCTCAACAGGTCACTCCATAACCTCACCCCGGCGACAAAACCAGCCAGGGGACAGTGCCACCCGCCTGGGTCTCTCCTGACACCGAGACACAGCCTCGAGATGCTGAGAGCTCCATCCTGTCACCTTGGTGTCACCTCCAAAGCCCGCGGAGAGGAGTCGGCGCTGGATTAAATCACTCCTGGCAGGCGTTCCGGACCCCCTGCTCTGCCGGAGCTGCGGGGAGCGGTGGGAAAATCCAGGTCTGGATGAGTAATCTCGCAGCTATCTCCCTCTGCCATCGACGCGGGGTGTCCTCACACATGCCGGAGCTGGGCAAGCGCCTTTGTTTTGGCTGTTCTGGGAAATAATTGCATTCTTTTAATATCTCCAAACAAAGATTTACCGCAGGGGCAGGGAGACCACACGGGGAGAAGGTGCTGCTGAGGGAGCCGGGAACGGCCGACAGGAGCCTTCGCGTGGGAGCCTCAGCAGCCGCTTCCCCCCCCGGGCTCCGAGCCTGGAGAAAATTATTGTTCCTCCCTCCCAAGCTGTGTGTCCAGGAGGGCAGAGCGTGGCCCTGTGGCGAGTGTGGACAGGCTGCACTCACCCAGGCCTCTCCTCTCCCTGATTTTGCCCTAAATGCCATTTTTTTCCCCTGGGTTTGGGTGCATTGGGACTCCTTGCAGCAAATCACGTCTGGCTGTGCGTGTCCCTCTGTCGCCGGTGTGAGACATTACGGAATTTGCTCCACATTATGGAATTATGGAATGGTTTGTGTTGGAAGGGACATTAAACATCACCCAGTGCCACCCCTGCCATGGGCAGGGACACCTCCCACTGTCCCAGGCTGCTCCAAGCCCCAGTGTCCAGCCTGGCCTTGGGCACTGCCAGGGATCCAGGGGCAGCCCCAGGGCCTCCCCACCCTTACAGGAGGAATTTCATCCCCAAATCCCATCTAACCCTGCCCTCTGTCACTGGGAAGCCATTCCCTGTGTCCTGGCACTCCATGCTCTTGTCCAAAGCCCCTCTGACCCTCCCAGCGCTCCGGGCCTGCACCCCTTCCCAGCCTTTGGGTGAAAGTCTCTCCCTGCATCACGCCCTGGAAAATCCTCGTCTCCCTCCATCCTGGAGCCACCCCCGTGTCCCCCTTTGTCCTCTGCCTCTCTCCCTTGTCCCTGGATTCCTCCTGCCCCCCTCTCCACACCCCCTCCCTTACCCCCAGTTCGTGGCTGCCCCGTGCCCGCTGGTCCCTGGGTCTCCCCCCAACCGCTCCCCGTGGGTTCCCCGCTCCCAGCGCTGCCCGTGGGGTCTCCCCGCACCCCGATCTCCCCCTCCCCGGTCCCGGCCCCGGGCGGGGCGGCCGCCGGCAGCCGCCAATGGGCGCGGGGGGGCGCGGCCGCCGGGGCCGCCGCATTTATCGGCCGGGACGGGCCGGGACGCGCCGGGCGGCGGCGGAGCCGGAGCCGGGATCGGGATTGGGATCGGGATCGGGATCGGGATGGAGCGGGCGGCGGGGCCCGGCACCGGTTCCGGTTCTGCGCTGGCCGCCTCGCTGGCCGAGGGGCTCATCAAGTCGCCGCGGCCACTGATGAAGAAGCAGGCGGTGAAGCGGCACCACCACAAGCACAACCTCAAGCACCGCTACGAGTTCCTGGAAACGCTGGGGAAAGGCACCTACGGGAAGGTGAAGAAAGCCCGGGAGCGATCCGGGAAGCTGGTAAGGTTCCCCCCGGGGCATCCTCACCGTGCGGGGTCCCCGAGCATCCCCCGGCCCGCTGCATCCCCGCCGTCGCCCCTGCATCCCCCCGGCCGGTGCGTCCCTCCCTGTCCCCGCTGCATCCCCGCCGTGTTTCGGCGGTCCCTGAGCACCCCCCGCTTCCCGCAGCCCGGCGCCGGTGCCTCCCCCTCCGGTGCTCCACCTCCCATCCTCACGGATCCCCGGAGCGGGACCCCCGAGCATCCCCTGCTCCGAGCATCGCGTCCCCGGTGCATCCCCCGGCCCCGGCTCTCCGCAGCCGGTAACCGGCTCGGTGCAGCCTTCCCCGGGCCCCGCTCCTCCGCAGCGTGCGGGAGGCTGCGGCTCTGCCCTCCCCGCGGGGCCGGAGGCAGCCCGGAGGGGGTCTCGCCCCCCTCCTCTCGGGGGGCTGCAGCTCCTCTCGCCCACTTGACCGCGGTCGGGCTTCCTGGGGGAAGGAGCGGGCGGGGACGCGGCCGCCAAAGCAAACACCGCACTCGAGTCTGAAGGGTTTTTCCCTTCCTCTCACCCTGGGTGCGGGCCGGGTTTGCTGTTGGCTTTCACACGGTGTGGGGCACCCAGAGCTCAGCCGGGCTCAGCCCAAAATCCTGACTCACGCCAGCCCGCGGGAGAAAGCGGGTCCGGTCCGTGCGAGGCACGGCTCAGCGCAGGGCGCAGCTTTCCTCAGGGAAAAGGGGATTGAACCCCCGGGAGCGCCGGGTGCTGCTCTGTCCTGTGGGAATCTGCAAGGATTCAAACTTGGCCGTGATTTCCCAGCCCCGAGGGGTGGGAGGGACCCAAAAAGACCCTCGCAGCCCGGCCTGAGCAGGGGGTGAGCTGCGAGCGGCAGGACTGGCCCTGCCAGGGGCTGAGCAAGGCGTGAGATGGGATCAGCGACATCCCACGGGGACACGCCAGGGGAAGAAGAGCTGGGAATCCGCGAGGTTTCCTTGTGTAACACCACGGCTCTTAATGAAATCAGATCCCGAGGCAGATCTCCCGTCCGAGCCGGGAGAAGCCGCTGGTTTGCTGCATAATCAGGGCCTTGAAATGCAGCTTCCACCCACAGAGCGGGAAGAATCCCTCCCCTCGGCATGGGCGAGAAAATTTGGCTTTCCCTGCCCGCACCTGAGAGCGCCGCAGCTCAGAAATCTCAGTTCTCTGCCCCAAAACTCGGCCGGCCGCGGAAGCCCCTCAGGACCGGCTCTGGCATCGCTCTTTTATCATGCAAATTCAACCCACAGGCCACGGAGCCCTCAATCATCGCCGCAGATAATCAAAGGCTCTGCCACCAGCACCTCCCCGGCCTGGTGAAGGAACACGAGCCCTAAACCACAAATCTCTCCCTCTTCCCACAAACTCTTTTCTGCAGCGCTCAGCATTTCCGGGCCTGTTTAATCCCGAGCCTGATCCCGAGCTCGGCTGTTGTTCGCTCCTTCCCTAAGTGGCTTTCACTTCCCAAACCCGCAGGTGTGAGGGCAGGGACCCCTCGTGGGCTGTGGGGATCCCACGGCACCGGCTCGG
Source organism: Aphelocoma coerulescens (assembly GCF_041296385.1). Taxonomy (NCBI): domain Eukaryota; kingdom Metazoa; phylum Chordata; class Aves; order Passeriformes; family Corvidae; genus Aphelocoma; species Aphelocoma coerulescens. Next base: position 6,060,032 of record NC_091039.1, on the reverse strand, counting down.
GCTGAAAAGCTGGAGCTGCTCCATCCGCAAGGATTTTGCCTCTGGCGAATCGGGAATTGCCTCTGACGGAGGCGCTGAGTGTTGAACCATCTCGTTTTACTGCCCGGATTTCTTGTTCCTCTCTGAATTTTAAAATACCTGGGCTCAGAGGAGGCTGATTTGGTGGGAAGGTGACAGGAAATTCCAGGCTCCTGCAGCTGGAGGATGGTTTGGGACTTCCATAAATTATTTGTCTGGAAAAAAAACCCCCACCATTTTCTGGCTAGAAATCCTTTATCTGAAGCGATGCTCCTGCTGAGCATTGCCTTTCCCAATCCTTGCAAAAATCCCCACAATATCACATCGGGTGGGGAGGGAGTTGCTGGTTCTTTTTCCTTCCTTTTTATTTTTTCCTTCCTTTTTATTTTTTCCTTCCTTTTTATTTTTTCCTTCCTTTTTATTTTTTCCTTCCTTTTTATTTTTTCCTTCCTTCCTTTTTATTTTTTCCTTCCTTTTTATTTTTTCCTTCCCTTTTTTGTTCGTTCTGGTTTTTTTCCACTTATCTTTTTTTCTTCCCTTTTTTTCTCCTTCCCCCCTTTTTTTCTCCTTCCCCCCTTTTTTTCTCCTTCCCCCCTTTTTTTCTCCTTCCCCCTTTTTCCCCCTTCCCCTTTCTTTTTGCCCCTTCCCCTTTCTTTTTCCCCCTTCCCCCTTTCTTTTTCTTTTTCCCCTTCCCCCTTTCTTTTTCCCCTTCCCCTTTTCCCCCTCTCTGCTCAGGGTTGAAGATCCAGCACCGTGGTGCTGCAAACCGCACCTGTTTGTGGGGCAGCCTCCACGCTCTTTCCCTCCCTCCCAGCCTGGAGTTTTTCCCAGCCTGGCTCCTGATCCCTGGCCCACAGCCAAGCCAAACACAACCGGGGGACCTCCCGTGGGACTCTCCTCGGTGTCACAAACGTAATTTGGGGGCCCGTGCTGGTGTCAGGAGAAGGCAGCACCTGGAATATTCCAGAGCTTCTTTTGATCTCCAGGAAGAGGCAAAGCCTGGGCTGTTCCAGGGTGGATTTTAATCCATATTTCATGGAGCACAAAACGCTGCCCTCGCAGTCTGGAACAACTTCTGAAGCGCTGCCTGGGGTTGTAGCTTAATGCATCTTTCAGCAGCTGCTGAAAATACCTGTTCTGCCCCCAAAAAACTTTTAATTAAAAGCTTTTTTTGACTTGGAAAGCGCTCCCGAGCTCCCTGGGCTCCCAAGGAAGGCTCCAGGGGGGTTCCTTGCGGCTGTTCCCCTGCAGGGGACTCTCCCGGTGGGGCTGTGGCACCGCCTGTCCCCGAGGCTGCTGTCCCGTCTCCAGGGGACATCCTCTGCTCCCAGCCCTCTTGGGCAGGGAAAGTTTGGGAAGGAAGCTGCTGCCTGGCCCCGCTGGGGGAGGATGGGATGGCTGCATCTGCCTGGAGGTCACTGATTTTGGGATCATGGTGAGGATCCAGCACTGCTCGATCCAGCCGGGGGCATCTCTTGGAGCTGCTCCATCTTTCTGTGGACTGTGGCTCTTGCCCTGAGCCCTGGCTCAGAATTTTGGGGGTGTGGGGGGCAGCAAGGAAATGCTCTGTGAGCCCCCCGAACTCCTGAGGGTGCTGGGCTGGGTGCCAGGCTCTAGCGGGGGGATGGAAGGAGTGAGCCAGCAGGAGTTTGGGAGGCTGGCTGGCTGCGGGAAGGCTCTGCAGGGGTCAGGTAACTGGGGCAGCAGCGAGAAAATTGTTAAAATTTAACCTGTTAAACAAAGGTCAGGGGAACGAAAACCTGGCTGGGCTTCCCAGAAGCGTTGAACACTTTCAGTATTGCTTTCTGCAGAGACTTGGGCCGCGGTTATTGAACCTCCCCGGGCCAGAGTCCGCCCTGCCCAGATCCTCCAGGAGCAATTCCTGCTCTGGCTGCTGCTGCCTGAGGTGGTTCAGTGCCATAAAAATGGGATTTAGGGCCAAAATGGGACTTCAGTGCCCACCCGAGCCCCCCTTTCAGGGGCTTCTCCCTGCTGAGATCTCACTGGTTCCATGCCTGCTGCCACAGGCCTGGCTTAGCAAGGCTGGGCTTTGAGGAGCGAGGCTTCCAGCGCCCCTAAATCGCAGGGACACGAGGCTGAGCATCCCTTGGAGCAGGAGGAAGGTCCCCGTGCGGGCAGCTGGGGCCGGCAGGGGTCTGTGGCCCCTCTCGCCGTTGCTGGGAGACCGGCGCGGGGGTCCCTTGGCGGGATTAAAGCTGTTCCGCATTCTTGTCTGGGAGGGGAAAAGAGGGGGGGGGGGAAATGAAAGGTTCTGCTGGATTCAGTTGTAAATTCAGCCCTGGGAGCGCATTGTGTGCCCGCAGCCCCTTTGAAAGGGGATTAGAAGGCGTCTATTCTCCGGCACCTACTCCTCGTTCTCCTCCCCTTTTTCAACCTCCTTGTGGAGGAGAGCTTGAAAACCCAAAGGAAAGGCTGGAATACGTCGGGTCTCCCACCCTGTCCCGAGCAGGGATCTACTTTTGAATCCGAACTTTCTCTTACTCCTAGAAATAAAGTGGGTTTTGGGCAAACAAAACGCGAGGTGCGGGGTTTTGTTCCCCCTTTCCTGACCCCAGGAACGGGCTGTTGTTGTGGTTATCTCCCGAGTCATGTGTGCAGGGCGCATTCCTGCGTCTGGCCGTGCTCCAGCGGCGGCATAAAATCCATGCAAAGCCCAAAAATGAGGAGCAGGGCTGCGCTACCTGCGGGAGGAGGCTCGGGGAGCCCCCCAAAACGAGGAGCTGGCACGGGTGTCCCTCGGGGGGAGCTTCTCCCGTGCGTGCAGCAGCAGGAACTGGGAAGGATAAATCCCAAATCGATAAAATTCGCTTTCCCCAGAGCTGTTTCCATGGAGCTGCGCTGCTCAGCTCTTGGATACGGCACGTGGGGAAGCTGGGTGGTTGGGATCTTGGTTGTGAGCCTCTTCCTAAAATAGGGAGGGGGGAATTTCTTGCTTTGGGAATTCACAGCCCTCTCTGTGCTCATCCGCAGGTGGCCATCAAATCCATCCGGAAAGACAAAATCAAGGATGAGCAGGACCTTGTCCACATCCGGAGGGAGATTGAGATCATGTCCTCCCTCAACCACCCCCACATCATCGCTGTGCACGAAGGTGAAGCCTCTGCTCCCTTCCCTTTTCCAGCTGCATCCATGATCGGAGCCTCCTGAACGGGGGGGGGGGGGCCCTCGGGGTGGGTTTGGCCCGGCTGGGTGGGTTCAGCCCGGCCCTCTCCTCCCTTCCAGGACCTGGCTCCCGTTCCCGGTGACTCAGCAGGGAAAGCAGATGCTCCCGGGCTGCGCTTTCCCCGCCGAGGGGAAATACCTGCTCCAGAAATAGCCCTTCCTGTGCCGTCCCTCCCTCCCAGACAGGGAATCCAGCTCCACATGTGGATTTTGGCAGCTGGAAGCCTCGGTGGGGCTGTGGAGGGAGGCTGAGCTGTGCTGCGGAGCAGGGGCTGTGTGTGGCTGTGGCGGACGCTCATCCCAGAGAATTTGGGATCTCCGTGGATCCGCTCTGAGCCCGAGGCAGGATTTAATCTCAGTCCTGGAGTCCTCCTCATTCCCTCCCCCGGGGCCCTGGAAAACCAAACCACAGGGCGCTGGGAGAGTTCCTGGTGCTGCCGGGCTTGGCTTTATGGCCAGGGCCGGGCTTTGCTACCGGCGGGGGTTGGGATAACCCAAGGGAGATTCCTCCAGGTCCAACCAGAACCGGGCTCAGCCCAAATCCTCAGGTGGGTCAGGCTTTGCAGACACCGAGTCCTTGGGCTGGAACCTGCTGTGCCCCTGCCCTTCCTCGGGGCTGGCTCTGCCCCTGCTCCCGGCGCTTGGGAGAGCTCCAGAGCCCTTTTGTCCTCCAAACAAAAGCGAGAGAGCTGGCAGCTCCTCCGCCGTGTTTGCGAGGGCTGAGTCACACCGGCGGCTGGAATTCAAAAACACCGAGGTGGCTTTCTGCAAACAGGAAGAAAACGCTCCGGCTCCTGGCTCCAGCCAGAGCCTTTTTTGGGAGCAGTGGGAACGGGCAGGAAGGTCACTGGCGGTGCCAGCGCTGTCGCCTTCCGCCCTGGCGGGGGGTTCCAGCAAAGAGCCGCACGCCTGAGTCACCTCGGTGGTGGCAGAGCCTCGGTGGTGGCAGAGCCTCGGTGGTGGCACAGCTGCTGGGCCAGCAGCCCCGGTGGCACTGAGGGATGCGGGTGACAGCTCTGGCGGCTCCCCTGACCTGCAGGTCCCTGTTTAGGCCAAGGCTGAGGGCAGCGATTGGGGCGGGCAGCGTTAGGGTCAATCAGGGCTTCAGCTGCTCCTTAACAGCGATGTCCTAACGAGCATTCCCACAGTCCCGAGGATCCCTCCTAACCCTTCCCCACGTCCCGCAGTGTTTGAGAACAGCAGCAAGATCGTCATCGTGATGGAATACGCCAGCAAAGGGGACCTGTACGACTACATCAGCGAGCGGCAGCGGCTCTCGGAGCAGGAGGCGCGGCACTTCTTCCGCCAGGTCGTGTCCGCCGTCTACTACTGCCACAAGGTGGGCTGGCACCGCGCTTCCCGATGCTTTCCCCATGCTTTCCCGGTGCTTTCCCGGTGTTTTCCCGGCGGGAGAGCGGCCGGATGGGCTCCTGAGAGCTCCGCCCTGCAGCAGAGGGCTGGGGAGGGATGCAGCCCCACGGGAGGTGAGAGGAGCTCGTGGCTCTGCGCCTTCCCCAGGAGAAGGGTTAACGCTGCCTTTGTGTGAAGGGTGTGGCAGTGCCCAGGCAGCTTTTGGGAGGTCCTGGCCTCGGCTGCTGCGGTGTGGGGGTGACTAACCCGGCCTGGGAGGTGTCACCTCCCCTCCCACCCAACCAGACGGAGACGCCCAGGGCTGCCCGCGGGGCTGGAAGCCAAGCCCTGGGTCACCTGTCCTGATCCTGACGGGAACGTGAAGCTGCAGGACCCTCCCCGGGGCTGTGGGATGATGCCCTGGCAGGACCAGGGTCTCCCAGGAGGATGCTCCAAGGCTGTGCCTCAGTCCTCGGTGGGAGCAGGGGGTGGCAGGGCAGCTCCTGACCCCAAGGCACGTCGGGGTCTCGCTCAGCTGGGCGCAGCAGGCCCTGGCCAAGCAGGAGCTGTGCCCTGGTGGGGCTGGCACCAGGTGCTGGGGTCAATGGAGGAGCCCAGGGTGGCACCTGGTGCAGGCACCTCCCTGCTCCTGCTGCCGAGCAGAGCCAGACCTGGTGGCACCCGGGCCACACCCAGCGCTGTGAGCGGCTCCTCTGCCCTGCTCGCCGTGCCCTGACCGGCAGTGACCTCCCTCCCGGTGTGCCGGACTTCCCTTCCCTCAAACCCTCCGCGAATTAACCCCGGCTCTCCCGCCCTTCCCGCAGAACGGGATCGTCCACCGGGACCTGAAGCTGGAGAACATCCTGCTGGATGCCAACGGGAACATCAAGGTGAGGGGCTGGCACGGCCCGGCCGCGCTCGGGGGTCACCCGAGGGGAGCTGCCCAGCGGGGAGGGACAAGGGGTGACCACAGCACCTCAGTCCCCTCAGGGCTTCCCGGAGATCTGGCACTGCCTGGGAATGCTGTTTGCCTGGGAAAAACAGAGCCTGGCAGATCTGGCAAAGCCATAAGTGATATCTGCCTGCTGATAAGGGGGCAAAGTCTGCTCACCCAGATCAATGCTGGGTGGATAAGAAGAGCTCTTTTCCTGTTTTCTGTGCGTGCCAGCCAGGAAATCCCAGCTCCAGGGGCCCCGAGTGATGCTTTCTGCCAGGGAGGAAGGGCATGGGGCGGCCTTGGCCGGAGATCCCTGCGGCCACTGATAACGGGCTGCGGGATTTATCTCCAGCAGGGCTAATTTTGCAATGGGGAGCTCGCGGGCAGCCACAGAAGCTCCTCCTCGGTGTGAGGTGACAGCTGTAATGAGGATAATGAGTACCTGTGCAAGGCACAGCCTGGGGTGCCTGGGAATGAGCTGGAGGAGAGCCTGGAAGCCCTTCCAACCTCACCTTCCCGCTCTGCTCCCACTGCCAGGGCCACAGGGCAGCTGCTGCTGTGGCTGGGATGAGGCTTTTGGGAGGCAGAGAGCAACAGGAGCAACCTTGGGGTGGAAAACCAGGCTGGAGGTGCCCCCAGAGGGGGTTCAGAACCAAGGGCGGCCCTGTTTTGGGGCAGGTTCATCCCTGGAGAGGTCCAGGGAAACTTTCAGCCTTGGGAACTTTGGGAAAGGGAACTTTGGGAAAGGGAACTTTGCCACTGGATGACAGCCGTGTTTGTCCCCCCAGATTGCAGATTTCGGGCTGTCCAACGTTTTCCAGCAGGACAAACTCCTGCAGACCTACTGCGGCAGCCCCCTGTACGCGTCCCCCGAGATCATCAACGGCCGGCCCTACAAGGGCCCCGAGGTTGGTTGTGCCTCCCTGCCGGGTGTGGGAATCGCTCCGGGGGTTTTTGGGATAACGGGACCCCTGAGCCCGGGCACTACGGGGTCGGTGCATGTGGAATCACTCCGGGGGTTTTTGGGATAATGGGACCCCTGAGCCCGGGCACTACGGGGTCGGTGCATGTGCTGAGCTCCTGCCCCATGCCCTGTCCCTTCCTGTGGCTGCTGCCATCCTGGGAGCCCTGATGAGACTGTGGCAGGATGGGGACCAGGACAGCCTGGTCCTGCTGTCCCCTCCAGGCTCCTCTGTCCCTTTCCCAGGTGGACAGCTGGTCCCTGGGTGTCCTCCTCTACATCCTGGTCCATGGCACGATGCCCTTCGATGGCCACGACTACAAGACTCTGGTCAAGCAGATCACGAGTGGGGACTACCGGGAGCCCACGAAGCTCTCAGGTAGGGCCACCCCCGTCCCCCTGTGTGTCCCCCATCCCCGTGTCCCCTCCCGTGCCTGACCTGTCCCTTCCCCAGATGCCTGTGGGCTGATCCGGTGGATGCTGATGGTGAACCCGGAGCGCCGGGCCACCATCGAGGACATCGCCACGCACTGGTGGGTCAACTGGGGCTACAAGATGCCGCTGGGCGAGCAGGAGCTGCTGCGGGAGAGCGAATCCCCACTGGCCACGGTGGCCGAGTGGCTGCGCCGCTCGTCCCGGCCGCTGCTGGAGAACGGCTCCAAGGTGCGCTGCTTCCTGAAGCAGCACATCCCCGGCGTGGCCCTGGAGCGGCAGCGCTCCCTCAAGAAGTCCAAGAAGGAGAACGACGTCTCCCACGCGCTGCAGGAGCCGCCCGCGGGCCCCGAGAACCCCTCCAAGTCCATCCTCAAGCGGCCCAAGGGCATCCTGAAGAAGAGGAATTCCTGCGAGCAGAAGGTGCCCGGCCCCGGCCCCCCGCCAGCGGAGGATGGGGAGGGGGTCCCCGCGGGGCTCTCCCGGGTCCTGTCCTCTGGAATGGTGCCCCGCAGCACCGGCACGGGAGCGGCGCCCGCGGCCATGCCCAAGAAGGGAATCCTGAAGAAGCCCTCGGCCAGGGAGTCGGGGTATTACTCGTCCCTGGAGTGCTGCGAGTCCGGGGATGTGCTGGACGCGGGCAGCTTGGACCTGGACGAGAGCGTGTTTGCCGAGCCGCCCTCCCCGGCGCGGGGCCCGCAGGGGCTCCCAGCCCGCAGGAAAGGAATCCTCAAGCACAACGGGAAATTCTCCTCGGGCAGCGCCGAGCCGGGGACCCCCCCCGGGCGGGGCTTCGGGGGCTTCAGCGAGGTGCCGCTGCCGCAGGGCCCCCGCGCCCGGCCGGCCAGCGCCGTCAGCGAGGACAGCATCCTGTCCACAGAGTCCTTCGACCAGCTGGACCTGCCCGCCCGCGGCCCCCCCGGCGCCGGGGCCATGCGGGGCTGCGTGTCCGCCGACAGCCTCCTGCGGCTGGAGGAGGAGGAGGAGCGGGAGGAAGGGCGGCGGCTGCGCCGCTGGACTGTCACCCACTGCCGCAGCCCCTTGGCGGAGAGCAGCGCGTCCCTGGCGGGCTGTGACAATGTCACCGAGCTCTACCGGCGCGCTGTGGCCGTCGGGGTGAAGCTGAGCTGAGGCCACTTCCCTCCCCGCGGGGCTCGCCCGGGGTGGTGCATTTTGGGGAGGGGGCTGAGCCCTCCCTGCCTTCCCCGGGGCTGCCGGTGCTGCTGATCCACGTCCCACGGATTTATTTGGCAGCCTCGGTGGCGGTGGGGGGGTGCCCCAGGGCCAGGACATTTAATGGACCAAAGAGCCCAGAGCGACCCCCGAGGAGGGGCTGGGGGGGTCCCGGAGGTGCCTTGCCGCCGTCCTCCCCTCTCAAACAGGCTCATCTCATGGCGGGGATGAAAGCAAGGGGTTGAGGGGGGCCATTTTTGTTTTCTTTGCACTGTTTTTTGGCTGCACAAGGTAACGGAGGGGGCGGGTGATATACCTCAAACAAGCTGGAGATGTAGCAGGGTGCTGGGAGGGCTCAAAGGTGCTGCCCGTGGGCTGGGCTTTGGGAGGTGCTGGTGGCCAAAGCGCCCAGGCCACGGCTCTGCCCTCTCCTGAATGCTGAGAAACCCGAACTGGATGTGGCCGAAAGCCCGAGCTGAGGAAGGCTGTGACGCCGACAACTCACTGGCATGTGGAAAAAAAAAAAAAAAAAAAAAGAAAAAAAGGTGTCTTTGGAGAGGCACCGGGTCTTTATTTATTGATTTATTGCCTCTGTCCAAGCTGCTGTGGAGGGCAGCAGCACGGGAGGTGTCCGGCTGCACAGTGGCCTCCCAGGGGTGTTTCTGGGGAGGTGGCTGTGCCCCGGTGTCCCACGGCTCCCTTGCACTATTGCCGCGTGTGCTCGCTGCCCCTTTCCCCTCTCCAGGGCCGTGCGGGCGTTTTCCCTCCCTCCTACAGCACGGGCAGGAGCAAAACATTAAATTAAAAGCAAATGGTAAAGCTGAGTTGTCACCTTGATTGCTGGGGGTGAGGGAGGGGCTGCCCGGACCAGGCCCCTGTCCCTGTCCCTGTCCCTGTCCCTGTCCCTGCTCCTTTCCCGCTGGGATGGGGCCGTGCTCCGGCCCAGGTGAGGGTGGGTGAGCTCAGACACGTCCTGCAGGGTGGAACAACTCTGTGCACTCAGCCCCTCCTCAAACTGGGTTTAACTGGTGCTTCCCCAGCGCTCTGTGGTGCTGAACTGGGACTGGGCGCATCCCTGATGTGGGAGCTCAGCACCCCCGGGAGTGGGACCAGCTGGATTTTGAGGCTGAGCACCTGCTGGACCAGCAGAGCCCAAAATTCAGGGAAAGCTGTGATGGAAGTGGGGCAGTGGGGGATCACCAGCCCCTTCTCCCCTCCCCGCTGGGGACAGCCCCCTCTCCCAGCGCCGCCCACACATTCCTGGACCGGGGTGGGTTTAGATTTGGGGAATATCCCGGGTTTTGGCGGCAGGAGCTGCCTCTCCACCCTTTCCCTTCACCCCCTTCCCCCGCTGCGCCATGGAAATCCATTTCACTGCTCCGCAACCATTTCCCGTTTCCAGTCGGGTTAATCGGAGCCCTTCCGCGCCTCCTCCCTCCCAGGGCGCAGCAGGGCCGGGGTGGCAGGGCTATGCCCGGAATGCCACCCCTTGTCCCACCAGGCTGCGCCCGGGGGGGGTCACCGCGCTCGGCCCCCCGCCGCGCATTCCCCGCGTGCTTCCCGAGCCGCTGAGAAACTCCGGAGCGCTCAAAGCCGCTCCGAGGGCGGCCAGCTGAGCCTGGGCAAAGTCCCGGTGCCCTGGGAGCTGCCAGGGTGGGATGGGATGGGATGGGATGGGATGGGATGGGATGGGATGGGATGGGATGGGATGGGATGGGATGGGATGGGATGAGATGGGATGGGATGGGATGGGATGGGATGGGATGGGATGGGATGGGATGAGCCGGGCCTGGAGCTGAGGCTCCTTTTTGGGTTCGGTGTTGGAGTACCCCAGGATGCCGCAGCCCCGTTTCTTTCGGGATTTGCTGGAAAACGTCCCCGCGTGCTGGTTTGGAGCCGTGACAGCTCTGGGTGGGCACCGCTGCGTGCGAGGAACGCTCTGCCCGCCCCATCCCGGGTGCCGGTGTCAGGGTCAGCTCAGCCCGACCCTGAGTTGTGGCAGCTCCCTGGGGCTGCTCCGAGTCCCTTCCCACCTTATCCCGGGCCACAGCGCTGGGAAGGGTGGGAAATGCCCTTGGAGGGCTGGATAAGGAGGCAGCCAGAGCCCGAGGGCACCTCGGTGTCCCGTGGGAGGGGTGCGGTGACCGCCCCCCATCCCTGCGCTCCAGGAATTCCCCCGCCAGCCCCTGGAAACGCTCCTTTCATCCCAGCGCTGATTTCCGCCGCCTCCGAGCCCCCCTCCCAGCCCCCCACCATTATTCACGGCTCTTTCATCCATCCAGCCCTTTCATCCCGAGGATTGGCAATTCCCGCAGCCCCCGCCCCGCCCTGCCCGGCCCCGCGGGGGTTTGGGGCGGCTGGAAATGACCTCAGCCGCGTTTTGCTGAGAAAATGCCATTTTTTGGGGCTGACTTCAGCCCCAAATGCTGCGTTCGCTGCCCAGCAGGGTGTGGGAGCGGGGCTGGGCTCCTGCCGGGATGGCTCCGGGAACAGGGAAACCGGGAGAAACTCCCGGAGATGAATTGTCCAGAAGGATGAGGGGATGCCGGCGGGTTTGGAGCACAGCGGGTTGTCCCGTGGGTTTGTATCCACTGATCCCAGCTTCCCTGGTTGCTATCCCAAGGGATTATCCAGGTGAGGCCAGCCTGGACCCTTCTCCCAGCTGGTCCTGGGGGAAACTGGTGCTTCCCACTGCTGCATCCCAGGATTTGGGACTGCCACCATCCCCGAAGGACAGGTGTAGGGACTTCCGGGCATGGGAATTGGGCATTCCCGAAGATTTTTCATGGGAATTCTGGGGTGGGTGGTGTGTCTGTGCCTCTCTGGGTCACCCCGGGCTTGGACCCCACCCTCATCTGAGGGCTGCTTTGGGATCCACATCCCCGTGTGACCCCCCCCCTTCCCCCCGAGCAGCGGCAGCGCCCTGAAAAAGGGGGGAAGAGGGAATTTTGGGGCCTGGAGCTGCCGTGAGCTGGCTGAGGGAGCAGAGTCAGCGGCTCCAGCACCACTCCCGGAGGATTTCCCGGCAGAGAGGAGCTGTGGGCGCTCCCCTGGCCCCGGGGAGCTGCCGGGGCCCTGAGTCACCCCCGGCACCGGCTCCTGCCCGGGCTTGCGCCGGGAATCCCGGATCCAGCGAGCCCTTATTTGGGATTGGGAGCGGGGCGGGAGGAGCGGGCTCGAGGGGACGCGGGGATGACCCCGGGGACACCCGGCAGCCAAAGCCACCACTCGTGTTGGGAATGCAGCGTGGGGACGGGGCTGGATCCCGCTGGAGCTTCCCAGAACGAACCTCTCACACCGCTGGGAAGGGGATGGATGAAGGGCCGCAGGCAGCGCTCATTAACTGATGGCTCCTAATGACGCCCAAAGCAGCTCAGGGATGCCCCTGGAGCTCTGGAATTTGGGTGTCACCTCCCCTCCGGCCACGCTCCGTCCTTGGAACATTGGGATTGTTCCTTCCTGTCGGAATCTCCCGTTGTCGGTTTTCCCTTCCTCAGGTTTCGTGCTGGAGCCCTTTTCTGTGTGTCTGACACATCGTGGGCCCAGAGCCAGGGATGTTTCTGAGACATTTTGTCAGAACTTTGAGAGCCGGAACAATTAACACAACAAAGTTGAGGCGTTCCTTTGCCTCTGATTCTTTCAAAGTGCGTTTGGTTGTTTTTTTCCTGTTTTTTTGTAGTTTTTTTTTCTTTTTAAAGGTGCCTCCACAACCACCTGCTTGACTGCGGATTTCTTTGAAGATCTGAAGGAGAGAAATCCCCACATGAAAGTCCTCCCGTCTTCAATGGCACCGAGCTGCAGCCTGGAGCAGCCAAAAAAGGGGAGAAAGCGGCGCCCGGAAGCTTTGATCCCGATTTCCTGGAGCACAGGGAACGGCTGCGTCACATCTGAGCCGAAAATGCAACCCCAGACCCCACTGGGGACCTGGTTAGCCGAGCTCTGGTGGTCGCTCTGGAGCTCCTGTGCCCTCCCAGAGCTGTGGTGATGATGTTCTTTGGGCTGCTGGGTTTCTGCTGGCGGATTTCTCCAAGCAGGACAACTCTGCCCATCCCTCCATGCCAGAAACTCTGGGATGTGCAGTGGAATGGGACAGAGGGGATCAGCTCCAGCACTGCCGGAGCACCATTTGTGGCTGTGGGACCATCAGGACATCTCCTGTCCTTCCCATCCCTTCCAGGATCCACCCCATCATGCCTGCCCTGAGCTGATGGGATGTGGGAGCCACAAACCATAAAACCATGGAATATCCTGAGCTGGGAGGACCCACAAGGATCATGGAGCCGACTCCCGACCACAGCCCCTCATGCCGGCCCTTCGGCTGCTCCTGGCACACTCCAGGCTGGCACAAGCCGCTGGCTCTCGCCCCTCGGGCACCGTCTGGGAGCAGCCCTGACAGCGCAGTGACTCAGGTGGGTGGCCCTGTGGGTCACCAGGGGTTGTGACACCTCCTGTCACCACCACGTCACGGCGATGGCAGCTCCGCGGTGCCCAGGCCGGCACCCCCAGGGCTCCGCAGCGCACGGGGAAAGCCGGAGGGACCCCAACCCCGCGACCCTCCCGGCTGGGGCTGCCCGGTGGTGGGCACGAGGCTGCTGCCAGCCTGGCCAGGCGGAGCGGGAGGCTCCAAAAGCCCCCGCCCGGAGCCATTTCTGCCTCATCCGGGAGGCTCCATCCCCATCCCAGCGCTCATCCCGTGTCTCACACGGGAAGGGAGCACGGCACCGCTGGCAGCTGCAGGCGAGGGCGATTTTCCCAGCGGATCCGGCTGCCTGGGAATGCAAAGCAGCAGCCAGACAGGTTTCTTGGAAGGGCCGGGCCTGGCGGATCCCAAATTCGGGACGCTGGTCCCCAGCCAAGCCGGGCTGGGAGTGCTGCCGGTCCAGCGAGGCCACGCTTCGCATCCGCCGGCACCAGAGCGACCGCGGGGCTCCGGCTGGTGCAGCTGGAACCCAGGGAACGCCAACCCCCAGCTCCTCGCAGGGCCCGGGCGGCTGCTCCGCGCTCAGGGCTTCGCCCGGGCTGGGACATCGCTGCCGTGGCAGGGCCAGGTTTGCATCCCGATGGGAATTTCCAGCTGAGAAGCGGGCTGGGCTCTTGCCTCACCTGCTTTTGCAAGAAGCACCCGGGGGAAGCGGTTCGGCCGGCTCTGGCGGGGAGGAGCGGGCTGGCAGCCTGGCACGGCGACAGCATCTGGGTGTGCCACCTCCGCGCCGAGCCCGTGGCAGCCCCGCGCTCGCCGGGCCGGTTCGCCGCGGCCCCGGGGGAGTCCCGCCAGCCTCCCGTGCCTGCTTTGCACGCGTGGGAAGGGCTTGAGAAGGGAGCGCCGGGTTATTCCCACGGGGCAGCGATCCCGGCAGCCGTGCCCCGCATTCCCGGGGCTCGGGGAGGGGTGGGATGTGCAGGGCAGGGGGCTGAGGTGGGCACGGAGAGCTTGGAGGGGCAGCTCCGATCTCTGCTCCCCACACCACTGACAGGACCCAGGGAACGGCTGGAGCTGGGCCAGGGAGGGTTGGGTTGGGTTTTAGGGAAAGGTTCTTCCCACAGAGGTGGCACTGCCCAGGCTCCCCAGGGAATGGTCACCGTCCCGAACCTTCCGGAGCTCCACGAGCGTTGGGACAACGCTCCCAGGGATGCCCAGGGTGGGATTTTGGCATCCGCCATCGACCTGCGAGTCCGGCCAGCCCTCGGCGAGCCCCGCGATCAAGGATTTCTCTAATCTTATCTCACTGTCTCTCTGCCGCTTTCCCCTGCCCGCCCTCCCCTCGCTGCCCTCCCTCCCCTCCCTTTGTAGCCGCCCGCCAGCCCCGCTCCCCGCTCCAGCCCTGGGCTTTGATCCCGGGAAGGAGCAATTGATCCTCCTTATCTTTATTGTGGTAGAGACATTCCCAGCACTGCCCTTAATTAAACTCCTCTCCATTTTCCTCCACGAGCCTCTCTCTCCGCCAACCCCGGACGATGATTTATTTTTAAACGTGCAATTAAATAATTGGATTGGCCACGAGTGGGACACAGCCGGGGCTCTGCTCTGGTGCTGGGGGCGAGCTCGGGGCTGCCAGGGTCACACGAGCCTGAAGGGCTGCTGGTCATCCTGTGGTGGTCACAGGGGCCATGGTGGCACTGGCACTGGTCACAGTGACATGCGGATAACCCACAGTAGTCCAGGCACTGGCACTGGGCATTGGCACCAGTTGTGGTGACCACAGCAACACAGGGATGGCCCACAGTGGCACAGACACCGGCCATGGTGGCACTGGTCACAGTAGCATAGGCACTGGCCGTGGAGGCACAGGCACGATTCATGGTGGCATTGGCATTGGCCATGGTGATATTGGCACCGGTCAGTGACACGGGGATGGCCCACAGTGGCACAGACACTGACTGTGGTGGCACTGGCACCTGCCGTGGTGACATTGGCACTGGTCACAGCGACATGGGGGTGGCCCACAGTAGCCCAGGCACTGGCAGTGGCAGCACTGACACTGGGCATAGTGGCCCTGGTACCTGCCGTGGTGGCCCTGGCCACGCCAGGTGAGCCGCAGTGCCCGAGGCCGGCTGCCAGCCATGGCTCTACACCGCTTGAAGCTTTTCCGCTCGGAAATTTTTCCTGCAGACCCTTTGACCCGAGGGCCGGGAGTATTTTTCATGTGGAACGGCTGAAATTCCCCCGGAGACGGCGCAGGAATGTGTGGCATGTTATCCTTGGTACCAGCTCCCGCTTTTTACGGCCTAAGCTCGGCCACGCCGCCAGGGGGAGGGGACAGGCGGGGACGCGCCGTGTCCCCATTGATGGTTGCCAACATTCCCCCTCCCAAATCCCTTCCTCCTCATCCTCCTCCTCCTTGGGAAAACTCCCCCATGCTGTGCCTGGATCGGGTGAGGGTACCCATGCCCAGCTTGAACTGGGGTGAACTGGGGACGCAGGTGAGCACCTCTGGGTGCCCTGGGCACGCGGGGCGATCCCCGTGGGGACAGCACGGGGGTGTTTGGGAGTCCTCCCAGCAGGGGTATGGTGCAGGGCTGGTGCAGCTGGAAACGGGACCACAACGCCCGGAGACGAACCCGTGCTCGCTTTGTCCCCGTTAGGAGCAATCAACCTGAGACACCAAAGCGATTTATTTTAATTACTTCGGCCAGGCTGGCCGCGGTGACACACGGGGCAGGGGACGGGGACAGCGGTGGCACCCCCGGGGCACCCTTGGGATGCGGCAAACCAGCCCCAAACAGAAGACAGAGGGACATCCTGCTGTGCCACGCCGGGTGCCCCTCGGCCCCGCGGCTCTGCAGCCTGTCCCTCGATGTCCCCGCTGAGTGCACCAATCTCTGCATGTGCCCCACGAGCGTCCCCGTGCCCGGCGGCCCCAGCCCGGCGTGTCCCGCTCCCCCACTCCCTGTCCCCCGCGCTTATCCCGGTGCCGGGGGCGGCCGGGAGCGCAGCTGCGGCTCTTACATAAAGCGCAATTAGCGGCGGGCAGGGAGGCCTGAATGGAATTAAGGAATTCCTGAATTCCTGCCGGGCTGACGTCAAAGCTGCGCCTCCCGCACAAAGGGGGCCCTCAGGAGCCCCCCTGACCCCGCCGGGAGAACGCGAGTCCTCAGGGAGCCCCGCGCCGCACATGCCATGCGGGAATTGTCACCAACGTCACCAGCGGCTCCCGGCGCGGGATTTGCTGGCTCGCAGCTCCCCCTTGCTGGGCATGGGAAGGTGCCAGTGGCCTCCTGTGCCAGCGGCTCGCCCATCAGAGCGGGGCTCGGCCTGGGGAGCGGCAGGGTGCTGGAGGGGCAGCGGGGATGGCACTCCTGGCTGGCACGACCCTGCTCGCTGGGGCTGGAGGGAGGGGAGCGGAGGAGTGGACAGCTGGACATGGGGCCGTGAGCAAGAGATCCCGAAATTCCCACAGGGATGGGATCGCCCCGGCTGGAGGAGCTCTCTCGCTGCCCCAAGAGTGGGGCCTCCTCCGGCTGCTGCCAAGGAGGTCACAGGGGCTGGGCAGTGCCAGGACATGCTGTGAATGTCCCCGAGTGTCACAGGCGGCGGGCGGGGTGGTGGCAGGGTTCACACGTGTGGGGCTCCTGCCCCCAAACCTCCTCCGCTTCACGGCGATTGCGGGACAGCACGAGGGGTACAAAGAGTTTTAACTAAAACCGGGTCAGTTCGGATGGGATGGAGGGAAGGCGTTTCCTAAAGAGAGGGTGGGGAGGCCCTGGAATGGAATTCCCAGAAAAGCTGTGGCTGTCCCAGGGGAGTGTTCAAAGCCAGGTTATGGGGTTTGGAGCACCCTGGGACAGTGTGAGGTGTCCCTGCCCATGGATGTGGCACTGGATGGGCTTTAAGGTCCCCTCCGACCCAAACCATCCTGTGACGTCACGACCGCTGACGCTGCGCTGCGGGCAGGAAGGGGTTAATGCGTTAATTTGGGCGGGTGACCCCACCCCGGGTCCCGCCCGTGCCCCTGCCCCTGCCCGGCGTTCAGGGAAGATGCTCCGGAGCGGCTCCGGGATCTGCGGCGGGGACCGGGGGCCCCCCTGCGGCCGCATCCCCGCATCCCCGCATCCCGCATCCCCGCATCCCCGCATCCCCGCATCCCCTTCCCTTCCCTTCCCTTCCCTTCCCTTCCCTTCCCTTCCCTTCCCTTCCCTTCCCTTCCCTTCCCTTCCCTTCCCTTCCCTTCCCTTCCCTTCCCTTCCCTTCCCTTCCCTTCCCTTCCCTTCCCTTCCCTTCCCTTCCCTTCCCTTCCCTTCCCTTCCCGCATCCCCTTATCCCCTTCCCGCCGCCCCCTTTCCCCCTTCCCTTCCCCCTTTCCCCCTTCCCGCAGCCCCGTGCCCGCCCGGACGCTGATAACCCCCAGGACAGAGCTTTCCCCCCATCTCCTCCCTCCCTCCCTCCGGGCAGGGCCGGCGGGGTTGGAGCAGCTGCAGCCCCGCGCTCCCGGTCTGGGCTCAGGCGGAGCCAGGCAGGGCACAGAGCCGAGTTTAGGGGATTTTGAATTGAGTTACTCACGGTTTTGTTCCTCCTGTGGGGTCAGGGCTGACCTGGTGCTGGCTGCACCTGGCTGGGATGAGGCAGAGGAGGGAATTCTGCTGGAGCTGAGGGTGGGACAGATCCCCCAGCTCTGGGCAAGCCCCCCAGGCTCAGGTGACCACTCCCTCCGCAGAGGACTGCCCTGGGTGTCACCTGCAGCAGCGGGAGCTCCCGGGAGCCTCCCCAAAGCTCTGCCCTGTCCATCCCTGTGCATCCCACCTGGGCACGGCCCTGCTCCTGCCCTGGGGCTCGGCTGAGCCTTGTCTTTGATACCAAACCTTTATCACCTCCCAGCTGTGATGCTCAGGCTGCGCTGGTGTGAGAGGCGATGCTCAAGCACTGAGGGAACGGCTGCACAGTGCCAGAGGGCAGGGTTAGATGGGATTTGGGGATGAAATCCTTCCCTGTGAGGGGCTGGGATGGAATTCCCAGAGAAGCTGTGGCTGCCTCTCGATCCCTGGAAGTGTCCCAGGCCAGGCTGGATGGGGTTTGGAGCAGCCCTGGGATGGTGGGAGGTGTCCCATGGCAGGGGGTGGCACTGGCTGAGCTTTAAGGTCCCTTCCTGTGGGGGGTCACAGGAGGGCTCGGCTTGGCCCTGGGAACACAGAGGGACCCCCAACCCTCCCAAACACCCTGTGCCAGCCCTGGGAATCACCACGGCAAAGGTTTGGGGCCAAATTCTCACCTGAGGCCAAGCAGTTCAGGGCCTCAGAGCGAGTGGAGCAGCTCCCGTTTGCAGCAGAGGAGGCCCTGGCTGTGCAGGTATTTTATATATATATTTATATATGTGTGTGTGTATCGATATATTACATAAATATATAGGTATGAAATAATTTAAGAACCACCCAAGACAGCATGCTGTGCTCCGGGGTGGGGCTGGGGGGGCTGGGGGGCAGCCGCTCCCCCTCCTCCCCCTGCCCCACCAGCTTTGATTCACAAATGGAAACAGAGTCTGGAGTTAAATTAAAAACCACGCACACGCACACGACACGGGGCAGAGGCTGGAAGAGTCCAGGTGTCCCTGAAGAGATCGGATCAACTAAAGCCAAAGAGTCGGGAAGTCAAGAAATGGAACCAGCAGGGAGGTGGTGCCTGTGCCCGTGCTGAGTGCCCTGGGTGTGCCCAGCCCCCCGTGGGGACACCAGGGCGGTGTCACAGCCCCGCTGTGTCCTGGCTGGGCTGTGCTGGGCGTGGCAGAGGCTGGTGGGACGTGTGTGTCCTGCTGTGTTTGCCCCGGACCCGCGGCCTCCATCTCCACCTGCTTCGCTTTCGCTCCGTCCCAGGACTTTTTGCCCCCTTGGTTGTCCAGGCCGAAAGGGAAAATCCTGCCCCAATGAACTCGTCTCCTCTCCTCTCCCTGCTGGGAGTTCTCACAGAGCCAGGTTTGGTCCAGCTCAATCCTTCCCACCAACTGAAGACCCCTGGAGAAGATCTCCTTCCCAGGGACTTCAGGCTGACCTTTAAAAAACCACCCAAAACCCCTCATAAAAACCCAGAAATCACCGGTGCCTTCCAAAACTCCTCCTCGCTCCCCATCCCACCCTTCCCAAACATCCCCGAGGGCCGATGGATCCCAGATCCAGGTGACTGCTGTGGAGGGCTGGGAAAGCAGCCGAACCGAGCGTGCGGAGAAGGCTTTGGACCCTCATCCCCCTGTCCCTCTCCTCGTCGGGAAACAAAAACCCCCCGGATCTGCGGATCAGCTGGGGAGCAGGACGTGCTCCAGGAAGTAGCTGATGGAGTCCCAGTGCTTCCAGAGGAAGAAGAGGAAGAGGACGAGCAGGGCGGTGCTGAGGATGCGCATGCGGGTCTTCATGAGCGGCGTGATGAAGTTGGCGATGGTGGAGACGAAGACGAGCAGCACGGCCATGAGGGCCAGGATGACGTTGATGAACTTGCCCAGCAGCGCCCGGGCGTTGGCGTTCTCCACCCCCTCCAGCTGCACCACCTGCTGCTGCTGCTGCTGCAGCTCCAGCTTGGTCACCCGCGTCAGGCACGACTCCACGGCCTCCTGCCGGGGGACAGCGGTGGCAGCGCATCCAGGGGTGTCCCCTGAGGGGTTCGGTGCCTCCCCGGGGGTCCCGGGGCTCGCTGCTGGGCTGGGGAAGGGCTGGGTGCTGCGGGACTGGGCCGGCCCACACGTGGCTTGTCACAGCCCCGTGATGTGGTCACCCAGAGCTGGAGCACAGCAGGAGGGCAGGGAGTCGCTGCGTACAGGGGCATGGGAGTGACAGGACAAGGGGGAATGGGTTCCCAGTGGAAGATGGGATTTTGGGATGAAATCCCTCCCTGTGAGGGTGGGGAGGGGCTGGGATGGAATTCCCAGAGAAGCTGTGGCTGCCCCTGGATCCCTGGCAGTGTCCAAGGCCGGGTTGGAGCAGCTTGGGATAGTGGAAGGTGTCCCTGCCCATGGCAGGGGGTGGCACTGGGTGGGATTTAAGGTGCCTCCAACCCAAACCAGTCTGGGATTCCCTGGTTCTGGGGACAAGGTTTAGTGACCTGCTCCTTGCTGTGACAGCACCGCAGGGACAACCTGGAGGCTGCTGGGAGAAGGAATCCCATTCCCCCACCCTCCTTCCCAGCCCAGGGTCTGTCCCTCACCCCATGGCTGGAGGGAGCAGAGGGGGGCTGAGCTTTCCCACAGCCCTACCTGGATGTCCCGTGCCCTCTCGTAGGACTGGTAGGCCACCTTCTCCTCCATGCTGGCCAGCTCCTGCTTCAGGTTGGTCATCTCGTTCTGGTGCAGCTCCGTGAGGTCGTTCAGCTGCTCCTCCAGGCGCTCGTACCTGCGCAGGGCAGCTGGGCTGGGACATCTCCCCGACACCCCCCGGCACTGGGGACACCACCCAGCCCCTCCGACCCTCCCCTGCTTGTGGGAAAACATCTCAAGGTCCTCCACGGAGGTCTGGCAGTGAGGAGAGCTGCAGCTCCCCGTGTCTCTTGGCTGGATGAGCCCAGGAGAGCGGCTTGTGGTGCCCACAGAGCCACCCCGGGTGACACCTCCCCTGGCAGCCGCCCGTCCCTACCTGTAGCGCTCCTCCTGCAAGCACTGGGTCATGTAGGTGTAATCCCGCTGCAGCTGGGCCTTGAGGTCCTCCATGGAGTCCTCCAGGTGGGACTGGCTGTCCTTGATCTCCCGCAGCTCCTCCAGGATGGTGTCGAAGTTGTTGTGGTGGCTGTCCAGCGTGTTGGACTTGGGGCTCCCCAAGCCGCCGGGCCCCGCCCCTGAGTTGCTGCCACCAGCGGAGCCCGAGGTGGCACTGGAGCACTCGTCATCGCTGCCGTACTTGGGGCTGGACACCAGGGTGGCACTGCCGCTCAGCGCCCGGGAGGCCTCCTCGGGGTGCCCGTCGTCCAGCGTGTCCTTCAGGTGGGCGATGTTGTCGGCGCTGCCGAACTTGTTGCGGATCAGGCTGGCGAACTCCCGCGGCTTGGACACCACGGCCGTGTGGGTGGCCTGGGACAGCCCCGAGAGCCCCCCCTTGACCCCTTCCACCACGCCCCCGCTGAAGCCGCTGATGCTGGAGCGGACGTTGGCGCCCACATCCTTCAGCCCTTGGTGCATGTCCCGGAAAACATCCTTGGGCTGGCGGGAGGGGCCGTTCTGCTCGATCTCCTTCAGCTTCTTGTGGTAGTGCTCCAACTTCTTGTGCAGCTGCGCGATGGTCTGCGCCGACTTCTGGTTCTTCTTCTCGAACACCTGCTTGATGCGCGACGCCTGCTGCTTGTCGGCGTTGTTGGCCAGCTTCAGGTACTCGGCCACGTTGTCATCCCGCGCCTCCTGCTCGATCTTGATCTGCTCCGTGATCTTGAGGATCTTCTGGTGCAGGTGCTCGATGGCGGCTTTGGTGCGGTGAGGGTCGGGGGTGCCATCGGGCACGTCCAGGCACACGGGGCCGTCGGCGTCGCCGTGCCCGGCGCCCGAGGGCAGGTTCAGGGTGGTCACGTCGCCCTTGTCCAGCTGGAGGAGAAGAAAAAGGAGGGGGATGCTCAGGGGAGGGAGGAAAAACCCCAGGAGGGAACTGGGCTTGGGATGTGGAGGGAGAGGCGAGAACTGGGTGGGGGAATAATTAACCAGAGAGGCTGGGGAGTTTTCCAGTTGGTTGGAGATTTCCCAGCCACGGCACCGCTGCTGGAATCCCAGGAATACACCAGTGAAAGAGCACAGCAGCCAGTTCAGGGCTGGATTTTCCCAGTGGGTTTCGGCAAGGAGCAGCCACTGACTCTGCTTTTCCACCCTCACCTTGTGCAGAGATGGGAACTGGGATTTCTCCAGCCAGCCAGGGAAAAGGGGTGAGGAAAACCAGGAATCATCACCAAATCTCCCCCCAAAGCAGCGCAGAGCAGGAGGATCGAGCAACCCAGAGGTATTTCGGTCCTGCTTTTAGCCTGGATGCACCCCAAAGTTGTCCAGCCCAAGAGAAACTGCCCTCACCCCAATTTGTGGGGCACTGGGGAACAGCTCCTGCTCCCAGCGCTGCAGCTGCAGGGACTCCTCTGCTTTTCCGAGCTCCCTCACCTGGCAGTGCCCAGCTCCTGTTGCAAACACCAGCTGCCACCGCAGGAAATCTGGACAAACGCCAAAATTCCATTTCACAGATGGCAAAACTGGAGCTTTGGGAGAGGAAATCACTCGCCTGAAGCCACGTTTGCAGAGCCTGGATGGCAAGCCAGGCCCTGCCTCGTGCTCTCCATCCTGGACATGCTGCTTGCCCAGTTGGGAAAAACGAAAAACAACAAAAAAAAATCCCCTAAATCTTCCCAGTTGCTGGGTTTTAAATGCAGATTCTTATGCAAAATCCCCCCCCCGGTTGTGTAAATGGCTCCTGGCTTCTAATTAAGAGCTGCTTGAAAGTTAAATACCCTTGGCAGATCTGGATAATTTCTCATTTCCATCCCACTTTCCCCGAATGACCCTTTAATAGGGATAATGCTGCGGGATCACGTTGGGAGTGCGTTATCACCAGGAAACGCCGGCTGCAGGAGGGGAGGAATGTTCTCTCGAGATGCTGCTTGGGAACGCTCCCGTCTGGAGCAGGGGCTTGGAAAAGCCAGGGCCCTGCTGTTCCCTTCCATCTCCTCCTTTCCCTGTTGTTCGTGTCCTGCTGGGAGTCTGGGGGCGTTGGGATTTCAGCTCAGCTTCCCCCAAGCTGCTCCCCAAGGCTTTTCCTCTCTCCTCGCTGCTGCGGTGATGGAGCAAGGGCCAGAGGGTGAGAGGAAAAGGCTGATCCCAGCTGGATGGGCTCAGGCTGGAGTGGCAATTTTTAAAAAACAAAATCCAAGTCATAACAAACTTGCGGTTTTCAGACCTCACTCCCAGGCTATTTTTAGGCTGGGCTCTCCACGGAGGGTTTTGCTTTGGTTCCTTATCGAGAGGCAGAAATTAGGAACGGCAGGAAACAGATTTTTTGCCCAGATTTTGTGCAATTCTCTGGGCAGAGAAGGGAAAAAGTGACCGTGGCAAAGGAAAAGGCAGCTCTGGAGAGGCTGAAATGGGAAACACCCACTGGGGAGGGGAGGGGAAAAGTTGCTCAAGCCCTGTTTCCAAAGAGGGAGGTGCCCTCTGTAAAGCCAATCTTTGGGACTGGGAAACGGGAGGTTTATATGGGATATTGGGAAGGAATTCCTGACTGGGAGGGTGGGGAGGGCTGGGCTGGAATTCCCAGAGAATCCGTGGCTGCTCCATCCCTGGAAGCATCCACGGCCAGGTTGGAGCAGCCTGGGATGGTGGAAGGTGTCCCTGCACAGGGCAGGGGTGGCACTGGATGGGTTTTAAGGCCCCTCCTAACCCAAACCGCTCCACAATTCCACGATTTATCCACGGGATTACATCTGGGAGGGCAGGATGGGTAGGGAAGAGCAGGGACCCAGTGCTGAGCTCAAATCCTGCCCCTGCTCTCTGCCATGCCGGGGGAAAGGCACATCAGGTTATGGCTTTGAAAACAACCCCCCAAAAAAAGCCTGGATGTGGATCCCTGTGGCATTAACGGGCCCTGCCTGCTAAATCCCAGCCAGCCCAAATGACTGCGCAGGGGATTTAACGGGGGGATTACGGAAAGCCACACTTTCCCTACATGCAGCAAACCCTCTGGAAGGCACAGCCCGATGAAAACGATGTTTCCCAGCGCTTGTTTTCCAAGGCAGGCCGGGAAGGGCAGAGCCGGGGCTGATGTGGGATGCGGGAGGAATGCAGGACGCGGGCAGGGAAATCATTCTTATCAACAGAGCTGAGCCCAGGAGAGCTGAGACAGGCAAAAGGCTCGAGCTAATGAGCTGAGCAAACAGCACTTAGAGGGCTGCAGCCGGGCACAACTATGCAGTGCTGGGTTCCTTGGTGCTGCAGCTCGGATGGAACCGAGCCCAGGTGGCAGGTGAGCAGCTCGGGGCCGTGGCTGTCCCAGCACATCCGCGCCTGGATTTAACCCCGTTCTTCAGAAATTGCACAATTATTGCAAAGTTCAGAGCAAAGCCCCGGAGGCGCTGACATCACCCCCGGAACTGCTCTGTTTTCCACGCCCTGCAGCCCACTGGGAAGCGCCGTGGATGAGCCGTGGCCGCATCCGCCCCGAGCGAGGACTCGCCCTACAAAGTGCCACCGTGATTCCTGGCTGGAATCCATCACGGGGACAAAACAGCCGTGGGAAGGACCACGGGCACCTTCCAGCATGGAAAAAACAACGAGTGCCACCGAGCTGTCAAGAGATGCCAAATCCAGGGCAGATCCAGGGAGCTGCTGCCCTGATCCCTCAGCTCCGCAGCACAAGTGTCACCGTGCCCGAGGCACTTGGTGGCCACTGGGGAGAGGCCACGGCCAGCATAGAAATGCAGGTGTGTGGGAGACGTCGGGAGGGGGATTTTGGGGCAGCTATTTCATGTGGCTCCTGTTCCTCAGAGCGCTTTTCCAGCACAGCATCCTCTGAGCCGGGGACCGCCCGGCGTTACCAGGGACACCCCGAGCGTCCTGTCCCGCTCCCCACACAGGCTCCCAGCCCTGTGCCGAGCCGAGCCGAGCTGTTATTCCCACCAGACCCACCTCAGGTGTTGAAAATAGCAGCAGGAGCCCTGACTCACACTTCCCACCCTCCTTCCGAGCCCGTGGCACCACCCGGGGCCGGCAGTGCCGTGTCCCCCTCTGTGCCACCCCTGGCTGGGCACAGCGGGCTGGCAGCAGCTCCCTCCTCATTCCCAGCCTGACAATAATTTTCCTTACATAACGCAGGGATTAACGTTCAGGCTTCCAGCTGCACTGGAGTTTCCCACCGAGCACAGGCGGTGCTGGGGGGGGTTTCAGTCCCGGTTTCATTCCCTGAGGAACGGAGGTACCGAAAATTCCCCCGTGGGTCTCTCTACCCATCACCATCCTCCCTAGCATCTCATCCGAACCCCAAAAGCTGCCAGGACCTACCTCCATGGCGGGCAGGGCTGGGGTGCCCCAGGGCTAGTTGGCGTGGGCTGCCCGCCCGTGTCCCCGTGGTGTCCCCAGGGCTGGCAGCACTGCCCGGGCAGTGCCGGCTGCCATGGCAGGATTCCCGGCTGGGAAAGGCAGCAGCGGATGGCAGCGAAGTTTGGGGGAGCAGCAGGGAGGGAGAAGGAGTAGAAGCTTCCTGCAGACCCCGTCAGGGCTGGCCCCGCGTTCCCAGAGCGTTCCCGGAGCGTTCCCGGAGCGCTCCCGGCGCGTTCCCGGCGCGCAGGGACGGAGGCGCTGGCTCCGGCGGGATTGCCGACTCAGGAAATCTGCCCGAGCTGTTTACAGCTCGCAGCGAGCGCAGCTTTCAGGGCTGTAACGCAAAACCCCCCTCGTCCCCGTGCCGGGATATTCACACGCCTCCAGCCCCATACGCTGCCTGTGCCCTGACGCAGGAGGTCGGCACGGGCTGGTGTCATCTGCTGTGACACAGAGCGGGATAGAAAAGCCTGGGAGAGGCAGGGGGAGACATCCAGAAAGGAAAAACGCGAGTGGAAAACAGCCGAGGGAAAAAATCCAATCATCGAGCAAGGAGCTGGGCAGCCTGAGGGAGTTAAAAGCCGGGAATTGGCCACTCGTGCCAGCACCAGGAGGTGTCCTGGACCCGGACCTGGATCTGTCCCTGTCACCCCACGAGAGTGGGAAGGGAAAGGCTGCACTGACCCCATTGTGCCACAGAGCCGGCACAGAAAACACATCCAGCCACTGCCCAGAGAGTGGTGTGGAGATTCACAGCGGCTCCGGAGACGTTAAACAGGACAGATGGAAAGCAAGGAGGGATGGCCCCGAGCAGGCTCGGCTGCGTTTCTGCCAGGCCAGAGGAGCTGGGGAGGCACCAAGAAGGGGATGTGAACTGACTGTTTGACTCAGCCCCGACCTGTGGGGCTGCACCGAGCAGGGCTGGTGGGTCTGAGCAATTCGGGGAAGCAGAACGGAAGCGCAGAGCTTGTGCTGAGCCACAGCAAAGTCCTCAGCGTGTCTGAAACCTCGAACCCGCTGTGGCCAAGGACAGCGGGCTGGCTGAGCCCGGCTCCTTCGCCGCTCTCTGCTTTAGTTATTCCTCAAAAAAACCCCAACAGCAGCTTAGGAAGCGTTTGCAGGCGCCCTTTGAATGGTGCGAGCCGGACCCAGGAGCTGCCCGTGACCCAGATCCATGGTTAATGGGGCCGCCTGTGCTGCTCCCACAGCCAGGCCCCGCTCAGCCTGGCGCTGCCATCGCCTGCCGGGCTGTCCCCACACCCATCCGTGCCCTGGCAGTGCAGCCTGGCCCTTTGGGTGCACCCCGAGCTGTGTTGCCTTCAGCCCCCCCAGCACTGCCAGGCCCTCCGCGGCAGCGCTGGTGCCTGTGCCCGGCGTGCCCTCCCCACAGGACGGGCAGAAGGCAGAGCTGGAGCAGCCTGGCATGGCCCAGTGCTCGATGTGAAGCTGCCAGGCACCAAAATCCTCATCCCCTTCCAGCCCCAGCTCCCACGGCCGCGGCCCCGATCCCGTCCCGCGGCCCCGATCCCGTCCATCCCCACGGGCACCGGGAAACACAGATTCCCTGGTAAACTCAGCCCGGAGCCCAGCCGTGCCTACCATGCGGTGCTCAGCCGTGCCAGGGCAGGGTGAGGACGGGGCAGAGCTCCCTGCCGGTGCCAGACGGAGCCGCGGGGGCCGGGCGGTGACACCGCAGCGCTGCCCCCGGGAGCAGCCGGGGCTCCTCGGCTCTCTGGTGGGCAGGCGCTGCTCCTGGCCCATCCCTCTGATCCCAGGGGGTGGATTGAGCTGCCCGGCCAAGCCCCGGGCCGTGGATGCCTCTGGCATGACTCGGGGCAGATGACCAGGGCTGCTCAGCGTGGCTTTGGTGTCTGCCATAGCATCATCACTTCTCCTTTTAGCACAGGAGGCAGAGGTCACTTCCCATCGCTCTTCTGCTGTCTCAGCAGGGCAGGAAAATGACCCAGCTGCACAGGACACTGTGGAAAGCACCCTTCCCGCTTTCCATTTCCCTCTTTGAAGGTGCTGGGGCCGGCCCTGGAGCCCATCTGCTTCCCGCCGTGGTTTTTGGGGCTGCCAGGGGCTGGGAAGTGAGCGGTTCGCCCATCCTAGGGGGAACTGTGGTGTCCCCCACACCCCCTGCCAGCTCAGAGCCCCCCACAGACCCTGCCTGGCCTGTCCCTGGCCTTGGGGAAGGAGGGAGGAGCAGGAATTTCCCAGAGGAGGCTGATGGAGTGAGGACTTGATAAAGGCAGGGATGCTCAGGAAGAGCCCGTGCAGGCAGAACGCTGCAACGAGCCCTGGAGAGCATTTCTGTGCCTTATTGGGGACCTTGGGTGTTGGATTCCCAGGAAAACACCTGCTCCCAGCTCCCCAGCACGAGGGGAAGGCCAACAAATCACTGCAAACAACAAAGAGCGTCGCTGGTTATCTCCCCAGCCCAGCGAGGTGGAGCAGCAGGGCAGCATCTCCCCTGCCAAGGGCACAGACTCCCTTCCCCAGGATGCAAAACCCTTCCCAGCATAGGAAAAATGGGAATTCTGCAAGGGAATTACCCCAGAGGTTGGTGTCAGACTCCCCAGCATCCTCACCCCCCGCAGCTGTTTTTCAGGCCTGACTGCACGAGGCAAATTTATAAATAAATAAGTAAATAAATAAATAAACAAATGCCAGCTCCCGTGCGAAGGAAATCCCTGGATTTTCCACAGAATCCCAGCAGATTTGGTGCGTGCTGGTGCTGGGCAGTGCAGGATCCAGCTACCAAATCCTGGGCTGAGCCCCAGATGGGTCCCCTTGTGCTGCCACACGAACACAGGGCAGACCTGGGGCTTGGGCTTTGCTTTCCCTGGGGCTGGGCTTGGCACAGAGAAGTGGGAATTAAAACCAGCAGGAAAACCCTCCTTGAATGGGCTGGGAAAACTGCATCTGGATTGTTGGGATGCTGATAGAGGTGAAGATCTGCCAAATCCAGCGCTCCTTAGCATCCCATTCCCGAGTGGATTTGGCGTCTGGAGCAAGCAGCTTCTTGGCCTCCTCCCGCAGGTACCGCCCTGCTCCTCACCCCTTATCCCTGCACATCCCACATCTGGAAATCTGGAATCTGGAAAGGGGAGCAGAGGGGGAGAATACTCACAGAGATGCCCAGCAGAGAATTTAAGAGCAGAATCCTTTTCCCAGGGCAAGACTCGGGAGGGTCGCTCCTGTGGAGCGCGGGGCCGGAGCTGCGGGAAGCAGCCGGATCCTCTCCCTCTGTCATGGCCAAGGAGCCCGAGGAACAAAGGATTTGCAGCCAAGAATGAGCAGCACAGGCTGGGGGGGAGCCCAGGGGAGCAGGAACAGGCTGGGAGCCACGGGGCTGATCCCAATCCTCCGACTGTGCCGGGAGAACAAACAGCACCACCAGCGCTGCGGGCCCGGCTGCTTCCCAAAGGGAACAAACACAAACAGCTGCCACTGTTCCTGGTCCCTGTTGGAGCTGGGATGGTGCCACCATCCTACAGGGCTCAGGGCACTCGGTGGAGGGTGGCTGTACAGCTGGAAAGATCCCAGGATTCTCCCTTGGGAAGTTCCTGTGCCTCCGTGCCCGTCCACGCCACGCCAAACCCGGCATTTCCTAATTCCACACCACATCCTCCAAGCTGGGCACCGTCCCTTGTGCCCTGGGCTCACAGGTCACAGCAAGGGACGCCTCTGAAGGGACAATTCAGTGCCCCCCCCATCGTGGGTGAAGCCATTCAGGGCCCTGCCTGTGCTTGGAGAATATTTGGGAAAATTCCCGCTGTTGTTTTTGCCGGAGGGAGTAACCCCAGGAGCTCCAGCACTCGCTGGGTGACACAGCTCCGAACCCACCCAGCAACTCCAGCAGGGTTTGTGCAGCCGGGGGGGATTTTTGGGAGCTTCTGCATGGAGGATTTGAGGCGGAAGCAGGGAGAGGCTGAGCCGCAGCCCCAGCAAGGTGAGGACTCACAAACAGGACCCTCATCCGGACTCTGGAGCCAAATCCCGCTCCCAGCCCAGAGCAGCAGGGATGGCCTGGAGGGATCACGGTGTGCACACAAACCCTGCGCCCCAAATCCTGCCCGGCACCCCGGGCATCCACCCCCAAATCCCCCGGGATCGCGGCGCTGCCTGCCGGGAGCGGGAGCTGCTGGTGGGCTGCAATCAACAGCCATATGTCACCGAGGCTGAGGAACACGATGTCTTCTTCGCTGAGGGGTGAATCAGTACCCGAGTCTGATATTCTTCTCCTCCTGAATTAATTAAGCAGCAATCTCGGGTGTCTTTGTCTTTCCAGCTATTATCTGCTCGTTCCAAAGCGCTCCCGCAAGCGCCATCCCAGCGGGAGCGCGGGAATGACTGCGGGGAACAAGCTCCCAGCCTTGGCTCACGGACTCCTTCCCCTGCCACACGTGGGGAGACTGAGGTGGGAAGTGGGAAGTGGGAGCTCACCTGGACTCTCACACCTCTGATTCCATTTGCAGCCCAGGTCAGGAGTTCCCCCCCCAAAAAAACCCTGGCACTTGTAGGATCTCCGCACCCCGGTGCTCCCCAGATCACCCCCTTGGGATCCGGGTGCCAAAGGGATGTGCCGGGGGCTGGGGGGTGCAGGGAGGGCAGCTTTACACCACTCCCTCTGTTCCCTTTTGCCTGTTTCACCTCCTTCCCTGGGATTTGAACGGCAGAACTCGCCGGGAATTCAGGTGGGAGGGATCTGCCAGAAAATCCTCCTGAGATCCAAGACACTTCACCAAACTCACGGATGAGTTGGCTCTGGATTCCAGCTGGGGAAACCGAGGCAGCAAGCAAAGGAAAACTCCTGCCTGGGAAAATTCTGCCTGGCTTAGATGTGGGGCCAGAGTCCCTGTCCCTGTCCCAGTTATTGACTGAGCCCAGGTAACTGGAGCTGGAGGAGGCAGAAACCACATCCTCCCCCTGGAACCGACGGCGGTTGGATGCCAGGAGGGCCAGAGGGAGCCAGGGCCGAGCTGGACGTGCCCCAGGCAGGGAGCAGAGGCCTGAGCAGGGGACGTGAACTTTCCCTGACATCCCTGAGCCATCCCGCAGCCTCCCGGCCACCCCAAACCCCTCTGTCCCCACGGGCCACGGCCACCCCGGGGTGGGTGCTCAGAGACTCCGGGTTTCTCCCTGCTCCCTGTAATCCGTCTGGCCCTGATATAGCCGCTGACCGGGGGGGATCTAAATTTAGCGGGATGAATCCCGCCCTGTGTCCCGAGGGCTGATGCCCTTGAGGCAGAACGAAAGCAGGGCTGGGGCTGTAGGGACAGGTCCACACAGCCCCAGGACACTGTGGACACTCTCCTGCAGGGCTGGGGCAGGAACAGGGGCATGGAGAGAGGAGACTGGAGCAGGGGAATGGCACTCTTGGGCTGTGATCCCATAAACACGGGGGCTCACAGCTCAGGAGCCACCCCGAGGTGTGGCAGGAAGCCCCCCCTGCTCCCCTGTCCCCCCAGTGCCTCACAGGAGAAGCATCTGCTCCGGGAGGGGCACGGAGGGGGGGACAGGGCCGGCGGTGGCAGCTGGCGCTGTCACTTGCCAAGGGACACCGAGGGCAGCGAGCCCGACCGGGGTCCGGCCCCTCGCAGCCTGCGGGGGACACTCGGCGGGTCCAGAGCCGAGCACTTGCACTCGTGACACTTGTGACGGATCCACCCCTCGGGGGGGGGACGAGGGGAGAGGGCGGCCGGGAGCCCGCACGGACAGCCGGCCGGACAGCTGGACAGCCGGCCAGCAGGACAGCCGGCCAGCAGGACAGCCGGACAGCCGGACAGCCGGACAGCCGGACAGCAGGACAGCCGGACAGCCGGCCAGCCGGACAGCCGGACAGCAGGACAGCCGGACAGCCGGCCAGCGGCCCCGCTGCGGTAACGCCGCCCTCTAACGGCCACCGGCCCCGCCGCTCCCCCCGCGCCGCCCGTCCCCCCGCGGGGCCCCGGTGCCCAGGCGGGGCTCACCTGGACGTGGACCATGCCGCAGTCCCCGCAGTCCGTGCAGCTCCCCGGCAGCACCAGGCACAGCACCCCGCGGCCGCCCCGCTCCAGCTCCGGCCGCGCCGCCGGGGACCGCGGTCCCCCGGGGATGCTCTGCCCCGCCAGCACCGGACCGAGCCCCGGCTGCGGGGACACCCCCGGCCGCTGCTGCCCGCGCCGGGGCCTCGGCGGCCGCTGCGGCCGCTAATTCCCGTGCGCCCGCCTCTGCCTGGCGGGTCACCAGCAGGAGATTAGCGAGATCAGGAGAAAGCTCCCCAGCACGCTCCCGGCGCCGTGCGCCGTCCCTGCCGCCGCCTCCCCCGGCCCCAGCCGTGCCACTGTCACACGTGCCGCGAGCACGGCCCCGTGGGGAGCACCGGCAGCGGCCGCACGCTGCTCCCGACGCGGCGGGTACCCCCAAACGGGCCACCACCTTCGGGCGAACGAGAGCCGTGCTCCGTCAGGGTGTTTGGGATGCTCCCGACGCCGAGGAGATCCGTGTGGCACAGGGGAGAGCGAGAGGGTGTTTGGGGTTGCAGGGATGCTCCCGGCCGCTGGAACGCGCGGGCACTCTCTGACCACACGGCCCTTGGAGCAGAGCTGGCACCCAAACCCTCGGTCGCCACGGCCAGCGGGAGCCAGGGCACGGCCGGCTCACTCCAAACTCAGCCGCAGCTCTCGGCACGCACAAGGTGGGCACGGGGAGGGGTGGAAGGTTGGGGAGGGGGAAAATCACAAATCGCTGACCTGCAAAGGAAGGCTGGTCCCCAAGAAGGGCACCCCAAGAGGGGGTGACCCCTTGGCAGTGCTGCTTTTGGGGTAAACCATGAACCCCAGCCAGAACTGGCAGCCAGCACCAAAATCCCAGACTGTTCATGGTCCCACTGACCCCCTCGAGCCCCTCTGGCTGTCCCCTGTCACCACAGGCTGCTCCTGGGGGCAATTAGGGGGTGCAAGGGGGAAGAATTTTTGTGTGCCAGGCCCTGGCGGGGTCCATAGGGTGAGGAACCAGTGCAGGAGAAGGGAGAACTGCAGGAATTAATTAATTAAAAAAAAAAAAATTAAAAGGAATAAAGAATAATCTACAGCTGTTCCAAAAGCATTTGGTGAGGCTGAGGGATCCATCCAGCGTCTGCTCCTCATGGAAGGGGTGGAAAATCCAGCATGAAATTTGTGTGTGTGTGTGGAGGGGGGTGGGGAAACGGCTCCCGTGGGGCTTCCAGAGGGAGGGGAAACAGGGAGGAGGTGCCAGATCCCAGGGGACAAGGCAGGGATGATGCCAAGCCCCCGCTCTGGGAGCCACCCAGCCATCCCTGAGGAAAAGGAGCTGGTTTGCTGCAGGCAGCAGGCTCAGGGCTTCCTGAGGGCTCCTGGAAAAATAATCCGGCACGGGAATATCACACGGCTCGTGTTTCTCTAAATAAGTCATTTTTCCACTGCCTCACAAAGGTGTTGGCTCTCTTCTTATTACTCTTTGTGTCATATGCAGTTAATTATTCATCCCCTTTCTGTGCTGCTCCGGGAGCGGACTCGGATCTGCTCTGCTCTTCCTCCCTCTGGACGCTTCTGCCCCAGCGGGATCGAAGCTTTGGCCGTAATCCCAGTGGGATTGGGATCCTGGCAAGGCAGTGCCACGGGCCACGCCCCAGAGGAGGCCACGAGGGAGGAATTTTGGCTTTGGATGCTCAAATGATCAACCTGATGCTGCTGCATGGCTTTATCCGGGTGGGACATTCCAGAGGGGAGGAGCAGGAACTGCCAGGGAAGGGTTGGGGTGTCCTGATTTGCTCACAGCGAAGTGGGGAGAGGAGATTCTGGGCAGCTCCTTGGAAAGCTGCTGGTACAGAGACATTTTTATCCCCTGGGACACGATTCCCACGTCCCTGCTGGAGCCTGCCTGGCCATCTCCCCATCCCGAGCTTTGCCAATTCCCTGCTGGGACTTTTGGGTCCCAAAAAAGAAGGTTCCTCATAGCCCTGAGAGCTGCAGGGAGCAGCTTCAGGGTGTGGAACCCCCCCGAGCTCTGAAGGCCAAGGGGAGAAGCCAACAGGGAGAATCCCCCCGGCTCCCAGAGCAGCTCCCACTGCCTGTCCCTCGAACTCAGCCAGTGCTAATTGGGCTGTTGCATAATTAATGGCACTAAACACTAGATGGAAACACCATCCTGTCCACCAGCCTGGTTTCAAAATCACTTGGGATGGGACCAAATCGCAGCCGCCCGGCTGAACCCTGGAGGCGCCTTTGGACCGTCCCATCCCATGGGAACAGAGTCGTGCCAGGCCCTTTTTTCTCTCCCTCAAATCCCGCTCCGGGAATTCTGTCCCTGCCTTCAATTCCCCACAAGAGAAGCATCAATTCCAGCAGCTCCAGACACGAGTGGTTCCCAGGGGCTGCCACCACTGCCTGGTGCCACCAGCACTGCCCCAAGGGACAACCTCATCCCGATGGAATTCTGGGGTGCTCTGCACCCAGCCCCACCCTGGCTCCCTGCTCTGTTCTCATGCCCCCCTAACCCCGGTGCAGCCACAGAATCCCAGCATCACTGAGGCTGGAAAATCCCTGCAGGATCATCGAGTCCAAGCTGTGCCCGACCCCCACCCTGAGCACTGAGTGCCACGTCCAGGTGACACCTCCAGGGATGGGCACTCCAAACCTCCCTGGGCAGCCCCTTTCAGCACCTAATCACTATTCAGAGGAAGAATTTCCTCCTGATATCCAACCCAAACCTCTTGAGGCACAGATTGAGGTGACATCCTCCTGTCCCATCACCATTCTGTGAGAGCAGAGCCCGACCCCACCCCGGCTACACCCCCCCCCCCTCAGGGAAATACAGAGCGCCAGAAAATCCCCCCAGACCCTCCTTCCCTCCAGAATAAACCCCCCCCAGCGCCCCCTCACCCCTACCTTATCCGCCAGGCCCTCGGTGTCCTCGGTGAGCAGGTAGACAGCCCCGCTCTCGGCCAGCAGGATGGCCGTGTCCGTGGTGGACGACGACCTGGGCCTGCCCTGGTGCTGATGCAGGATGGCCGTGAGGCCGCTGTCCTGGGGGGCCTTGCGCCCGAGGTGGGGGCTGCCCTTCTGGGGCTCCAGGGAGCCGCTCTTGGCGCGGCGGCTGCCGCTGTGCAGGCTGGTGCCGCGCTTGATGGACGGCCGCGAGCGGATCTGCTGCAGCACGCGGTTGAAGGCGGTGGGCCGGGCCGGGAGGTCGTGCAGGGACACGGCGTAGGACACGCGGTGCATCTCCGGGGAGCGCTCCTTCTCGTCCGGGGACTCGTGGTCCGAGGCGCCGTGGGGCGGCGGCCCCGAGTCCTGCGAGTTCTGCTGCTCCCGCTCCCGCGAGCGCCGGCGGCTGTGGAAAAGGTGCTTCAGGCCGTGGCCGAACATGGAGCCCTCGGAGAGCTGCTGGATTTTCTGCGGGAGAAGGGAGGGAACGGCTCCTGTTAGGCTGCGGTGCCCCGCCGACGGTGCCCACGCTCGCCCCGAGCCCAAATCGAGGCTTCGAGAGCTTCCAGAGGGCTCTGGGGACCCCCCTGGAGCAGCCCAGAGGGATCCGTGGAAGGGAACTGCAGCTCTGCTGCCAGCACGTGTTGTAGGATGGGAATGTTTACATGGGAAGTAGGAAATATTAGGGGGGATGTTGGAAATAATAAATCTTAGCGCTTGGAAATATGAAATATTAGTGGAAATATTGGAAATACAAAGTGTTAGTGGCCATTTGATGACCCCACAGAGCATGGTGGTTTGGGCTGGCTCGGGCTGGCGTTCCAGCTGCTCTCCATGAGCTCCAGGAAGGGGCTTTTCCCTGTGGGATTTTCCATGGCCCACGGCTGGCCTCACCCCCGGGCGTGAAACCACAGCTGGTGGCCCTGTGCCACCAAATCCAGTCCAAACTGGGCAACCACTGGTTTCCAGCAGGACACGGGGACAGGCTGCTCCCCTGAGGACCCCCAGCTCTCCCTTTCCCAGGAAACACACCGGAGGCTCCCGGGAATCGGGCGGAGGCCAAGTCATGAATATGGATGGTGGAACAGATCCTTCTCCCGATTACGGCCGGGTCAGCCTGGCCAGGGTTCCACTGGAACACCCAGATTTACATCCCGGGAGATTTTGTGAGGTGGATCAGGGGCAGCAACTTCCAGCATCTCCGAAGGGCTCAGCGCATCCCACAGCCCAGATCCCTGCTCCAGCACGGCTCCTGGGCGGCGAATCAACGATTTGGGATAAGAAAAAATCCTCTCCCTCCTGAAGCAGCCTCTGGCAGGAGCTGGAGGATCACAAGGCACGATCCTGACCCGCTTTTGGAGTCACCACCCTGTGAGGATGCCAGTCCTGACCCTGCTGACGTCCGGGGCCACCTCACCTCTGCTTTCCTGCAGCAGGGACTGTCCCCAGGGATGCTGTTCCCGTTTATTCCTGCTCCCAAACCAGCGGGACCCGGGATCTCCTCAGAGCCCCAGCGGATACTCAGGAAAAACTCCGGATTTTGGGAAAGCTGTGACGTTCCAGACTTGACCTCCAGGAGCTACAGACAGAGGAGGAGCTCATGGCCACACAGAACGGGCTCCTTCTCCCAAAAATCCCAAACAAAGTCCGAACCCACCATTCTCACCACACCCAGAACACTGACAAGGGATCAGCAATGGGATCCTGTGTCCCCAAACTCCGCAGGCAAAGCCTTTCATCCTTCCCTGAGCCACTCACAACGCAAATCTCCGTCCTTTTAGGCTTTTCCTAGGAAATACATAACAAATCTCCGGTGCTGAATCGCTTCTCGAGGAAATAACCATTTAAATTTTATTCTATTTATAGGGTCTCTATGGAAACAGAGGCAGCATTGGAGAGGTAATAACTCCAAACCCCCAGATTCCTCCCATCGAGGGCACCGCAGACCCCTCAGAGGCACAGCCAGAGCTGCAGAAGGTCCAAGTGAAAAGAAACAACCAACTCCCTTCCCCGAGGGAGATGAAAACAAACTAAAAGCGGAGCTGGCAGGAAAGGAGGGCAGATTTTTCCCCCTCCTGGCAGCAGCAGCTGGAGGTGGGAGCCAGATGCCCTCAGGGCTCCTCGGTCCAACAGCTCCTCCCGAGCGAAATTCACCTTTCCCAACAGAAATTCACCTTTCCCAACAGAAATTCACCTTTCCCAACAAACTCTCCTCAGGCCCTTTCCAAGTTTTCCTGAAAGAGGCTTTCAGGGGCTCGGCAGGCACGGGATCTGCATGGGAAAGAGGAGGGAAGGAAGGAGGGATTCCAGCTCTGCTGCTCCATCAACAGCTTGGCAAGCTCAGAGCGTGTCTGCATTGAGGGGCTGGGAGTGGTGGCCACAAACGAGTCCTTTGCTGCTGCAAAAGCTCTGTTTTCTCGTGTTTTCCCAGGATATTCCTGTGCTTCCCAAGCAGAGGCATTTTCCTGGCACGGAACCGCTCGTGGCTCGGAGCAGAGGCTATTTTGGAACAGCCATTGCTTAATAACCGAGGCAATGGACACAGCTTAATTGCTCAGCTGTGAAACACCGAGGGGAATCCAAAAATATCTTTATTTCTTTGGACTCTCTCATCAGCACAGCCACGCTCTGCTGCTTGGTGCTGGGGACTCGTTTTTACGGACTTCAAAGCCCCTGCTCCAGGTCCCACTGCACCGAGAAGAGCTGGAAAAATCCCATTTTAGCCCAACCTGGGA
Source organism: Aphelocoma coerulescens (assembly GCF_041296385.1). Classification (NCBI taxonomy): domain Eukaryota; kingdom Metazoa; phylum Chordata; class Aves; order Passeriformes; family Corvidae; genus Aphelocoma; species Aphelocoma coerulescens. The sequence continues at coordinate 6,023,847 of NC_091039.1, read as the reverse complement.
TATCTTGCAGGAAAACTGGCACTTGGATGAGGGTTTGGGACTCTCTGGCAATACCTGGCCGTGCCAGGCTCTCCAGGGTGTTTTTCCTGCTGCTGCCACCCAGCCTGAGACCTCCCAGCTCCTCTCCAAACAGCTCCCCAGCTCTGCCCCACACCCAAACCCCCCTCCTCGGCTTTCAGACGGACACACGAGGAGAGGATCTGGTTGCCACGACCTTCCAGCTCGGCCCCAAGCTGTGAAATCCTGCTTGATGGTTAGGATTATTAATTATTCATTATTCATTATTTACATCCCCGGCCCGCCCAGAGGCTCCAGCCAAGGCTCTGCAGCTCTTCGGAGAACAACACAAACACGTGGGGAAGCCTCATCCCCTCCCACCCCATCCCATCCCTCAGCATTCCATATTTTAGGGCACGGGGGCGAGGCCACAGCCCCCAAAGAGCAGCAGGATCCCGGCAGATCCTGGGTGGGGTTCCCGGTCCTGCTGCTGCTGCTTCTCCAGCTGATTCTCCTCTGGAAGCACCAAGAGGGTCCTGCCACCACCCAGCACCCCCCAGGCAGGCGGGGGGACAGGGTCAGGGCTGTCCCCAAGGGGGGAGAAGCAGCCCGGCTCGGCCCCGTCCCTCGGAGCATCCCGAGCTGCCGCTCCTCCCGCTGAAAACGCGGGGATGTTGTGAAATGGCAAAGAAAGAACTCCCCCACAGGCGCTGCTGCTCCCGGGGACAGCGCGAGAGCACCGGCATGTGACAAACGTTAGTCATGCTGGGCACCCGGAGTGCCTGGGAATGCTTGGGAATATCGGGATGCGCGGCCCAGGAGTGGGAATGCTCTGGGGAATATCGGGATGCACTGGCCAGGAGTGGGAATGCTCTGGGGAATGACACAGAATTCACTTGCCCAGGTGTGGGAATGCTCTCAGGAATAACGGGATGCACGGCCCAGGAGTGGGAATGCTCTGGGGAATAACACAGAATTCACTGGCCAGGTGTGGGAATGCTCTGGGGAATAACGGGATGCACAGCCCAGGAGTGGGAATGCTCTGGGGAATATCGGGATGCACGGCTCAGGAGTGGGAATGCTCTGGGGAATGACACAGAATTCACTTGCCCAGGAGTGGGAATGCTTGGGAATAACACAGAATTCACTGGCCAGGAGTGGGAATGCTCTGGGGGACATCGGGATGCACAGCCCAGGAGTGGGAATGCTCTCAGGAATAACGGGATGCACAGCCCAGGAGTGGGAATGCTCTCAGGAATATTGGGATGCACGGCCCAGGAGTGGGAATGCTCTGGGGAATATCGGGATGCACGGCTCAGGAGTGGGAATGCTCTGAGGAATGACACAGAATTCACTTGCCCAGGTGTGGGAATGCTCTCAGGAATAACGGGATGCACGGCCCAGGAGTGGGAATGCTCTGGGGAATATCGGGATGCACAGCCAAGGAGTGGGAATGCTTGGGAATATCGGGATGCACGGTTCAGGAGTGGGAATGCTCTGGGGAATGACACAGAATTCACTTGCCCAGGAGTGGGAATGCTTGGGTATAACACAGAATTCACTAGCCAGGTGTGGGAATGCTCTCAGGACTATCAGAATGCACTGGCCAGGAGTGGGAATGCTCTGGGGGACATCGGGATGCACAGCCCAGGAGTGGGAATGCTCTCAGGAATAACGGGATGCACAGCCCAGGAGTGGGAATGCTCTCAGGAATATTGGGATGCACGGCCCAGGAGTGGGAATGCTTGGGAATATCGGGATGCACGGCCCAGGAGTGGGAATGCTTGGGAATATCGGGATGCACGGCTCAGGAGTGGGAATGCTCTGGGGAATAACACAGAATTCACTAGCCAGGTGTGGGAATGCTTGGGAATAACGGGATGCACTGGCCAGGAGTGGGAATGCTCTCAGGAATGACACAGAATTCACGGCCCAGGAGTGGGAATGCTCTTGGGAGTAGCAGGGAATGCCCTGCCCAGGTGTGGCCCTGCCCAGGGGGTGCAGATCCCTGAGAGCTCCGGATCCCAGCTGGCATCTGCAGGTGGCACCTCTGCCGCCAGCTGTGCCAGCTGTGCCCCTGGGGAACAACCAGCGGGCGGCCTCTGCCACGGCTGCCGCCTCTGCGGGGATGCTGAGAGCCGGGATTTGGTGGGAAGCAAGGATGGAAATCCTGAGGGATGGGATCTGGGAGGGCTGGGATCAGAGGCACGGAGCAGCCACACCCCCACGAGCCTGTTTCTGCTGGGATGCACCGAGAGGAGCCCGGGAAGGCCCAGCATCCCATCCTTGGATCCAGGGAAGCCCCAGCATCCCATCCTTGGATCCAGGGAAGCCCCAGCATCCCATCCTTGGATCCTGGGAAGGCCCAGCATCCCATCCTTGGGTCCAGGGAAGGCCCAGCATCCATCCCATCCTTGGATCCTGGGAAGGCCCAGCATCCATCCCATCCTTGGATCCTGGGAAGGCCAAGCATCCATCCCATCCTTGGATCCAGGGAAGCCCCAGCATCCCATCCTTGGATCCAGGGAAGGCCCAGCATCCATCCCATCCTTGGATCCTGGGAAGGCCCAGCATCCATCCCATCCTTGGATCCTGGGAAGGCCCAGCATCCATCCCATCCTTGGATCCTGGGAAGGCCCAGCATCCATCCCATCCTTGGATCCCGGGAAGGCCCAGCATCCATCCCGCCCTCGGATCCCAGGAAGGCCCAGCATCCCATCCTTGGATCCCGGGAAGCCCTAGCATCCCATCCTTGGATCTTGCCCCTTGGCTGTGCCTGGCACAAACTCCATGGAATATCCAGCCTGGAAGGATGCTCTGTGTCCCTGCGGATCCGGGAGGTGCAGCTGCACAGCTGGAGACCACCTGAGGTCCTTTCCAGCAGCCTGGGAGCTTTGGAAGTGCGATTCCCTATGGGAATGATGGATGTGGCTGCTCCAGAGATCGCTCTGCTCTGCTCAGCTCTGACAACAGCTCGAGCCCAGAGCCACAGGGGAGCCAGCTCACCTTGGCAGCGTCCTTTCCATGCCAAAATGCGCCTGGGAACTGTTCGTGCCAGGGATTAAACAGAAACGCGCCGAGGGTTTGGAATAGGGACCGTGCTGAAGGAAAGTTCTCATCCTCCCTGCACTGCCATGGCTGGGATGGTGAATCCCACCCGGAGGTCTCCACCCCCACATCCATCCCTTCCCAGCAAGGGATTTCCAAAAATATAATCCAGCTGAGTGGGGTTGATGTGCTGGGAGGAACTGGGAGGTTAAAGCTCCACCCCGTCCCCTGCAGCCACCCCTGTCCCAACCCCGCTGCTCCTGAGGTGGGACCTCCCCTCCTCCTTCATCTCCCCCCTCCTCAGGAGAGGCTCCCCAGCTGCACAAAGCCCTGCAGAAGTTTTTTGCCCATGGATTTCGGGCTTGGATCAGGCCCTGGGAACAGGGCAGAGCTTAGGCCAATGCCTCCGGGTTCCTGCTGATCCCGGCTTTTGGGTTCAGGAGCTGTAAAGACCAAAATCGTGAACCAGGAGAGGGTCAGGCTTCAACCTCCACCCCTGGGCCAGATGAAACTACTGGGGAAAACAGAGATCCAGGGAAAAGCCTTGGCTCAGGGGAAGTGGGATGGGAGCGAGCTGTGGTGGGACTGCAGCCACGAGGAGCTGGGAGTCTCCTCCTGCAGCGTTTTGGACGGATCCCGTCCCTCCCGCAGGAATCCCTGCCACCAATGCATTCCTGAGCAGAGCTGCCACACACCAGCTCTGCTCCTGGCCACAGCTTATTTTTTCCCCTCTGTTTCCCTAACGGAGCCCTGGCTGTTGGCAGAGGAGCTGGAGCCAGGGCTGGGGAAGGCAGAGCTGCCACGGATCTGCCGGAGTGCGGGGACGGAGATGACACGAGGCAGGCTGCTGTTTCCAGGGTGCCACCTCAAATCCATCTTCAGCTGGCATGGAAGAAGAGTTTACTCTGATCCTTCCCCATCCACGGCAACAGGAGTCTGTGGGTTTGGGGACCAAGCACCAGCTTGAACCCACCCCACCAGCAGCGCCAGAGGGGGGTTGGGGCAGGAAAACTCTGATTTATCAAAGATGCCCCTCATTGTGGCAGCAGGGGTGAAGTGGCCGGCTCGTGGTGGCCGTGGCAGAGTGCCCAGTGCGGGCAGCAGCCAGCCCCAGCTCTTCCTGTGTTCTGCCGGCTTGAGGATTTATTCCATGCAGGTAATTAATTGCTGAGCTCCAAACGCATTAGAGGTGAGCACTGGGAGGGTGGCACAGCCAGCTCGATAAAATCAATGGCGTTTGGCCTTGGATGCTGCTGCTGGATGAGGCTGCGGAGCCGGGGGAGCTCCAGCTCCGGGCGGGATGTGCCAGCCCTGGAATGTTTGGGGTGGTGGGTGCAGCCGTGGGAAGCTGCAGCTCCTTTGGCCCCACATTCCCAGCCCTTTCCGAGCCTCTGTGCCCCAGGTGGGGCGGAGGAAGGACAGGGGTGGGAAACAACACCTTGGCTAAGCCAGGATGTGCCAAGCCACAACCCCATGGATCAGGGAATTAGGGAATCACAGAATCATGGAATGGTTTGGGTGGGGAGGGACCTTAAAGATCTTCTTGTTCCACCCCTTTCCCCACCTTCCACCATCCCAGGCTGCTCCAAGCCCCATCCAACCTGGCCTTGGACTTTTCCAGGAATCCACGGGCAGCCACAGCTTCTCTGGGAATTCTGTGCCAGGGCCTCCCAGCCCATGGACGTGCCTGGCCCTGGCTCTTCCCCTCACCAGCAAACCCAAAGCAGCGTCAGGAGCAGGAGCTGCTGCTGGGACATCGAGGACAAGGCCCCACGTGTGACCCCCAGCAGCCATGGGGCTCCTGGTGCTCAAAGCAGCCGAGTTTTCCTCTGGGAACAGGGACTTTATCTCCCGGCTGCCTTTCTGGAAGGGATGCCTTCCTGGCAGTCCTGGCCGTGCTTCTCGGCTTCCACGTGACCTTGACCGCGCCGGTGACACCTTCTAGGCCATGCAGCGAGGGGCTCCATCCTGGATCCCACGGCTGAGCAGGGACATTTCCCACTTTTTCCAGCTCTCTTTGAAACCAAGGAGTGGGAGCATCCCCTCCGTCCCAGCACAGCCTCTGAGCCGATCCCACTCTGCCCACGGCATTCCCACGCCTGCACACCCCGAAGTTCCACGCTGGGAATTCATCCCTGCGGGATAAAACACCGCCAGCGGGACCCTGTTGAGCAGCCGGGGGTCGGAGCTGCTTCTTTCCCAAAGCCAGAGGAATTCTGTGCCTGATTTCAGGCCGGACCCCCCCCTCCGGGATGGGCTCCGTCCCTCCCGCAGCGCTGCGGTGCCGCGGGATTTGTTCTCCTCATCCACCGGCCCCAGCCCCGAGGCCCGGCAGGAGCAGCCTCGGGGCCATTTCCACACCGTCACTTCCCGGTGCCGCAGCACCGGATCCTCCCGGAGCCTCCCCCCCACCCCGCCCCGCTCCCGGCAGGGATTTCCCGGGATCTGCGCAGCCCCTCTGCAGGGGGGCAGCCCCTAAACCCCCGTTCCCAGCCTGGGATTTCTTCATCCCAGGAGAAGCTCTGTCCCAGGAGTATCCCCGCTGCACGACCAGCCCCATGCTGGGACCAGCTTCATTCGAGGACCATCCCCATCCCGACCCCAGGAGCAGCCTCATCCCAGGAGCATCCTCATCCCAGGAGCATCCTCATCCCAGGAGCATCCTATTCCAGCAACATCCCCGTCCCAGGAGTGTCTCCATCCCTGGAGCATCCTCATCCAGCAGGATCCCCCGCAAAAGAACCAAGTCCCAATCCCAGGAGCATCCTAATCCCAGTAAAATCCCTGTAAAGGGACCATGCCCACGCCAGGAGCACCCTATTCCCGGGAGTACCATCATCCGGGAGCACCCCGTTCCCAGGAGCATCCCAGTCCGGGAGCGCGCCTATCCAGGAGCCATCCCGCATTCTCCAAGGTCACACCTGTAGGACCGGGGGGGTGGGGATGATGGCACCCCCGGGGTCCCTCGCACCGGTGACCCCGCTGGGATCTCACCGCACCGGCCACCACCGGGAACCCCCCCCGGCCGAGCCTCCGGGATCCTCCCGCGTCCCACCGGGATGCTCCCGCCGCTCACCTTCAGGTCGGGGGGCTTGGAGCGCGGCGGTGGCGGGACAGCGCCCGCCTCGGGGGCCGCCGCCGCCGCCTCGCCGGCCTTGCCCTCCATCACGCCGTGACCGGGCGACTCCCCCGCGGCGCCGGGATCCTCCTCGGGCTGCTGCAGCTCGTCCGACCGGCACCGCTTCATCCCGGGAGCGCCGTGCCCGCGGCGCGCGGGGGGCGCCTATGGCCGCGGCGGGGGGCGGCGCCCCGGCGGCCGCTGCGGGGCCCAAGGGCTGCGCGGCCCCGGCCCGTCCGCCCCGCCGAGCCCGGGCCGGGCGGCGGCTCCGCGCCGCGGCGGCTCCGCGCCCGCCGCCGGCACCGGCATCGCCGCCGCCGCGCCTGACGGACAGCGCCGACGGCCAATGGCGGCGCGAGGGAGGCGGGGAGCCGCGCGCTGATTGGCGGAGAGGGAGCGGGGGGCGGTGCCGGCGGGGTGAATTAACCAATGAAGACGCGCGGAGGGCGGGGCCGCCGCTGGGGATTGGCGGAGGCGGAGCGGGGCTTGAGACGGGCGCGCCGCCTCCTGCCGAGCCGGTCCGCGCAGCGCGGGATGGGGGAGCAGCGGGCGACGTTTCAGCTTCCCCTTTTGCTTCCCCTTTTTAAACGCGTCATTTTATGGTCGTTCTCTTTTTTTTGTCCGTTTTTTCTCGCCCCTCGCGGGGGTGCGCAGAGGCCGCGGAGAGAGGTCGGCGGCCGGGCTTCGAGAGACTACAGTTCCTATGAGGCATTGCGGCGCGACAGACTTCAACTCCCGGCATCCCCGAGCGCGCCGCGCGTGATAATGAACTACATTTAGACATAAATAAACTACGTCTCCCGGCGCGCCTCGCGCGCAGGGTGCGCCCGGCCTCCTCCCCCTTTGCCCTGCGGCGCGCCGATAAAGGTTCCGGGCACACGCAGCGCGGCTGGTGGAGGCGCTTCCCCTCGGGAGAAGGCGGCGGCCGCGGGGGTCGGGGAGGCGGGAGGGGCGGGGGGGGTGGGGGGGGTCGGGAGGCGAGGAAAAGCTCGGGGAGGTTCCTCCCGGAATCGGCGGCAGCCCTGGCAGGGCCCGAGAGCGGCCCGCGGTGGGGAGGGGATAGCGGGGCGGACTCGGAGGACATGGAGGGCGAGGGGGCCCCGTCATGGCGGGGTCCCGGCGGGGCCGTGCGGGAGCTCTGCCGCTCCTTCGGCCACTACAACCGGCACCTGGCGCGGCTGCAGCACAACCTGCGAGAGACCAAGAGGTTCTTCCGCGACGTCAAACACTCCCAGGGACACCCCTTCGCCTCGGCGCCCGCCGGCGACGGCCCCCGCTCCGATGGGGATGGGGGTCCCGGGGACGGCGGTGAGAAAGGGGCGGGGGCGGGCGGGGAGCGGGCGGGGCCGGGGAGGCCTCGCCGGGGTGGGAGGGGTGAGGGTGAGGGGTCTGTGGGGGTGGGCGGAGGTCTCTGGGGGGGCTTGTGGGGGTTGCGGTGCGAAGTGCCCAGCGTGGGGGCGGACGCGGCGTCTCCAATGGGGGTTCCAGAGCTGGGGGTGCCTTGAGGGTGTGAGAGGCTTCGTGGGGTGAAGCGTGGAGGGCAGGGGGTGATTTAGGGGAGATTTAAGAAGGATATGAGGAAAATGTTCTTCCCCCAGAGGGTGCTGGGCACTGCCCAGGCTCCTCAAGGAATGGGCACGGCCCCGAGGCTGCCAGAGCTCCAGGAGCGTTTGGGCAGCGCTGCCAGGGATGCCCAGGGTGGGATTTTGGGGTGTCTGTGCAGGGCCAGGAGCTGCATCCATGATCCCTGTGGGTCCCTTCCAGCTCAGGATATCCCATGGTTTCCTGATGGGGACCCTCCCCCTGACCCCCACCTGCAGCCCCACAGGGAGGGGCGGTTGGGAAGAGGCAGCACCTGGAGCGGGTGGGATGAGGGGCTGGCGTTCCTTGGGGCCTGTTTGTCCCGGAGTTGCGTGCCAAGAGTGGCTTCATTCAGCGGCTCTCTGGTCATCTGCTGCTGTTGACAAACAAGAGCTGCGGGTGGGACCTCTCCTGCCACGTGCAGGACTTGGTCTTCCCATAAGACTGTCTTGTGAGAGGAGTTTGGTGTGACGTGAAGCACCCATAAAGATCATCTTCATTCATTCCCGAACGCCTCCTGAGTCATCTCTCTTGGCTACTTGACCAGCATTCTTCTCCCCGCTTGTCTCGTGCTCCCAAGTCGTGGTTTTGCGTTTGAAGTGTTGAGTTTTTCTGTCTGTGTGTTAAAAAAACCGCTGCGTGTTTCTGGCTGATTTGGGGTTAATTTTCCCCTTGTGGTGCTGTGGAGTTGTAGCTGGGAAAGTGTTGGGAACACCAGCAGGATTTGGGGAAGTGGCTGCTTCTCCCTCTCACCGGGCTGGGTGGGGAGTGAGATTTTGGGAAGGGGCAGAGCCAGGACAGGGGCAGACCCTGTGATGCTGGAGTTTGGGGTTGTTCCACCTGGAGAAGAGAAGGATTTGGGGTGACCTGAAGGAGCTGATGAGAAAGACAGAGAGGGAATGTTTCCAAGGGATGGAGTACCAGAGGGCAGGGCTAGATGGGATTTTGGGAACAAATTTCCCTGTGAGGGTGGTGAGGCCCTGGGATGGAATTCCCAGAGCAGCTGTGGCTGCCCCTGGATCCCTGGAAGTGCCCAAGGCCAGGCTGGACGTGGCTTGGATCAAACTGGGATAGTGGAAGGTGTCCTTCTTCCCCCGGGGGAGATGTTTAGGTGTCAGAAGGTTTAAGGAGCACGGTTTTCCTTGACTTTTTCCCAGAATCCGCCCTCCAGGCGGTACCAAAGGGAGAGGAATTTTGTCCAAGGACTTCTGCAGGGTGAGTTTTGTGCAACACAAAGGGAAATGCGGAGTGGAATGGACAGGACACAACACCCAGGGCTTGGAGTGGGCAAATAAACCCTGGGAGCAAACGTGGATGTCTTGGAAACCAAACAGACAGGAAGGGTTTGCCTGTGAGGCACCTGCAGAGCTGATCCCAATTCCCTTTGGATCAGCTTCCCAACGCAGCCTGGGCTGCTCTGGCCACAAGCAGGGCTGAGTATCTGCTGAGTATCTGCTGAGTAGCAGCCCTGACCCCTCAGCTGGCGCTTCAGGCAGCAAATAAATCCTTTTATTTCTCTCTTTCCGTGCTCGGAGGGTGACGGGCGGCATCCATCACTCAAAGATGGTTACTCTGAGGTTACTCCTGGTAGCAGAACTCAGCGGAATCCCAGGGCAGTCCTTGCCTTGCAGCTACTGTTTGTGAGGGAAGGGAAAGTCTTGTTTGCTCTGTCTGTCCTTCCGAGGGAGTCAGCAGAATCCTGTCTGTGCTCCAGCTCTCCCCAGGCAGGAATTGCCTTTGGGGAATGTTTTCCTCAAGGGTTGTGACAATCCTCGAGGTTTTTGGGTTCTTGGGGAGCTGTAAAAACCAAGCTGGAATGAGGAGCTCGCAGTATAAAATGGGTCAAGGCACTAAGAAAAAAACCCAAAAATCAATTTATTTTCTGCTAATTGGGGTTGTTCCTGGTGCTCTGTAATAGTTTGAACGCTCTGCCCTGGAAGCCTGAGGGGTTTGGAGGTTTCTTTTGCTTTGTTTGAGGAATTTTTGAGAAAATCCCCCGGAGTTTTGGGCAGCAACTGGGGCTTCCCTTAATGTTGTGTCATAGGGGAAAGCCCTGAGCTCAGCTTCCCTAAATAAATATATTTTTTAGGGAGTTATCCAGAGGGTTTGGAGGCGTTTTCCTGCTGATCTCTGCTGACTGAGGGCTCTGTCCTGTTCAGGTGTGACTGCTCTGCTGGCATCACCGTGATCCCCTAAAGATCAGGGCTCCTTTTGGGGGTCAAAAGTTGGATTTGAGAGCAGTGGAGAGCTTGGTTGGGGTGGGATTTGTGGAATAACTCCTCAGGGAGATGAAAGGAGGCACTTCCCAAGGAGCTTTGGAGGATGGAGTTTGGTTCCGCAGCCTTTGGAGCGGCTGAAGTTGGAATTCTTTGGATTTGTTTTCTGCTGGAGTTAACACCTCTGTGCAGATGTGGAACTAAATCGGGTTTGTTTCGAATTCCAGACTGGTTTGGGTTGGCAAGGACCTTAAATCCCATCCAGCCCCACACATTTCTCTGTCCCAGCTTGCTCCAGGCCGGCTTTGGCCACTTCAGGCTGTACAAAAGTGCTGAGGTGGTCAAAGCCTGCTGGAAGTCACGGCAGCAGCTCAGAAATGGCAGGAATGCTTGGAAAACCCTCAATATTTGGGATAACAGGGTCTGGCTGTCCTTGGGCACCGTGGAAAATGGGATAACGACGTGTGGGGCCATCAAAGTGCTGGAACAGGGATCAGGCAGCGCTTGGAACTTCCATAGATTCCATAAATCCAACCTCAGCTTCTCCTGCCGAGCTGGCAGCAGCGTGATCCCCTAAAGACCACGGCTCCTTTTGGGAGTCAAAAGTTGGATTTTGAGAGCAGTGGAGAGCTTGGCTGGGGTGGGATTTGTGGAATAACTCCTCAGGGAGATGAAAGGAATCCTTGGGGAACCCTCAGTATTTGGGATAACAGGGTCTGGCTGTCCTTGGGCACCGTGGAAAATGGGATAACGACGTGTGGGGCCATCAAAGTGCTGGAACAGGGATCAGGCAGCGCTTGGAACTTCCATAGATTCCACAAATCCAAGCTGAGGTTGTTCTCCAAGCGTTTGAGCGGATTTGGAGAGGAGTCCTGGTGAGAGCCGCCCTTGTTCCCTGGACAGGCCTCCTTTCATCCCGGGGAATTCATGGGATGCACGCGGCGCTGGGGTTTGACGTGTTCGTCACGTGGCCGATCCCAGCACACGGATCCGGGATGGAGCACGGGCTCCAACCCCTGGCACTGCTCCTGTGGGCACAGGAACGTTGCTCCATCCCTTCAGGAAGTTCTGATCCCGCTTTGTGCCAGGTTCTTCCCTCCCCGGATCCGCATCCGTGCTGATCGTGGGCTGTGGGAATGCAGGAAAGGGGTTTGAACCTTTAACCTTGGATTAAAAGGAATTTTAACCCCAGATCCTGGAGAAAAGATGGATTTGGGAGCACCTTAGGAAAGGTGTTTGAACCTTTAACCTTGGATTAAAAGGAATTTTAACCCCAGATCCTGGAGAAAAGATGGATTTGGGAGCACCTTAGGAAAGGTGTTTGAACCTTTTACCTTGGATTAAAAGGAATTTTAACCCCAGATCCTGGAGAAAAGATGGATTTGGGAGCACCTTAGGAAAGGTGTTTGAACCTTTAACCTTGGATTAAAAGGAATTTTAACCCCAGATCCTGGAGAAAAGATGGATTTGGGAGCACCTTAGGAAAGGTGTTTGAACCTTTAACCTTGGATTAAAAGGAATTTTAACCCTGAATCCTGGAGAAAAGATGGATTTGGGAGCACCTTAGGAAAGGTGTTTGAACCTTTAATCTTTAACCTTGGATTAAAAGGAATTTTAACCCCAGATCCTGGAGAAAAGATGGATTTGGGAGGACCTTAGGAAAGGTGTTCAAACCCTTAATCTTTAACCTTGGATTAAAAGGAATTTTAACCCCGGATCCTGGAGAAAAGATGGATTTGGGAGGACCTTGGAGCAGTTTTGCAGTATCCAAAGGAGCTCCAAGAAGGCTGGAAAGGGAATTTTCACGTGGATAAAGGGAATGGAGTCAGGCTGAAGGAGGGGAAGGTTTAGATGGGATATAGGAAGGAATTCCTCCCTGTGAGGCTGGGGAAGGGCTGGGATGGAATTCCCAGAGAATCCATGGCTGCCTCCTCCCTGGAAGTGTCCAAAGCCAGCTTGGAGCATGCTGGGACAGGGGAATGTGTCCCAAACCATCCCAGGATTCCATTTACACGTCCATATAAACAATTCCTCAATCATTTCAATGAAGCTGCTGTATCTCCGTGATTTTTTTTTTTTCCCCCCCCTGGAATTAAGGATCCACAGATTCCGAGCCTGCCTGGAACGAGGAGAGGGATCTCTGCTGCCTCTTTTCCCTTCAAAAACCTCGACAGAGAAGAGGCTGTGCCTGAATCGCTTTTTTCATGCTTGGGAGTCTGAATCCCAGGGGAGGATCCGATGAACGTCCCCAGATCAAAGCCATCCCTCTTCCCACAGATGTGCTGCTTGTGGGATTTTTTTCCAGATCCTTATCTTTCGTGAGCTCCTGCTCAGCTTCCAGCCCCTTGGGTCGCTCGATGTGTTCCAAAAATCACACTTCAAGCAGCGATTCCTCCCTTCACCATTCCCAGATTCAGCGGGAATTCGGGGCGCAGATCTGCGCTTGTGTGGGCCAGAGGTGCAGGACAGGGCTTTGCTGAGCCACAAAGAGAGCTTTTCCTTCGTTTTGGGGTGGAAAAACTCCTCCAAAATCCTGTTTGAGGGGAAGGCAAACCGTAGGCAGGGTATTAAGCTTTAGGCTGGTCTAAGGCTACCCAAAGCGCTGCTCCAAATTTGGCTGCTTTTAATTAAACTGGAGTGATTAAACTGTCAGGCCGAGGAGCAGGAGGTGTGGTAGGATCTCTTTAACTGGGTTTGGAGTGTGAGGAGGATCCTGGTGGAGGGGAGGATCCTGTTTTCCTGGGGCTGAGGCCCTTTGGGCTGCCAGAAAGTGACTCATGGAAGGAATTTTAACAGCCCTGCTGAAGCAGCACCTTCCCTGTAAAACCCCTGCTGTTCCTGCGGGTATCGGGGCCATCCTGGTGCTTTGTAGCTCTCAAAATGGGAATTTTTAGGGACTGGAGGCTCCATTTCCCGTTTCTCTCTTCATTCCTGGGCCGCGTGCCCCTGGAATTTCGTGTTCCTGAAGCAGATGAGGAATTTGTTGGTGTCCGTGCTTTTGCTGCTGTCAGAGTTGTTGTGCTGCTGGGCACGAGGTAACGCTGGGTTTAGGTCTTTTCAAAGCTGGGTTTAGGTCTTTTCAAAGCTGAATTTCAAAGCTGGGTTTAGGTCTTTTCAAAGCTGGGTTTAGGTCTTTTCAAAGCTGAATTTCAAAGCTGCATTTAGGTCTTTTCAAAGCTGGGTTTAGCTCTTTTCAAAGCTGGATTTAGGACTTTTTAGAAAAGAAATCAGGAGCTAAACTCAGTCCTGAGCCTGAATTACCGCAGCTGGCTGAGGGCAGGGAGTTGTTCCATGCCACTGCCCCTGGAATTCTTCCTCGGCGATGCTGCAGAGAGGGAAGGTGAGTAAGGAGGGTGATTACTGGGAGCTCTGGAAAAGCTGTTGAGTAATTTCCTTTCCTCCTCTCAAAACCAGTCCCTGGCAAACTGTGCCAGCTCAGGGAAGGTGTTTATTTATTGTTGGAGCTGCCAGGGAGGGAAGTTGGTTGGGTTTGAGGCTGCTCCAGAACCTTCTGGCTGTCAGCAGAGTGCCTTCCCCGGGGCTCATCCCTTTCCCAGGCTACTGGAATGCTGCCTCTTCCCAGAGGATCCTGTTAGTCCCAGGGAATTGCTGCTGCTCCTCTCAGCAGCCTCACTCTTCTCTGCTGCTGTGCAGAAGGAATTTTGCCATTTTCCCTTCTCCCCCCTCAATCCCTGAAGGGTTTCCTGCTTTTTCATAGCCACAGTCCTGGATTTTGGTGCAGCGGCACCCTTGGGAAGTGTCGGGTGTTTGGGAGTGGGGGTGGAACTGTCACTGATCCGTGCTTGGCTGAATTGATTTCTGAGATGGGGCAGGAACGTTCTGTACAGCCGAGCCTGAACCCTGTTGGGGAGCGGCCTTGGAAACCTTGGGAAGGGGCCTTAAGTCCATTGGGAAGGGGCCTTGAAATCCATTGGGAAGGGGCCTTAAATCCTTTGGGAAGGGGCCTTGAAATCCATTGGGAAGGGGCCTTAAGTCCATTGGGAAGGGGCCTTGAAGTCCTTTGGGAAGGGGCCTTGAAGTCCTTTGGGAAGGGGCCTGAAATCCATTGGGAAGGGGCCTTAAGTCCATTGGGAAGGGGCCTTGAAATCCATTGGGAAGGGGCCTTAAGTCCATTGGGAAGGGGCCTTGAAATCCATTGGGAAGGGGCCTTGAAATCCATTGGGAAGGGGCCTTAAGTCCATTGGGAAGGGGCCTTAAGTCCATTGGGAAGGGGCCCTAAAGCCCTCGGGAAGGGGCCTTGAAACCCGTTGGGAAGCGGCCCTAAACCCCTCGGGAAGCGGCCCTAAACCCGTTGGGCCTCCTGGAACACCAGGGAACCGTTCCAGCCCGGTGGCTGGGTTGGGCGTGATGATCTCGGAGGTCTTTTCCAACCTGGTTCTTTCTGGGATTGGTTTTGGGATTCTGGGATGCCGTGATTGATTCTGTGATGGTGGGATTCCATGGTTCTGGGATTTTGGGATTCTGGGATTCCAGGATTTTGGGATTCTAGGATGCCGTGATTGATTCTGTGATTGTGAGATTTTGGTATTTTGGGATTCTGGGGATTCCATGTTTTCGTGATTCCTAGGTTGGACTTGATGATCTCAGAGGTCTTTTCCAACCTGGTCATTCTGGGATTCTGTGATTTTGGGATTCATGGGTTGGACTTGGTGATCTCAAAGGTCCTTTCCAACCCGGTTCATTCCAAGATTTTGGGATTTTGTGATTCTGGGATTCTGTGATTGGTTCCATGATTCCGTGATTCTGGGATTCCATGATTCTGTGATTTTGGGATTCTGTGGTTTCATGATTCATGGGCTGGACTTGGTGATCTCAAAGGTCTTTTCCAACCTGGTTCATTCTGGAATTCTGGGATTCTGTGATTTTGGGATTCTGGGATTCCGTGCTTGATTCTGTGATTGTGGGATTCCAGGCTTTTGGGATTCTGGGATTCCGTGATCTTGGGATTCTGGGATCCCATGTTTTCGTGATTCATGGGTTGGACTTGGTGATCTCAAAGGTCTTTTCCAACCTGGTTCGTTCCATGATTTTGGGATTTTGTGATTCTGGGATTCTGTGATTCTGTGATTTTGGGATTCTGGGATCCCATGTTTTTGTGATTCGTGGGCTGGACTTGATGATCTCAAAGGTCTTTTCCAACCTGGTTCATTCTGGGATTCTGGGATTCCGTGATTTTGGGATTCTGTGATTCCGTGATTTTGGGATTCCGTGGTTTCGTGATTCAAGGGCTGGACTTGATGATCTCAAACGTCTTTTCCAACCTGGTTCATTCTGGGATTCCATGATTTTGGGATTCTGGGATTCCCTGATTTTGGGATTCTGTGATTCCTAGGTTGGACTTGACGCTCTCAAAGCTCTTTTCCATCCTGCTTCATTCCGTGATCCCATGACAACGATGAATTCTTTTGAGGGCTCTCTGGGCACCGCCCCGCCGTGCACCCCCGTGCTGGCACAGCGGGCACTTCAGCATCCAGCAGCAAATTCCCCGAATTCCCTCCCCGCTGGGGCTCGTGCAGCGATCCCGCTGTTGCCCCTCGCCCGCACCGCCCCGACACCCTGTTCCCCCCCGCAGGCCCCGTCTCGTTCCCGCGGCACGAGGAGGAGCAGCTGCAGCGCTCGGTGAGCTGGCAGCCGTGCCTGCTGATCCTGGGCCAGAACTGCACCGCCAAGGGCGGCCTGCTGAACGCCCTGCTGGGCCAGCGCCTGCTGCCCGGCGCCCGGGGCGGCAGCGAGGAGCGCTGCAGGCGGCGCCGCGTCCGCTTCACGCACGGGGCGCGGACGCGGCTCAGCCTGGCGCTGCCCGGGCAGTACGAGCTGGTGCAGGCGCTGGCGGCGCACAGCGGGCACTGGGACACCATCCCCGAGGAGGACCTGGAGGTGGCCGCGGACGCCGAGGATCCCGCGCAGAGGGCGGCGGAGCTGGAGGTGATGCTGCCCTGCGCGCTGCTCAAGGTAAGGGTGGCACTGCCGCTGTCCCTGCCCTGGTCTGTGGGGAGGTTGGGGTGGCACTGCCACTATTCCTGCCCTGGTCTGTGGGGAGGTTGGGGTGGCACTGCCGCTGTCCCTGCCCTGGTCTGTTGGGGAGGTTGGGGTGGCACTGCCACTGTCCCTGCTGTGGTCCTTGGGGAATTTGGGGTGGCACTGCCACTGTCCCTGCCCTGGTCTGTGGGGAGGTTGGGGTGGCACTGCCACTGTCCCTGCTGTGGTCTGTGGGGAATTTGGGGTGGCACTGCCACTATTCCTGCCCTGGTCTGTGGGGAATTTGGGGTGGCACTGCCACTGTCCCTGCCCTGGTCTGTGCTGAATTTGGGGTGGCACTGCCACTGTCCCTGCTGTGGTCAGTGGGGAGGTTGGGGTGGCACTGCCGCTGTCCCTGCCCTGGTCTGTGGGGAGGTTGGGGTGGCACTGCCACTGCTCCTGCCCTGGTCTGTTGGGGTGGCACTGCTGCTGTCCCTGCCCTGGTCTGTGCTGAATTTGGGGTGGCACTGCCACTGTCCCTGCCCTGGTCTGTGGGGAGGTTGGGGTGGCACTGCCGCTGTCCCTGCCCTGGTCTGTGGGGAGGTTGGGGTGGCACTGCCACTTCTCCTGCCCTGGTCTGTTGGGGTGGCACTGCCACTGTCCCTGCTGTGGTCTGTGGGGAGCTTGGGGTGGCACTGCCACTGTCCCTGCTGTGGTCTGTGGGGAATTTGGGGTGGCACTGCCACTGTCCTTGCCCTGGTCTGTTGGGGTGGCACTGCCACTGTCCCTGCCCTGGTCTGTGGGGAATTTGGGGTGGCACTGCCACTGTCCCTGCCGTGGTCTGTGCTGAATTTGGGGTGGCACTGCCCTGTCTCTGCCCTGGTCTGTGCTGAATTTGGGGTGGCACTGCCCTGTCTCTGCCCTGGTCTGTGCTGAATTTGTCGTGGCACTGCCCTGGTCCCTTGGCACCTGGGTTGTGATTTCCAGCCCTGCCAAAGCCGATTCTCAAGCACAGGAATGTTTGAAATCACAGGAAGTGACAGTTTAGGTCTTTTCAAAGCTGGGTTTAGGTCTTTTAAAAGAAAACAGGAGCTAAACTCAGTCCTAAGAGAATACAGGAGCTAAACTCAGTTTTAACTCATGGGAAGTGATGGTTTAGGTTTTTTCAAAGCTGGATTTAGGACTTTTTAAAAGAAAACAGGAGCTAAACCCAGTCCTGAGCCTGTCCCAGAGCAGGAAGGTGGGAGGCAGCTCCCAGTTAATTAATTCCTAAACAGAAATTAAGTGCAGAGAGAGGCTCTGTTCTCGCCTGAGTACGAGCAGGAGCTCCACACCTGAGCAAGGAAACATCCAGGGAATTCTGTTCTAGATACAGGAACTGAGCAAAAAGTGAAGGCCCAGCTGGAAATACATTTGATAAACCTAAATTTAAGCCTGTCCTAACAAGATCGGGGCAATTTTAGTGCCTTGGTGGCTCCCAGCGCCCTCTGAAAGGACAGAAATTCCCAATTTACGTGTGGGACATCCCCTTTTCCCCCCAAATTTCTGCCAAGAAACTCCTGGCCTGGTTCTTCCTCCCAGATCCTGCTTTGCCAGGCAGAAAAGGGGATTTTTAGTTGGAGCTTTCTTTGTTTCTCTTCCCCCGGGCCAGCTCCGGCTCTCTGCAGCCCTCCCTCAGCTCTCCTGGGAGCCACAAAGATCCCTCTGTGCTCCCTCGGATATTTTGGGGACGTTTAGATGAAAACAACTCCTCAGATGGAATTCAAAAGGGCTGCTGGAATCAGAAACCCTTCCAGAGGAGAGGGAGAACGAATCACGGATTCCCAAGGATTCCCAAGGATTCCCCATGGGAATTCAAGGGCTGAAGGAAGGAGAGATTTGGGATTTTTTCTGGCTGACAGGAGAGGATGATGAATTTTACAGGTGGGGACAAATTCCTGTGGAATTCCTGGAGTTTGGGCTGTTGTTCCAAGACCTGGATTATCCCACCCTTCTGCTCAGCCTAAGTTTAAGCAAAGCTCTGCTAGGCCTGGACTGAGCTTCTGGAACCAGAGGAATTTGGCTCCAGAAATTGAGGGGTTTTTGGGGTTTTTTTTTGGATCCTCTCCAAGATTTCAGGGCTTCTGAGGGAAGTCCTGCTTTTCCCTAATTTCTGGGGCAAAACTGTGATGGATTTTTTCCAGGGGAAGAGTTCACGGTCAGGAAAAGAACGTGGGGAGTGTGGGCACCTCACGGTTTCTTTGGGAAAAATGAAATTCCCTGATCCAGTGGGGTTTGAGGCAGGATTTTGGGGGTTTTACATGGAATTTTGGGGGTTTGAGGCGGGATTTTGGGGGTTTTACGCTGGATTTTGGGGGTTAGATGCAGGATTGTGGGGGTTTTACGTGGGATTTTGGGGGTTTTACGCGGGATTTTGGGGGTTTTACGCAGGATTTTGGGGGTTTGATGTGGGATTTTGGGGATGTTACACAGAACTTTGGGGGTTTGAGGCGGGATTTTGGCGATTTTACACAGAATTTGGGGGTTTGAGGCAGGATTTTGGGGGTTTTGCACAGAGTTTTGGGGGTTTGAGGCAGGATTTTGGGGGTTTTGCACAGAGTTTTGGGGGTTTGAGGCAGGATTTTGGGGGTTTGCTGTGGGATTTTGGAGAATGCCAGAGGTGCAGCTGTGGGATTCTCTTGGTGACTCAACTTTTCCCCCTCAGATCCCCATGGAAACAGAAGAAATGGGTGGGATTTCAGCAAAACTGGGTGGGGGAAGTTGTGTAAAACCAAACAAAAAGAGTTTCAAGTGGAATCTGGGGGTCTAAAAGTGGCTCAGCTGAGTAGGGAGGCATGGAATGAGCTCCCAAATGGAATAAAAACAGGAGCTGTCAGACTGGGGTGAGTCACAGGCTGTTCTTGGAAGGCAAAATACGGAATTGGAGCAAGAAAAGACGGAGCTGGGCCTGCAGGCGTCGTCTGAGGAGGGATTTGGGTGAAAAGGGCCCAGATTTGGGTTTGCAGCACCTCAGCTCGCTGAGCAAACAGGGATTAAAGGGCCCCGAGCCTGGGAAAATGGGACACGGCTCCTTGGGATGGAGCCAAGGAATGCTTTAAACTGCTTTGGAAAGAGGAATTCTCTGGGGGTTCAATAACCTGGCACCCTCCAGCAGGCCCTGAGGGATCCCGATGAGTTCACGGAGTTACTGTGGGGTGGGAGCTGCTCAATCCCTGATTTTCCTTCCTCTCTGGGGTTCTGGGGTGCTGGGATCCTCCAGGAACTGTGGGTTGGAATCCCACTGAATTCATGGAGTTATTGTGGGGCAGGATCTGCTCAATCCCTGGGTTTCCTTCCTCTCTGGGGTGCTGGGATCCTCCAGGAACTGCAGGCTGGATCCCACTGAATTCATGGAATTAATGTGGATCAGGATCTGCTCGATCCCTGATTTTCATTTGTTCTGGGGTGCTGGGATCCTCCAGGAACTGCAGGCTGGATCCCACTGAATTCTTGGAGTTACTGTGGGGTGGGATCTGCTCAATCCCTGATTTTCCTTCCTCTTTGGGGTTCTGGGGTGCTGGGATCCTCCAGGAATTGTGGGTTGGGTCCAGCTGAGTTCACAGAGTTACTGTGGGGCAGGAGCTGCTCGATCCCTGATTCTCATCCGTGTTTGGGGTTCTGGGGTGCTGGGATCCTCCAGGAACTGCAGGCTGGATCCCACTGAATTAATGGAATTAATGTGGGTCAGGATCTGCTCAATCCCTGATTTTCCTTCCTCTCTGGGGTGCTGGGATCCTCCAGGAACTGCAGGCTGGATCCCACTGAATTCTTGGAGTTACTGTGGGGTGGGATCTTCTCAATCCCTGATTTTCCTTCCTCTCTGGGGTGCTGGGATCCTCCAGGAACTGTGGGTTGGAATCCCACTGAATTCATGGAGTTATTGTGGGTCAGGATCTGCTCAGTCCCCGATTCTCATCCTTGTTTGGGGTTCTGGGATCTGCTTGGTCCCTGATTTTCCTTCTTGTTCTGGGGTGCTGTGATCCTCCAGGAACTGCAGGCTGGATCCCACTGAATTCATGGAATTAATGTGGGTCGGGATCTGCTCAGTCCCTGATTTTCCTTCCTGTTTTTGGGGTTCTGGGGTGCTGGGATCCTCCAGGAACTGTGGGATGGAATCCACGGATGAGAACACAGAACATCTCTGTGGTTTCCTCTTCAAACTCCCCGTGACCTCTGACAGGATCCCAAGGAAACTGAGGGTGGAAATCAGGGAAAAGTTCCCCCAGAGGGGGGGGTCAGGCCCTGGAAAAGGCTCCCCATGGAATGGTCACTGTTCCAAACCTTGCAGAGCTCCAGGAATGGTTGGACAACGCTCCCAGGGATGCACAGGCTGGGATTTTGGGATTGTTCTGTGATCCTGGGGGGTTCTTCCACCTCAGGATTTTCCACGATCCCTCTTTCTGTATGGGAAGTTTGGATATTTCAGTGAAGGAAAACAGGGATGGAGCACCTGGAGAACAAATCCATGCCTGGAGCTCTGTCAGGAGAGCCCCGGGGTGTTTACAGCAGGGTGACCTTGTGGGAACCAGCTCAAAAATCCTGGGAATCCTGTGACTCACAGGTATTCCCCATATTCTCTTGATCCTTAAGAGCTGCTTCAACTCCTGTAGGACATTTGTGAGCTGGAAAACAACTCCCCACCCCAAAAAAAAAGGTGGTGGGTGAGAAATATCCTTGGAATTCTCCTCGGGAAAGGTTTTTCAGGAGCAGCAGGAGCAGTGGTTGAGGGTTGGGGGTTGTGGGTGTTGAGTTTTTTCCATTTCCTGGAGACAGCTCTGGCTTCCTCCTTTGGTTCTGGTGACTCATGGGCCTTGACACGGGGATTTTGGGGGTTTGAGGCGGGATTTTGGGGGTTTGACACAGAAATTTGAGGGGTTTGACACAGAAATTTGAGGGGTTTGACACAGAAATTTGAGGGGTTGACACAGAAATTTGGAGGTTTGACACAGAAATTTGGAGGTTTGACACAGAAATTTGGAAGTTTGACACAGGATTTTGAGGGGTTGATGTGGAATTTTGGGGGCCTGGCATGGGATTTGGACGTTTCACATGGAATTTTGAGGGGTTTGATGTCAGGTATTGAGGGTTTGAAACGGGATTTTGAGGGTTTGACGTGGAACTTTGGAGGCTTCACATGAAATTTTAAAGGATTTGACATCAAGTTTGAGGGGTTGGAAGTGGAATTTTGAGGGGTTGGAAGTGGAATTTTGAGGGGTTGGAAGTTTGAGGGGTTGGAAATGGAATTTTGAGGGGTTTGAAATGGAATTTTGGAGGTTTGAAATGGAATTCTGGGTCCCGGTGGATTTTGCAGCCCTGCACATCCCCTTCTGTGCATCCCAGGCAAGGTTTGGAATCAGCTCCAGAGAATTCTGGGGTTGGGAGGAACTTCCTGGGAGCTCCTGGGATGGGAGACACGGTCAGGAAAAAACGATGGAAGAATCCTCAATGATCACCTCTCTCAGGAGCCAGAGATGGCTCTAAAATTCCCAAAAACCTTTCACATCCCTTCTTTCAGGAGGGACACGTGGAATTCTCACTGTTCCTGCACATCCAGAGGCTCCTTCCCTGGGAGGGGAGGAAGCAGATCCCAAAGTGGCCCCGTCCAGCAGCGGAGTGAGGCCGGAGCAGTGAGAAAACAAGGGAATAAAATCCACCTTGCAGCTTTTTCCTTGGATTTGGAGGGAATTGCAGCCATCCCTTCCCACTGGCTGCAAATTCCTGGGAATTGGTTGCTGTGCTGCCTTTCCCTTGGTGCCTCAGGGGTCGGGTGGTGCTTCCTGCTGTTGGAAAAGCCGTGGAAAACTGGGAAAGCTGCAGCTCTGGGAAGCATCGAGGGAGGGCTGCTGTGAAGTGGAGCAGGGGTAACCTAAGGAATTCCAGCTTTGCCGTGCTGGCTCTTTCCTGGGACACTTGTCCTGAGTTTTGTGCTAAACTGGGCTAAAATTCCAAAGCATTTGGTGCAAAATCAGGGATTTGGAGTCAGGGATCAGCCTTGCAGGTGAGACTCCAGATCTGCTGTGAAGAGTTTAAACTTTTTGCTTTGGGAATGAATCCCAGGGTGGTTTTCCATGGAAAAAACCTCTCCAAACCTTCTGGTTTTTATTCTTCCCTGCCTCAGGAAGTGGCAGCTCTGGGAAGCATCGAGGGAGGCTTGGTGCAAAATGGAGCAGGGATAACCTAAAGAATTCCAGCTTTTCTGTGCTGGCTCTTTCCTGGGACACTTAGCCCAGTTTAGGATAAAACTCAGGACAAAACTCCAAAGAATTTGGCCCAGAATGAGGAATTTGGAGTCAGGGATCAGCCTTGCAGGTGCGACCCCAGATCTGCTTTGAAGAATTCAATATTTTTCGCTTTGGGAATGAATCCCAGGGCGTTTTCCCATGGTAAAAAATTCCACCTTTTCCGTGCTGGCTCTTTCCTGGGACACTTGTTCTGAGCTTTATCCTAAACTGGGCTAAAATTCCAAAGCAAACCAAGGAATTTGGAGTCAGGGATCAACCTTGCAGGCGAGACTCCAGATCTGCTTTGAAGAGTTCTGGTTTTTTTTGC
Organism: Aphelocoma coerulescens; assembly: GCF_041296385.1. NCBI lineage: Eukaryota > Metazoa > Chordata > Aves > Passeriformes > Corvidae > Aphelocoma > Aphelocoma coerulescens. The sequence goes on along the minus strand of NC_091039.1, from coordinate 6,001,320 downwards.
TTTGGGAATGAATTCCAGGGCGTTTTCCCATGGTAAAAAATTCCAGCTTTTCCGTGCTGGCTCTTTCCTGGGACACTTGTTCTGAGTTTTGTGCTAAACTGGGCTAAAATTCCAAAGCAAACCAAGGAATTTGGAGTCAGGCATTGCCTTGCAGGCGAGACTCCTTGCAGGCGAGACGAGTTCTGTTTTTTTCGCTTTGGGAATGAATCCCAGGGCGTTTTTCCAGGGAAAAACCTCTCCAAACCTTCTCCTTTTGCTTTTCCCTGCTGCAGGAAGTGGACATCGTGGTGGCTCCGTGCCGGGGCTTCCAGTCGGCTGAAGCCACCCTGGCCGAGTTGGTGAACCAGGTGCTGCCCGTGGTCACCTTCGCCATCAGCGAGCCCCAGCTGTCCCCCTCGGATGAGACAGAGCTGCGGGAAATCAAGGAAAAATTCTCCCTCCCCATCTTCTTCTTCCGAGTACCCGAGCCCGGCAGCGAGCTGATCTCTCCCAAAAAACCCGACAAGACCAAATCCTCCCTTTACTTCCAGCTGCTGCACCTGGAATACCTGAGCCCCTGCGGCTCGTGCGGCTGCGGCGGCGGCGCCGCCGGCTCCGTGCTGGCGGAGCAGCCGGACAAACTGCGGCTCCTGAGCGCTTTTTGCAGGCAGGTGCTCCAGAAACACCTGGTGGAGGCAGCCAGGAGGCTGAACGAGGTTCACTGCCGCTGCCTGAACATCTTCATCAACCAGGCGTTCGACATGCAGCGCGACCTGCAGGTCACCCCAAAGCGGCTGCAGTACACGCGGCGCAAGGAGAACGAGCTCTTCGAGTCGCTGCTGGGCATCGCCAACCGCAAGCAGGAGGAGATGAAGGAGATGATCGTGGAGACCTTGGGCTGCATGAAGGAGCAGCTGCTGGAGGACGCTGCCAGCATGGAGTTCCGGGGTGATGCCCGCGTGGAGAGGGGGGGGGAGGAGGAAGAGGGGGGGGAGGAAGAAGAGGGGGGGGAGGAAGAAGGGGGGGGAAGAGGGGGGGGAGGAGGAAGGGGGGGGAGGAGGAAAAGGGGTGGGAGGAGGAAGGGGGGGGAGGAAGAAGAGGGGGGGAGGAAGAAGGGGGGGGAGGAGGAAGAGGGGGGGGAGGAGGAAGAGGGGTGGGAGGAGGAAAAGGGGTGGGAGGAGGAAGAGGGGGGGAGGAGGAAGGGGGGGAGGAGGAAGGGGGGGAGGAAGAAGAGGGGGGCAGGAAGAAGGGGGGGAAGAGGGGGGGGAGGAGGAAGAGGGGGGGGAGGAGGAAGGGGGGGGAGGAAGAAGAGGGGGGGAGGAAGAAGGGGGGGGAGGAGGAAGAGGGGGGGGAGGAGGAAGAGGGGTGGGAGGAGGAAAAGGGGTGGGAGGAGGAAGAGGGGGGGAGGAGGAAGGGGGGGAGGAGGAAGGGGGGGAGGAAGAAGAGGGGGGCAGGAAGAAGGGGGGGAAGAGGGGGGGGAGGAGGAAGAGGGGGGGGAGGAGGAAGAGGGGGGGGAGGAGGAAGAGGGGGGGGAGGAGGAAGAGGGGGGGAGGAGGAAGGGGGGGAGGAGGAAAAGGGGTGGGAGGAGGAAGGGGGGGGAGGAAGAAGAGGGGGGGAGGAAGAAGGGGGGGGAAGAGGGGGGGAGGAGGAAGGGGGGGGAGGAGGAAGAGGGGTAGGAGGAAGGGGGGGAGGAGGAAAAGGGGTGGGAGGAGGAAGAGGGGGGAGGAGGAAGGGGGGGAGGAGGAAGAGGGGGGGAGGAGGAAGAGGGGGGGAGGAGGAAGAGGGGGGGAGGAGGAAGAGGGGGGGAGGAAGAAGGGGGGGAGGAAGGGGGGGGAGGAGGAAGGGGGGGGAGGAAGAAGAGGGGGGGAGGAAGAAGGGGGGGGAGGAGGAAGAGGGTGGGAGGAGGAAAAGGGGTGGGAGGAGGAAGGGGGGGGAGGAGGAAGAGGGAGGAGGAAGAGGGGGGGGAGGAGGAAGAGGGGGGAGGAGGAAGAGGGGGGGAGGAGGAAGAGGGAGGAGGAAGAGGGGGGGGAGGAGGAAAAGGGGGGAGGAGGAAGAGGGGGGAGGAGGAAGAGGGGGGAGGAGGAAGAGGGGGGGAGGAGGAAGAGGGGGGGAGGAGGAAGAGGGGTGGGAGGAGGAAGAGGGTGGGAGGAGGAAGGGGGGGGAGGAGGAAGAGGGGGGGAGGAGGAAGAGGGGGGGAGGAGGAAGAGGGGGGAGGAGGAAACGGGGGGGGAGGAGGAAACGGGGGGGGAGGAGGAAGGGGGGGGGAGGAGGAAGAGGGGGGGGAGGAGGAAGAGGGGGGGGAGGAGGAAGGGGGGGGAGGAGGAAGAGGGGGGGGAGGAGGAAGAGGGGGGGAGGAGGAAGAGGGGGGGAGGAGGAAGGGGGGGGAGGAGGAAGGGGGGGGAGGAGGAAGAGGGGGGGGAGGAGGAAGAGGGGGGGAGGAGGAAGGGGGGGGAGGAGGAAGGGGGGGGAAGAGGAAGAGGGGTGGGAGGAGGAAGAGGGGGGAGGAGGAAAAGGGGGGGAGGCGGAAGAGGGGGGGGAGGAGGAAGAGGGGAGAGGAGGAAGAGGGGGGGGAGGAGGAAGAGGGGGGGGAGGAGGAAGAGGGGGGGAGGAGGAAGAGGGAGGGGTGGGAAGGGTTTGGGGTCGGTTTGGGGTTGAGGGTGGTGGGGGTGAGGGGTGTAAGGGGAGGTTGGGAATGGGTGAAATAGTTGGAGTCTGGGGTGGAAGAATGATGAAATATGGGGTGAAAGGGTGATGGGTAATGTTGGATAAAAGAGGGATGAATGTTGGATAAAAGAGGGATAAATATTGGATAAAACAGGGATGAATGTTGGATAAAAGAGGGATGAATGTTGGATAAAAGAGGGATAAATAATATTGGATAAAAGAGGGATAAATAATATTGGATAAAAGAGGGATAAATAATATTGGATAAAAGAATAATAAATATTGGATAAAATAGTAATAATAAATATTGGATAAAATAGTAATAATAAATATTGGAAAAAAGAGTGATGAATATTGGAAAAAAGAGTGATGAATATTGGAAAAAAGGGTGATAAATATTGGAAAAAAGGGTGATAAATATTGGAAAAAAGGGTGATAAATAATATTGGATAAAAGAATAACGAAGAGTATTGGATAAAAAGAATAATAAATAATATTGGATAAAAGAATAATCAATATTGGAAAAAAGAATAATAAATAATATTGGAAAAAAAGATAAATATTGGATAAAAGAGTAATAAATAATACTAGAAAAAAGAATAAATAATATTGGATAAAATAGTAATAAGAAATATTGGAAAAAAGAATAAGAAATAGTATTGGATAAAAGAGTAATAAATATTGGAAAGAAGAATGATAAATATTGGATAAAAGAAAAATAATATTGGATAAAAGAAAAATAATATTGGATAAAAGAAAAATAATATTGGATAAAAGAAAAATAATATTGGATAAAATAGTAATAAATAATATTGGATGAAAGAATAATAATATTGGAAAAAAGAAGAATGATCAATATTGGATAAAATACTAAAAATACACCATTTGGGGCAGTTTGGGCTGGGGCTCCTCAGAGCAGCTGAGGTCATTCCAGCCCAGACAGCTCCAAGGGCCGCTTTCCCTTTCTTTGTGTGCAGATATCATCATCCCTGAGAACGGGGAACCCGTCAGCTCCAAGGACATCAAATGCTGCATCAAACAGATCCAGGAGCTGATCATCTCCAGGCTCAACCAGGCAGTGGCCAACAAATTGATCAGCTCCGTGGATTATCTGCGGGAGAGCTTCGTGGGCACTCTGGAGAGGTGCCTGAAGAGCCTGGAGGAGTCCTGGGAGGTGTCAGTGCATCCCCCCAGGAGTTTGGAGAAGCCCAAGGATGTTTCTGTGCACATCACGAGCAATTATCTCAAACAGGTGCTGGGGTGCTTCTGGAATATTCCTCAGGGGTGGCTTTGGCCTGCTCCAGGAAGGTGGGGGAAGGGCGGGGAGATGGAGGCAGGGAAATCAGGAAAGCAGCTCGGGAATGGGTGGGAATCCAGGCTGCTGATGCAGCCATGAGGGGCCTGGCAGTTAAATTTTCCTTAAATCTGTAAAAAAACAATCAAATCTCAGCCTAGAAACACCCCGGAGGTGACACAGGAAATCAGTTATCCAAGTGATTCGTGGATTATCCCACAGAACACGAAGTTTTCCGTTTTCACAGGCTCCAGCGAAGCTCCTGGCTGGCAGAATTCCCATCTTTTCCTCTTTTCCCTGCTTTCCAGATACTCAATGCAGCTTATCACGTGGAAGTCACTTTCAACTCCGGCTCTACGGTGACCAGGATGCTGTGGGAGCAGATCAAACAGGTATGGACACTTGGGAAAGTTAATTCTGGAGCAAAGAATCCTCCCAGCTGCTCCCTAAATTCACTCTGGGCACAGGCACCGGGAGCTGTGGGTTTATTCCCGTGGATTTCCATCCCTGGAAGTGCCCCAGGCCGGGCTGGATGGAGCTTGGAGCAAGCTGGGCTGGTGGGATGGGATCAACTTTCAAATCCCTTCCAATCCAAACCGTTCTGGGATTCCAGGATTCAAATCCAGAGGGGATTGAGCCACAACAGCGTCCTAAAAATCAGGGAGAGGTGTTCCCAAAACCTCCAGGGAAGCAGCTTTTTCCTGGACCTCATCAGGGTGTGGCAATTCCAGGTGCTGGATGCAGCACTTGCTGTAATTAGTGGGTAATTAAATGGCTCTGCCTCAGCCCTCATTAGGAGCTGTGGGATCCCATGTGGATCCCTGTCCTGGGAAGGGAGAAGGAGGAATCCAGAGTTTGTTCCCACTCCAGCAATTATTTGAGGGAACGTGGTGTTCTCCTTCCTCATCCCCCCCAAAGGAGGGAATGAAGTTCATCCCCAGCTCAGAGCAGGAGTTTCAGAGAGATCAAAGCTTTAACAGCCAGAACTGGAAACCAAACCAGAGCAAATCTCATCTGCTGCGGGGGGAGGAGGGGGAATGGTCCTAAACCCAACCCCACAACCCCAAATCGCCCAAAACTGGAGTTTCCAAATGCTTCAAATCATTCCCTTGCTCCTCCAGAACAGGAAGAACCCCACTGAAGAAGGGGTTTGCTTTAAAATAAGTATTTAATCAATATAATTAAATTAAATATTTGAGAATTCCAGGCTGGGTTGGGTTGGGAAGGACTCGAAGCTCATCCCATTCCGAGGGACACCTCCCTCTATCCCAGGCTGCTCCAAGCCCCCTCTTGGACACTTCCAGGGATGGAGCAGCCACAGATTCTCTGGTCCAGCTCCTCCCCACCCTGTGAGTGAATAATTAGTGAACTAAATGATTAATAAATCATGAATCAAAGCGATCCTTCAGCCCAGCTCCGTGCCCAGCGACCGTTCCCGCACGGAATCCACGGCGCCTCTGAGCAGAGTCGATCCAGGCATCCTTGGCTTTCCCTTTTCCCAGATCATCCAGCGGATCACGTGGGTCAGCCCCCCGGCCATCACCAGCGACTGGAAGAGGAAGGTGGCCCAGGACGCCATCGAGAGCCTCAGCGCCTCCAAACTGGCCAAGAGCATCTGCAGCCAGTTCCGCACGCGCCTCCACAGCTCCCACGAGGCCTTCGCGGCCTCCCTGCGCCAGGTCAGGGGGCACTGCCCGGGAGGAGCTGCCTGGCAGCTCTGCACTCGGGCTGGGAAAGAGCAATTTTGGGTGCAGGGACAGCTCAAGCAGCAGTTGGTGCTCTTCGGTGCAGCTGCTCTCCAGGGAGAGCTGATGGCAACGTTAATACGGGGTTTTATTTTTAAACCAGACTTGCCAAGGCCCCAGAACCTCCCCAAAGTCGAGCTGTGTGTGTTAAATGTATAAAGCATCCGTGAATATTCCCGGTGAGTGTGTGGTGTCCCTTGCAGCTGGAGGACGGCCACTCTGGCCGGCTGGAGAGGACAGAGGACCTGTGGCTGAAGGTGAGGAAGGACCACGCTCCTCGGCTGGCCCGGCTCTCCCTGGAGAGCAGATCCCTGCAGGATGTGCTGCTGCACGGTGAGGATCCCGCTGGGAATGTTTTCCTGCCCTCTCCCTCCTCCCCAGGCAGCAGTGGGAGCCTGGTTGGATTTTTCACTCCACATTCCAGGCTCCGAGTGGCACCTCTGACTTGGGCGCTCCCCGGGAATGTGTAGGAAGGGGGAAAAACGTGGATTTGGGGGCTGATTCCAGGGATTTGTGCCTTGCAGGGAAGCCCAAGCTGGGCAGGGAGCTGGGCCGAGGCCAGTACGGGGTGGTGTACCTGTGTGACAGCTGGGGGGGACACTTCCCCTGCGCCCTCAAATCCGTCGTCCCTCCGGATGAGAAGCACTGGAACGACCTGGCGCTGGAGTTTCACTACATGAGGTGTGGATCCTGACTGCTCCCCCCATCCCACAGGCAGCTCCTTGGGGTTTCCCAGGATTGTACAGGCTGGAAAAGCCCTCAGCCTGTGGCTGATGCCCTCCCTTGTCACCCAGCCCAGAGCTCCAAGTGCCACGTGCAGGCCCTGGTTTGCTGCAGTTCCGCTCTGGAATCCGGGATTGGAGCTCCTGGGATGCTTGGCCGTCCCTAAGCTGGGCAGGACACCTGGGCTGTGAGGGGCAGAGCTGCTCCTTCCCACCTCAGTGTGATTCTCTGCTGCCCCAATGCAGAATGAAGCACAGTTTACAGCCTCTGATACTCAGCAGTTCTCCTCCCCTGGTTCCTGGTGGGGAATCCTCCCTCCTTTCCCTCTCCTGCTCCCGTCTGAATCCCCAAAAAAGCCCAGGATGGCTCTGCAGTGCCGAGAGCAGCAGTGACCAGCTGCAGGCACAGGCAGCTGAGAGAAGAGTGGGGCTTTTTTTGGGAGCTCTAACCTTTAAAAGGGCTTTTTGTTGTTGTTGGTTTTGAGTTTAATTGGCTCAGACAGCTGAGGTTGTTGTGCCCTGAGCTGCGCTCGGCATTTTTGTTGTGCTGGGAATTTTTGCTGTTGTGCTGAAGCTGCAGCTCTGGGGCTTCTTCCTTGGTCTGTGGTGGAGGACAGGGGCCAAAAATGACCCAAATTTTCTGTGCTGAACCTTCTCCAGGTCTCTGCAGGGACTTTGGGGCTTCTTCCTTGGCCTGGGATGGGGGACAGGGGCCAAAAATGACCCAAATTTTCTGTGCTGAACCTTCTCCAAGTCCCTGCAGGGACTTTGGGGCTTCTTCCTTGGCCTGGGATGTGGGACAGGGATGAAAAATGAGCCCAAATTTTATGTTCTGAACCTTCTCCAGGTGCCTTCAGGGACTTTGGGGCTTCTTCCTTGGCCTGGGATGGGGGACAGGGATCAAAAATGACCCCAGATTCTCTGTGCTGAACCTTCTCCAGGTCTCTGCAGGGACTTTGGGGCTTCTTCCTTGGCCTGGGGTGTGGGACAGGGATGAAAAATGAGCCCAAATTTTCTGTTCTGAACCTTCTCCAGGTCCCTTCAGGGACTTTGGGGCTTCTTCCTTGGCCTGGGATGGGGGACAGGGGCCAAAAATGACCCAAATTTTCTGTGCTGAACCTTCTCCAGGTCTCTGCAGGGACTTTGGAGCTTCTTCCTTGGCCTGGGATGGGGGACAGGGGCCAAAAATGACCCAAATTTTCTGTGCTGAGCCTTCTCCAGGTCCCTGCAGGGACTTTGGGGCTTCTTCCTTCCCCTGGGATGGGGGACAGGGATCAAAAATGACCCCAGATTCTCTGTGCTGAACCTTCTCCAGGTCTCAGCACGGACTTTGGGGCTTCTTCCTTGGCCTGGGGTGGGGGACAGGGATCAAAAATGACCCCAAATTTCTGTGCTGAACCTTCTCCAGGTCTCTGCAGGGACTTTGGGGCTTCTTCCTTGGCCTGGGATGGGGGACAGGGATCAAAAATGAGCCCAAATTCTCTGTGCTGAACCTTCTGCAGGTCCCTGCAGTCCCACGAGAGGCTGGTGCACCTGCACGGGTCTGTGATCGATTATGGCTACGGAGGAGGCTCCAGCATTGCTGTGCTGCTGATCATGGAAAGGCTGCACAGGGACCTCTACACGGGGCTGAAGGTGCCAAATTCTGCTATTAAATTCATATTTTGTGTTTATTTTATCCCTGGACAGAGCTTGGAGCGACCTGGTTTGGTGGGAAGTGTCCCTGCCCATGGGACAAGATGAGCTTTAAATCTCCCAACCCAAACTTGTGCTGCTCTAATTTAAAACAAAAACAAAAAAAATCCTAAAATTCTCTAATATAAAAATCGGATTATTAACATTAATCTGTAAAACGAAGCTGGAATTGCTCAGTTTTCAGTGTTTTGATAAAGAGGAGGCCAAAGTAACTTGAAGGTGTGAAATCTGTGGTTTTTTCCCCCCTCAGGCTGGGCTGGAATTGGAGCCACGGTTGCAGATTGCCTTGGATGTGGTGGAAGGGATCCGGTACCTGCACAGCCAGGGGCTGGTGCACAGGGATATCAAACTCAAAAACGTCCTGGTAAGGAAAATCCCTGCCTCTTCCTCATCCCAGAGCCTTTTCAGTGCAGAAAAACCCCAAGCTCTAAGTGAAGGAATAACTTTCCCCACACGGGATGTTTTAAGGAGGTTTCCCTGCCTCCTTTCCTGGCTGGAAACCTGGAGCAAAGGGAGCAGGGAATGACTCCTGTGGAGTGCAGCCAGCCTCAGCCAGGAGGAGGATTTCCAGTTCCTGCTGCCCTTAAATCCCAGCCACACCCAGGTGTGGGGAGACGAGCGCTGCCTCCAGGGAAATGCCCAAGAGCAGCCAGGAAACCTGAGAAAATGAGTTCAAAGCAGGTGCTCAGCCCTCATGGTGTAAACTGGTACCAAAAATCGATGTTTCCTGGGAGAAACGTGCTTCTCACCTGCCTGCCTCTGCCTTTTTCCTCAGCTGGACAAAAAGAATCGGGCCAAAATCACGGATTTGGGGTTCTGCAAACCCGAGGCGATGATGTCCGGCAGCATCGTGGGCACCCCCATCCACATGGCTCCCGAGCTCTTCACAGGTAGGACCCCCCTGAATCCTGGAATTCTGTGGGCAACTCCTTGGAATTCAGCTCTCAGTTGCTCCTGGGGCCCTTTGAACCCCGGGGAATTCCCTGCTTTTGGTGCCTGCTGGGGGTTTTTCCTGTGTTTTAAGCCTGGCTCTTGGCAGAGAGCGATGGGGTTGGTCAGCTGTGCTGAGGTAATTAACACCCTTGCAATTAGCAGTGTAAATGATCAGTTAGGGGGAAGCTGGAGATCCTTGGCTTTCATAGGGAAATATTCCAGGAAGGATTCCCTGTGAGGAATTCCCAGGCTGTCCGTGCCTTGTGGAGCGAGTTTGGGTTCATTGGGAATTCTGGCAGCTGCTCTGAGGCTTTTTCCTGAGTTTTAGAAGCACTGGGAAGTTCCAATCCCATTTTTCCAGAATCCTTCTGGTCTGTTAGAGCTGTCCCTGCTTGGATAAGGTTGGGATCCAATGGAGCAGCTGGATTGGTGTGAATTTAGGGAAAATCCCACATTTCTGGGATGGGAGGCTGATGTTTGGCTCTGACAGAGCTGAGCCTCCATGGGGTTGGTGTTAAACTCTGGAATACACCCGAGCTCTGGTTTGGGAATTCCTGGGACAGCTTAAATTTATAAATCCTGGGAATTGGAAAAGCCTGACCTTGATCCCAACTCCTGCCCTGTTATTCCACACAAGTTTTGCCTCCCTGCTGTGGAATTTGGGGTTAAATTTGGGAGAGCGGGACACTGGAATCACTTCTCAGCCTGCCCAGCTCCCGGGGATTTTTCCCTGCTGATCCCATGTGGGTTTTTTTTTTTCCTCCCAGGGAAATATGACAATTCCGTGGATGTTTATGCCTTTGGGATCCTGTTCTGGTACCTGTGCTCGGGCCACGTGAAGTTACCCGAGGCCTTTGAGAGGTGTGCGAGCAAAGATCACCTGTGGAACAACGTCAGGAGAGGTACCTGGGCTGGGCTGGGCTCTGGGAACGCCTCAGGTGCTGGGAAAATCCCCTTTTGTTCTGCTGCTGGAGAGGTGAAAGGGAAAAATCCCAGAATCCCTGAGGTTGGAAAACGTTTCTGGGATCATCGAGTCCAAGCTGGGCCTGATCCCAGCCCTGAGTGCCACGTCCAGGAACTCCTTGGACACCTCCAAACCTCCCTGGGCAGCCCCTGCCAAGGCCTGAGCGCCCTTTCCATGAGGAAATTCCTGCTGAAATTCCAACCTGAGCCTCCCCTGGCCCAGCCTGAGGCCGTTCCCTCTCCTGTCCCTGTTCCTTGGGAGAAGATCCCAAATCCCCCCGGCTGCCCCCTCCTGTCAGGGAGTTGTGGAATGACAAGGCCCCTCCTGAGCCTCCTTTGCTCCAGGCTGAGCCCCCCCAGCTCCCTCAGGACTCTCCAGATCCTTTCCCAGCTCCCTCAGGACTCTCCAGGCCCTTTCCCAGCTCTGCTCCCTTCCCTGGACAAGCTCCAGGCCCAGAATGTCCTCCCTGATCTGAGGAGCCAGAACTGGACCCACAAATCCAATCCCAGTTCCTCCCCAGTGCGAGGGGACAATCCCTGCCCTGCTCCTGCTGCTCCAGGAGTTTTTGATCCATTTATTCCCAAAATCCCGTCCAAATCTTCCCTTTTTCACTCAATCAGCTCGTGTCCAGGGTGGATTTGTGCACATCCAGCCTCTCCTGGCATTCCCAGGGTGGTTTTTTATGGATCCAGCCTCTCCTGGCATTCCCAGGGTGGTTTTTTATGGATCCAACCTCTGTTCTGCCATTCCACGGTGTTTTTTATGGATCCAGCCTCTCCTGGCATTTCTGGGGTGGTTTTTTTATGGATCCAGCCTCTCCTGGCATTCCTGGGGTGGTTTTTTATGGATCCAGCCTCTCCTGGCATTCCCGGGGTGGTTTTTTATGGATCCAGCCTCTCCTGGCATTCCTGGGGTGGTTTTTTATGGATCCAGCCTCTCCTGGCATTTCTGGGGTGGTTTTTTATGGATCCAGCCTCTCCTGGCATTCCTGGGGTGTTTTTTTTTATGGATCCAGCCTCTCCTGGCATTCCTGGGGTGGTTTTTTTATGGATCCAGCCTCTCCTGGCATTTCTGGGGTGGTTTTTTTATGGATCCAGCCTCTCCTGGCGTTCCTGGGGTGGTTTTTTTTATGGATCCAGCCTCTCCTGGCATTCCCAGGGTGGGTTTTTTATGGATCCAGCCTCTCCTGGCATTAGTGGGGTGTTTTTTTTATGGATCCAGCCTCTCCTGGCATTCCCAGGGTGGTTTTTATGGATCCAGCCTCTCCTGGCATTCCCGGGGTGGTTTTTTATGGATCCAGCCTCTCCTGGCATTCCCGGGGTGGTTTTTTTATGGATCCAGCTTCTCCTGGCATTCCTGGGGTGGTTTTTTTATGGATCCAGCCTCTCCTGGCATTCCTGGGGTGGTTTTTTATGGATCCAGCCTCTCCTGGCATTCCTGGGGTGGTTTTTTATGGATCCAGCCTCTCCTGGCATTCCCAGAGTGTTTTTTTATGGATCCAGCCTCTCCTGGCATTCCTGGGGTGGGTTTTTTATGGATCCAGCCTCTCCTGGCATTAGTGGGGTGTTTTTTTTATGGATCCAGCCTCTCCTGGCATTCCTGGGGTGGTTTTTTATGGATCCCTGGGTGTTTTCCAGGCGTTCGTCCGGAGCGTCTCCCGGTGTTTGACGAGGAGTGCTGGCAGCTGATGGAAGCCTGCTGGGACGGGGACTCTTCCCAACGGCCTCTCCTGGGAATCGTGCAGCCCATGCTCCAGGGAATCATGGACAGGCTCTGCAGGGCCGGCTCCGAGCATCCCAACCAAGGCTTGGATGACTCCACCTGAGCGGGAAGCGCGGCCGGATTTGGGAATTGCGGAGGGGGGGGTGGAATTCCAGCCCTGCCTCTGCCGGGGGCTCCGTGCCAGCCCCGAGCGGGACAGGGAGGAGCAGCCAGAGGTGGCTCGGGGAGGGGGCTGAGGGCTCCATCCCAATCCCAGCCCGTTATCCCAATGGAGTTGTGCAGCCGAGGTGGGGAAAACCCAAACCCTTGGGACTGAGAGGGGACTCTGGCAATCCCCCCCCGAGCCTGGCGTGCGATCCGTGGGATGGGAAAAGCCTTCCCGTGCACTCCGGGATCAGGATCCCGCTCGCTCCGGCAGCGGCGCCAATTCCAGAGCGCTCGGAGAGGAAGGAAAAAGGCACCAAACTTTAGGATAAGGAAGTGTTGGGGAGCTCCAAGGAGCTGCTGCACCACTGGAAATGTTTACATGGACAGGAGCGAAGCTTCCGTGTTTTACTCCGGGGATTTGCAAAACCCCGCCTGGATAAGCTATTGATCCCTAATCCCAGCTTTTCCTCCTCTTTTTTCCCCGCTCCTTTGGCTTCCTAAGATTTCTTGGAATGGCTGGAGAAACCTGCCCTCGCTTCCACACTCGGCTCCTCCGAGGTTCCACCTTGTAGCAGCACAAAAAGTCCTTCCAATGGTTGATTTTTCCCGTGGGAAAAGTGCCAAAATTCCTTTTCAATCGGGATTTGGGGCTTGGAATGAACGGGAAAGGTCGTGGCAGTTTTAAATTGGGTGAAGTCTGGACAGGAATATTTTTAAAAATGAGGATTTTTTTTTTTCCAGCTTTTCTTGAGAGTTGGAGGGAAGAAAGATCCTTCCTCCTTCTCCTCAGCTTCACTCCAGAGCTGGAATTCGGTTGGAAAGAACTTAAAAAACTGGGGATAGGGGAGGAGGGGGATCCTGGGGCAAGGTTGTCTTTCCCAAATTCCTGGAGATCCCAGTTTGCCTCCTGCATTGTTTGGGGTGGAGCTGGGAGCAGGAAACGCCCCGTGGTGACTCCGGGAGGGAGTTGGGAATTCTCCCTGGAATTCCCAGGGGATGGGCGGGGCCTGGCATTCCCAGGAAAGCAGCGCAGGAAGGTGGAATTGCTTGGTTTGAAATTCCAGCTGCCGTGGCCGAGGATGCAGGGGCTGCTTTAGTGGGAATCTTCTCCTTTCGTTGTGCAATAAATGGATTCGGGAGCTTTTGATGGAGAGAAAATCCCGGCTTTATTTTGTGTTCCTCCCCTGGGTTCCTCCCGTGTGGGATGTGCCGGCATTCCCGGGGCGGGGTTGGGATGGATCCGGCCTCTGCTGCCCTTCCCAGAGGGGGTTTTATGGATCCAGGCCCTCTGCTGCCATTCCCAGAGGGGGTTTTATGGATCCAGGCCCTGTGCTGGCATTCCCAGGGCGCTTTTTTATGGATCCAACCTCTCCTGCCGTTCCCAGAGTGGTTTTCATGGATCCAATCCCCGTGTTGGCATTCCCAGCATGTTTTTTTTTTTTTTTTTATGGATTCAGCCTCTCCTGGCATTCCCAGAGTGGATTTGTGTGGATCCAACCCCTGTTGTGCCATTCCAGGGTGGATTTTTATGGATCCATCCCCCTCTGGCATTCCCAGGGTGGATTTTATGGATTCATTATTCCCTTCTGGCATTCCCAGGGTGGATTTTATGGATCCATTATCCATTCTCTCTGCTGGCACTCCCAGTGTATTCTGCATGGATCCATCCCCCTCTGGCATTCCCAGAGTGGTTTTTATGGATTCATCCTCTCCTGGCATTCCCAGGGTGGTTTTTATGGATCCATTATCCCCCTCTGGCATTCCCAGAGTGGATTTTATGGATCCATTATCCCCCTCTGGCATTCCCAGGGTGGATTTTTATGGATTCATCCTCTCCTGGCATTCCTGGGGTGGATTTTATGGATCCATTATCCCCCTCTGGCATTCCCAGAGTGGATTTTCATGGATCCATCCCCCTCTGGCATTCCTGGGGTGGATTTTATGGATCCATCCCCCTCTGGCATTCCTGGGGTGGATTTTATGGATCCATCCCCCCCTGGCATTCCTCAGGTGGATTTTCATGGATCCATCCCCCTCTGGCATTCCCAGAATGGATTTTTATGGATTCATCCTCTCCTGGCATTCCCAGGGTGGTTTTTATGGATCCATTATCCCCCCCTGGCATTCCCAGGGTGGTTTTTATGGATCCATTATCCCCCCCTGGCATTCCCAGCTCTCCCATGCCCTTCCAGCTGCTGTGCCAAGTCCTCCCCCACTTTTCCAAAGCCCAATCCCACTTTCCCTGCCCCGGGCACCCCTCGGGCACCACGAACAGCGTTAACCCCGGGTGCCACCGGGCCTGGGAGGGGAAAAACCTCGGGAAAAACCTCTGGAAAACCGGGAGAGCCCAGCTTGGAGGCCTGGGGAGGGCGGGAGGGCGTTTGTGTAAATAAAAAATGTCTGAATAAACCTGAAACCTCGGAGTCTGCGATTCCAGAGCTTTTCCTGCCTCACCAGCCCAGACAATTCCCTGAAGCCTTTTTTGGAGCTTCCCTGAGTCCTGTGTGGGCTTTGGGGTTTTGTTTTTGGAGGGGGGGTTGGGAATTTTGGCAGGTGGAATGTGGGAAGCTCCGGGTTTCCCTGAATTTATTTCCCTGCCTGGATTTGAGCTGGGAGCTTCCCTGGCCCCTTCTCATCCCTGAAATCCGGGTGCTGCCCTCTGGCAGAGCAAGGGAAAGAGGAATCAGCATTTTATGGGAAAAGATTCCAGGCTTTTTAAATCCAAAGTGGGGCCGAGCTCTCGTCCCACCCCTGGCTGCAGAATTTGGGAATGGGAAGAGCAGCCCCTGCCTTGCCTGGAGCCACAACCCTTCCCTTAAATGAGCACCACTAAGAATTGGTTTGGTTTGTTTTGTTTTGTTTTATTTTTCCTTTAAATTTAATTTCATTTTATTCTTTTCCCCCCTCCTTTTTCTCCCCCTTCCCCCCCCTTTTTTCCCCTTCTTTTCCCCCCTTCTTCCCTCCCCTTTTTTCCCCCCCTTCTTTTCCCCTTCTTTTCCCCCCTTTTCCCCCCTTTCCCCCCCTTCCCCCCCCCTTTTTCCCCCTTTTTTCCCCCCTCTTTTTCTCTCCCCTTTTTTTTCCTTCTTTTTTTTTCCTTCTTTTTTTTTCCTTCTTTTTTTCCCTTCTTTTTTTTCCCTTCTTTTTTTTCCCTTCTTTTTTTTCCCTTCTTTTTTTTCCCTTCTTTTTTTCCCTTCTTTTTTTTCCCTTCTTTTTTTTTCCCCTTCTTTTCCCCCCTTCTTTCCCCCCCTTTATTCCTCTTTATTTTATTCCTTTTTTCCAAAAGCAGCCGCTGCTGGAAGTGCCCACGGCCAGGTTCGAGCACCCCGGGATAGCAGAAGTGTCCCTGTCCCTGTCCCTGGAGGATTTTAAGCTCCCTCCCATCCCAAACCATTCCAGAATTCCCGAATTTTTCCGCTCCCAGCTCTGACTCCAAACCTGCTCCAGGTGTTTTCCGTGTTCTCCGCCGGGGGGAGCAGGGCCGGGATGGGGAAAACACAAGACGTTAAAGCGCGTGAACGAGACGCTGCAATACCCGCCAGGGCCCAGCTTCCCCTTTGGATTTTAGTTAATTATTCGAATAATTATTATTTTAATTATTCTCTCTCTTTTATTGTCGCCCCCTGCCGGCTGCTTGCCCCCTTCCCGGAACCTTTCTGCGCGGCCGCGGGGCCCGCCCGGCCCCTTCTGCGCGCGGCGCTGGGGCTGCCCGGCCCCTTCTGCGCGCCGCGCTGGGGCTGCCCGCCGCGCTGCCTGCTCCCCGCTGCCCATTCCCGGCCCCGCCGCCGCGCCGGCAGCGAGCGGGGCCGCGCCCCGTGCCCGCAGGGAGAGGCGGGCGGAGCCGGGCCGGGAGGCGCCGGGAGCCGCGGCGGGGGAGGAGGAAAAGAGCGGCGGTTTGTCAGGCGAACGGCGAGGCGCGGGCTCGGGCAGGTCCCCCGCGGGGTCCTTCGGCGACGGGAGCGGAGGGAGCGGGATCGGCGGCGCGATGAACCTGGAGCTGCTCGGTGCGGACGGGAACGGGAGCGGGAACGGGAACGGGAGCGGGAGCGGGGGGCTGCGGGAGCAGCAGGAGGCGGGAATGGAATGGGGAGGGAGCCGGGAGCGGGGGGCGGCGGGGGCGGGACGGCGGCGCGATGAACCTGGAGCTGTTCGGTGCGGACGGGAATGGGATGGGAATGGGATGGGAATGGGAACGGGGGCGGGCACGGAGTCAGGGGGTGGCGCGGCTGGGAATGGGAGTGGAGCTGGGAGCGGGGCAGGACCGGGGACGGCGGGGCCGGGAATGGGGGGTGGCTGAGCCGGGCGGCTCCGGGGCTGGCCCGGCGCTGGTCCCGGTACCGGGCGGGGGCTCGGCGGGGCCGCCCCGCTCGCTCAGCCGCTGCCTTCGCGTTCCTTTGCAGAGTCCTTCGGCCAGAACTACCCCGAGGTAACCGCGCTCCCCGCCCCCGGAGCCGCCCCCGGGCTCTCCCCCCGGCTCTCCCCCGGCGGCGGGGGCGGCCTGACCGGGCGCGGGCGCTGCGCTCTCCCCGCAGGAGGCCGACGGGACCCTGGACTGCATCAGCATGGCCCTGACGTGCACCTTCAACCGCTGGGGCACCCTGCTCGCCGTGGGCTGCAACGACGGCAGGATCGTCATCTGGGACTTCCTGACCCGCGGCATCGCCAAGATCATCAGCGCCCACATCCACCCCGTGTGCTCGCTGTGGTGAGCGCCGCGACCGCGCTGCTGCCGCCGGCACCGGGCACGGCCGGCTCGGCTGGTCCCCGGCTGGTCCCCGGCTGGTCCCCGGCTTGTCCCCGGTGCTGCGGGGCTGCAGCGGCCCTGCCGGGACAGCTGGGGCGAGGAGAGGGAGAGGGAGAGGGAGAGGGAGAGGGAGAGGGAGAGGGAGAAGGGAGAGGGAGAGGGAGAAGGGAGAGGGAGAGGGAGAAGGGAGAGGGAGAGGGAGAGGGAGAGGGAGAAGGGAGAGGGAGAGGGAGAGGGAGAGGGAGAGGGAGAGGGAGAAGGGAGAGGGAGAGGGAGAGGAGGCTCCCGGGGAGCTTTGGGTTCTTTCGGTGCTTAAAGGGCTCCGGGAGAGCTGGAGGGGGACTTGGGATAATGGATGGAGCGATGGGATAAGCGGGAATGGCTGAAGGGGATCTTGGGAAGGAGTTCTTCCCTGGCAGGGTGGGGAGGGGCTGGGATGGAATTCCCGAGAATCTGTGGCTGCTGCATCCCTGGAAGTGCCCAAGGCACTGGAGCAGCCTGGGATGGGGGAGGTGTCCGTGCCCGTGGCAGGAGTGGGAACAGGATGATCCTTAAGCTCTTCCCACCCCAAACCATTCCACGATTCCATGCTTTTTGTCAGGAATTGCACTTTCCCTTAGGACTTTCTGCCTGCCAGACTCTTTCCAAAGCTGTCCAAATTCCCTCTGAGCCTGCTCCTTTCCCCCTCCCCGGCTGTGTTTGACACTTTTAAGGAATAACTTTGCTGGGAATTGCCTCCCTGTGCTGCAGCTGGAGCCGGGATGGGCACAAACTGGTCAGTGCCTCCACTGACAACATCGTGTCGCAGTGGGATGTGCTGTCCGGGGACTGCGACCAGAGATTCCGCTTCCCCTCGCCCATCCTCAAAGTCCAGTACCACCCCCGGGACCAGTAAGTGCAGTGGGAAAAGCAGGGGATGCTCCCAGTGGGGTGGAACCAGCGGCTCTTTGGATTTTCTTCTGTTTCCCAAAGGAATCGTTGGGATTGTGGGGTTGTGGGGTTGTGTTGGGATTGGGTTTGCTGCGGGAGGATGGGGATGGGAGGAAACACCTGGAGATGAGTGTGGAAACGTCTCCTTTGCTTTAAAACCACTGCACAAACTTGGAGAGGGAAAGGAAATTCAAGTAAACCCCAACTTGACATCGTTTTGCTGTCCAAGTACCAAAAGCAAGACAACAAAAATTGAAACACCCTGCATTCCTTGATCCACATCGATGCTTTTCTCTTTTCCTCTAAATGTGGGAATCATTTCCCAGAGAGGGAATTCCCGAGTTTTCCCTTGCAGGAACAGGGTGCTGGTGTGTCCCATGAAGTCGGCGCCGGTGATGCTGACCCTGTCAGACTCCAAGCACGTGGTGCTGCCTGTGGACGACGACTCCGACCTCAACGTGGTGGCCTCGTTCGACAGGAGAGGGGAATACATCTACACTGGCAATGCCAAGGGAAAGGTGAGTGCCCCTGCCTGCCAGCTGGCACCAGGGCAGGGCCAGGCTGGGCAGCAGCTGGAATTTCCCCATGGAAAAGCGGGGTCAGGCTTTGGAACTGCCCAAGGAGGTTTGGGGTGCCCGTCCCTGGAGGTGTCCGAGGAATTCCTGGAGGTGGCACTCGGTGCTCCAGGTGGGGATGGGGCACCCCAAGAGGTGAGGGGCACAGGGGTGGGTTTGGGGAACAGGAACAGGCACAGGGATGGATTTGGGAAACAGGAATGGGTTTGAGGAATAGGAACAGGTACAGGAGTGGGTTTGGGAATGGGTGAAGGGCACAGGGATGGATTTGGGGACCCATGAGGGGCACAGGGGTGGGTTTGGGGAACAGGAACAGGCACAGGGAAGGGTTTGGGGAACAGGTGAGGGGCACAGGGGTGGGTTTGGGAACAGGTGAGGGGCACAGGGGTGGGTTTGGGAACAGGTGAAGGGCACAGGGATGGGTTTGGGGACCCATGAGGGGCACAGGAATGGGTTTGGGGAATAGGAACAGGTACAGGGGTGGCTTTGGGAACGGGTGAAGGGCACAGGGATGGATTTGGGGACCTGTGAGGGGCACAGAGGTGGCTTTGGGGACAGGAACGAGTTTGGGGAACAGGAACAGGCACAGGGATGGGTTTAGGGAACAGGAACAGGCACAGGGAAGGGTTTGGGGAACAGTTGAGGGGCACAGGAATGGATTTGGGGAATGGGTGAGGGATTGGTTGATGATCCTGGAGGGATTTTCCAGCCTCAGAGATTCTGGGATCTTTGACTTTGTTTTTGACACATTTTTGGGATCTTTTCCCAGCGTTCCTGTCCCAGCAGCTCCTGCAGTGTCCCTGGGTGGGCTCAGAGGGTTCTGTTTTGGGGACTGAGTGACGACAAAGCCACTGATTGTTCTCTGTCTGCTTAATCTTCAGATCTTGGTCTTAAAAACAGACACTCAGGATCTTGTTGCTTCCTTCAGAGTGACCACAGGGACCAGCAACACCACGGCCATTAAATCCATCGAGTTCGCCCGCAAAGGGAGGTGAGCGCCTCCGGGGACGGCCCCAAACAGCAGAGAAACTCTTCAAAACCCCACAATTCTTTCATGGGATGGGATTTTTAATGGTTTGGGTGGTTTTTTTTAATGTTCTGTCCCTCTTGTGCTGCAGCTGCTTCCTGATCAACACGGCCGACCGGATCATCCGCGTGTACGACGGGCGGGAGATCCTCACCTGCGGCCGCGACGGGGAGCCCGAGCCCATGCAGAAACTGCAGGACCTGGTCAACAGGTCAGGGGCATGGGGAGGGTGTGGGGTGGGGGGTGTGGGGTGTGGGGAGCAGGTCAGGGGCATGGGGAGGGTGTGGGGAACAGGTCAGGGGCACAGGGGATGTGGGGTGTGGGGTGTGGGGAGCAGGTCAGGGGCACAGGGAATGTGGGGTGTGGGGTGTGGGGTGTGAGGAGCAGGTCAGGGGCATGGGGAAGGTGTGGGGTGTGGGGAACAGTTCAGGGGCACAGGGGATGTGGGGTGTGGGGAACAGGTCAGGGGCATGGGGAGGGTGTGGGGTGTGGGGAGCAGGTCAGGAGCACAGGGGATGTGGGGTGTGGGGAGCAGGTCAGGGGCACGGGGCTTGGGGGTGTGGGGAGCAGGTCAGGGGCACAGGGAGTGTGGGGTGTGGGGAGCAGGTCAGGGGCATGGGGAGGGTGTGGGGTGTGGGGAACAGGTCAGGAGCACAGGGGATGTGGGGTGTGGGGAGCAGGTCAGGGGCACGGGGCTTGGGGGTGTGGGGAGCAGGTCAGGGGCATGGGGAGGGTGTGGGGTGTGGGGAGCAGGTCAGGGGCATGGGGAGGGTGTGGGGTGTGGGGAACAGGTCAGGGGCATGGGGCTGTGGGGTGTGGGGAGCAGGTCAGGAGCACAGGGGGTGTGGGGTGTGGGGAGCAGGTCAGGGGCACGGGGGGGGTGGGATGTGGGGTGTGGGGAGCAGGTCAGAGGCACAGGGGGTGTGGGATGTGGGGTGTGGGGAGCAGGTCAGGGGCATGGGGAGGGTGTGGGGTGTGGGGAACAGGTCAGGGGCATGGGGAGGGTGTGGGGAACAGGTCAGGGGCACAGGGGATGTGGGGTGTGGGGAGCAGGTCAGGAGCACAGGGGGTGTGGGGTGTGGGGAACAGGTCAGGGGCACGGGGAGGGTGTGAAGTGTGGGGTTTGGGGTGTGGGGAGCAGGTCAGGGGCACAGGAATGGCTGCAGGGTTTAGGGAACAGGAATGGCTTTGGGGAACAGGTGAGGGTTACAGTAGGAATGGGTTTGGGGAACAGGTGAGGTGCTCAGGGATGGATTTGGGGAACAGGGACAGGCACAGGGTGCTCAGCCACTGGAAAAGGCTCCCCAGGGAATTGTCCCGACCCCAAAGGCTGTGGGAAGTTTGCACAATGCCCTCAGGGATGCACTGGGGGGGATTCAGGGCTGGGGGTTGGATCCCCGATCCTCGCGGGTCCTTTTCCCCTCGGGATATTCCCCGTTGGGTGATGCCGGGGCTGGGATCAGTTCCCATCCCACATTCCGTGCTGAGGACACAACTTCCCATTTGGGATTCGCCTGGAACAACCTGAACTCTAAACGAGGATGGGAGGGTGAAAAATCCCAGGCGGAACACCAAAGCCCTTTTCCCTGCTCCGTGGTTGTCCCTGGCTGCAGGACCCCCTGGAAGAAGTGCTGCTTCTCGGGGGACGGCGAGTACATCGTGGCGGGCTCCGCGCGGCAGCACGCGCTCTACATCTGGGAGAAGAGCATCGGCAACCTGGTGAAAATCCTGCACGGAACCCGGGGGGAGCTGCTCCTGGACGTGGCAGTAAGGGAGAATCCCTGCAGTGGGCATTCCTTGGGATTTGGGAATGAAACTCCGCTGATTCCGTTGGCTAATGAAGGTTTTTCTTCCTTCCCTGCCCTCGCTCTGTCTCCCGGTTCATTCCAGTGGCACCCGGTGCGGCCCATCATCGCCTCCATCTCCAGCGGGGTGGTTTCCATCTGGGCTCAGAACCAAGTGGTGAGTGAGGCCTTGGGGTCATTCCCAAGGGGTGAGTGAGGCCTTGGGGTCATTCCCAAATGCTGAGCGAGGCCTTGGGGTCATTCCCAAAAGCTGAGCAAGGCCTTGGGGTCATTCCCAGATGCTGAGTGAGGCCTTGGGGTCATTCCCAAAAGCTGAGTGAGGCCGTGGGGTCATTCCCAAAAGCTGAGTGAGGCCTTGGGGTCATTCCCAAGTACTGAGTGAGGCTTTGGGGTCATTCCCAGATGCTGAGTGAGGCCTTGGGGTCATTCCCAAAAGCTGAGTGAGGCCTTGGGGTCATTCCCAAGGGGTGAGTGAGGCCTTGGGGTCATTCCCAAAAGCTGAGTGAGGCCTTGGGGTCATTCCCAAAAGCTGAGTGAGGCCTTGGGGTCATTCCCAAAAGCTGAGTGAGGCCTTGGGGTCATTCCCAAGGGGTGAGTGAGGCCTTGGGGTCATTCCCAAAAGCTGAGTGAGGCCTTGGGGTCATTCCCAAATGCTGAGTGAGGCCTTGGGGTCATTCCCAAGCGCTGAGTGAGGCCTTGGGGTCATTCCCAAATGCTGAGTGAGGCCTTGGGGTCATTCCCAAGCACTGAGCAAGGCCTTGGGGTCATTCCCAAGGGGTGAGTGAGGCCTTGGGGTCATTCCCAAAAGCTGAGTGAGGCCTTGGGGTCATTCCCAAGTGCTGAGTGAGGCCTTGGGATCATTCCCAAATGCTGAGTGAGGCCTTGGGGTCATTCCCAAGCACTGAGCAAGGCCTTGGGGTCATTCCCAAGGGGTGAGTGAGGCCTTGGGGTCATTCCCAAAAGCTGAGTGAGGCCTTGGGGTCATTCCCAAGTGCTGAGTGAGGCCTTGGGATCATTCCCAAATGCTGAGTGAGGCCTTGGGGTCATTCCCAAATGCTGAGTGAGGCCTTGGGGTCATTCCCAAAAGCTGAGTGAGGCCTTGGGGTCATTCCCAAGCACTGAGTGAGGCCTTGGGGTCATTCCCAAGCACTGAGCAAGGCCTTGGGGTCATTCCCAAGTACTGAGTGAGGCCTTGGGGTCATTCCCAAAAGCTGAGTGAGGCCTTGGGGTCATTCCCAAGGGGTGAGTGAGGCCTTGGGGTCATTCCCAAATGCTGAGTGAGGCCTTGGGGTCATTCCCAAAAGCTGAGTGAGGCCTTGGGGTCATTCCCAAGGGGTGAGTGAGGCCTTGGGGTCATTCCCAAGGGGTGAGTGAGGCCTTGGGGTCATTCCCAAGCACTGAGTGAGGCCTTGGGGTCATTCCCAAGGGGTGAGTGAGGCCTTGGGGTCATTCCCAAATGCTGAGTGAGGCCTTGGGGTCATTCCCAAGCGCTGAGTGAGGCCTTGGGGTCATTCCCAAATGCTGAGTGAGGCCTTGGGGTCATTCCCAAGCGCTGAGTGAGGCCTTGGGATCATTCCCAAATGCTGAGTGAGGCCTTGGGATCATTCCCAAAAGCTGAGCGAGGCCTTGGGGTCATTCCCAAGGGGTGAGTGAGGCCTTGGGGTCATTCCCAAGTGCTGAGTGAGGCCTTGGGGTCATTCCCAAGGGGTGAGTGAGGCCTTGGGGTCATTCCCAAATGCTGAGTGAGGCCTTGGGGTCATTCCCAAAAGCTGAGTGAGGCCTTGGGGTCATTCCCAAGCACTGAGTGAGGCCTTGGGGTCATTCCCAAGGGGTGAGTGAGGCCTTGGGGTCATTCCCAAATGCTGAGTGAGGCCTTGGGGTCATTCCCAAGCGCTGAGTGAGGCCTTGGGGTCATTCCCAAGCGCTGAGTGAGGCCTTGGGGTCATTCCCGAGGGGTGAGTGAGGCCTTGGGGTCATTCCCAAGGGGTGAGTGAGGCCTTGGGGTCATTCCCAAAAGCTGAGTGAGGCCTTGGGGTCATTCCCAAGCGCTGAGTGGGGCCTTGGGGTCATTCCCAAATGCTGAGTGAGGCCTTGGGGTCATTCCCAAAAGCTGAGTGAGGCCTTGGGGTCATTCCCAAGCACTGAGCAAGGCCTTGGGGTCATTCCCAAGTACTGAGTGAGGCCTTGGGGTCATCCCCATGGGATCAAGGCCTGGCACGGCGTGTCCAGGGAAATTTTGGCTGCTCCTGGATCCCTGGAAGTGTCCGGGAGCAGCCTGGGAGGGTGAGAAGTGTCCCTGCCCATGGGATTGGGTGATCCCTTCCAACCCAAACCATTCCAGGTGCTGCTTTAGATGGGATATTGGGAATAAATTCTTCCCTGTGAGGGTGGAGAGGGGCTGGGCTGGAATTCCCAGAGAAAACCGTGGCTGCCCCATCCCTGGAAGTGTCCAAGGCTGGGTTGGAGCAGCCTGGGATCGTGGGAAGTGTCCCTGTCCATGGAATGGGATGGGATTTAAGGTCCCTTCCCACCCAAACCAGTCTGGAATCCCATAATTCCTCACCACTCCATTTTTCTGTGTTGAAATCCTTGATGAAATCCCAATCCCACACATTTTTTGGCCTTTCCTGCCGAATTTTTCCCTTGTGATTTTGAGTGTGAGGAGACTCCTCAAACTCCAGCTCAGCTTTGGGTTAATCCAACTCCATCCCAGGGACATTTTCCATGGGAATTGTCCCGTCCTGGATGTGCTCCTGAATTCCAGGAGCTGGGAGTGAATCCAGGTGGATGAAATCTGAGCTCCAAGCTGGGCTTTGTGATGTTCACTGCAATAATTAAGGAATATTAACGATGCTGGATTTCCACTGGAATTCATCCTGATTTGTTATGGGATCATGGACCTAAAGGAGGCTGGATTTTTGGTGCTTTTATGGGATTTTCCTGGATTTTTGGTGCTTTTATGGGATTTTCTTTGTTTTTCTTTGGTGCTTTTATGGGATTTTCCTTGGTTTTTGATGCTTTCATGGGATTTTCTTGGATTTTTGGTGCTTTTATGGGATTTTCCTGGGTTTTTGGTGCTTTTATGGGATTTTCTTGGATTTTTGGTGCTTTTATGGGATTTTTCCTTGATTTTCTTTGGTGCTTTTATGGGATTTTCTTTGGGTTTTGATGCTTTTATGGGATTTTCCTTGATTTTTGGTGCTTTTATGGGATTTTCTTTGATTTTTGGTGCTTTCATGGGATTTTCTTTGGGTTTTTGGTGCTTTTATGGCATTTTCCTTGATTTTTGGTGCTTTCATGGGATTTTCCCTGATTTTTGGTGTTTTTATGGGATTGTCTTGGATTTTTGGTGCTTTTATGGGATTTTCCTGAGATTGCAGAGCCACAGAATGATTGAGGTTGGAAAAACCCTCCCAGATGATCAATTCCAGCCATTCCCAGCTCTGTCCCTTATCCCCAGGTGCCACATCCATCTTTTCAACCCCTCCAGGATATTTAATTGTGTTGGATTGAAGGAATCCAAGGAATTCTCCTCACAGCTGCCGTTTGTATAAATGAAAACCACTTTTTGACCACTTTTTTTTTAGGAAAACTGGAGTGCCTTTGCCCCTGATTTCAAGGAGCTGGATGAAAATGTGGAATATGAGGAGAGGGAATCAGAATTTGACATTGAGGACGAGGACAAGAGCGAGCCAGAGCAGACAGGTACAGCCCAAACCCTTCCCAGGGAATTCCCAGCCTGCCTGGAATCCTTGGAATCCTTGGAATCCTTGGGATCCTTGGGATCCTTGGCCTGGCCGCTTGGTGGTGCCCAGAAACCACGGGAAAAAAAAATCCTGGAATGTAAAAAAAACCCATGGAAATGAGGATTATTCCCAGCTCTGCTCATTAGCAGCCTTTAATGCTTCCTATTCAAGCACTTCCCAGCATTAAATTCATTGGAATTTAGGGATTTGGGCAGTTTTTATATTCACTGTAACGTTGGTTTTGTGGGAATTAAGCAGCCACATCAATTTAGGCAGGAGGAGAATTGGATGAGTGGAAAAAACCAAAATATTCTGGAGGTTTTAAGTCCTTTCCCTGCCTTTATTCCTGGTGGTTTTTAGGGATAGCTCTGGGTTAGACCACGGGAAAATGAGGGAAAAACCAAATGGGTGAAAAAGGAATAGTTTGAGGTTTGTTTTGTGGTAGAATAGGAAATATTTTAGGGGGTTTTGTGCTTTGATAGGAAATATTTTAGGGGTTTTTTTTGTGTTTTAACAGGAATTATTTGAGGTTTGTTTTGTGCTTTAATAAAATTATTTTAGATTAGTTTTGTGGTTTAACAGGAAATGTTTTAGGTTTGTTTTCTGCTTTAATGGGAAATATTTTAGGGGGGTTTTTGTGCTTTAATATGAATTATTTTAAGTTTGTATTTTGCTTTAATAGGAAATATTTTAGGGGTTTTTGTGCTTTGATAGGAAATATTTTAGGGGGGTTTTTTGTGTTCTAACAGGAATTATTTGAGGTTTGTTTTGGGCTTTAATAAAATTATTTTAGATTAGTTTTGTGGTTTAACAGGAAATGTTTTAGGTTTGTTTTCTGCTTTAATGGGAAATATTTTAGGGGTTTTTTGTACTTTAATATGAATTATTTTAAGTTTGGTTTAATAGGAAATATTTTAGGGTTTTTTTTTGGTGTTTTAACAGGAATTATTTGAGGTTTGTTTTTTGCTTTAATAAGAATTACTTTAGATTTGTTTTGTGGTTTAACAGGAAATGTTTTAGGTTTGTTTTTTGCTTTAATAGGAAATATTTTAGGGGTTTTTTTGTGTTTTAACAGGAATTATTTTAGGTTTGTTTTGTGCTCCAATAAAAAATATTTTAGATTTCTTCTTTAATAGGAAATATTTTAGGTTTGTATTTTGCTTTAATAGGAAATATTTTAA
The DNA here is from genome assembly GCF_041296385.1 of Aphelocoma coerulescens. Taxonomy (NCBI): domain Eukaryota; kingdom Metazoa; phylum Chordata; class Aves; order Passeriformes; family Corvidae; genus Aphelocoma; species Aphelocoma coerulescens. The sequence goes on along the minus strand of NC_091039.1, from coordinate 5,975,450 downwards.
GTTTGGTTTATATTTTAATATGAATTACTTTAGGTTTGTTTTGTGCTTTAATAGGAAATATTTTAGGGGGTTTTTTTCTGCTTTAATAAGAATTATTTCAGGTTTGTATTTTGCTTTAATAGGAAATACTTTAAATTTGTTTTGTGCTTTAATAGGAAATACTTTAGGGATTCTTTTGTGCTTTAAAAGGAAATATTTTAGACTTGTTTTGTGCTTTAATAGGAAATATTTGAAATTTGTTTTGTCCTTTAATATAAATTATTTTAGATTTTTCTTATGCTTTAATAGGAAATATTTTAGGGTATTTTTGGGCTTGAATGGGAATTATTTTAGATTTGTTTTGTGCTCTAACAGGAAATATTTTAGGGGTTTTCTTTTTGCTTTAACGTGATAAGGAATACTTGGAGTTTGTTTTCTCTTTTAATTTAATAACAAACATTTTCGTGGGGTTTTTCCTGCTTTAATAGGAAACATTTCAGGTTATTTTTTTGCTTTAATTGAATAGGAAACACTTCAGGTCTCTTTCCTGCTCCACCCCTGCCTGATCAAGCACAGCCAGCCCCGCTCTTCCCAAGCCTTTTCCCTTCTCTTTCCCGCCTTTAATTCCCATTTTTCCCGGATTTCCAGGTGCTGACGCCGCGGAGGATGAGGAGGTGGACGTGACCAGCGTGGATCCCATCGCCGCCTTCTGCAGCAGGTGCCAGAACCTTTTAATTAAAACATTCATCCCCAAATCCTCATGAATACAAATTAATTAACCTTTATAAAACACGACATTCGCTTTATGAAGCCCAACGTTCCCTTCGTGAAACACAAAATTCCCTTCATAAAACACAAAATTCCCTTCATAAAACCCAAAATTCCCTTCATAAAACAGAAAATTCCCTTCATAAAACCCAACTTTCCCTTCATAAAACCCAAAATTCCCTTCATAAAACCCAACTTTCCCTTCATAAAACCCAACTTTCCCTTCATAAAACAAAATTCCCTTCATAAAACCCAACATTCCCTTCATAAAACGCAAAATTCCTTTCATAAAACCCAAAATTCCCTTCATAAAACCCAATATTTTCTTTATAAAACCCAACATTCCCTTCATAAAACCCAACATTCCCTTCGTAAAACCCAACATTCCCTTCATAAAACCCAACATTCCCTTCGTAAAACCCCAAATTCCCTTCATAAAACCCAAAATTCCCTTCGTAAAACCCAACATTCCCTTCATAAAACCCAACATTCCCTTCATAAACCCCAACATTTCCTTCATAAAACCCAACATTCCCTTTATAAAACCCCAAATTCCCTTCATAAAACCCAAAATTTTCTTTAAAAACCACAAAATTCCCTTCATAAAACCCAACATTCCCTTCATAAAACCCAACATTCCCTTCATAAAACCCGAAATTCCCTTCATAAAACCCCAAATTCCATTTATAAAACCCCAGATTTCCCTTAATAAAACCCAACATTCCCTTCACAAACCCCAACATTCCCTTCACAAACCCCAACGTTCCCTTCACAAACCCCAACGTTCCCTTCACAAACCCCCTCTACGGAACCCCATAAACATAAAATGCTGGTTTTAAACCCCCCCCTGACATTTCTCCCCCTCAGCGACGAGGAGCTGGAGGACTCCAAGGCCCTGCTGTACCTTCCCATCGCTCCGGAGGTGGAGGATCCCGAGGAGAATCCCTACGGGCCCCCTCCGGACGCGGTGCAGAGCTCCCTGACGGACGAGGGGCTGGGCTCCGAGAAGAAGCGCCAGAGCTCCTCTGACGGGCCCCAGGCCCCCAAGAAAAAACCCAAAACCACCAACATCGAGCTCCAGGGAGTCCCTAACGACGGTGGGTGGGAGCTGGGCCGGGATTCGGCTCCATCCTGCGCCTCAGGGAGGGATCCAAAATTCCCTTCCTTGCTTGGGAGTTGTTCTCGCAGCAGCTTGAGAGCTGTGGGTTTGGGGGTGGTTTAAAAGCTGGGAATGAGGGAGGAATCCTGAGATTTTTAAATTTTTTTATAGGGTTGTGGAATGGTTTGGGGTGGGAAGGCCTTAAGGATCTTCCAGTCCCACATCTTCCACGATTCTGGGGTGCTCCAGCCTGGCCTGGGACACAGCCACAGCTTCTGTGGGAATTTCAGGAAGGAATCTTGAAAAATTGGGATTTTTTATAGAATCGTGGAATGGTTTGGGGTTGGAAGAGCTTAAGGACCATCCCATTCCCACCCCTGCCGTGGGCAGGGCACCTTTCCTGATCCCAGTTTGTTCCAAACCCTGTCCAGCCTTGGGGACTTCCAGGGATGGGGCAGCCACAGCTTCTCTGGGAATCTCAGGCTCTCCCAGGGAAGAATTCCTTCCCAAAATCCCAATCTGGTGGTGGGAACCCATTCCCTTTATCCTGCCATCCATCCCTTATCCCAAACCCCTCTCTGGGATCCCTTTAGGAACCAGAATTTCAGTATTATTCACACATTTTGCAGGGTAACTCACCCACAATTCCCATTTTTCCCTGCTAACTCAACCAGAATTTTATTATTCACACATTTTGCAGGGTAACTCACCCAGAATTCCATTATTTTAAGGAAAGAACCACCCAGGATTTCACTATTCACACATTTTGCAGGATAACTCACCCAACATTTTATTATTATTCCCACATTTTGCGGGATAACTCACCCAGAATTCCCATTTTCCCCTGCTAACTCACCCAGAATTTCATCACTATTCACACATTTTAGGGAATAACCCACCCAGAATTCCCATTTTCCCCTGCTAACTCACCCAGAATTTCATCACTATTCCCACATTTTAGGGAATAACCCACCCAGAATTCCCATTTTCCCCTGCTAACTCACCCAGAATTTCATGATTATTCACACATTTTAGGGAATAACTCGCCCAGAATTCCCATTTTCCCCTGCTAACTCACCCAGAATTTCATGATTATTCACACATTTTAGGGAATAACCCACCCAGAATTCCCATTTTCCTCTGCTAACTCACCCAGAATTTCATGATTATTCACACATTTTAGGGAATAACTCGCCCAGAATTCCCATTTTCCCCTGCTAACTCACCCAGAATTTCATCACTATTCACACATTTTAGGGAATAACCCACCCAGAATTCCCATTTTCCCCTGCTAACTCACCCAGAATTCCATCATTATTCACACATTTTAGGGAATAACCCACCCAGAATTCCCATTTTCCTCTGCTAACTCACCCAGAATTTCATGATTATTCACACATTTTAGGGAATAACCCACCCAGAATTCCCATTTTCCTCTGCTAACTCACCCAGAATTTCATCACTATTCCCACATTTTAGGGAATAACCCACCCAGAATTCCCATTTTCCCCTGCTAACTCACCCAGAATTTCATCACTATTCACACATTTTAGGGAATAACCCACCCAGAATTTCACCACCCACCCATTTTAGGTCTAAACTCACCCCCGAATTCCCATTTTTCCCCCTGCTCACAGAAGTCCATCCGCTGCTGGGGGTGAAGGGAGATGGTAAATCCAAGAAGAAGCAAGCAGGCAGGCCTAAAGGATCAAAAGGTAAAGACAAAGATTCTCCATTTAAGCCGAAACTCTACAAAGGGGACAGAGGTTCTTTACCTCTGGAAGGAGCAGCCAAGGGCAAAGTGCAGGCGGAGCTGGGCCAGCCCTTGCCAGGTAAGGAACCACTGTCACTGTCCCTGCTTGGTGGCCTTTGCTTCGTGCTCACCTGACTCCTTAGAGGCCTCTGTAGCTTCCCAAAAATTCTCCCTCCCTGCTCAGCTGCTGGCAAGGAGAGGCAAAATGGGGTTTTTGAGGAAAATTTCAGCGTTTTTAACGTTGGAAATCGGAGTGAAATCCGTTCACGGGGAGGGGTTTTGTGGGTGCTGAGAGTTGTTCCTAAACAAAACCTGGGGAATCCTGTCAAGTCCTTCCCTCAGCTCCTGCAGAAATCCTAAAATAGCCGGATTGGGGTTGATTTTGGGGGAGGAAATGGGAATATTGAAGGGTTCTGCTGTTATTTTGGGCCATCCTTAGCAGGCAGAGGGACACAGGATGCAGGAGAAAAGGAGCAGCAATCTTGATTTGTTGGGAAACAAACTCTGGGATAAAACCCAGCAGCTGGATTTCCCATTCCCAGCTGTGCTGCAGCCTCGTTGAAATTCCAGTGGCCACAAACCAGGATAAATCTGGGATTTTCCTCCTTCACAGCTGCTGCAAACCAGGAGAAATTTGGGTTTTCCCCCTTTTTTTGCCGGATTTTGCTGTGTGCCAGAGCAGGACAGTTGCAGTCACCTCCATTGGCTCCCAGCCTGAGCCTCAAACATTTCCCATTGTCCAATTTCCTCCTTTTTTTTGGGGAAAAGCTCCTCCCAGCCCAGCACAGAGAGCACAGTTTGACTGCAGTGCTGATTTTTTTTTTGGTTTTCATTTAAGATTCTAATCCAGAACTCGGGGTTGGGATGCAACCAAAAGATCCAAAGATCCAAAGATGGATTTGATGGATCCAATTTTGCATTTCCTTGAGCTCAGCAGCTGCTGCCGTGGATTTTAGGCTTTCCAGGAGTGATTTATTCCCTCTTTCCCTCCCCTCACTGCTGCCCACCCTGCTCCTCGTCCCTCCTGCTCAGCTCCTCGGTGTCGCTTGTCCTGATCGTTGTTATTTTGCAGGGATTTGGGATTCTTTTATGGAAAAACCTGGGGGATGTTCTCTGGGCACCTTTCCACCTGGAAAAATCCAGGAATGGAAGAGCCAAGGAGCATCCTTGGGTGGGATTTGGGAGGTGCTGGGGTGGGATTTGTCCTCGTGGGGGATTTTTTGGGGGGGATTTTCCAAGACTTTCGGGTGTTTTCAAGGATGGCAGGGATCACCTGGATCCTCGGGTGTCGCTGCTGGATGGACAGGGCTGGTTTGGAGATCATTCATTGCATCAGCAGCCCTGTTAATTGTGGCTTTTATCACTGCTAATTAACACAACAATGTAATTAACAACAGAAATGAGGCAGGATCATGGCTGGGAACCTGAATGTGTCTATTTCCAAGGAGAATTTCAATCCTTGGCTTCCAAACAATGCTGGATGCTCGGATTTTCTGTGTTTGAGGGGCTGGATGAGCCGGGTGTGCTTTTAGAGAAGTGCTTTAATATTTAATTAACATTTAATTAACATTTAATTAACATTTAATTAACATTTAATAACATTAAGTCTCGCTCAGCCCTGTCAGGGGGTGCTGACTGTAACTTTGTCATCAACTGCTGTCCCTAATTCCTTGTTTTCTATGGAGCTTGGCGTCACTTCCTCGCTGGGAAATCCCATTCCCAGTCCCTCTGGAATGTTCCAAAAGCAGCAGCAGAGCAGCCAAGCTCCTTTCCTGGATTTTCTGGTTTTGCCCCTCCTTGCCCAGCCCCGTTTGGGAGGATTTTGGGGTGGATTTGCTGTTGGTGCTGTTCCAACCCAGCAACAGGAAACATCAGGGATTATTAGGGCTGGGATAGGATTCCCGAGCCAGCACAGCAAGCTGGGAATTTGTTTTCCTCAAAAACCCAAATTCCACTCAATTTTCCCATCAGCTGGAGGTGGCAGAGCTCCCTAAAATCTGCTTTGAGTCTTTGCTGCCTGTGCTGGCTTTGAGGTGTTTTCCATGCAGGTTTGGGATGAAGGGAAATAGGGAAAAATCCCTGCCTGGGATGGTGAGGAGTTCCCAGAGGAGCTGTGGCTGCCCCTGGATCCCTGGAAGTGTCCAAGGATTGGGCTTGGAGCACCCTGGGATCGTGGGAGGTGTCCCTGCCCATGGAATGGGATGAGCTTTAAGGTCCCTTCCCACCCAAACCGTGGCATTCCATGAGAATCCATATTGGGATGGATTCCTGACCTCCTGCAGCCCTGACCTGAGAGGATCCAGCAGATTCCCAGTGGATCCCAGTGCTGGAATCTCTGTAGGAGCCACCATGTGCAGGGAAAGAACCCATCCCTTGGCTCTTCCCAATCCCACAGAAACCCATGGAATTCTCTCTGTCCTTTGCTCTCTTCACCCCTTGTACCTAAAATTCCCATTTTGGGCCCCCAGCTTTTCCTTGGGGTTCCAGCACATTCCAAATTCCCGTGCCTGGATCCAGGCTCCCTTTCCCATCCCTGCTGCACGGAGTGGGAATTCTGCCACAAGTTTTGGGGCTGAAACAGCTGCACAAGGAGGGATTTTCCCTGGAAAACCTTGGGGATGTTGGTGCAGGAGCTGCATGGCTGGGCCTGGGAGCAATGCTGTGAGCTGGCAGCAAACATTAAGCCCAGATTTTGGTGTTAAACTCAGCTTTGAGCCTAAACAACCCGAGCATTTCCATCATTTTATAGTCTCAAATAAAATCCTCTGCTCTGCTTTCACCCAAATTTAGGTGAAATTTGATTTCCTTTTTTTTTTGCTCTGAGATTTTGGGAATTAGGAATCATTTGGCACCGGGTAAGTTTGGGAATAAAGAATTTCTGAGCCGTGCCATGTTCCCAGAATCCCAAATAAATCCCAGAGCTGTCCATGAGCAGTCTCTTGGTGCTGAAATTTCGTTCTTTAGCCACAAAATCTTGCTTTTCCCTGTTTTTTTTTTTTTTTTTCCTGCCCCATTTGGGGCTCTTTGGTTTCTGGGAGCCTCTGGATGGGGCTGGTCACTCATTTTTCCCATCTCTGGTCTCTTTAGCAGGTGGTGCAATCTCAGAGTTGCTATGAAGACTCCTCTCCTCTCTTCCCTGTCCTCTTTCCTCTCTTGGCACCCCAGTGTGGCAACGCTGGAGCGCTCGGTCCGGGAGGACTGGCCCAGCACAGACTGATCCCATGGATTCAGGGAGTGACTTGGGGCAGGAATGACTCTGCAAGAGGGAGCAGCCTCCGGCCCTGCGGCTGCCTCTCCATGGATCAGTGGCCCTTGGCAAGGAGAAGGCTTGGACTGAGCTCCAGTGGGATTTGTGGGGACAAATCCCTGTCCCAAAGCGACCTGGGCCCCTTCCCTGCCGCTCCAGAGCCTCTCCACCTTTATCTCCTCAAACCTCTCATCATTCCTGGATGGAAGAACATCCCAAAGTGTGTGGTTTTTATCCTGACTGTATCCTGCAAACTCCCCTTTTCCACCTGGCAATTCCCATCTCGCTGAGCTGCCGCTGCTCCCGTTCCTGCTCAGCTTTTCCCGGGAAGCTCCGAGCTCCCTGCTGGGTGACAGGATCAGGGCAGAGCTGCTGATCCCAGGCCAGATTTTGAGGAATTTCCAGTGGGATATGAGGAGCTGAGGCCCCCTCTGGAATCCACCTTGGATTTGGTGTTTATTTTCCTGCTCTGCTGGTGGGAGAAGGAGCAAGTTTCGATCAAAAACTCATTTTCCAATGGTTTTTTTTTTTTCCCCAGCCTGTGATTCCCAAAGCTCTGCTGGAGCTCCCTCCTGTCCTCCCAGTGGTTTTGTTCCAGCTCTTCCCTGGGAGATGCTCCTTCAGGAATATCTGGGCTCCTCCTTCACTGGGAGATAAATTAAAACCAATTTTCTCTGAACTGAAACAGAACTTTTCCAAAGGGTTTCTGGTTTTTCCCACTTCTGGGTTAAAAATGGAAGCTGACAGCTCATTCCCAACCTTTTATTCCTTCAGGATTTCCCTGTAGGAATGGGAATGGCACTTCCCCTGCCCAGTACCCACAGCCTGGCACCTGTTATCCCACACCAGCATCCCGATAAAAGGAAATTTCATTCCTAAATCCCTTTTTCTCCCCCAGACTTTGGAGTTTTCGTTGCTCTCGGTATTCCCCCAGGTGGAATTTTTGGGATCATCACGAGGTGTTTCAATTTCCTGCCTATCCTGCAGGCATTAAAAGCAGGAAGGGAGTCATCAAGTGCTGAATTTGCAGCCACAACTCTGCAGGAGCTGCCCGAGATAGAAAAATGAGAGAAAACATTTGGAAATCAGAGCTTTTGAAATTGTTCAAAACTCGACATTTTCCTTTCCAACTTTGGGGACATTGGGTTCGTTCCATGACATTTATGACCACAAGTGTAAAATTTGATTTTTTGGGGGTTTTTTTTCTGCTTCTGGGGTGACTCTGTCCCATCAGAACCACCCTGGCTGCTGTTCCTGACCCCCTCAGGCTTAAAAATGCACAGGCCACGCTTCTGCAGGTTGGGGTAAAGCATTGAACTCACCCCAAACTCCATTTCCCCTCTCTTCCAGCCCCTCTGTACAGTGTAAATTCCCTGCATTCGTTCCCTTCCAGCTCTTCTTTCATTTCCTGCTTTGTTCCCATCCTTATTTTCTTTCCTGGTTATTCCCATCTTTATTTTATTTCCTGATTTCTTTCCCATTTTTATTTTATTTCCTGGTTATTTCCATCTTTATTTCATTTCCTGCTTTATTCCCGTCTTTATTTTCTTTCCTGCTTTTTTCCCATTTTTATTTTCTTTCCTGCTTTGTTCCCATTTTTATTTTCTTTCCTGGTTATTCCCATCTTTATTTTATTTCCTGATTTTTTTCCCCCCATCCTTATTTCATTTCCTGCTTTATTCCCATCTTTATTTAATTTCCTGATTTATTCCCATTTTTATTTCATTCCCTGGTTTATTCCCATCCTTACTTTCTTTCCTGCTTTATTCCTATCCTTATTTTCTTTCCTGGTTATTCCCATTTTTATTTTCTTTCCTGCTTTATTCCCATTTTTATTTTCTTTCCTGGTTATTCCCATCTTTATTTCATTTCCTGATTTTTCCCCATTTTTATTTTATTTCTTGGTTTATTCCCCTCTTTATTTTATTCCCCAGTTTATTCCCACCATTGTTTTCCTTCCTGATTTATTCCCACTTTTATTTTATTTTATTTTATTTTATTTTATTTTATTTTATTTTATTTTATTTTATTTTATTTTATTTTATTTTACTTTATTTTACTTTATTTTATTTTTATTTTATTTTATTTTATTTCATGATTTATTCCCACTTTTATTTTATTTTTTTATTTCCTGATTTATTCCCACTTTCTTTTTTCTTTTCTTTTCTTTTCTTTTCTTTTCGTTTCGTTTCGTTTCGTTTCTTTTCGTTTCTTTTCTTTTTTCTTTTCATTTTATTTTATTTTGATTTGATTTTTTTTTAATTTCTGATTTATTCCCACTTTTATTTTTTTATTTCCTGCTTTATTCCCACTTTTATTCTATTTTATTTTCTTTCTTGCTTTATTCCCACTTTTATTCTATTTTACTTTATTTCCTGCTTTATTCTCACTTCATTTCTTTCCCAATTTTCCCATCCTTGTTTCCTTTCCCATAGTTTTGTACAGTCCCAGCTCAGCTCCCGCAGTGCCCAGCAGTGGTGGTGGTTTTGTGTTTGTAAATAAAGAGGTACCTCCCATTTCCTAAAATCCAGGGGGAAATCTTGGCTTTTCCATGGAAATGTTGGGGTTTACATCCTGCTGGAATTTGGGAATCGTCCAAGCACCTCATGTTTGGGCTTTCCAGTGGGAATTGGGTTGGTTTTATTGAAGAGAAGGAGTAAATCTGGAGTAAAAGCAAAGCCTGAGTGCTCAGAGCTTTACTCAGGGGATGGAATTCCCAGAGAATCCATGGCTGCTCCATCCCTGGCAGTGCCCAGGGCCAGGCTGTCCCTGCCCACGGCAGGGGTGGGATGGGATGGGATGGGATGGGATGGGATGGGATGGGATGGGATGGGATGGGATGGGATGGGATGGGATGGGATGGGATGGGATTGAAGGTCCCTTCCCACCCAGAGCAGTCTGGAATTCCCAGATCCCTGAGTGCTCTCGGAGCCAGGCTGGGAAAGGGGACTGAACACGGAGCTCCAAGGGGGATTGGGGCTGGAAAATCCCCCCCTGGAGCTTTGGGAATAGATCCGGATGTTCGTTATGTGGGGAAAAACTTGGAAAACCAAATCCCTGTGGGAATCCAGAGCTGCTGATCAGGAGACTCTTGATTATGGGATGCCTTTTCCATGAAACTGTGGCCAAAAACTCTGGAGAACGTGGTTCCATAGCTCCGTAGAACTGGGGGGGGTTCCTCCGTGAGAAAACCTGGATTTTCCAGGGAAGAACACTTGAGCATTGTTCTTGGGGATGCTTGAGCACCGCACGGATCCCTCTGGAATCTCCTCTCTGAGCGTTTTCCTGGGATGGCAGCGTGGGAATGGTTCCTGCGGATCCAGCAGTGGAGGTTTGGGGTCGGATCCCTCGGGAATGGGGGCTGTGCGAGCTCTCCCAGCTCCCGTGGCTCCTTCCAAGGCTGGGAATGGCATCCAGAGCCTCACCCGGAGCTTTCGGAGCCCGCAGCTCCCAGGATTTGCTCGGCCTTCCCTGAGGGTTCTTCCTTGGAATGTTGGGGGCTGTTGTTGGCTGTGACATCAGAGCTGCTCCCATGGGAACGGCTCCAGGGCCTGGTGTGGACACAGAGTGATCAGAGCCAAACCAGCTCGGACCGGCCTGGATTCCCATGGATCACCCAGAGTAGAGGTTGGAATGTTGGGGTTGGATCTGGGGAGCACTTCAGACTCTGGGATGTGTTTGTAGCAGTCAGGACTGGGCAGGGCCTCCATAAGGAGCTGGGATTTGGGGATTTCCTTACGCTCCACAGCGTTATTTGGGAGATTCCAGCAGCGATTCCTGCTGTCAGTTTGGAGTTTGGTGGGAAAATTCAGCTGGAGCTGCTGCTTTTCCAGCGGAAATCCACCCAAAATAACGTGAGAGTTCTTACAGAGAGGGGAGAACTTCATCTCTTAAATTGCCAAATACACCCAAAACTGATGGGATTTGGGCGGAGCTGGATCGGATCCGATGGATCGGAACATCCCGCTGTCCCGTTCAAAGAACATTCCTGATGGAATTCCTGGGATTCCCGCCCTGCTGGATCCAGTAATGCGCTGCCGTGTCTTTTTTTAGTTGTGCCTCCAGCTCCACATCCGGGAGGCCTTTCCCTGGCAGAAGGATTAGATCAGGTGGGATGTCCGAGATATTCCTCAGAACCCGGCAGGTTCATGGAACAATTCCGGGCCCATTTGAGTGCTGAACTCTGGAAGAACCCCCGGAGATGGAGCACGGCCCCGTCGTGGCCATCCTGCTGTGCGCCCTGCTCTGCCTTCCGGCGGCGCTTCCCTCGGGATCGGAGCCGGTCCTGCTGGGGCTGAAGGCCCGGCTCGTGGTGAACTCCACGCCCTGCAGCGTCACCTGCGGGCTGGGCGTCAAGGAGGAGCGGCTGTGCGAGGTCAGCCCGGCCGGGGAGCGCCGCAATTGCTCCCTGGTGCGTTCCCGCTGCCTCAGCGATTGGATCTGCGGCCTCCGGCACCTCAGCGTTCCCGAGGGAAAACCCCTCCAGCTCAGCTGCCTCTCCCCGGACGCCGCCGGCCTCGAGGGACAGGATTTTGGCTACACCTGGAGGTTCGCCCGCGGGCTCATCACCACCAACGACCTCCTGTTCCATCCCTTCCGCAATCCCAGCCCTTCCCTGAGCTTTTCCCCGGCTCTGGAATCGCATTCCGGGACCTATCGCTGCGACGTGCAGGTGCTGAGCTCCTTCCAGCTCGTCAAGAGGATCTACTTCGGCCTCAGGGTGATCCCTCAGGATCTGGTGGATCTCGACTTCCAGAAATCCCTGACCTGGGAGCAGCAGCTGGTGGCCAACGGGGAGGAACCGGGAAATGCCACCGGCCCCAGAGAGCGGGAGCAGCAGCACTGGGAAGTGTGGGAGAAGCAGTGGATTTATGAAGTGCTGCTGGGAATCGGGAGCGGAGCAATCATGGGGATCCTGCTCAGCCTCGGGCTCTGCTGCTTGGGCCACGTTTGCAGGAAAAGAGCAGCAGAGAAATGAACGGAGTTTGATGCAATTCCCTGGCTTTGGCTCTTTATTAGGATTAGGAATTCAGGAATTCAGGCTGGGATTCTTGGGGTCATCCACAGCTGGATTTTGATGATCCTTCCCTTCCAGCTCGGGACACTCCATGGATCCCGTAACTATTTTAGGTGATATTTATCATTTATTTTCAACAGACACAGTTTATAACTGAATATTTTCGGCCACTTTGGAGCCTGGAAAATCAGGACAGGGCTGGAGAACCCGAGCTGGATTTCCAGCAGGTGCTTCCAGTGGAATTCTGGAATGATCCAGCTGGGATTTGGAGCCCCCTGAGCCACAGCTAACAGCTCCCAGCTCCTCTTTGTTTTACCTCGAGCTATTTGGTTTTTTCTTTTAATTTAACTTCCCATCCTTATTCCTGTCAAATTCCCTCCAATTTCCTTAAATTTCTCCTGCCTTTCCAAGAATTCTGTGGGATGGAGCTGCCCCAGTCAGGGGGTGAGAGGAATGAGGTTGTTTTTGAGCCGGTGTCGTTTCCCTCCGATCCAACACCTGCTCCCAGCACTGGGGACAGGGGATGCCCCACTTCCCGCTGGAAGTTTATTCCCTTCCATGACATCCTGGAAAAAGCATTTTCTGGGATATTCCTGCATGGTGCAGAGCAGGGAGCACCGGGAAGCAGCAGATGAGAGCTGGGGGTGTTTGATCCTGACTCAGAGCTGAGCTCATCCCTAAAATCTTTATGGCAACAGCTCAGTGCGATTGGGATCTTTCATTTTTCCTGGTGGTTGATGAGGGTAAACCAGGAGCTCTGGAATCCGTGGAGGGACCTATTAAATACTTTTTTTCCCCCCAATTTTCTTCCACATTTGCTGTTTGATCCCTTTTTCCCTGTGAGCTACAGGGACACCCAAATCCCGGGAAAACAACAGCGCAGCTCTAACATTAAAAACCTCAGCATTCCCGAGTTTTTCCTTTTACCAGAACGACACAAAAACACTTTAACATTGAAAAAAGCTGGGAATGGAGGGAAATCATTTTATTTGTTTGGATGAAAACAGACAGAAAAATGGGGTTTTATTTCTTTGGATGAAAACCAAACCAGGCACTTTCCAGAGCTGTTTTCCAGAGGGTTTTGTGGGTTTTTTTTTCGCTTCCTGAACATGGAAAAAATTGGGAATGACCCATCACAGCAGGCTGGGAGTTAATGGTCCAGAGCTGCCCCATCTGCAGGACCCTCTCTGCTCTTTGTCATGGAAATTTCAGCATCTTGGGCCCAGCTGGGATTCCCAAATCCAGCGGGATGAAAGCTCCGGCACAACCCTGCTCTCCCTGCTCTGCTGGGGAGGTCAGAGCGGGAGCCAAAAATCCCCTTCATCTTTGGATTGTGGGGTTTTTAATTTCTGAGGGGAGCCAGGTGCCCAGAGCAGGGAAAATGAATCCATAATTGGAATTTTTATTTGAAGACCGAGGGCTGGGATGGCTGCTGGGGTCCAGCTGTCAGAAGGGGCCTTTAATGGGATTTTTTTGGGGGGGTGTTCTTTGATTTTTGAAGGGATGTTAAGGACTGGGGGATGTTTATCTTGACAGGCTGAGGGCAAGGAAGGGAGAAGGCAGGAAAAGGAATAGCAGAGGTTGGAGCTCAGTGCTGAAGCAAAAACCCTTGGAAGAACATTCCCATCGCTCCTTTTTTCCATCTCTCCCTGCAAAATCATCTTTTCTTAATCACTGCTCCTGAATTCCCACCATAAACGGCAGGAATTTGGGAAAGAAGTGTCTCTTTCTGCTCTGAATTGGTGCCTGAACTTCTTTTTCCCCGATTTTTCACTGTCACCTGGAGGCGAGGATGGCACAGATTCCATGGAAACCCCAGGCTCCATGGAAACGCCAGACTCTCTGGGAACTCTGTGTGCTCCCTGTTCCCAGCAGGAGGAATTTCTGTGGTCCCAAGCTTTAGGAAGCAATCGGGAGCTTCCAGGACTGCTCCAGGCAGATCCAGGAGGAGCTGGGGGCACTGGGATTGTGGATAAATCTCTGGGAGCTCCTCAGGCTTCTCTCAGCTGAGTAACATCGGTGTAACTCATGGGATGGCAGCAAAAAAAAAACCCCATAAATTGATTTTGGGGCTTTCTCACTCCATCCTCTGCTCATGGAGCTGTTATCCCATTCCCTGATCCTCTGGGATAGAATTCCTGTTCCCACCTTTCCCTCTCGCTGCTGGTTTTCCTCTCCAGGAGAGAAATTGCTAAAGCAGGGCTGTCCCTGCAGGGTGACCAGGGGTGTCCTTGTGGAGTGACCAGGGGTGTCCCTGTGGGGGACCAGGGGTGTCCTTGCAGGGTGACCAGGGGTGTCCCTGTGGAGTGACCAGGGGTATCCCTGCAGGGTGACCAGGGGTGTCCCTGTGGGGGGACCAGGGATGTCCCTGTGGAGTGACCAGGGGTGTCCCTGCAGGGTGACCAGGGCAGGAGCTGCCCCAGCACAGCTGAGCCCGGAGCTCCGGGACCTTTGGGATCACCAGGGGCTGGGGCTGCGTGGGGCTCCTTCCCTCTGTCCATCCTTCCCTCTGTCCATCCTTCCCTCTGTCCATCCTTCCCCTCCTTCCATCTCTCCATCCTTCCTCCCTTCCCTCTCTTCATCCTCCCTTCCAATCCCATCAATCCCCGTTCTCTCCCTGCCTCTGCACACCTTAACCCCTGGGCTGTATTTTAGGAAGCTCCAAGTGGTTTTAAGGAGGATTCCAAGCCTTTTCCTCCGATGGGCTTTAAATGTGGATTTTTTGTCATTTCCCGAGGTCCAAATGCCGGATTTGCCAGGGCAGATCCTTCCCCGGGGCTCTTCCAAGCCCGGATCGATGGAATGGCAGAAGGGACTGCCCAAAACCGGGCTTAACAAACCCTGAGCTGCCCTGTCTGGAGAGGGACTTCCCTGCCACCACCTGGGCTAAAAAGGGCAAGGAATTGGCATTTAGTGGGAAAACTGCACATCAGGGCCCAGCCAGGAAATTCTGGGATTGGGACTGCCCAGGCTGGCACTGCTTTCTGTGGGATTGAGGAATTAGAGGCAGGGAAAATTCCCTAAAAGCACCCTCGGGATGGAACCGGCAGCAACAGCAATCAATTCTCGTTAACTTTGGTCAACTGCTTTACTGGGAGACAGAGATTTCAATCCCAACATCGATTCCCAACCAGTCCTGTGAGTGTCAGCTCAGCATTCCTGCTTTTCCCAGCCTCTGGAGTGCAGGGGGGCTCCTCAGCATCCCGCTGCTTCCTTGGGATGTCCGGCAGCCATCGAGCCTTGGAGCTGGAATCCAGAGCTGCTTCGTGGCTGGATCTCAGCCTCTGCAGCCCCAATCCGAGCCTGGAAGTTTGGCTGGATGAATTCTCAGTGCAGGGAGGTGAATCTGAGTCCAAATTTTCCTCGTTGTCGTAGCGGTGGCTTCCTCGAGTCTCCAGTTTTTGTTTTAATTTTGTCATTTTTTTAAAATTTCTTCTTTAAGCCCCTCTGAAATTGGATTTATGGACACCTCCATTTTTAGGCAGAGCTGCCTGAATTCGGGATTCTGGAAAAGTATCCCCTTTTCCATTTCCCCTTCTCCCCAAACAGAAAAGGAAGAAGCAAACAGGGTGACAAATCCACCCCAAAAGCACGTGGGACACGGGAAAACACGGAATGTGCACCTCACCGCTGAGACAAGTGAACACCAGAGGTGTAAAAAAAGCTTCTCAGGCTGGGGCAGAGCTCGATCCTCCCGTGGCTTTGTCTCCTTGGGCTGGTTCCTGCAGGATTTGGCTCTTTTTTGTGGGAAAAGGGATGGATCCTGTCCCAGAAATGCTCCGAGCTGGCTGTGGTGGGCTGGGTGTGGAACACGCTGCTGCTCCCTGAACTCCTCAGTCCCCGTCCCACCCTGGAATTCACTGTACAGAGTTAAAAAAAAAGTCAAATTTCGCAGTCTGGTTATCTCATACATGGCTTGATAAGGCAGAAAAACCTATGGATACAGTGGGGGGAGGGGGCAGTCGGCTGCAGAATTCCCGGAAAATTCTTCCTTTTCCTCGTTTTCCTTAAAAAACTTTTAATCGGTTAAAGACCCATGTCTCGTACGAAAGCTTTTGTTCCTCCAAACAAAAAAAAACCCAAACAAAATCTGATTTTTATTTCTTCCTCCCTTCCAACCACGAGGTCAAATCCTCTCCCCGCGGTGCTGCCCCGATCCGAAGTGGGATTTGCCAAACGTTGCGTTGTTCCCGCGGGATCGGGAGGAAGCGTGTCCGGAGCCGTGTCCGGCGCGCGGTCAGAGCTCCAGGGAGCTGATCAGGGCCACCATCAGCAGGGAGTTGGTGGTGATGACCACGGCGTGTGGCACCGGCCTCGTCCCCGAGTCCTCCACCATCATGCTCGTCCCTGGAAAAACAGGGAACAGGGAAGGAGTGGCTGTGGGGTGGCGTGGACACCGCGGGTAGCTTGAGGGGAGTGGGGTTTTATGGGGTTCTGTTGTGTTTGGCTCTGATAAAACTCCTGGGAATGCTGGGAGCAGGAATTTGGGGCTGGGCACTGAGAATTCACCCCCTGAATCGAGGGAATTTGCTGGAGCTGCGGCCCCACGGAGTCGGGGTTTCACTCTTAGTGGAAAACTGAAATAGTTTTTAGTTCTTCGCTCTCGGGAAGTTGGGTGTTGGGGGGTCTGGAGGCTGCAAATCCTAAAGCTGGTTCAGGGCTGGACTGAGTTTGGGAAGAGGAGCGGGGGGAAGGAGAGGAGCCAGGAATTCCTGTGAGTGAACAGCTCAAGGAAACTGAAAACCCATCCCAGAAAAGATCAATTCTGGAAAAGACCAATTCCAGGGTCTCAACATAAAACACTGTGGGAGGATGTTCCCCCATGGCCCTGAAAGGGGGAGAGGGATTGCAAACACGATTGGGCTCGTGCTGTGGGGGCATGGCTCTGGGGACAGCGCTGGGGAGGGACAGGAGGTGTCCTGGGGATGAGCTCCTGTCTTGGAGCTCCAGGGTCTGTGGAGAACCTTGGAAAGGGGAATTTTGGCATGGAGAGGGTGTGGTCAGCAAGGACAGGAAGTGGGTGGGGCCAGGGGAGTGGGTGTGGCCAGGGGAGCACGTGGGATGGGTGTGGTCAGAGATCACATGGGTGGGTGTGGTCAGTGGAGAGGGTGTGGTCAGGATCACATGGGTGGGTGTGGTCAGTGGAGAGGGTGTGGCCAGAGGAGCACAGGTACCGCTGTTCCGGAGGATGTGAACTTCTGCTGGGGTCCCGTCCCCGCCGGGTCCGGTCACCCGGATCTGGACAAAGGCGTGGGTGAAATCCTCAGGGATGGGGATGTCGATCCGGCTCTTGCTGGCCAGGTACAGGGTGGGGGCCGAGTGGGAATCCTGCCTGTAGAGCATCTGTGGGAAGAGGGAATGTTGCATTCCCGTTCCCTGTGGTTTCCTTGGATCAGCCCCGGGAGAAGCCCAGTCCCGCTGGCCGTACCTTGTACCCCGTCACTGCTGACTCGTCTACCTCGGCCACCACAGGGTCCCACTTGATGCTGACTGTGGAGCCGGAAAAAGTCCAGGAGATGTTCCCAGGTGGCCTTTTTGGTGCTAAGGGATGCAAAACCAGACAGGGATTCGGTAAATCAGGAAGTGAGGAGAAGGCTGTGCTGGTCCCACCCATCCCCTGAACCTCAGCAGGGTTGTCACCACCGCGGTGGGTTCAAAGCACATCAAACAAGGGCGCCAAGATCAAAATTTGGGTGATTTTGGGGGATCCTGTGGAAGGTGGAGGGGTCAGGGCTCACTCACGAGGTCTCGTGGTGGTGACGTTGGTGGAGGGGCTGGGGGGGCCAGTGCCTGCCCGGTTGTAGGCTCGGACTGACACATGGTAGTTGGTGTTGGGGTTCAGGCCGGTGACGTGAGCCGATGTCACCAACCCCGCCGTCCTCACTCTGTCGGCCGCCTCCTCCTTGTCCCCGTCCTTCCAGTACCGGATCTGGACGGAAAAGGACACGATGGGTTTAGGAAGGAGAGATCTGCAGGTCTCATCTCAGCCCATCCTGAAGAACCTTGGCTGTTGCTCTCCGTGTGTTTTGCTTGGTGTGTGCCCAGGAATGAGGCCACGGCCTCCTGGGAACAGCAGGCAGGAAAAATGGGATGATTCCCTCTTAATCTCTCCTGAGAGAGCAGTGCCAGCCCCATTTGAGCCACGTGGTGTGAATTATCCCCCACCTCTGGAATCAAAATGCCATTTCCTTTCACCTCACATGACCTGGGCCAGTTTTCCTTGCTGGGCTCTCAGTGTCTCCCATTCCCATTGGAATCTCCTACCTCATATCCCAAAAGCACTCCGGTCACTTCTCCCTGCTCCACGGGCTCCCAGGACACATCCATCTCCGAGGACAGGACAGACTTGGCAATGACCCTGTAAGGAGCCACTTTGGGTTCTGAAAGACAGGAATAAAATCCCTTTCCTGACTCTGGGCCCCGTCGGGAACAAAAGGTTTTCCCGCAGCATCATCCCATGGGCAGACAGCTGGTGGTGTGTCACAGAGCGAGGGGCAGGGATTTAGGGATTTAGGAGAACAAGCAGGGCCACAGCTGTGAGCTCTGGGATCTGTGTCTGCCCTGAGGCTCTGTGGGCGTCGGGGCCGGGCTTGGGGAATCGTCTCCCTGCGTGTTTGGAGGAGAAGATGAATGTGCTGGAATTGATCTTCTGGGAGCCAAAGGAATGTCTGAGCTCCCGGATGGACACAGATCTGCAGGGATCTGGCTGAGGAATGGTGGTTGGACAAAACGGGGAATTCGGAGTCTGTGCAGTCACGGAATGGTTTGGGTGGAAGGGACCTTAAAGCCCATCCAGTGCCACCCCTGCCGTGGGCAGGGACACCTTCCACTGTCCCAGGCTGCTCCAAGCCCCGTCCAGCCTGGCCTTGGGCACTGCCAGGGATCCAGGGGCAGCCCCAGCTGCTCTGGGCACCCTGTGCCAGGGCCTGCCCACCCTTCCAGGGAACAATTCCTTCCTAATCTCCCATCCAGCCCTGCCTTCTGGCACTGGGAAGCCATTCCCTGTGTCCTGTCCCTCCATCCCTTGTCCCCAGTCCCTCTGCAGCTCTCCTGGAGCCCCTTTAGGCCCTGGGAGGGGCTCTCAGATCTCCCCAGAGCCTTCTCCTCTCCATGCTGGACATTCCCAGCTCTCCCGCTCCTCTTTACCTTCCTCTGCCGAGTACACGATGGCTGTGAGGCTCTCGGGGCCCTCCCCTTTCCCGTTGTAGGCCTTGATCTTCACCTCGAAGGGGGTGTAGGGCGCAATGCTCTCGTTGCGGTACACGAAGTGCAGCGACTCCGCGTGCGGCACCCGCGCCCTCAGCCAGTCCTGGCTGCCCTTCCTCCGGAAGGACACGATGTACCCAAAGCCATCCCCATTCTGGTAGTCCCGCAGTGTCGGCTGGGAAGAGAGAGGGAGCCTTGATGCGTCCAACGCGGCTTTTGGCTCATCCAAACTGGGATGGCGGCGCTGATTTCCCGAAGGAAATGTGTGCTTGGTCCATCCAAACCAGCCCTTGGCTCAACCTCGTGTCCAAATTGGGATGGGAGTGCTGATTTCTCCCCAAAAAATGCCGCATATTCCCACCCTTTTGCCTTTCCCGTCCCCAGCTCACCGTCCAGGTGATGATGAGCTCGTTGGGAGCACCTCCGCCGCCGCCGAGCCCAGACGGTGCCACTGTCGGTGCTGTGAGGTCCCCAAAGAAAAGCAGAGAGCACAGGTTGGGTTCAGGAGGTGGGAGCGATGGAGATGGGCACAGACACAGCGCAACACCAGTGTCACCGGCTGGGACAGCTCCCAGGAAAGGGTTGGGCTCTGTTTTCAGCCATGAAAATCCCGCCTGGAATTCTGGCTTGTGCCTGACTGGGTTACGTGGGGGCACGGGACAAGGATTTGGTGTCTGAGGGGAGAAGGATGGAGCTCAAAAGCAGGGATGGGGAGGGGAGTTTTATTAAGAAGGAGCTGGTTTGTGTTTGGTGGGTTCAGAGCAGTTTTCCTGCTGTTGTCCCGTCCCTTCTGTCCAAGCAGCTGGACATGGAATGAACATTCCCAGCTGGATGCAGTGCTGGCAAGTGCAGCTCTAACCCTGCTCGTCTTTGACACAGAAATGGGCAAAAAGGCGGAAAATCCTGTGGTGGCCTCAGCTCCAGGAGCTCTCCAGGAGATAATTGATCCCTTGGGAGCATCCAGCCTTCCCTTCCCAGCGGGCAGGCACAGGGACCTGGGGCTGTCCCCACACCCACCTGCTTCCTTGGTCCGGATTTTGCTGGAGGGCAGACTGGGCTCCCCGATTCCCAGGATGTTGCTGGCCAAGACCCGGAACTCATAATCCATCCACGGGATGAGGTTCACCACCTGCGCCGTCTCCGCATTGCCCTCGATGTTTACGGGATCTGTAAAATCCAACAGCACCAGAAGGGAAGGAATAGAGCGAGGAGCAGCACGGAGCCAGGACTGGCTGGGGACCGGTGGCCTTGGTGTGTCACCAGTGCCACCAGTGCCGCCGTGGGGACACTCACTGGTGCGCATCTGCTTCCACTGGCTGGACAGGAGGGTCCGGGCCTCGATGAGGTACCTGGCGATGGGGCTGTGGTTGTCGAAGCCGCGGCTCCAGCTCAGCTGGACGCTGGTGTCACCGATGTCCCTCACCACCACCCCCCCGGGTGGGCCTGGAGGTCCTGGGGGGATGGGAAATGTGTCACTGAGATGGAAGATCCAGAGGTTTAACGCTCTGTGCATTGTGCAAATCCTAAATTCACATCAGGCCTTTCTTTTCTGGAAGCTGGAAAGCCTCACCTCCAGCTTTAGCCTCTGGAAATGCTCCTAAGCCTGATTGGAAAGGTTGGAAAAGACCTCCAAGATGATCAAATCCAAGTTTTGAGTGAAAATAAAACCCACTAAACTTTATCATGGAGATATTGGATGGTGAGGGGGCTGCAAGGGAAAAGCCATTTATCCTTGCACTGTGGCATTCCTTTGGGTTTGTCAGGAGCAGGGAACATTCCCACAGGAATTACCTCTGACGGTGAGCGTGGCTGACTCGGACGCGCTGTCCACCACGGTCTGGGCCGTGCAGGTGTAACGCCCCGAGTGCCGCAGCTGCGCGTTGGAGATGCTGAGGTCCCCGATGGCCTCCTTCTGCAGGGAACGGGAGAACACAGCGGGGACAGCGTCGGAAGGCGCCCGATCCCGGTCCGGAATTCAGCAGGGTTTGGGTTTGGGTGTTCGGGTTGTCGTGGAGGTGAAGAAGTGGGAGATGGGAAAGGATTCCCCCATGGGTGATGGAGCTGGATGGATCTGAGATGGATCCAGCCCTGACCAAGGCCAAGCCTGTGCTGGGTCTGTTTGGCTTGGGATGGTGATCATTGAGTGATCAATGAGTGATCATTGAGGGATCATTGGGCAATCACTGAGCGATCATTGGGCAATCACTGAGCGATAGTTGGGCAATCACTGAGTGATCATTGGGCAATCATTGAGTGATCATTGGGCAATCATTGATCAATCATTGAATGATCATTAAGGGATCATTGGTCAATCATTGAGTGATCATTGATCAATCACTGAGCGATCATTTAGCAATCGTTGAGTGATCATTGAGTGATCACTGATTGATCGTTGAGTGATCATGAAGTGACCATTGAGTGACCACTGAGTGATGTCTGCCTGCCTTTATCCGCAAGACTTTCCCTTTCCCCTCCAGTTTAGGAGGGGAGTGATCATGGAATCATGGAATGGTTTGGATTGGGAAGGATCTTAAAGCTCATCCCATCCACCCCAGCCACGGGCAGGAACACCTTCCACTGTCCCAGGTTGCTCCAAGCCCCGTCCAGCCTGGCCTTGGACGCTTCCAGGAATGTTGAGTTCACAACTCTTCTGGGCAAGGTGATGGAGTGGCTTTGGTGGGCACAAACACTCAAATAATGATGGAATTAATCTTCCATCCTTTTGGACGGTCCGGAATTCCCTCTGGACTCACCGCGCTGGCTCGCCGGTAGTGCCCCTCGGACTTGTCGAAGTCGATGGGGAAATCATCCAGGGACCAGGTGAAGGTGAGGTCCATGGTGGGGTCGTGGGACGCGTGGCACTGCAGGGTGAGGTTTTCGCCCACGTTGATGTCAGCACTGGATGGTGCCAGCGTGATCTTGGTGGCATCTGCAGGGAACGAGCGGGGAGGGCCGTTAGCTGCAAATATCCCATCCCAGTATCCAAACCATCCCTTCCCAACTCCCCATCCCGCTCCAACAGCTGGAGCTCCACAGGAGGAAGAGGAGGGATTAGAAAATGGAAACGCTTTTCTCAGGGGCCATTTGCTGGTGGGTCAGGCAGGAGTTTTGCTTCTCCACCTGAAATTACTTTGATTCCCCAATTCTTCTGATTTTTAGGAGTATGAGGAGAGGAGAAAAATAACATCATTCATTCTTAGCCGTTCCTGACTTGATTGACCCCAAATGAACATCCCTACCTCGGACAGAGAGGATTCCAGTGCTGTTGGCTTTGCCCATGAAATTCTCAGCAAAGCAGGTGTATTTTCCCTCATCGGATTTGCTGATGTTCTGCAGGATCAAGGTCCCGTCCGCCGTAATCGTCACCCTGCAAAGAAAGGGGAGCCACACAAAGGAAGGTGAAAAGATTCGCTCGCGCTGCACATTTGGGAATTTCCTCTGATTTTGGAGAAACCGGGGACAAAAACAGGCGGAAAAATATTATGTAAGAGTTTGCTAAAGAGGAAATTAGAGGAATAACAAAATTCAGGGATGCAGCAGCACATTTGGATCGTTGAGTCCAATCTTCTGGTAAAAAAAATAGGATTTTAGCTACATTTTCTAGGTGGAAGCTGACTCTGTGCCGCTACCTGCTGCTGTTGACCAGGAGTTCTGTCCCTTTTGTCCAGAGCACGGTGGCTTTCGGTGCTGCTCGTGGCTGGCACGGGATGATGACCTTCCCGCTCCGGGCTGCCGGGATCAGCCGCTTCACAGGATTTAGTCTAAAATCTGGAGCTAAGACTACAGGGATAAAAAAAGAGGATTAAGGCACGATTAGAAACCCTGCCCTGCGGGAATTTCAGCACCGTTTGAGTGGGAATTGATTTGTTGTTGGATGGCTCGGTAAGAGAAGCAAGGCAGAGTCTGGAGAGCGGGATGAGGGAGGAATTCCTCAGCTGCTGGGTGGATCCTGACGCCTGCCAGGCGGGAATTACGTGGGACGGAGCGATGGGAATGACCCTAACAAGTGCAAGGTCTTTGAGAGACACAACAACAGCTGCTTTGGAACATGTCGAGGATAATCTCTTCAATATCCTGACCAACGCAGACATCCAGCTTGCCTGAAACTCCTCCTGGAACTGCAGATGGAATTGGGATTTACCTGTTGGCCTCGGTGTGTTAATGATGAGCAGTTGGTGCTCAGGGCCTTTAATTTATCTCTGGCATCTCCACGAGGAGATAAATTTTTGGACTAACATGGAACAAGTTTGGCAGCAGCTCAGGTCCAGTCACCATTCACCAAAGCAGGCGCAATGGAGGCTGAACTCTTTTTTTTGGACCGCCTTCCTCCAAAAAAGAGGAATTTGTAATGGAAGAGCGGCTGTAGTGCTGCTGTCCTGTCCACTTCCTGTGGCTAAACAGAATTTTTTGTTCCCTTTCACAGAGAATTCACACTGGATTTAAAATTTAAAGGCTTGCAGAGAGTCCTGTTGAACCAGCAACCACTTCAGTGGTGAGCGAAGCAGTTTTTGCCTGCTCCCATCTCGCTGCGACATCCCAATATCAGGATCACATCAGGATATTAGGAAGAGATTTTTTCAGTGTCCCATTGGAACCCAGAGCTCTGGGAAACGAGGAATTACCTTGCACTGTTAATTCAGCGCTTGCATAAACTGTGCCATGCTTGTTCTCAGCCACACACTGATACATGCCAGAGTCCTCCAGGACTAGCTTGGAAAATCTCAGCTCTCCACCGCTCACTTCGATGCGGTTCTGTGCAAACAAGAGGATGAACCCATTAGATGAGAAAAACAAACCAAAAAATGGAACTCAATCCTCAGCTGGGTCAGGGTTGAGTTTCGTCACAGACTCCTCGAGGCTGGCCTGCTTTTCCAAGGGGGAAAACGCAGGATTTGCTTTTACGTCTGTGCGGTCACTCCCCCACATCGCCGGGCTCTGTTTGCTGAGGCACCTGAGCAGTGACATGCAGGTGACACCAAGACAGGCACGAGGCGCTGTTTGTCCTCCCTGCTGACCGGCCCTGAGTCCCTGCAGCTGCACGAAGCAATGGCTGGGATGGGGATCTGGGGATCGTGCCGTGGCTTCGCAGCCCGATGGGGGCACATGGAGGAGGGATGCGGGGTGAGAACCGGGGCTGGGATGCAGGAGCGAGGCAGGAGGAGGGGCTGGGGCTGGAGGAGCAGGATCAGAGCTGGCTGGGGGTACCTGGGACGTCAGGGGCTGCCCATCCCGCAGCCACCGCACCGTGGGCCGGGGTTTGCCGGAGGCCACGCAGCTCCAGCGCAGGTCGGACCCGATGTCGGCCTCCGTGTCTGAGATCACATCCAGCCAGTCGGGCTGGGCTGCAGGGGACAAGAGAGAGGGGGCAGAGCCGAGGAGCTCAGCTGAGAGGTGGCGGTGCCAGGCTGGCAGAAGGATGTCCCCGTGCCAGCGCTGCCGGCGCAGTTGTTGGCACAGCGGGATCTGCCACGGGAACAGCCCTGGCCTTTTGTGCAGCGAGAGGCACGGCCGGCTCCTGCTGGGCCCTGGCTGCACAAGATCAGGGCAGAATCCAGGGCTGGGGAATTGGTTTCTCTTCTTAAGAGTAAATGCAGCCATTCCTGAGTCATCAAATCATGGAAGCATGGAATGATTGGGGTTGGAAGGGAACTTCAAGATCCCCCAGTGCCACCCCTGCTGTGGGCAGGGACACATTTACCATTCCAGGATGTTCCAAGCCCCGCCCAGCCTGGCCTGGAACACTTCCAGGGATGGGGAAGCCACATCCCCCATGCCACCATCCCCATCCACCCTACGCCAGGGCCTCACCACTCTTACAGTAAAGAACTTCCTCCTGATATCTCCTCTAAACCTTCCCTCTCTCAGCTTCAGGCCATTCCTGAACTGCAGGAAAAACTGGGATCAGGCTGAGGTAACCTGGATGTGTTACCTTGGATGAAAGACACTTCCCTGGGTGAAGAACATGTGTTTGGATGTGTCCCCTTGGCTAAGGGACACATTTGGATGTGACCCCTTGGATAAGGGACATGTTTGGATGTGACCCCTTGGATAAGGGACACGTGTTTGGATGTGTCCCCTTGGATAAGGGACACATTTGGATGTCACCCCTTGGATGAAGGACACGTTTGGATGTGACCCCTTGGATAAGGGACACGTTTGGATGTGTCCCCTTGGATAAGGGACACGTTTGGATGTGACCCCTTGGATGAAGGACACGTGTTTGGATGTGTCCCCTTGGATAAGGGGCATGTTTGGATGCGTTACCGTGGATGATGATGCGGCCCTGGTGGGTGTCCCTCCCTTTGGCGTTCTCCGCCTCACACTCGTACGTCCCCTCATCCTGAAATCCCACGTGCTGGATCTGCAGCAGGGGCTCGCTGCCGATCCACTTGGAGGACTGCGGCCCATCCAGCTTCCTCCACTTGATCCGGGGAACGGGGCTGCGGAAAAGCCGATCCGGTGAATCGGGGCTGAACTCAGTCCTCACGTGGCCACCCCGGTCCTGTTCCCACCGGGCTTTGGCTTTAGCCAGTTCCTCCCTCTTCCCATTCCCCTCCTTCTCTGGTCTTCCACTGGAGAGAGGAGGTGTGGAAGTTCTGCCATTCTCTCCCTTTCTGCCTTTCCCTCCCCATCCCGATCCCAATCCCAATCCTGATCCACGAGGACGCTGCACTCACTTTCCAAAGGCGAAGCACTCCAGGGTCACCGCCTGCCCAGTCAGAGCGTAGGTGTCCGCAGGGAACCTGGCCTTGATGCTGGGTGCGAACTGCCGGGCATCTGCCACAGGGAAAACACCGCTCAGGGGACCTGGGTGACACCAAAATGCCACCCGGGGATCTCAAAGGGCAGAGGGACTTCCCAACCCCTTTGTGTGTTTGGGTGAGGGGACAGAGGTTTAATTTTCTTTTTCTTGCTGAAGTCCCTAGAAATCTCTTTATAAAACCTCAGGGCTCCGTCATTCCAGAGAATCACAAAATCTTGGGATGGTTTGGGTTGGGAGGGACCTTAAAGCTCATGCAGTCCCCCCGTGCCATGGACAGGGACACCTCCCACTACCCCAGGTTGCTCCAATCCATGTGCATCCAGGCCTTCCTCCTGTTTAATTCCCTTTTCCCTGCCCCAGAAACATCCTTTAAAAATAGAGAAACCCCACGGATGGGAAACAGGGAATCCTGGAGAGAGACCCCTGCTTCCCTCCCATCCCAGCCCATCCATATTTTTGAAGCTCTTAAGAGAAGCTGGAGGATGATTTGGGCACCATGGATCCCAAATGCTTTGCAGTGGCTCATTAATTTGGATTTTTCCTGTAGGAGTTGGCATTTTTGGGATAATCCAAGAGCACTGACCCTCCGCAGCCAGGCTGAGGCGGGAGAACTTGCTGAAGACGCTCTTGGTGATGAAATCCATGTGGCTCGTGGCAAAGCAGGAGTAGTTGCCCAGGTCCGAGGCCTCCGTCTTGGCGATGTAAAGGTTGCCCGTGGTCTGGGAGATGAAACGTCTCCCATCGACCGGGATGAAATTGGGGAATTCGTTCAGGAGCCACCGGTAGGATAAACCTGGGGGAAAAAGGAGAGGAATAAACTGGATAGGTTTGTCCTCCCAGCTGGGATGGACACAGTGGGATTCCAGGCTGGAATTGGTCCTTCCAGAGGGGAAAAAAGGGAAAGGCATCAACTGTGCCAGTTGTTGGTGTTTTCCTGGGTGCGATGGACCCACTGGGATTCCAGGCTGGAACTGCTCCTTGCATGGACACACCAAGTCCTGCCTCTGCTTTGTTGCTTTACAAACCCTGAATTAACCCCGAATTTCCTTCCCTGAATTTCCCAGAAAACCTGGGGGCCCCGTGCTCTGCTGTGCCCCCCTTACCTGGGTAGTGGGGTGGGGGGCTGCAGGTGAACATCACCCCCCAGCCCTCGGTGATCTTCACGGGGTCCCGCTCTTCCGCCGAGAATTCCTGCAAAACTGAACAGGCAGAGTGAAACCCAGACAGGGAAAAGCAACTGGAAGAACCTCTGCGTTTCCTCTGCCCCTCCTCGGGCTGGTTTGGGCACAGGGAGATCCAAAAATATCATCAGCTTTCTCCATAATACTCCAAATCCTCCAAATCTCTATGAAAGCACCAGGGGATGATGTGTTGGAGAGATTCCCTCCAGCCTATTTCCAGGCGGGCTCAGTTTAATCCCAGCCTAACTGTGGTTGTGTTTAATTTACCTGGTGGTGCCAAACTTACAGCCAAAGCGGAGCGAGGCTTCCCTGCTCACCACGGTGCCCCTGGAATTGGATGCCACACACTGGTAGGAGCCGGAATCCTTGGCTTTCACGGGGTTGCTGATCACCAAATCCCCGGCCACCAGCCTGTAGCGGGAATCCGGCTCCAGCTTTAGCTCCGTGCCGTTCATCTTCCACCTGCCGGGAGAAGCGGGAGCAGGGACAGGGATAAATCCCCACGGCCGCACCTGTGGGGCTCTGCCTGGTGGTTTTCCAGCTGGGGTAGTGTTGGAGGTGGATTTGGATCTCGTAGCTTTGGATTTTGTGCCCTGGGAGGGGTGGAACATCTCAGAATTGTGGGATTGTTGAGGTTCGAAAAGCCCTCCAGGATCATCGAGTCTGAGCTGTGTCCGATCCCCACCCTGAGCTCTGAGTGCCACATCCAGGAATCCCTTGGACACCTCCAGGGATGGGCACTCCAAACCTCCCTGGGCAGCCCTTTCCAACCCTTTCCATGAGGAAATTCCTGCTGATGTCCAACCTGAGCCTCCCCTGGCCCAGCCTGAGGCCGTTCCCTCTCCTCCTGTCCCTGTTCCCTGGGATAAGATCCCAAATCCCCCCGGCTGCCCCCTCCTGTCAGGGAGTTGTGCAGAGCCAGAAATTCCCCCTGATCCCCCTTTTCTCCAAGCTGAGCTCCTTTCCCAGCTCTTCACAGGACCAGGAATCTCACTCCCAAGTCAATAATTTTCCATATATAAAAGTGGAGGAGGCAAAGCAGAATTTGGGATGGATTTATCCCGTTCCTGGTGCAGAGGGAGCCCCAAGCTCACCTGTAGGTGGCGGGAGGTTTGGCCCGTGCCCGGCACGACAGGGTGACCTTTTCTTCTGCCGAGCCCTCAGGGAAGAGCGTGTGGGACGGCTGCTCCTCGAACACCGGCCCGTAGCTCCTCGTGCCGCTCTGGGCTTGGCACCAAACTGCGGGACAGGGGAAAACCCGCTCAGCTCCACTCGGCTCTTCCTAAAAATCCTCCTTTTCAGTTTTGTAGGGTGTCCCCGGCACCGAGGAGCAGAGAAGGAGCAATGTGATGATCGCGCCCCATCTGTCAGCACAGCCCCGCCCCGGCTATGGGAACACAACCTGTGATTCCCACCGAGCATCCCGCACCATTCCCGCCCTTCCAGAGGGACCGGCATTCCTGGGGACACGTGGAGGAAGGAGCAGGGACCTCCTGGAACGCCGTGTGCAGGCAGAACTGGAGCTGGGAATACCTGGATGTCCCGTTGTCCCTGAGGTTCCTCCTCTGCCTGTGCAGACTTTGCCTGGTTCGTTCTTCCTAAATCCCCTCCAGGATGAGGGAGGAGAGGGGAGAACCGGGACCTTCCCGGCTCTGAACACACCTGGCAGGTCCCCTCTGTCCAGCTCCTGACACCTCAAACCAGTTTGTTACTGGTGTGGAAACCAGAGCAAGGCACTACAAACCAGTGCAAACCATTCTGTTCCGTGGCTGGGATGAGCCTGAAGCTGCTTTTGGGGTGTTCAGACATGGATTTGACTCCGGTTTTGAGAATGGGGAGGAACAAGAGCGACAAAGGCCCCACCTGCCTTCTCCACGCCATGCCCGGGCCACCCTTTGGGGACAGTGTGCCACTGGGAAGTGCCAGCTGCCCTCCAGTCTCACACAAACAGCAAATCCCACCCAGCAGCTCCCCTTCCACACATGGGAACCCCAGAATCCCAGACTGGTTTGGGTGGGAAAAACCTTAAATCTCATCCCATTCCGCCCCTGCCGTGGGCTGGGACACCTCCCACAGCCCGGGGTGCTCCAAACGCGGCCGGGAAGGGACACGATGAGCGAGAGCGAGGCAGAATCTGCCTGGAAATCTCTGTATTGCAGGAACAGCCGGTGGGATAATTGCCAGCACGTCTGTCCTGCCCATCCCTGTCCCCCCGGAGACGCCTGGCCCTTATCAGGGAAGGAGCCACCAGCACTGATAAGCTCCGAGCTGCTTCCCCGGCTCCAGGATCCTTCCCTGCTCTGTAATTGAATTAATGAGCGTCTCCAACCCGCTGTGCCAACGCCAACCTGTCTCCTTCCCCCTGTAAATGAAGTGATTCCCGGGAGCGGGATGTTTTATGGAAGAGGCACTTCCAGCCGGGAGCAGCCTGGGATCAGCGGGAGCAGCCCTTGACCCGCAGCTCCCGGGGTTTGCCTCGCGCTCCGGCTGCTCCGGGAGGAGGCTGCAACGGGATGGGATGGGATGGGGTGGGGTGGGGTGGGGTGGGGTGGGGTGGGGTGGGAGAGGAGCTCTGGTAATTGGCTCTGGGCTGGGAGCAGCTGCTCCCCGTGTCCCTGCTCCAGGCAATTATCCCGGCTCCAGCAGCAGGATGGTCCCTGGTGCCACACAGGGAGAGGCAGCGAGCTTGGATTCTTTGGAATTAAGGAAAAGCAGCATTTCGGGGGTTGTTTCCCCTCCCAGCCAGCGCTGCTTTCCTGCCAGGGTGGTTCCATTTCTAAAAGAAAAGCTGGAAATTTCTCCCGTTCGGGTCAGTCCCAGCTGGAATAAACTCTGCTGACCAGGGGGGAAAACCAATCATGAGTTAATGGGGAATTAATGAGAAAGAATTAATTGTGTGCTGATAGATGAGTTAATTGTGCTCTGATAGATGGCGGTGACAGGGTCGAGGCCGAACAGCTTTAGTTTGGGGATTAATTAGGGAGCATAAGGTAAATAATTTCTATTTATTTAACAAATAAAATATCTATTGGTGCCACTCCCATCCCTGCCCTTTCCCATGGGATTTTTTATTCCAGTCGAGCCAAATCAGGCTCATCCTCCCTCCTGATGCCACCCAGAGCCCGTGTCCCTCTGCTGTCCCTTTGTCCCTGCCAAGGTTACGGCTGCGAGTGCCAGGCATTGATTTTCCCACTTGGAATCGATACCAGGAGTTCAGGTGAGTTTTAATCCACAATTCCAAGGTGCTGGGGGTGAAACGCTTGGATTTCACTCGTTAAACAAATCAGGGGTCGATTAAAGCACTAATTAAACAGTTACAAGGTGGGGATAAGGTTAAAATTAAGAACTGATAAATCCCAGAACTTCCGAGTCTGCTCTGGGCCAGTTCTCCAACCCCGGAATTCCCAATTTTTAACATTGCCAATGCAGGATCTGTCCTGGATGCTCTGGCCTTTGGAAAACAGGGAGAAGACAGGCACAAAATAAAGGTTTTTAAGCCAAATTTCAAAGGAGCAGAGGGACCTGCTGGGAATTTTCCGTGTTCCACCCAGCTGGGAGAGCTGGAATGATGGGAAAAAAACCCACCACGCCTCTGGAACAACCTTCAGTATTAGGGAAAATGATAACAAGCACCAAAATAATGGGAAACAGGTGAAAACAGAACAGCTGAAAATGAAGATTTGGAGAAGCATCTGCAGGGAGGTGACTCCAGAGCCTCCTTTTTGGGTTATTTTTAGGATATTTTTAGGAATATGCTGAGGGCCAGGCCTGGAAATCGCAGGTGTGCAGGAGGCTGCACTTGGCCTTTGTGCTGAGCCCAGCTCTGGAGCCCAGGAAAGGATGGATTTCCTCGGTGGAATGTTTTCCAGGCTGGATTCCTGGTTGTGAAGACATCCATGGCACGGCCCTGGAGCCTCTGGATCACGGGAGGGAGTTGGGCAATAAATGGCTTTGGTAGGAAGTGGATGCCCAGAATCCAGCTGGATTTGGGTTTTCTTGAGGAGCAGCTCTGAGGAGCTGAGGGTTTATTTTGGGTTATTTTAAACGAGCAGCTTTCTGAGGAACAAAAGGTCAGGGCTTGGATTCCCAGATTTTCCAGAGGTTTTCCCAAATGAACAAAGGCTGGGGAGAGTTTGGGCTTTTAGAGTTGTCTCTGTGCACTTCAGAAGCTTTAAATATTTAAATCTCCCTCCAGACTTGGAGGTTTTGGCTCCTTTCCCACTCCATAATGTTTCCCTGAGTCTCATCCATCCTTTTGTCCCAATCCCTCCTCATGTTTCCCCCATTTCTCCCTGTCCCAGCTCCCTCTGGAGCTCTATGGCCTCATCAGCCAAAGCTCAGTGAAAATCACCCTCCCAGGCTTCCCAGGGAGCGATTTTTGGGAGGTTTGCCCGAACTCAGGTGGTTGATGGGAGACCCCAACTCCAGCTCTGGGGCTGCATCGGGGTCAGGCCAATTTCCAAGCGGGATAATTGCCTCGGGATC
Source organism: Aphelocoma coerulescens (assembly GCF_041296385.1). Taxonomy (NCBI): domain Eukaryota; kingdom Metazoa; phylum Chordata; class Aves; order Passeriformes; family Corvidae; genus Aphelocoma; species Aphelocoma coerulescens. Next base: position 5,943,952 of record NC_091039.1, on the reverse strand, counting down.
CAGGGCAGCCCCCCCTGCCTGGGCCTCCTCGGGGATGTGGAGAACATTAAAAGGTAATTGGATATTTATAAGGACAGGCCAGCCGGCTCTGCCCGGGGTGATGGATTGGCTGGAGGACATTATCCGATCTCAGCCGGAGAGGAAATGTCTCCCTGCGGAAAAGGGACCTGCAGGGAGCAGCCTGAGCCTCCCCGAGATCCAGGGATGGGCCCTGAGACCTGGAAATCATCTCCCAAATCCTGAAATGGTCCCTGAGATCCAGAAATGTCCCTGAGGTCCAGAAATGGTTCCCAAAATTTAGAAACGGGATCTGGAAATAATCCCTGAGATCCAGAAATGTCCCTTAGATCTGGGATTTGTCCCTGAGATCCAGAAATGTCCCTCAGATGTGGAATTTCTCCCTGACATCCAGAAATGCTCCCTGACATCCAGAAATGCTCCCTAAGGAGCAGGGGGATCCTTGCAGGCGGGATATTGCCAGCAAGGCATCCCTGGAAAAATGGCTGTGGAAATTCCTCCTGCACCTCCCTAAATCTGGATTTTGAGAGGGGCCCGCGTGTGTCAAACATTCCTGGCCCAAAGGGGTATTGGGAACAGCCCATCCCAAACCTCCCGGAGAATTGGGATTGGGCACCGCCGTGGAGAGGCGGTTCCCGGTGAATCCCGGGTGATGTCCCACCTCCGCCAGCCCCTCCCGCCTCTCCCACGGGAATCTCTTACCCAGGAAGGTGCTGACGGCCAGGGAAGTGTGGATGAATCCAGCGGCGCCTCCCATCCTGCGCCAGGTCCTGCGGAGCCTCTACGGGCGCGTGGGGACGGCGGCCCTGGGGGGGGGGACACAGAGCGGGGTCAGCGGGGCCCTTCCAGCCCCGGGCATTCCATGGTGCTGCGATTCCAGAGGCTCCGGAGTCCAGCTGTGCCTCCCCGCTGGCCACCAGCCCGACGGAGAGTCACTGCAGGGCAGGATTCCAGCGGTGCCCGGAGCAGCGGGAGCGGCTGAAGGAGCTCTTTTTGTCCCCGATGGGACAAATCTGGGTGGGGAATTGTTGTCCCTCCTCCTTTGCTGTTTCCCATTCTCCCCCCCTCCTCCGTAAATGCTCCTTTCTAAGCGTTTCTGATGGAAAACACCAAGCCAGAAGCACACGGGATATTGGTGGGGGGGTGACGCAGGAGAAATAATTCGATTTTCTTGTGAAAATAATGAAGATATCGGGATGAAATTCTCGGCTGGTGAGGGTGGGGATGCCCTGGAACAGGATTCTCCATCCCTGGAAGTGTCCCAAGCCAGGCTGGACAGGGCTTGGAGCACCTTGGGACAGGGGAAGGTGTCTGTGCCCATGGCAGGGGTGGCACTGGATGGGCTTTAAGGTCTCTCCCAACCCAAACCAGTCTGGGATTTTGGGATTCTGTGACAAAGGAATCTTTAATTGAAAATCTTTAAGTGCCAGGGCATTTCCTGGTGGCCTTTCCAGCCTCCTCCACAGCTTCCTGCGATCCCTAAAGATCCCAAAAATCAACCCCCCAACCAAACCCTGAGCTCTTTGTGCAGCCCCTGCTCCCCGAACCCTCTGTGGGAGCAGCTCCACCTCCAGCACCCCTTCCCACAGAACTCCAGCGGGGATTTCGGGCTGGTTTATCCCTCTTTGTTAACAAAGCCTTTGGAAATGGTGCACAGAGCACTCCCCCAGCCCGGCAGAGCCTCATTTCCCGCTGCCCTCCCCAGAACACCCCGGTGAGGAGCTGAGGATGCTGCCAAGAGCTCCTGGGCCGCTCCTGCTGCTCATCCCCCTGCTCCAGCTGGTGCTGCTTCCACTCCTCTCCCTGCCCATCTGTCCGCCCCCGAGCCCCTCGGAGCAGGGATTAGCCCATCCCATGGGATGCTCTGCCCCCTCACAACCCCCCCTCATTACCAGCAGCGCTCGAACCGCACCTGAGCAAACAGCGAGAGCCCAGCTCTGCTTCCCGACCCCCTCCGGGCTGCAAAACCCGCCCGGCCTCTTTGTGTCCTCACCCAGAGAGAAGATTTTGCTACCAGCATCCCAAATCCTGGATCTTCATCTTGCCTGGGTCCCAGGGCTGGATCCCAGCACCGGGAGCAGATCCCAGCCCACCACCCTCAGCCCTGCTCGGGTTTTGTTCCCTGGCAGGCCCCAAAATAAAACTGGAGCTTCATTATCCCGCCCGGCCGGGGAGGAAGGAGCCCGCGCCAGGGGGAAGTGGCAGCTCCTGGTGGGAGAGGCACGAGCCGTGTCGGGGACAGGGAATTTGGGGACGGAGCGCAGCGGGGCGGGAGACGCTCCCACGCTCGTTGCAGCAGCCCTGGAGTGGCTCTGTCACATGGAGTCACTTGATGTCACCGAGAATCCTGCCCCAAACAGCGTCCTGAGCCCACGGCCCTGCAGCCAACACTGTCCCTTTGTTCCCCTGGCCTGGCCCTCCGCCTCGGGGACAAGGGGCAGCTTTGAGCCGCGCGCGCTGTGGGGTTGCAGGAGATGCCAGCCCCGCACTAATTAACGAGTTGACTTTTCCAAATCTCTGCAGTTCCCTTTCCTCGGGGTTTGTGAGAGGCAGGAGCAGCGGAGCTGTTCCTGCGCCTGCGGCTGCACATTAAACTCGGGGAGTTTTTCCTCCGGCAGCTCCAGGCCTGGCAAAGACGTGAGGGAGGAACAGGAATTTCTCTGAGCGCTGAGTCCGAGTCATTCTGCAGCTGGAGACTGGATGAGATAATCCCTGGGGATCCCGTTTGCCACCCTCCCGATTGCCACCCTCAGATTGTGCCTGAGGGGTGGCTGCTCCGAGCTCACACCTGGGGAACCCGGGGGTGTCTCCAGAGCCACGACTCGTAGCTGTGGATCCTGGATCCGACCCCAGCTCCCGATCCTGGATCCAACCCCCAGCTCCTTATCCTGGATCCGACCTCAGCTCCCGATCCTGGATCCGACCCCACCTCCTGATCCTGGATCCGACCCTCAGCTCCCGATCCTGGATCCGACCCCACCTCCCGATCCTGGATCCGACCCCACCTCCCGATCCTGGATCCGACCTCAGCTCCCGATCCTGGATCCGACCCCACCTCCTGATCCTGGATCCGACCCTCAGCTCCCGATCCTGGATCCGACCCCACCTCCCGATCCTGGATCCGACCCCACCTCCCGATCCTGGATCCGACCCTCAGCTCCCGATCCTGGATCCGACCCCACCTCCCGATCCTGGATCCGACCCTCAGCTCCGGATCCTGGATCCGACCCCCAGCTCCCGATCCCGGATCCGACCCCAGCTCCTGCAAAGCTTGGGAACACTCTGCATTGGATATCGAGCCCTGCTCTCATCCCTAATTAGGGAAGGGCCACCGGGAGCTGTTTTTTCCCCTCTTCCCGGGATATTTTGACAGCCACCCGAGAGCCTTCTGCTGTCCTGAAAGGGGATCTGTCACCGCCGCTAATGGAGGCTGTCACCGACCCCTCCGGGAGCGGGGCAGGATGGAAAACACCCCATTATCCCGTCCCTCCAGAGCCCCTGGGATCTGGGAGCGACCCATTAGCGGGAGGCAGAGTTTGGGAGCTCAGGGAGATTTTGAGGAGGGCTGGGAGAGGAGGAACTGCCTGGAACAGCACCCACAGCTCTGATTGTGGAGCCGCATCCTCTGGAGGATGATCCCAGTGGGATTCTGGGGAGGCCAGAGCTGGGCTTTGGCAGGAGATGCCGCGTCCGGCGCTCTCCATTACCGGGATAAATCAGTGTAATTCCATCTCCAGCACTCAGCGACCAGAGGAGCATTTGGGATTAAGTGGGGCAGCTCCTTCTGCCGCAGCATTCCCGAGGGGAGGATCGCTCCGGAGGGGGGCCGGGCTGGAATTCCTCCCGCGCCTCTTTTATTCGGGATCGTGGCTAAAGCTGGAAAGGGCAGGCGTGTGATGTTCCCTGGATTCTGATCCTCAGAGCCTTTCCGAGGTTGGGGACATCGTGTCTGTCCCGGCACAGCGGGGCTGGGGAGGTACAAACGGGTTCATGGTCACGGGTTTGTCCTCCTGGAAATCCGCCTGTGCTCAGGGATGGGTTGAGAGGAAAACTCTGGGTTCAGCCTTCCCAGAGCTTTTTTGGGCTCAGATCTGTCGATGGCTCCAGGTCCTGCAGGAATTCTGGGCCACTCCAAACCCACCCTGAGCAGCCAAGTCTCCAAAGGAGGACCAAAAGAGGGGTTTGGGGTCTTGGGGTGTAGCTCAGCCCCCCCCCCCAGCTTATCAGTCACCCCAAACAGACCCCAAAGTGCAGTTTGGGGGCCCCTGCTCCCTGTGGGGGTCAGGACCCCATGTCCAGGGGTGCTGAGGGTACTGCTGTTGTCCCCAGCCACGAGATGTGTCCCCAAAACACTTCCGGAACGTCCCATGTCCCTCTGTCCTGCCCAGGTGGGTTTGGATCCACCTTGGAGCGATGGGAAAATCCCAAAGGATGAGGAGCAGCGGGAGCCACCAGCAGCACCCTCCTGTCCCCATCCCTGTCCCACCGTGTCACCCCCTCCCAGGGCAGAGCCCGCAGGGTCACATCGTCCTGTCCTGGGCTCGGTGCTCTCTGTCCACAGCCCGAGAGCCGGGAGGGGACAGAGAGGGGACAGAGAGGGGACAGAGGGGACAGAGAGGGGACAGAGAGGGGACAGAGGGGACTGGCAGGAGGGGACAGAGGGAGGGGACGCCGAGGGGGCTGTCCCCGGCCGGGAGCACAGCGGCGCTGAGGCCGCGGGAGCAGATGGCGCTCCCAGCCCCGGCTCCTTCCCTGCTGCGGCCGGAGCCGGGACCGGCTCCAATCCACACGGATTCGTCATTTCCCGGTGGGCTGGGGGTGGCACAAAGCGGGGACGGGCTCCGTGTCCTGCCTGTGCCCTGAAGGGACAGCCCTGGGCAGGGAGATCGTGCCCAGGTGGGGTGGGTGAGCACAGGGGTCCCCTCTCGGGCTGTTCCCGCTGTTCCCGGCGTTCCCGATGTTCCGAGCTGGGATCCGCTGCCGCTTTGGGGTGCCCTGTCCCCCCCGAGCTGTGACCTTTGTGTCCCTGTCCCTCCCCTGCCAACCTCTGGCTGGAATTTTTGGACTTTTAGGGAGGGAATGGAGCAACAAAATCCCCCTTCGGGCGTGGGCACCGCCCCACCCGCTCTGCCGCTGCTGGGATAAAAATCAGTTGGATTTTTGGGACATTCCTAGGATTTTGGGGTGGGATTGGGGGTTTTTTGGCTCTGGTCCCTTGGAGTGCTGCAGGGCACATCTGGAGCAATTCTGGGTCACCAAGTCCATGGAAATTAAAGAGCTCCTCCCTTGGACTCGGAGCACCCGGAGCGATGCCGCCCCATCAGATCCTGCAGGGCCAAGCCCAACACAGGCCTTAATTAATTTTTTTCCAGGGATCCAGCAAGTTTTAGGATTCGGTGGCTGAAATGGGTGGAGGGACAGAGCTTTGTGCGTGTGATGGTGCCTAAATCCCCTGGGTGGGAAAATCCTGCTGCTCTGACCTGCCCAGCTCCGAGCTGCTGCTTCCCCTCCCAACCCCTTCCCGGAGCTGCTTCTCCAGGAGCATTCCCGAGCTCTCCGCTTGTTTTTCCCGACTCCCAGGAGCGCTTCCAGCGGCGGGGAGGGGCTGCAGCGGGTCTGGAGCAGGTGGGGAGCTATTTATACCTGTGCCACATCAGAGCGCCGCTGACGCCACAGGGAGCGCGAGTGGGAGGGCGGGCGGAGCCCAGGATAGTCCCGGCTTTAGGCTGAGCTCCCCGGAGCTGATCCAGGCCTGGAGAGGGCAGTGGGAAGCCGCAGAGGGAAGCTGGAGAGGGGAGGTTTATTCCGGGGACGTGAGCTCAGCTCCCGGCCCGTCCCCGCTGCCTAAAATCCCACCCGGCCCAGCGCCTCTTCCCGGGCGATCCCGCAGGAACAGCCGGGATTTCCCGGGAAAAGGGAACATTTCCCGTGCTCGGCAGCGCCTGGAGAGGGGTTGGCAGCACCGGGAATGTGCCTGGAGGAATATCTGGAACTTTAATTGCCACGATCAGCATTAACCGGGGTTTGGGGCGGACGTCGCCTCCCAAATTCCCTCTGGAATCACCCCCGGGTGGATTTTCAGACTTCCAGCCTCATTCCAGCTGCTCTGGGCTGAGCTTTCCATTGAAATCCGAGTCTGGAGGGAGAGTTTGGAGGCGCAGCCTGGCTTAACACCCCGTGCCCGAGCCCAGCGCGGGGGAATTCCCTTCCCCAGCCAGAATTCCCTCCTCCCTGGGGGCTGGAGATCCATGGAAAAGTCTCCTGGCTCTTTCTGCCGGTCCCCTTTGCTCTGTCACCTGCCCAAGGCATCAGGGCTGGGCCACCCGGGGCTCCCGAGGTCCCGCTGGAGGTGGCCCAAGCCCGGAATCCCCAGGAGCTCCAGCTCCAAACCCCTGGGAATTTTTCGAGGTATATTTGCAGAGGATCGGGCAGCTCCGGTTGGATTTTGGATTCCCACCACCCCTGGGAGGCACCAAGGGGGGAGATGGGAACGGGTTTGTTCAGGGGGAAGAAAAGAGAATTAAAATAAAAGAATGAAAAGGAAAACCATGATAATGAAGAAACAATAATGATAATAATGATAATAATGATAATGATGATGATGATAATAATAATAATAATAATAATAATAATAATAATAATAGTAATAATAATAATAATAATTTAGAAAGGGAAACCCACTGACTGCAAAGCTCAGATCCAAAATTCACTCTGCCCATCCCAAACTCCCTGAAACCCCATCCCAATGCCCCTGAAAACCCCATCCCAATCTCCATGAAAAATCCCATCCCGAGCTCCCTGAAACCCCATCCCGAGCCCCATGAAAACCCCATCCCGAGCTCCTTGCCGGGGTCTGGAATCCAGTCCCGATCCCGGGAATCCGCGGCTGCGCTCGGCCGGGCCGGGAGCCGCTCCCGGAGCTGTCGGAGCCTCGCCGGGGGTGCGGTGAGTTCCAGGTGGCCGCGCGGGCTCTCGCCGTGCCCAGCGCCTGCCAACCGCACCCACCGGGGCTGGTGGCACTGCCAGTGACAGGGACAAAGCGCCACGGGCAGAGAAACCCCGGCGGGGCTCGGCCTCTCCTCAAAGATCCCATGGATAATTTGGATTTCGGGCACTTCCAACGCGCCCGGCGTGGCTGAGCAGCTCTAACGCGGGCTCAGCTCCACGCGGGTTCCCATTTCCACGGGCTGCGCATTCCATGCGCTGTGTGCGGGTGGGATGAGCGTGGGGGGGAATCCTAACGGCGCCCTTTGGGTTTTCTGCCGTTTAGGATTTACTTGTGGTGAATCCGCGGAGAAAATTCTAACCCGGGCCACCAAATCCTCAGGAAATATTCCAAAGGGACAAAAGCGGCCACTCTGTTCTGTAGGAATTAATCGGGGGATGGAGAAGAGCTGTGGGAACCCTTTGTCTCGACCTACCTGAGCCCCCGGTGCAGCTGGGCTGGACAGACACCTCCCCTCCCCCCCCAATCTCCCGTTTTCTGGAGTTTTGGGGAATTCTGATCAGCCCCTGGAAAGCTCCGATATTTCTGGAAAGTTTGGGATCCGCTGCTGAGCAAAACAAGAAGGTTTTGCGGTTGTGTCGCTGTGCTCAGTCCCAAACACCCGACCTGCAGAGGTTCGCTTTTTGATCCTAAGTCTCCTGCAAGACCCTGAGCTCCAGCTCTGCGCCCTCAGAATTCCTTACGGATCCGCCTGGGAGGAACAGGGCCGAGCTCGGGCTCTGGGAAAGCCTTGGGATTGCTCTGGGATGCAGCAGCTGCCACCTCCCATCCTCACAGCAACCGGTGTTTCCCGGGAGAGACGCGATCTCCCGGGAATACGCCCCGGTCCAGCCGCGGGAATAACGCTGGGGGCTAGTGGGAGAGGGGCAAGCCCGGGGCAGTTCTGGGGTCAGCGTGGGTGGGGTGAGGAGGGAGCTCGGGGAGTTTTAGGACACGAGAAGGAGCCCCAGGAAGCCCCTCCCCAGCCTTCCCTGCCCCCAGCTGCTTCCCCATCCCAGCGTCCATCCCTCTGGGAAAGGGGGCAGAGGGGTGCCCCGGTTGTGGGGTGGCCCCAGGCCTAGGGCGCAGGCCTGGGGTGGGAATGGATCCGTGGCTTTGTGCTGGAATCCCCAGAGCCCCGAGCGTCCCTGACACAGCCCCAGACACACAACCCCCCCCGGAGCACCCCCAAATCCCACCTCTCCCCTGGGATCTGCCCTCAGGAAGGTGAATTGGGACATCACGGCGTTCCTGGTACTCCCTCCATGGAGAGGAGGCTCTGGGGCTGCTCAGGGCTCTGCCAGCTCCTTCTGCGGGTGCTGAAGTAGTTCTGGGCAGCAGAACCCCCTGTGGACCCCGCAACCCCGCGCTGGAAGTGCCCGACCCTACAAACGCTCTCCTGAAGTGCCTCAGGCCAGAACGCGCCGGGAAAAACCTCGCGACAGTCGCTAAGAACCGAAATATTCCCCGATTCTTCCCACGAGAGACATTTCTGCTGACGGCCGCCCCGACCTCGGCCGAGCAGCGCTGCCACAAGTGCCGCCGCCGCGGCCCCCCCGGCTCCCAGCTCCACCCCCGGCTCCTCTCCGGCGCGGGCACCGCCCGGCCCGGATGCCCAAACCACCCCAGCTCCTGTCCCCATCCCTGCCGAGCCCAGCGGGACCCCGCAGTGTCCCCGCGGCCGGAGCGGACCCAGCGCGAGGTGGCTGTGCCGGGAACGATGCCCTGAGCCCCGGAGCTTTCTCCATCCCTCCGGGATGCAGCGGAGCGGCACAAGGCGCTTACCTGGGGCGGGAGGGCTGCGTGGGCATCAGCCGGGGGCCCGCGGGGCCTGGCGGCTGCCGGGGGCTGCGCTGCGAGGCAGCGCTCGGCTGGTGGCTGGCCGAGTGTGGATGTGTGTGCCCAAAGCCACTGCAGCATCTCTGCATTAGGATGTGCTCCTCCCTCTCCTCCCTCCTTGCGTGCGCGCTCCCTCGCTCGCTGCCAACCACCACGCCGCTCCCTGGAGACGGGGAATTATTATTTCTTTTTCTTTTTTTTTTTTTTTTTCCCCCCCCTGCTTTTACCTCTCTTGCCACAGCGCGAGGAGCAGGCGGGCGGGCAGAGCGGCTCGGGCATCACCATGCATAATTCATCCCGCAGCCTCCCTCCCGCCTGCTGCGCCCACCGCCAGCCCCCGGCAGAGCCCCCTCGTCTGCTCCGAGCGCCGCCGGCTCGCCCCCGTCCCTGGGGCCGGAGCAGGTGTGGGGCCGGGGGGTGGTTGGAGGGGTCTGAGCCCCTCTCTGTGGGGTGGGAGCAGGGGAGGGAACCCCCCCATGCCTGTGTGGGTCTGGGTGTGCGCACCCCCCGTGCCTAAATATATCCGTGGGTTACACAATATCCATAATTATACAATCTATCCACGGATATCCAGGGATATCTGTGTCTGTAGGTACCCAAGGCTGGGATCCGCGCCGAGGAAATCGCTGCACGGCCAAATTTTGGGATGCTCCGGCTGTCGTGGGTGGTCCCCGAGCTCCCGCGAGGGGAGGACGGGGATTCCTCACAGTGACGGAGCGCTGGCTCGGGGCAGGGGATGACAGCGTGGTCACCTTTGGGTCACCCTTGGGGTTTTTGGGTGTGCCCGAGCCCCCTTTGGCCGTGGCTGTGCCCCGAGGGGCTCAGGGTTTGCCCCAGGGAGCTGCACCCAGCGCCTTTCCCGGGAATATCGGCAGCTCCCGGCTGTTCTCCGGCTGCTGGGGGAGGTCCGTGTCGGGCGAGTGACGCGGAGGGAGGTGACAGGGACACTTCGGGACCTCCTCCGTGTCCCCCGGCAGGCCCCGAGGTGCGGGGGGATGCGGTGCTCCCGGGCTGGGAAGGTGCCCATGGTGGGGGGCGTTTGGTCGCTGCCAGGCTGTGGGAACGGAGGATTTGGGAATGTGCCAGGGACCCTCCGTCCGTTCCCAGCTCCAGCCCAGACCTGTTAACGGTGTCGGGAGATCAGCGGGCACCGGGGCTGGCCGCAGGTTAATGGGCTGCAATTACAGAGGAGTAATTAAGGCATTATTGTCTCTATCGATTGGCAAAACTCCCGCGGCCCGGACTCCGCGATGGGTGCGGGCAGGAAGGGGACCTGCGGGTCCCGTGTCGCTTCCCCTCGCCCAGTTTGTCCCAGTTTCGGCTCCCTGCTGCCAGTTTTGGGGTGAGAAAGGAAGAACAGGGTGCGAGCCGGGCCCCCAGGAAAAGGCTGGATGGAGGGAAATCCAAGGGAGGAGATGAGTCCTGTCTCAAAGGAGGGAGGGGCACCTGCCCTTTGTGCCCTCCCCTCTGTGCCTCCCCACCAGCAGCTCTGCCAGGGTCTCTGGGCAGGGGACAAGGACAGCAGTGACCTCTCGGGTGCCAAAGGCAGCGCTGTGGGAGGGGGCAGCTCTGTGAGGAATCCCGTGGATATTCCCAACGCCAACAGGGCAAGCTCAGCCGTGGGAACGGGCTGGAGCTGCCTCCCGGAGGAGGAGGAGGAGGGAAGCCGGCATCGATCCGGTCCTGCCCCCCCGGAGGTCGGCGACGATGCCGGTGTCACTGCCGGGCCATCAAAAGCGACAAGGGCCAGCGAGCGCGGGTCTGGCCCGGATCGATCCCGAGGATCAGCACGGTCCCGCCGCCGCTCGCTCCAGGCGGGATAAAAGCCCGACGGGAATGCTGGAAGCAGCCCTGGAGAGGCTCAGACCTTGGGTTTGGTGCTTCCAGCGGCTGCGAGAAGTGGGAATGGGGGATTTGGGGGATTGGAGGAGTCGCCGGGTTCCAGCCAGCTGGAATTCCTGCACCGGGAGCCAAGCGCGATTCCGCAATTCCATCCTTCCTTGGGGCAGGGACTGAGGGCGCCTCCATCGCGCTGGGAATGTCTCCACTGGGCAAAAAGTGCTTTTTCCCCTCTCTGCTGTTCCTGGAAATGCTGGGAAGGGGGCGGGAGGAGCCCCCCCTGCAGCAGGAAGCACTCAGCCCTTCATCCTCTTAGCCGGGCCCGCCGCAATTACACCTCAATTAACCAAATTACTCCGCCGCTCCCCCTCCCTCCGCCCCGGGGAGCCTCTGCCGGGAGAGGGATGGATCCCGGCGAGAGCCGCGCTTGGCTGCCGGGAACGGGGGGCTGGGGTCAATCCCACATTTTCTGAGCCGTGGGAGCTTCTCCCCCAGGGATTGCCGAGGGTTGAGGGGCTGAAAATGGTGCTGGAGAGGATCCAGAGCTGCCTCCGAGCATCCTTTCCTGGTCAGGGAGGGAATTTTGGGAATGCTGGGCCCCGGCACAATACAGGCTCTGGTGCTGGGTGGGATCCAGAGCTGATCCAGCTGATCCAGTATCCTCCTTTCCTGGTCAGGGAGGGAATTTTGGGAATGCCGAGGACCAGGCTGTGCTGCTTTTCCCTCTTGGAATTCGACGGGAATGACTCTTGGGCTCGGCACGAATTTTGAACCATGTTTTATTATATGTTTAGTGTTTTCTCTATACAAAAAAAATCCAGTCTTTTCTTTTTTTTTCCAGTGATTCAAAAAAAAAAAAAAAGAAAAAGAAAAATAAAAGAAATCTGAGTAGTTTGGCTTTCTCTCATCTCTCATGCAGTCGGTTTAGAAGTCCTTAAATTAAACCCTTTTATTTTTCCCCTCCAGTCCATAAATCTTGCTGGAAACTGAATTTTTACAGCCTCAGCTTGACGTTTCTCACTGGAACAGGTGGGGTTAACGCAAAGGTGGTGGTTTTATTTTTTCCTTTTTCTTCGCTGTTTTTTTGGGTTTGTTTTTTTTTTTTTTTTTTTTTTTTTTTTTTTGCTTTTTTTTGCTTTAAAAAAAAAAAAAGGCAAATAAATACACGGAATACTTGAGACCAGCCGGGAGGTTGGACAGAGAGGACGGACGGAGCACGAGATATTTACAAATTAAATTAAAACAAAACAATCCCGGGACTTTCTGTCGGATGTGAGCGGGAGGAACGGACATTGGGAATGATATTTGGGAGGGGGGACTCCGGTCTGGGGGTCTGACATGGAAATTTGGGGGTTTGACATGGAAATTTGGGGGTTTGCCATGGAATTTTGGGTGGTTGCCATGGAATTTTGGGGGTCTGCCATGGAATTTGGAGGGCTGACACGGGATTTGGGGGGTTTGCCGTGGAATTTAGAGGTTTGACACAGGATTTTGTGGGTTTGCCGTGGAATTTGGAGGTTTGACACAGGATTTTGTGTGTTTGCCGTGGAATTTGGAGGTTTGACACAGGATTTTGTGGGTTTGACACGGAATTTTGGGGTTCAACGCGGACTTTCTAGGGTTTGACGTGGAATTTAGGGCTCTGACACGGAGTTTTGGGGGTCTCACATGGGGTTTAGACAGCGTTGAACAACCAAACCCCAACGCCCGATGCGAGGACACGGAGACACAGGCGAAGGGCGCTACTGATGCCGTGGGTGGCGTTGGGAGGACCAGGAAAGCATCGTTATTCTCGTTAATAAAACAGCTTTTAGTGCAAGAAATCGGAGGTGTCTCTTTTTTTTTTTTTTGTCCTTTTTTGTTTGTTTTTTTCCCTTAATAAGGTTTTCTCTTTTTTTTTTTATTGCTTAACTGAAATCTTGGTTGCTGCAGGTACACGGAAAGCCTGGGCCCAGGAGGTGACGTCGCAGGTGGCACTCGCAGCTCTGCTGGGACCTGTGCGACGAGGAGAGGGTTTGGGGTGTGCCAGGATGGGTGGTGGCGTTGGGATGTGCCAGGAAAAGTTGGTGGCACGGCTGGAATGAGCTCTGTGGTGGCCTTGGGTGACACTGCCCAGCTCCTCCCTTCTCCACCTGCTCTCCCTCAGCTCCTGCTGGATCTCCCAGATCCGAGGTGACACCTGGATTTGGGATCTGTCACCTCCAGGAGGGCAATGCTGGCAGCGGGGACAGCGTGTCCTGGTGTCCGGTTGGGTTTCTCCGAGGAGGATTTTGGGGTTTGGACCCAAATTCCGGCTTTTCCTGCTGTTTTTGTGCCTCCAGCTGTGACGTCACCTCAGGGAGAACGGGAGCAGCCTCCGGATCTGGGAAGCACAGCGGTATCCTCTCGTATCCCGAATTCCTGGAGTTTCTGTCAGCTGTCCCAAGGCTGGGTGCATCTCCAGGACGTGGATGAGGTGTTGGCTCGGAATGTTGTAGGAACAGGACAAATCTGCACGTTCGGGGTGGAGCTCAGCTCCTGAGGGTGCTGGAATTTGGGGTCTGGTGCTGGAATTTGGGGTCTGGTGTTGGAATTTGGGGTCTGGCTCTTCCCTTTTTATTTATGAACTAAAAGTTGGCTCCTAATTTAAACCCTTGATGAAGGAAGGGTTATTTCTTCTGGAAAACCGGAAGTGTTCCCAGAGAGGCTGTGCAGATCCCAGGGAGGGGTCGTTGTCCCTGTGGTGGGAATGGGAGCATCTCTGCTCGTCCTGGGGGTCACTACAGCAATCAGGACAGGAGGTGACCGGGATGTCCCCTCTGGAGAGGGGAAGGAGCAGCAGAGCAGCTCCCAGGAAGGGGGATTGGGATCAGGGCGGGGAAAGCCCCTCGGCACCACAAATCCTTGTGTGGATTCTCCGTCCATCTCCTGCTCCAAGGAGGCTCCCCAGGACACGGTGTGGGTTCATCCCAGCCCTGTCTGGTTTTTTGGGATCTGTGGGGTCACCCTGCGAGCGCTGTGGAAGGTTTGGGGTCAGGGCTTTGCTCCCCATGCAAACCTCGAACTTTACTCAAAGGCGTAACAGATGAGAAGCTCGGGATGAGTTTTTAACCTGAATTTTCTTTGGGCTCCAAAACTCCAAGGGGGAAGTTCTGAAGAAATGTCAAAATTTCTGCTAAACCTTAAAAATGTTGAGTAATTTTTACACTGAGCTGAGACAGGGCTGTGAGTAACTTACACCGAGTTGTTTGTCCACCTCTGCATCTCCTCCCTCTTCTCATTACTCAAAGTACCCTGGGGGTAGGACTGGGAATTTTATGAGGGAATTTGGGATAAGGTTGGGCAGAGTCCAGCTCCTTCCCATTCCTCCGTTTCCAAAGGGATGCTGCGAGGTTTCCTCAGGGATGAGGCGGCTCGGGAACACGGGTTTTAATGGGAATGGCACATCATGGATACCCGACACGGACCTGCTTCCAGCAATCCCGGCCAAATTCCCGGAGGTTTGGAGGTGGTTGGTGGTCCCTGTCAGCTGGGCCACAAAGCAGAGAGGACTGGGAATGCTGGGAAGATCCCAGATCCAGAGGCTGGATTTGTTCCTCTCCTCATTTCCAGCAGTGCTTGGGTGGGAAGGTGCCCAAACTCAACCGGGAGTTGGGAATGGGGTGGCAATGGGATTGTCCCCGTGCCCAGGGGCGGTGTCACCTTTGGCCCGGGGGGTGTTTGCCTAAAAGCTGGATGGAATTCCGGGAGCTGCTGTCCCAAATGGGATGGACAAGAGTGGGATCGGGGCGTGGCTGTGTCCACACTGAGGGTCACACTGGGGCTGTCCCTGCCAGGGGACACGGCTGGAGGGGACAAGGGACATCCCTGGGACAGCTCCCCCAGCTCTGGGAGGGGGCTCTGCCTCTTGACCCCAACCTAAACCCTGGAATTCTTTTGCTGTTGGTTTCATGGAACAATTTGGGTGAGAAGGGACCTTTTAAGGTCACCAAATCCAACCCCATGAACTCCATCTTCACCCCACGTTTGACCTATCAGAGAAGACAACCAAGATAAATGATAATTATTATTTTAAGGAAGGCATTTGCATTGGATTAATTTGCATCCATCTCTCTCGTCGCCCCGGTCCGGGCTCTTCCCGGGATCCATCGGGATGTGGCGAAGTCCCTCTCCACAATCCATAGCAGTGGGAGTATCCTTGTCACCGATGTGTCTCCAGAGCAGGAAGAATAACTGCACGAATCCCGCTGCATCCCATCCAAAACCCCTCCATCCTCCTCAGAAAAACAAAAGTAACAAAAGGAAAATCCATCTGAAAATCCATCTTTTCCGAAAGAAACCCAATCTGTCTCTCTCTCTCCGCGAAGGTACCTTTGGTTTCAAAAGTGCAGGAAGTGGGAAGATCCACGGGATGCAGTCTGTTAGGAACCCCTGCCTTCTACCCTGATCCGTGCTGGGAGAGCCGGGAATGCTCCCAGATATCCCGTTCCTACTGCTTGGGCGGATCCGAGGCCATCGGGGGCGCGGAAGTGGAGCGGGAAGAGCATCCTTGGAGTGACTCCCCGGGAAGTCTCAAGCTGTGTAAGGCATGTGAGGGAGTGCTCAGGGGGGTCGCTGAAATCCTGGGAGTCTCCAGGCGGGACGGGGGTCCCACGGTGGCTTGGCTGAGGGGTGGAGGGGGAAAGGCCACTGTCAGAAAGGAGGAGGGGGTTTAGTGGGAGAAACAGCGTCCGTCCGGCTCATCCCGGTGCCTCCGGAGGCGTGGATTCCAGTCCGGTGTTTCTTCCTTGTGGTGTGGCCCTGAATCCTTCAGGGAATCCTCCACCTGATCCCAGGGGGTTTTTCCATCCTCACCAACTGGCTTGGATTATTTTTCTGTTAATCATTCTGGTCTCCTCGTCCTATCCTGATCCCGCTCCTGCTTCCAGGCCCTCTTTGCTACATAGGATTTATGGAGTTGCCTTGAAAAGAAAGCAGGCGTGGGGTGGGGGGGTGGCTCCCCCCAAAATCCCTACAAAGCAAATTTAAACCCAAAAAGGTTTTTCTGCAGTGCTGTTACCCCGGGCTCGGCTGGGGAGAGGCTCCTTCCTGTCCTTCCACAAAGCCCACAGATTCCTCCACAACCTCTTCTCCTCCCAGGACGCTCCAGAGCCCAGTGGGAATGGGGGACGAACTCCCTGTGGGTTTTCCCAGCCTCAGCGAGGACAAACCCCGGTGCTGAGGGAGGTGGTGGGGACCTGTTCTTCCCTGCATAGGTTTTTTCAGGAAGGAGGGGTTTTTGGGGGGAGGTTATGGGCAAGGTGCTGCCGTGGGGATGGACGGCTCAATAATCCAGTGTTTTCACCCCAAAATCCACCCCTTTCCTCCTTCCGTGCCTTTGCTCTGCCCAGGCCCCTCTCACCGCTCTTCCCTCCCCCACATTCTTTGATTTCTTTTCCCCCTCCCCTCTGATCCAGAACCTTCCTGGAAAAATGAAACCCAAAACTTTGGAGCTCCCTCCTAAAAGAACAAAAAAAGCCTCGGGGAGCCGAGCCCAGCACGGGGCCCCTCTGGGCTGGCCCTGAGGCAGCCCCAAACTGGGGAGCAACCCCAAAAACTGGAGAGCAGCTCCAAAAGTGGGGAGCAACCTCAAACTGGAGATCAACCCCAAAACCGGGGTGCAGCCCCAAAACTGAAGAGTAGCCCCAAAACTGGGGTGCAGCCCCAAACTGGGGAGCAGCTCAAGCATCTCCTCTCCTCCAGCAGCTCCGGCCCAGCCCCAATTCCCGCTCCAGCTCCCGCTCCCACCCCGCGCGTCCTTTGCCGTTGGCTCGTTCGCTAAGGATAAATGGCATCGGCGGCCGCCTGGGCTGCCTGGTTGCTTGGAATTTTTTCTTTTTTCCCTTTTTATTTTTTTGGATTTTTTTTTTTTCCCTATTTTTAATTTTTTTTTCTCTATTTTTTTTGTTTTTTAGTCCTTGCTTGGTTCCCTTCCCTGTCGGAGGCAGCGGCGGCGGCGGCTGCCAGCGGAACCCCCGGCCGCTCCGAACCCCTCGGGCTGTGGGTGCTTTTCCCGGCGGTTTTTGCTATGCCAAGGAATAAATGGCGTTGACGGGGGACGTGGCTTCGGAGCTCTCGTTGCCCTCGGTCTCCTCCTTGTCCTTCTTGACCGTGTACTGGCCGATGAAGGAGCCGTCCTCGTTGAACTGCCCCTCGCCCCCTTCTCCGTAGTCCACCAAGCTGTCGTCGCTCTCCTGCTGCTTTATCGTCCCGTCCAGCGAGGTCTGGCTGTTGGGAAGAGGTTTGTTGTCTTCATCGCTGGCAGCAGAAGACAGACAGACACGGCAAGGGTTGAGAAATGGGGCCGAAAACCTTCCCCCAAGGCATGGAGATCCTAAATCAATCCACACTCGGGAATACGGCTCGGCAGAGCCCCAAAAACCGGGGTTGGTCCGGGTGTGGGTGGAGGGTTGGGGGGGTGTGGGAGGTGAAGGTGGTTGGGATCTCTGAACACCCAATTTGGAGATTTTTCAGCTTGGAAATCAAATTTCTTCACCTCGATTTCCTCATCTCAAATTGCTCAACCTCAGTTTCCACATCTCGATTCCTTTACCTCAACTTCTTCGTCTCAGTTTCTAAATCTCAAGTTATTAACCTCGATTTCTAAATCTCAGTTTATTCATCTCAATTCCTTACTTGCAGTTTCTAAACCTCAATTTTCTAACCTCAATTTCTTGACCTCGATTTCTTAACCTCAATACTCCACCCAAAACTTGGATTAATGGGACGGGATGAGCATCAGGGATATTCTTCCCTTGGCATCGCTCGTATTCTTTCTCTCTCTCTCAGTGTTTTAGCCCCCCTTGGGTAACCTGGTTTAGTGGTTTGTTCCCAGATTTCCTTGAGAAAATACAGGTTTTCCTTGAAAAAACACGGTTTTCCTTGGAAAACCGTAGGTTTTTCTTGGAAAGCACAGTTTTTCCTTGAAAAAAATGCAGTTTTTCCTTGAAAAACCACAGTTTTTCCTTAAAAAAAAAAACATGCAATGGGGAGCACTGCGAGGGGGGCACGTTTAGGATGCCAAGTTCTGGGCAACTGCCGAAACTCCTGGGAATTCACCTTTCCCAGCTTATTTCTGGGCATTTTTCTTTGCTCACTTTGGGTTTTTCTCCTTTTCACTAAAAGCCAGGTCACTATAAAAATAAAGAGTTCAACCCAGAAGGGAACATTTTGGGAAGGATGACAGTGGGTTGCTCCAAATGGATATAAAAAATTAATTTTTATATCCGCTATTCCTTAGTTCATGCAAATTCTGTCATATTCCTGAAGATATCCCTGAAATATTTCTCCTCCCGCCTCCACTCCTGTCTTTTTCCGTTTTGTTTTTTTAGCCCGGGATTTGCCAGGTTCACTCCATTCTGTCCCTTTATTTTCCTAAAAATTGGTGAAAATATGGGATTTTTTTCTGCACTTTGCTTGGGCTCTGGAGCTGGGCAAGGCATTAATTTTCCCTCATTCCATGGGATTAATTCTCCCTCATTCCGTGGAATTAATCAGCTCCCTGAAGTGGGAGAGGAATTTGGGATCCCGCGGTTTCCGAGGGGTTTCCTCGGATTGGCACTTTGGGAATTCAATGATAACACAACCCCAATATTTGAGACCATCTGTTAACTTGGCATCACAACAAAAAAATTAATTCGTTAGCTCTGGAAGCAGCTTTTTTTGGGGGAAAAAGGAGGAATAATTCCATGTGGAAGCAGGACTGGTTAGAAAGCCCCAAAAACGCCGACAGGAGAGTGGCAAAACGCAGATCCTTAATTCCCAACATCCCCTCCCAAACTTTGGGGGGCAGCTTGAGGCGGACCGGGATCATCCCTAATGGGGGAGTTTGCAGCACCAAATTCCCACCAGGAATGCATTCCTAGAGAATTCCCGCTGGTTTTACCTCTCTCCAGGGCCGTTTATCCTGTTAGCGCATTAGCAGGGAGCAGTGGTTTTCCATCAGCTCCTGATGGGATCTAACCATGTTAAAATGGATTTCTGGGAGCTCGGCTGAGCCTGGCATTAGG
The DNA here is from genome assembly GCF_041296385.1 of Aphelocoma coerulescens. Lineage (NCBI taxonomy): Eukaryota > Metazoa > Chordata > Aves > Passeriformes > Corvidae > Aphelocoma > Aphelocoma coerulescens. The sequence continues at coordinate 5,925,244 of NC_091039.1, read as the reverse complement.
GAACCATGTGGGAAATGCTGTCCCGAGTCCCATAAATCATCGGGAAGAGGGGGAGGCTGGAGCCAGAGGGAGGATTTTCAGGACTAACAGTGGCCAGACCAGTCAGGATCCAGCGGTTCTGGCCCATGTCCCTTGTCCCCATCCCCTGGGATGCACTTTTTCTTGGAAAACCACAGTTTTTCCTTGAAAAAATGCAGTTTTCCTTGAAAAACCAGAGTTTTCCTCGAAAAAACGCAATTTTTCCTTGAAAATCCACATTTTCCTTGAAAAAGACCCACATGCATTCCCAAGCTCAATCCTGCTCCACCAGGAGGGATCAGCAGCTGGAGCTGGGGGGGCCTGGCTGGATTTGGGGGGTACCCCCAGCTCACGGAGCAATTCCAAGCAGGATCTGGCTCTCCGGAAGCCCCAACAGCAGCGGGAATTAGAGGGATCTTGTTTGATGTGTTAGGCAGGGACGTGGGAACGAGGACGGGGGAGTTTTGGCTGCGAAGAAATCAGTGGGAGGGAGGAAGGAAGGAAGGAAGGAAGGAATTTGGAAGGAAGGAAGGAATTCGGAAGGAATTCGGAAGGAAGGAATTCGGAAGGAAGGAAGGAATTCGGAAGGAATTCGGAAGGAATTCGGAAGGAAGGAAGGAAGGAAGGAAGGAAGGAAGGAAGGAAGGAAGGAAGGAAGGAAGGAAGGAAGGAATGCGGAAGGAATTCGGAAGGAAGGAAGGAAGGAAGGAAGGAAGGAAGGAAGGAAGGAAGGAAGGAAGGAAGGAAGGAAGGAAAATAAAATTCCCAAAAAAAGCGGAATGTGCCGGACTTCTGGCAGCACGAGCTCCTACCTTTCAAGAGACCTTCACGGTCCATGTGGATAGACCAGGTGAAAAGGAGGAGAAGGAATGGGAATAAAACAGAGAGAAGCAGAAAGAGCCTGATCAGAGAGAGAAATGAGGAGGTTCTGCATTCACAGGGGCAGTGCTACATCCAAAAAAACCAAAAAAACTGGGAATCGTCGCCTCGTTATACCAAATGGAGCCGGGAGAACTGTTCCAGGTGGGATCGGCCCCCTTGGGTTCCCCCAGGAAGCCATCCCAGCATGGAAAGGGTCATCCAAGAAGGACTGGGGGTGATGGCCAGGGGACAGTGGTGGCTCTGGGGACCCGCGTGCAGCAGGACAAGGGTGGCTGGGTTCACCCCAGCGTCCTGCTGCGATTCCTTGGAATGGCCCTATGGATAAACCTGCACCTTCCCAGAGCCTTTCCAGAGCTTTCCTCCCTCACGAGGCTCCGGGGACGGTTCTGTGTCCTCCCCTCTGGCTGCCTGCTGAGATGTCCCCTCCTGGCGAGTGGCACTGCCTGCACCGTGTCACCTGTGCCGTTATCCTGGCCCTGGCCTGGAATCCGGAGCCTAAATCCACTCGGCTTCCCCTTCCCAGCATCCAGAGTTTCCAGCCGCCTCCGCCACGGGCAGCATGGAACATTTGGTATAATGAGGCACCGGCACTGGCACGGAATATCCATGGATAATGGTCCCTGCTTGGAAAGGAGCTTCCCTGCTCGGGAACACCATTATCCCGGGATTGGGGCAGAGATGTGATGGGATCTCGGAATGAGGAGCTCGGAGAGTGGCATGCACAGGGCGCTGGGGACGTGAGGGTGACGAGGGCACAGCAGCCATGCCATGGGGAGGAGGGGACGGGAGCCGGGATGGGCTCAGTTCCTGCCCTTCCCTGAAATCCTAAATCCTCCCAGAGCCCGGCCCTGCAATCAGCCCCAAGCTCGATCAGCCAACAGCTCCAGCCTCCGGCTTCACCTTCCCTTCTGCCTCCCAGAGGGAAACCCCCTGGAATTCTCCCAGGAATCCTGGTGTTCCTCAGGAAGAGGGGGCAAAGTTTGTGGGTTGTTGGCTTTTTTTTGGTTGCTCTTATTTGATTGGGGTTTTTCCCCTTTATTTACTCCATAAAACTCCACGGACTCCATCCCGGAGTTTTGTTGTCCTTCCACTGACTCGTGCCTTCCCTTTGGAAATTTTGGGAACGGGGCTGTCCGTGAAAGTCAGAGCTCCAGCTGAGCAGAAGGATGAAGGATTCACCCCAATCCTTCCCCTTGCCTGGAATGAAACACCCCTTGGATGGTGCCAGGGAATTGGTGCCAGCCATTCCAAGAGCTTGGATTGCCCTCAGAGCCAGGCAAGGAGTGCCAGGCCATGGATTTGCCCCGGGAATGGTGGATGGGGCCAGGAGGGGCTGGATGGGCCTCTCTCCGTGGGCTCTGCAGAAGCATAGCTGGGAAATCCATGAGTGCTGCCAGAAGCTCGGCCTGGGGGAATCTCTGTGGGAATGGGCTTCCCACAAACCATCCCACAAATCTGGGAAGCATGAGGCTCCTGATCCTGACTGGAATTGTTTGGGGCCAGGCTGTGCCCTGGTTATGGCTCGTTCCTGCACCAGGAGCAGCCCATAAAATCCTGCCTGGGAAGGGATGGCGCTGACCCCAAAACCTGCAGTGGGACCAGGCTGGGCTCGTTCCTCCTCTGCTGTTTTCCCTGTCCCAGCATGGAATCCAGAGAGAACATCCCAAAAGTTTACAGGTGGATTTTTTGCCAGTCCTGGAAGTGCTGAGCAGCAGGGAGGGGAGGAAGGTGAGGAAGGAACACGGCCCCTGGGTGTTTTTTAGGACATTCAGGAATGTCAGCCTTTCCCTACAAAATCCTGATGGGATGTGTTTGTATTCCATGTTTTTTGGGTGTCTGGGGAGCTTAATGGAATCCTTTGGAATAAAAAAAAACCCTCTGAAATGGAGTTTCTGCACCTCTGACAAAATAAATGTGATCCCTGGTTCTGCTCCTTTTCTGTCTCTGATTCATTTTTTCCCCCTAAATCCTTTGGCAGAATCAGTTCTTATTCCCTTCCTGAATCCCAAACAAATCCATCCCATGCTGGGAATGACACAGGATTGAATGAACCCCTGGTTTAAATCAGGAGGAAAATTCCCCTTGGGTTTTGCCTCCAGCTCAGGTGGGAAACGGGAATTTTAATTCTTTAAGGAATTCAAATATCCCAGATCCCCTCAGCTGCCAGGTGAGCCCTGACAGCGGGACCGGCTCCCGGGGAATCACGGAGAGCTGGGAATGCTTGGGAGGCTCCTGTCCCTTTCTGACACATCCCGGGAGTTTTCCTGGAGGAAAAAAGGCTCTGCTGCCCTTTGAGGGTGACATTTGCGTGCGAAGAGTGGGATGGAGCCGGGGAAGTCGGAGAGGTTCTGGCTGAATCCCTGCTGGAGCCCTCACAGGGGTTTTTATGGGATTGTGTGGGGCTGGATGCGAGCAGACCCCAAATCATTCCCCTTTCCTGTTTCCAGGGCTTATCCCAACAGAGCTTTGGGAGGAATACGCCACAGATATTCCTTTATGGGAAGGAGAGGGGCTGAGCTGTGGGGTGAGACTCCAGAAATACCCTCAGGCTGCTACAAAGTTTGGGGTTTTGGGGGGTTTTATGTGTCAGGAGTTCTATTAAGGTTGATCTGCTCCTGGTGGGAGCTGTCCCATGGAGCTGATTCCAGAATCCCAGCTCTGCTCCCAACAGAACTTTGGACATTTCTCCTTTAGGATGCTGCAGAAATACCCTCAGGCTGCTACAGAGTTCGGGGTTTTGGGGTGATTTTTGGGGTTTCATGTGTCAGAAGTTCCATTAAGGTTGGTTTAGTCCTGCTGGGAGCTGTCCGAGGTCGCCGATTCCAGAATCCCAGGAACAGGAGGCGGAACCCCCCAACCTGGCGACTCTGGCAGCGCTTTGGGAGCCGTTTCCTTCGGGAATTACTCACAGCGGGAAGGTGGCAGGAGGAGGGGAGGGGGGACAGGGATGGTTCCGGGGGATTTGTGGCACCACAGGGTGGGGGAGGGGGGCTGTGATGGTGGGGGAGGGGCTGATGGGGGGGGTCCGACATTCCATGGGATCCTACCTGTAGTCGAAGGATCCGTCCTCCACGTTCTTGTCCTCGGGATTGAGGTGCTCGTCCTTGTTGTCCCGCACTGCGAAGGAGCAGAGCCCCCCCAGTTAAACCAGTAAGGATCGAAAGGGTTTGGGAACGGGGAGGAGCTGGGGAAGGGTCCTGGGGTGTCCCTGAGGGGGAAGAGCTCGGGCAGGTGAAAACTGCACCGGGGAGGGCTGGAGAAGGGTTACACAGGAGTTACACAGGGGTTACACAGGGGTTACACAGGGGTTACACAAAGGGTTTGCAAAGGGGTTACAAAGAGTTTGTAAAGTGAAAAAGGGATTGAAAAGGGATTGAAAAGGGTTTATAAAGGGTTTGTAACCGGTTTGTAAAGGGTTTGTAAAGGGGTTACAAAGGGATTGCAAAGGTCTGACACGGTTTACAAAGGGGTTACAAAAGGATTTGAAAAGGGTTTGCGAAGGGTTTATAAAGGGTTTTGAAAGGGCTTACAAAGGGTTTACAAAGGGTTTACAAAGGGTTTGAAAAGGGTTCACAAAGAGTTTGCAAAGGACTGACAAAGAGCTTACAAAGGGTTTACAAAGGGTTTACAAAGGGTTTATAAAGGGTTTATAATAAAGGGTTTGCAAAAGACGCTGCAGTGGTGGCACCTCAGGCACACCAGACAAGGAGGGGGTGTGTTAATTGTAGGATTTTCTTAATTACAAAAAAAGATTTCTGATTTATTTTATAAAATCCTAAATAACACCTTCTAAGCAACAAATATTGATGGAATAAATTAAACATGAATCACTTTTTTTAGTAAACAACCCCATGTAAATAAGAATGAATTATTATTTATAATTTACAATTATTCATAATTTATTTTATATTTAATATATGGTATTCTATTATCTCATACTATATTATATTGTATATTATATATTATGTTATTATATTATCATATTATTATAATATAATACAATACTATACTATAATATTATTATATTATTTTAATTTATTTTAATTTATAATTATTTATAATTTATAATTATTATAATTTATGCTTCTTATAAATTTCTATGGGCTTGATATAAAATCTGCTATATATAAGATACATCCTTTTATACAAACACATTTCTAAATACAAAAATTACATTTCTATATCAATTTACATCCCTAAATTCCCACTACACAAGGATCAACCCCTCACCATCCCATCTCTCCACCACCTGCATTATCCCCCAAAATCCCCAACCTGCTTAAACCTCGGGAACGGCCGTTCGCAGTTCCCACCTGGATATTCCCTACCGCTGGAATATCCCCAAAAATCCCAAGCCTCCTTATCCCTTGGGAATGCCCATTCCCATCCTCACCTGGATATTCCCCACCTCTGGAATATCCCCAAAAATCCCAAGCCTCCTTTTCCCTTGGGAATGCCCATTCCCATCCTCACCTGGATATTCCCCACCGCTGGATCATCCCCAAGATTCCCAAGCCTGCTTTTCCCTTGGGAATGCCCATTCCCAGCTCTCACCTGGATATTCCCCACTGCTGGAATATCCCCAAGAATTCCAAACCTGCTTAAACCTCAGGAATGCCCATTCCCATCCTCACCTGGATATTCCCCATCGCTGGATTATCCCTAAAAATCCCAAACCTGCTTTTCCCTTGGGAATGCCCATTCCCAGCTCTCACCTGGGTATTCCCCACCTCTGGAATATCCCCAAAAATCCCGAGCCTGCTTAAACCTCAGGAATGCCCATTCCCATCCTCACCTGGATATTCCCCACCGCTGGAGTACCTCCAAGAATCCCAAACCTGCTTTTCCCTTGGGAATGCCCATTTCCAGCTCTCACCGGGATATTCCCCATCGCTGGATTATCCCCAAAAATCCCAAACCTGCTTTTCCCTTGGGAATGCCCATTCCCATCCTCACCTGGGTATTCCCCACCACTGGAATATCCCCAAAAATCCCAAACCTCCTTATCCCTTGGGAATGCCCATTCCCAGCTCTCACCTGGGTATTCCCCACCACTGGAATATCCCCAAGAATCCCAAACCTGCTTTTCCCTTGGGAATGCCCGTTCCCAGCTCTCACCGGGATATTCCCCACTGCTGGAGTATCCCCAAGAATTCCAAACCTGCTTATCCCTTGGGAATGCCCGTTCCCAGCTCTCACCTGGATATTCCCCACCTCTGGAATATCCCCAAAAATCCCGAGCCTGCTTAAACCTCAGGAATGCCCATTCCCATCCTCACCTGGATACTTCCCACCGCGGCTCCTCTTGATGAAGCAGACGATGAGCAGGATGAGCACGAGGAGGGCGATGGCGCACATGAGGCCGATGAACCAGCCCTGCGTGGCGATGTCCACCTGGTTCTTGGTGTAGGCTGCGGGAAAAAGGGGAAAACATTCCTAAGGAACGGAGCGGAGCCCGCAGGGAAATGGAGGAAGGAGGAATTCAGGGCGCTGGCTTGGGAGTTTTCTTTCGTTTGGGTGTGTCTGGGTGTGTGGTTGAAGTTGTAGCTCAGGGATTTGTGCTTCTTTGGTGGGTTTTGGTGATTTTTTTGGGTGGTTTTGGTGGATTTTTTTAGTGGCTTTTTGGTGTTTCTTTAGTGTATGTTGATTTTTTTTTTCGTGTTTCTTTGGGGTTTTTTTTGTGGAGTTTTTTTGTGGGTTTTAGGTGGTTTTTTGGCAGTATTTTGAAGGTTTTTTTGGTGTTTTATTGGGTTTTTTCAGTGTTTTTTGGTGGTTTTTTCGATGGGTTTTTTGGTGGCTTTTCGGTGGTTTTTAGAGGTTTTTCGATGGCTTTTTCATGGTTTTCTTTTCCTTTTATGATGGAAAATCAAATCAGTTTTATCAGGATCTTTGAAAAGTGAAGGAACCCAACAGAAAGGAAAATCCGGGAAAAGGGAACTGCAAATAAAGGTGAAAGAAGCTGGGGAAGGAATCTGATGGAATTTGCTGCATCTGAAAACCGCCCTGGGTGTGGGAAGATCCAAGAAAAACATTCCCAGTTCCACAGGATTTTGGGCAGCACCGCTGGATCAGGGAATTGCTGAGCCCTGAGGGTTCCCTTGCAGCCTTGAACTGGGATGAACTGGGATGAACTGGAGGGAAGAGGTGTCTGATAGCTCCACATGTTTTCTCCTGGAGCAAATTCCTGTTCCCAGCGCCTTCCCAAGGCCTGTTTATAGGATTTAATTCCAAGTCCTGTTCCCATCCTCCAGCTCCTGTGTCCTCCCTGCCATTCCCAGCTCTCCCACACGGTCAGACAGACAAATCCATGGCCTAAAAATAGCTCCAACGCTGCCTTTTCCAGCCTCTCCTTGGAATTCAGCGAGGCAGAGGAGAAAATAACCTTCAGCGCAGCAGCGGGGGCTGGATTTATCCTGGCTGAGGGAAAACAGAGACATTCCTGGTGGGAATGTGGGAGAACCAGGATGGTTGGGATGGGATTGGGAATGCAGATGAGCAGGAAAGAGCAGGGAGTATCCTGAAAATCTGGCAAGAAAAAAGATGGATGAAGAAAGCAGGGAACAGCCCTCCCTCAATGGGTTCAGAGGGAAAGGAGCTTGGAAGAGAGGCAGCAATGGGAAAAATGGGATGGATTGGCAAAAATTCCTAACCCACAAAATTTCAGGGATCAAACTGTGCGTATTCCATCGGAACTGAGCTCAAGAGAAGAAGTCATCTCCTCAGGATGAAATCCAGGGAATTGCAGGCAAACCACGGCAAGGAAATTCAGATTAAAGAGGACAATGGCACGAAGGAGAATCTTTGGTCAAGAAATGATGCTGAACCCAGAATATTTTGTGGGGTTTGAGCAGCACCGAGGGTGGAAGGAGCTGCCTGATGCTTCCTTTGGCTGCTTTTCCCTCCAACGCCGCTAAATCCCACATTTCCTTTATCCCAACCTGAGCTCTGGAGTCCTTGTGGATGTGCTTTTAGATTGAGAGAATGAGACAATGACAAAGGAAAGGATTCGATTATCCAAGTGCTCGGGGCGGGAAGGGGAAGGAAGCTATGCCGGAAAGCTCAGAGATGGAAAAAATTCCATGAACAGTGATGGGATGGGGTTTTTCCAAAGAGAAACAAAGAGGGTCTTCAAAAGATGAAATTCCAGAGAGGCCTGAGAGGTGGGATGAGGGTTGGAGCAGAGTTTGGAAAGAAGGGAGGATTTTAAACCCCAAGCGCCCAGGAGATCTCACAGGAGGATGAGGGCACTGCCTGTGGGGAAGGGGATAATTTCCATCCTTCCCAAAAAAAGGGGCTAACTTCCATCCTTCCCAAAAAAGCAACACCTGAGGACCAAATCAAATCCCAGCAAAGGTGGATTTGGGGTAAATGAGTGACTGTCATTGCAGCAGTGGGGACAGGAAGGTTTTAAGCCCGTGGCTGTCCCAGGAGATTTTGTGATTTGCTTTAAGGTGAGGCCAACCTCAAGGGAAAACATGAAAGCAGCTGCGGGATCTGACAGGTCCTGATTGGAATTGCAGCTGCAGAGCCTTTTTTAAAATAATTAATGATAATTTTGTGACAGAAAATTCGTTAGCTCAGAGTCGTCATTGATGTGCCAGGAGCAGAGATCAGCTCCATCGAGATTTTTGTCTTGGATTGCAAAGGAGATCTTTGGGAGTGAAAAGTCTCCTCTGGCTCCAGCCTTGTGTGATCCTATTCCCAGAATCCCAGGATCACTGAGGCTGGAAAAGCCCTCCGGGATCATCGAGTCCGAGCTGTGTCCGATCCCCACCCTGAGCTCTGAGTGCCACGTCCAGGTAACACCTCCAGGGACGGGCACTCCAAACCTCCCTGGGCAGCCCCTGCCAAGCCTTTCCATGAGGAAATTCCTGCTGATCTCCAACCTGAGCCTCCCCTGGCCCAGCCTGAGGCCGTTCCCTCTCCTCCTGTCCCTGTTCCCTGGGAGAAGATCCCAAATCCCCCCCGGCTGCCCTGTCCTGCCAGGGAGTTGTGCAGAGCCAGAAATCTCCCCAAAGCCTCCTTTTCTGCAGGCTGAGCCCCCTCAGGAAGTCTCCAGCCCCTTCTCCATCTCCATTCCCATCCCTGGACACTCTTCCCAGTGTTTGGACAAGCCGAGGAACCCATTTATTTATTTAAAATTTAGCAGACCTCCTTCTACTCCACTATTTTTGTCATTTCCAAGTGCCCTTTGCTCCTGGGAGGAATTTTGTCGGCTTAATGAGCTGCCAGTTAATCAGGAGCAAAATCAGAGCTCGGCCTCCTGCAGGGGAATATTTCTTATTTATCTGCCCCCAGCCTGAAGAAACTTTTAGAACAATGATTTACAAGATATAAAAAAAGCCCCCCAAACCCCCAAAACTGCACGGTTCCTTTTCATCCCGATGCCATAGGATTGTCAGCGGGGGCCCGGCACTTGTGTCAGCAGCATCCAGCCAGGAGAGAAATGGATGTGGAACGTTTATTCCTGCAGGGAAGGTGACAGCTCCGTGCATCCCACAGGGCTCAGGTCAGCACCAGCCTCAATCCCGGGGATAAAGGTGGCCCCATCCCTTATTCTCCATGAAAATATCAGTAGGAACCTCTCAATTATGGAAAATATATGCAGAGTCTTCCCAGCAGGAATCAGCCAAGGATATTGTGCTTTTTTTCCCCGTTTTTTTTAATGATTCCTGGCCCCTTGCTGTCCCATCGGTCCCCCCACGGATCCCGAAGTGGGGGAAAAGCAGGGGAGGAAGGAAGAGGCGGGTCCAGGTTGGGAATGGTTATCCAGAGGGATAAAATGGTTATCCAGAGGGACAAAATGGTTATCCAGAGGGATAACTCTCGGGTTGGGTGGGAGCTGACGGAGATTTCGGACTTGAGGAAAGATCCAGAAGCAGAAACAAAACTGGGGGTTTAACACAACAACTGGAGCTGTGCTGGGAGGGGTCTGTGTCCAAAATCAGCTCTGATGTGTGGGATCAGAATATTCCAGGGACTGCTGTGCCATGGATTCGCTCAACCCCGGAGCAGTTTGGGGACAGAGCCAAAGGCAGCACTCGCCGGGGGTTTGTTGGCGTTGAGCAGGGTTGGACACCCCAAAACCACCTGGATGTGGCACCCGGCGACATGGTGGCCTTGGCAGTGCCAGGGGAATGGTGGGACTCGATGATCGCAGAGGTTTTTCCAACCTTGATTCCATGGAACACCGGCGGCTGCCATCTGCCCCTGTCTGGGAATTACCCGGCGGCATTCCAAATTTTCTGCTGATGTCAGATGCGCAGGGGGTTTGTGGGGAGCTCTGCTCCCCAGTTCCTGCAGCTCTCCTTCACTGGGATTCCCATTTTCCTTTTGTCCTTCCCGGCGGAGCCTGGAAATTGCCAGAGCTTCCCATCCCACGGCTGGAGCCGAGCAAAACTATTTGAATTCCTTGGAAATCCCCACCTCTACCCACGGCACTGTCAGGGAGGCTGCTCCAGTGTTTCCTGCTCCGCAGAGTTCCAGCAGAGTGTTTGACAGGAGCTGGGCACAGATCCCTACGGAAAAGCCTCGGGTGGATAGGAAGGGATTTAGGGCTGTTTGGATTTCCTGGGAATTATTGGGAGGGAGCAGAGGAGTTTTACAAACAGATAAAGCTCCTGTGGGACACAGGAGGGAGCGTCTGGAGCTGGGTGGGAAATGAGGGAATCCATAACGAGGAAGACGTGGAAACCACACAGATACAAAGCCTGGCAAATTCCCCACCAAGTGCCAGAGGAAACATCCCAGGAGGATGGAAATCCCTAAGGACACACTCGTGCCAACACCACATTCCCACTCCCAATGCGTCATCCCATCAGTGACATCTCTGAGATGTCACTCACACACGGAGGGCCGCAAGCAGAGGCTGTGACAACATGAACGCTTTCTCCTCCCTTTCCTCCATCCCGAGGGATCCCTAGCCCGAGGAATCCCTATCCAAAGGGATCCCCATCCCTTCCTGGGATCCTCCTCCTCCGCGCAACGCCGAGCAAGCCCTGGGTTGAGAAATGCCGCGAGTCGAGGGCGGTGGGATGAGGGATTTCCATGCAGCCATGGCTGAAGCACCATGGGGATGGCTGGGCCATGCCGGGGCCATGCCGGGGACGCTCTGGGGACGCTCTGGGGACACGCGGCCGACGCCCGTCTCACCTGAGCTGGTGGTAAAGGTAATGTACGAGTGCTCGCTGGGGTGGGACCATATGGGGAACACCCACAGCTTGTACATCATCCCCGGCGTCAGATCCGCCAGCTGCACCGAGGACGGGCCCTGAGCCTTAACGGGGATTGATTTCTCTGTCTTGTTACCTGGGGAACAGAAACCGCACATCAAACCCTGCCCGGACACCCCGCGGGGACACCGGGGACACCGCGGCCCAGGTGTGGGGCTGGCCCTGAGGGCTGCCTGGGAACGACGCGGCTCCCGGGGCAGGGAGCTGCTGGTTTGGGGCCGGTACCAGAACCAAAGAGTTGCTGGTTTGGGGTTGGTACTGGAGCCAAGAGTTGCTGGTTTGGGATCATTTCCTGAGCCAAGGAGCTGCTGATTTGAGATTGTGACACCGGGGGCAAGGCGGTGTGATATCCCTGGGGATTGAGTGGGAATTACACGGCTCCAGGGACAAGGAGCTGCTGGTTTGGGATCGTTTCCCAAGCCAAGAACTGCTGGTTTGGGATTGGTACCCGAGCCAAGGAGCTGCTGGTTTGGGGTCACTACTCTGGGGACAAGGAGGTGCTGATCTGGGGTCGTTACCCACTGGGAATTGAGGATAGGTGGGGGTTGTGCTGCATCCCTGCTTGCCACACCGGGAAAAAAATTCCTGGGAGCTGTTTGGGTCTCTCCCTGAGTTAAAGCCTCCATAGGTTCTTTACCTGCCCAGCTTCAGATCTGGATTTTTGGGATTTTACCATAAAAACACTGGAATTTGCCTGGTCAGGCCCAGCTGGGTGAAGGAGATACAGGACTGGGTTTTGGTGCTGTTGGGAGTGGTACCTGTGCTCCAGGTGTGCTCCAGGTGTGCTCCAGCTGTGCTGGAGACTTTGGATGAGCTGGATGATTATTAACGATCCTTTGGATCTGCTTTTGGGGGAGAGTTTGGCCCTGTGACTCAACAAGGGATGGTCACGGGCTGGTTTCTCCCAGGTTCTTTCCAAGAACAACCTGTTGAGCCGGGAATAATTTGCTCACGAGCTTAATCCTGAGCATTATCCACGGAATTCCAGAAAACCTGCACTGGGGCCTGGATTCATGGCTCAGCAGGGAAGGTGAAATGTGGCTTTGAGGGTTTTGCTCCCTTGAATGCCACCAAAAAGCGGTGGAAAACCACAGCTCTCCAGGAAGGGCTGAAATCTCCAAGATTTCCTCCCTCAGACAGATTTGGAGAGGGAATCCCGAGGGATTGCTGCTGTTGCAGCACGGATTCAGCACCTGGACCTGATCCTTATGCGTCCCAGTGACTGGGGAAAAATAGGGGTGGGTTGGGAGCTGGGATGTTTGGGATTTAGGGCCTGGCAGGCTCATACATATCCTAAAATATGGGAATTTTGGATACCAGACACTGGTTTTGCACAGGGGATCGTTTCAAGGGCAATTCAAGGTCTTCTCCTGAGGGAAGCTGGAAAGGCCAGGAGGGGTTTCCTGCCGGGAATTACAAGCGGTTTATTTAAAATGCCGATTTCAGGGATTCCAGGCCAGCACAGCAGCGGATGCGAGGGCTGGGAATAAACTTAGGGATGAGCAGCAGCCGGCACCGCCTCTCCAGAAACCCCAAACCAACCAACGCCACAAAAACCTCTCCCTAAACCGGCACCAAACCCGGAGATCCCGGCTCTGCTCCCAGCCCAGGACGGAGCCGTACAACGCTAAGAGACACCGAGGAGGAGGTTTGGGATCTTAGAGGATTCTGCCAACTCCAGGTTCAGGAATCCCATCTTCCAATTCCCAGAAATTTCATTTTTCTCCATCTTTTACACCTCTTTCCGTCAACCACGACTCAACGTTCCCGCCGATCGTAAAACCCCACGGCCATCGGTGCACGGAGAGGGAACCTCTCGAGAACCACCTCTGATCTACCCCGGCCACCACAACCACGATGTTTTCCCCTCCCGTTTTTCCAGCTGGCCGTGGAATTATGGAATTAAATCCAAGGAAAGGGCGGGAGCTGGCAGGATCTCTAAGGGCAGCGCCACCCCGTAGAGTCCCCACGCGATCTGATGCTTACTGGTGATATACTTAACCACAAAGTCAGTTCCTGCCGAGAAATTGTGGCTCCAGGTGATGTTTGCCCAGTTACTGTTTGCCATGGCTCTGATGTCCCATATGGACGATCCATTGGCGGCTGGGGGACAGGTTAGAACAGGAGTTAGTGCTTAGTGGGGTTAGGCCTGGCTTAGAGCTCGACTAGTGGATGGTGGTGGGGAAGCTCGCAAAAAGCCTCATAAAAACCTAAAAAAAAGTACGAAATCCTTACAAAAAGCCTTACAAAAACCTCAGGAAAACTTTAAATGAACCTTAAAAATGCTCATAAAAAGCTTACAAAACCTCACAAAAACCTTGAGGAAACGTTACAAAAACCTCACAAAATCCTTCTGAAAACCTCACAAAATCCTTAAAAAATCCTTACAAAAACCTCACAAAAACCTTAAAAAACCTTACAAAAACCTCACAAAAGCCTTACAAAAACCTCACAAAAACTTTACAAAAACCTTCTTACAAAAACCTTACGGAAACCTCACAAAATCCTTACAAATACCTGGAGTGAACACTTTGGTCTCAGCCTAAGTGTGAATTAACCTCAGCCTAAGGCTGGATAGATCTTCTTCAAGATTCCCAACATTTTTAGGGCATTTTGGGCAGTGTTTAAATCCAACTGTGCTCGGCTCATCCTGGAATTCTTCCGGGGCACATCCCTGAGGATCTGGGCCAGCAGGAAAACCTTGTCCTGGAATTCCTGCATGGATGAGCACGGATCCAGCGCCAGGAGTGGCAGGGAATTGTCACGTCGCTGTGGCCCCGGTGGGACAATGAGGTCACTCGTGTGTGAGGTTGAAGTTAAGGGATCTCGACGTTGCTTGGGATGAGTCCCGTTCCTACTGAGGCGGGAGCCAATCCTGCACTTCAGGGGGATTTTAAGGGACAGCAGAGAATCGACATCTTGGGGTTTAATGTCATTTTTCCTTAGGGTGTTGCGATGTTTTGATGTCACAAAATCCGGGATCGAGTGCCGCAATCCCTTGGAAAAAGCCAGCTGTGGGGTTTTTAGGGTGCTGCAAGGACCTGGCGCTGTGGGGTGACCTGGAATCCCTTAAATCCCAACCTGGGCTAGGTGGGGATACCGGAGGTTCCTCTTTTCCTCCCATCCTCTTTCCCTGCTCTGTGCCTCACATGTAATTCCCCATTTCCAACCTCACACTTAATTCCCTATTTCCAGCCAGCAGCATTTCCACATGGATTGATGCCTGGTTTGGGGCTGATCTCTCTTCATCACCAAACCTGGGGTGTCCGATGGGGGCAGATGCCCCCGCAGAAAGTTGTGGTGGTTTTGAAGCATTTTAAGCTGATTTTGTGTAAAAATATAAAGAAATGGCTTTGAACTGAGTCACGGAATTGTCCCAGGATGGTTTGACCTTAAAACTCATCTCATTCCCCATTCCACATTTTCCACTATCCCAGGTTGCCCCAAACGCCATCCAAGTTTTTAATCCTGATTTCATTCCCTTTTTGCTTGACTTATTTTTGAACAAACCTAATTATTTATTAACCGTAAATTCCATTATCCCGGTGTTTCGAACCCAGATAAATCCTTCCAGATTTATCCCTAAACCACATCCAGGAGGGAAAATTTCCCCACCAGAGCCGAGTTGGATCCTCCTGATGACACAAGAAGTTTCTCCTGACCTGGGAAACACCTGGCGCAGGGATCGTGCTGGAACTCCCACCCTTCCCCAGCGCTCCCGGGGGCTCCGGCAGCGCAGGGAGCAGCGGGATAAACCCAAGGAGACTCGGATAAATCCTGACAGCTCTCGGTGCTAACAGCTGATGTGCTAAATCCGAGGTGACATCTCCTGCAGGAGCACCAGAACCCGTTTGTAACAGCTCTAAACACCCGATAACACTTTGGGGAATATTTGTAGGATTTTCCACCTCTTCCCGAACCTCATCCAGCATCGCCACACCCTCAGCAGGGCTGAGTTATTCCCTGGTGGCACAGAACCCTCCAAATTCCCGCTTGTACACCCGGATTCCCATCCCAGAGCATGGAAGGGCTCCGATTTTCCCGTTATCCCAAAGAATCAAGGTGGGGAAGGGTCGCAGTCAGGTTAGAGAGGAGTTAGAGGAAAAGGAAAGCTCAGTACCCAACTCGTGCTTGGTCGTGGCTGCCGGAGCCCTCTCGGCAGCGGCGCTGGTGCTGGCGGCGGTGCTGGCGGCGCTGGTGGTGGTGGTTGTTGTGGTGGTGGTTGTTGTGGTGGTTGTGGTGGTTGTGGTGTCGGTGGTGGTTGGGGTGGTTGTAGGGCTGATTGTAGGGCTGATTGTAGGACTGATTGTAGGACTGGTTTCAGGACTGGTTTCAGGACTGGTTTCAGGGCTGGTTTCAGGACTGGTTTCCTCCACTGCGGTTGGAGGCGGCCCAGTTGCCTCTGGGAGAGGGAAACACCGGCTTTGTACCCAAGGTGGTGTCCCCGGGGCTCTGCCCTCCCCAGAGCGGCATGGCATGGAGCAAATCCCGCTGGAAACGCACTGCTGGACCCCTTTTCCTACCCCTGTCCCCATGCAGGGATGGCTTGAGCCCATCCCAGGGGCTGGATCCCACTGGGAACGCCAGACTGAACCCCTTTTCCTCCCCCTTGTCCCCCTGAGCCCATCCCAGGGGCTGGGAGAGGTGCTGGGGCTGCTCCCGTTCCCCCGCTTTGATCCCGATCCCAATCCCAATGCCAGGCCTGAACGAGCTGCTTCTCCTCTGCCTTTTCCCTGCCCATCACCCCTCTGGGATAAACCAGCACGGACAGCCTGGAAAAATGCAGCTGAGGGGACGCACGGGTTTGTCCTCATCCCATTGTCCCACCACATCCCAGGAAAACCAAATGGGATTTAACTCTTGAGGGAAAGGCACTAATCCCATTTGTCGGGCCAGCCGCAATCCCGTTTATCCAGCTGCCCCTGGACTACACCTCCAGCATTTTTCAAGCTGCCAGCTCAGCCTGCAGCTTCCCAGCTTTTTTCCAGCCTGGAGAAGGAGCAGCTTGGGCATGGAGGGGGATTTAGCTCGTGGGGGAGGCAGGGATGGAGCTTTGCCCCTCACAGTTTGCATTTAAGTGAGGGCTTGGAACACCTCCAGCTGTCCTGGGGGATAATTGGGAGCCATTTGTTTGCTGGATTGAGCTGTGATTCCAAGGAAAAGCGGGAATGTGCTCCAAGGAAAGGGGGAAAATGTGTCCTTTAACCCCCACCCTGAGTGGGGTGAGGGTTCCACAGGGAGGGAGGGGGGCACTGGCTTGGGCTGGAATATTCCAGCAGAAAATGCAGCCGGAATTCCGCTCCAAATACCAAAGGTGACTCTGAGGGGACCTCACCCTGGGACACTCAGGTTAAATTATATTTATAATAAATATTCCTGCAGGTCCAGGGATTCCAAATCCCTCTGATGGGCGAAGGAAAGCAGATTTTATAAATATCGCCCCCAAACCACAACAACGCTAGGAAAGCACTTTAAAACCAGTCCCAGGACCAAGCCAGGCTTTTCTTCCCCACCCCCAGTCCGTCCCCAAGGAGAGCCAAGCCCTGAAACCTCCACATCCAAAGGCAGAGAGGGGCAGGAGCTCGCTCAGTCCATCTGAGAGGCGATAAAACCACGGCTACAGCACCAGCCCAGGTCAGGGGTGACCCCAGAGCACCTCCAGGTACTCAAAAACACCAGGCCAGGTCCAAGGGTGCCCCAAGAGCACCCCCAGCTCCTCCAAAAGCCCAACCCAGCTCCAGAGGTGCCCCTAGAGCACCCCAAGGTACTCAAAAACATCAGCCCAGCCCCAGGGGTGCCCCGGGAGCAGCCAAAGTCACCCCAAAACACTGCCCAGCTCCTGGGCTGCCCCCAGAGCACCCCCAGGTACCTCCAAGGGCCCCAGGAGCAGCCACAGTTCCACAAAAACCCCATCCAGACCCAGAGGTGTCCCCAGAGCACCCCCAGCTCCTCAAAAGCACCACCCCAACCACCAAGCCCCAGCCCCAGATGTGCCCCAGGAGCAGCCGCAGTCACCCCAAAACCCCTCCCAGCCCCAGATGTGCCCCAGGAGCAGCCGCAGTCACCCCAAAAACCCCTCCCAGCCCCAGATGTGCCCCAGGAGCAGCCGCAGTCACCCCAAAAACCCGTCCCAGCCCCAGATGTGCCCCAGGAGCAGCCGCAGTCACCCCAAAAACCCCTCCCAGCCCCAGATGTGCCCCAGGAGCAGCCGCAGTCACCCCAAAACCCCTCCCAGCCCCGGAGCGCATCCTCTCCGCGGTGACCCCACAGCGTCCCCATCTCATGCACCCCGAACCGAAGCCCCCCGTGCACAGCCCGGCCCTGCCCCAGCCTGGGGGGTCCAGCCCGGCCAGGGGGTGGTGGCAGGGAGGGGATGCATCCAAAGGCTCGGCTTTGCCCTCGGGGTTCGTGGTGCGGCAAAAAAAAAAGGGATTTTTGCGTTTTGCCCTTCAGGGTTTGTCCCTCCGCTTGTGGGGGAAGGACTTTGCGGGGTCCTGAGGCCGCTAAAAGCTTTTCCTGCACTGGGATTTGTCCTCATCCATCTCCGCTGATTCCTGGCGGGTTTTTGGGGTTAAGAGATTGGTGTCGCCGGGTTAATGTCCCCATTAACGGGATGGAGCCGCGCCAGAGGCTGGGAACAATCAAACAGCGCCGGAGCCATCAGCTAATGCAGGCTCGGCATTCCCATGGGAATCCCGGCTCCCCGCGGAGGAAAACGAGACCCCAAAAGGCACAAAGTGACTTTGGGAAAGGCAGGAGCCGGCGGAAAACGTCGCCCGGCTTTCCAGCTTCCACCAGGGCTCTCCCAGAGCCTCTCAGGAGCAGGAGAAACTCAGCTTTAATGCTGCTCCGGAGCTGAGATGGGAAGAGATTATCTGGGATAAATCCCAGCCTCGCTGTCCCCGGTGCGGGAGCGCAGGGGAAGCTGCAGCCCCCAAACCCTCCGGGATGAGCTGACAGCGATTCCAGGCGGGATTTGCCCTCCCTGCCCCACTTCCCTGGCTCTGGGGGAGGCGATTCCCGGGAGCGGAGCCGTCACTTCCCATCAGGATAACGCGGGCTGGCTCCCGAGGAGATCCAGGAGGGGATGGCGGGGATAAAAATCATCCTGGCAGGAGCAGGGCCAGGTGAAGAGTGGGATGGGGTGAGCTGGAAAACTCGGGGAGGGGAGGATGGGAATGCGGCCCCCACGGAGAGGGAGGGGTGGGATTTAATCCTAAAGGATGAAAAGCTCCGGCCTCGCTGGGGTTTAAATACGGAATGGATGCGGGAGGAGAGCTCAGCTGGGAGATTTGGGGCGGGGGAGAGATCAGGGACGTTTGCTGGGCTTTGAAATCCATCCCCTAATGAGAGCTGGGAGGGGATCCCAGGGATCTCAGGGATCCCAGGGATCCGATATTCCCAAAGAAAAGGCACCCGAGCACTGAGAGTCCCTTCTCGGGGTTCCCGGGGTCCCCTCTCGGTGCTGCCAGCAGTGACGAAGATCCCAAAGGGAGACGGGAGAGCCAGGCTGGCATTCCCAGCACTTCGGAAAGTGCAGAAATCCCATCCATCCTCCTAAAAACGGCCGCGGTGCTCCAGCCACGACGTTCCCGAGCTTTGAGGAGCAGCTGTTTTCCTGCATTCCCAGAGCTTGGACAGAAGTTTGGGGACAGCGCAGGGCACCCGGAATTTGTGGGATGGGGGGAAAATCCCCCTTATCCGAAAGACAGCTGCCGCTTTCCCCATGCCAGGGAGGAACAGCACCTGGAAATTGCTCCAAGCAGGAAGAAATCACCCGGGAAATTCGGACTAAAAACCAATTCCCAGCTCTTTATCCCATTTGAGCCGAGCCCTTCTTCCCGGAAAGAGCCGAAGGAGCACTCAGCTCCTTAATTGCCTCCCTTTCAAGGCTTTTTCTGCCTCCAAGTTCCATTATTCCCTCTCAGGGAAGGATGGAGCTCTGATGATGGATTGAGGAAGCAGCAATTAATAATTTCACTAATGAGAGATGCTGAGCTCTTCGCTGTCTCGCCAGCCAGGAGTGGAGCAATAAAAAAAAGAGTACAAACCTCTCACAAAAACCTGCTTGAAGCTCAGATTAGGGGGGAAAAAAACCCCAAAGAGGGAGAATCCTAAAAGAAAAATGGGATTTTTTAAGGGAAGATCTAAAGAAAAGACAAATCCTGCTCGGAGTGGGATAATTCAGTGAAAAGTGGCATTTTTGGGGAAAAATTCAGGAAACAATCCCAATCTCTGCTGCTTTTTAATTATTTAGAGGTGCTTTTAATGTGTTGTTGGGCTGTGGCAGCAGCTTTCCCTGGGGTGTGCCTACCAAATCATGAGGCTTGGAGAAATTGGGATGAATTTTTCATGATTTTTGATGATCGGGCCGAGGACTCTTGCAGAGATTTATTTTTAATTCTCCCGGTTTTTACCAACAGGATGGAATTGGGAAGTCTGGGCCATGAAATTCTCCAAATCTGATGTGGAAAGAGAAGAAATTGGAGAAGAGGAGGGGGTGACGGAGCAGAAAGAGAGGGCTCAGCAATTCCCTCCATTTCTAAAGCGAAAAATGGGATTTTTCTCCTCAAATTCCCATTCATGGACAGAGAAAAGTCAGGTTTTTCCCTCCGAGCCTAAATCCAATTTCTTTATGGTCCCTGATGAAGTTTTTCCATACAGATGGAAAATCAAAACTCCAGTTTGGGGATATTTTTCCTCACTCAGAGCATAAACAAAATCCCTTTTTAATCTTCTCCTTTCCCAAATCCCCTCTCCCATTGTCCAAAGCCTGGCTTAGGAAAGGTGAAGCCTTTCCTAAGGGAAAATCCCTGCACTTCACTTCGATTCCATCACCTGCTCCAGTTCCTCCCAGCCCTGACCCCGCCTGTGTCAGGTCATCCCTGGAAAAGGAACCTTTTCATTCCCTGTCAGTGCCAGCTGTGGCAAGGAGAGTTTTCCTGCAAATCAAGGAATTTATGGAATCGCTGTTGATTCCATAAAAAAGCGCCCGGTCTGGGTCAGCCAGAGGAGATGGGAAAGGTCAGAGAGCATTTCCTGGGATTTGATGGGAAGAGAAACATCCTCTGGAGCCAGACTCTGCTCAAACCGTGGCCTGAGGAGAAATGAGATCCAGCTCCGGAGTGGGACTGGCATGGGAGAGGGATTTTCCCATGCCCTGAGTCCTCTCCTGGAGCCTGGAATGGGGAGGAAGATGAGGCAGCAATTCCCGACCTCCAGCTCCACTCTCCAAATCTCAGCTCTCTTCCAGCTCTTCCCAAAATGTTATTTCTCCTTTTGGAAAGGGGAAAATGAAGGGATGGGCTCTGGATAATTGGAGGATTATCCCTGAAATCCCAAATAGTTCCAGTGGGGCAAGAAATGAAGGCAGGAATGATTCGGGGCTGGGAGGATGAAGAGATCGGGCTGTGATTCCAGAGTTCAGCAGGACCCTCTGAAAGCAGAAAAGAGCTTGAAGTGATCCCGATCCACAAAGAAAATCCGGATTCTGGTGGATGAGCCAAACCCTGGATGGAGAAGGAGCTGGAGGAGAGGGCGCTCCCAGTCCCAAGGTTTTTCATGTGCATTTTCAGGGATTTATATGTTCATTTTCAGGATTTTTATGCTCGTTCCCAGGATTTTTCAGTGGATTTTCGGGTCCCCACCACCTAGACCTGACCAATCTGTTATCCCACGTTTTTTGGGGGGGAATAGGGAGGAAGAGAAAAAGACAGGAAGGAGAAAGATCAGGAAGAGGGGGGAAAATAAAAGCAAAATAATATCAGGAAGAGACATCCCTGCAACAAAATCCACGGAAAAGGAACATCCCTGGGGCAGGAAAGCGAATCCTACAGGTGCAGAGAGCAGATCCTGCACTTGTATCCCTCGGGAAAAGCCTTCCCTGGGAAGCTGTTCCTGCTCGGAATGTGCAGAGGCAAAGCAGGACCTGTTGGGAGCCCTCGGTGCAGGGCATCGGGAACTGCTGCTGCTCCCAAAAAGCTTTTTTGGGATGAGTTTGGGGCTGGCTGCACCCCCTGGCTCGGCCATTGCCGGGTTCCTGAGCTGGGAAAAGGCTCTCCCGCCACTGGAATGTGGGAAATGCGCGTTGGGTGTGGAAAATCAGGATTTTCCAAGTCTGTGAGAGGTTGGGAATCCTTCGCTGGGTGACCCGGAATGGCGTTGGGGCGTTGCAGGATCGGGTTTTCCATGGAAGCGGCAGGAGGAGGAGCTGTCCCTGGTGCTGGAAAAGGTCTCTCCCTGCTCCCAGGTTTTTGGGAATAGCGAGGAGGGCAAAGCCAGCAGAAGGCTCCATGCAGAACATGCACAGCTGAGGCCCCGAATTCCCGCTCAACCCTTCCAATGGACACCGGGAATGGGAGGAATCTCCTGCAACAAAGCCCTGGGAGAGCCACAGGGAATTCTGGGCGCATCCTAAAAATCTCCCCAATCTCCGGCTGCGATCCCACAGGTCCTGGAAGGGCCCCACGGAGCCAGAAATGGTCTGTGTTTTGTAGGGTGGGGGTGGTGAGGGTTAAAAAGGGAGAGCGGCTCGTGCAGAGCTGGGGTTAAAATCCTCTGGGAGAGGGGGAAAAGCTCCTTAATAGGGGGAAAAAAAGCTTTAATAGGGAAAAACTCTCCTTAATAAGGAAAAATATCTCTATAGTAGGGAAAACCCCCCTCATTAATAGGGAAAAAAACCCCATTAATAGGGAAAAACCCCCCTCTTTGATAGGGAAAAAATCCCCACTTTAATAGGGAAAAAACCCCGACATTAACAGGGAAAAAACCCCTCATTAATAGGGAAAAACCCCCCATTAATAGGGAAAAAACCCCCCTCCTTAACAGGGAAAAAAACCCCTCATTAATAGGGAAAAAAATCCCTCATTAATAGGGAAGCACCCCTAATTAATAGGGGAAAAACCCTCTTTAATGGGGAAAACCCTTTTTAGTAGGGAAAAAACCCCTGTGTCATAGGGGAAAAAAATTCTTAAATAGGGAAAAACTTCTCGAATAGGGTAAAGACCGCTCTATAATGGGAAAAAATCCTGCTTTAACACGGAGAAAAAAACCTCTTTAATAGGGAGGAAAAACCTCTTAAATAGGGAAAAAGACCCCCTCTTTAACAGGGAAAAACCTCATCTTTAATAGGGCAAAAAGAGTCTTTAAAAAGGAAAAAAAAAGTCTTTAGTAGGGGAAAAAAGTCTTTAATAGGGGAAAAAACCTGTCTTTAATAGGGAAAAACTCTTTAATAGGGGAAAACCCCCATCTTTAATAGGGAAATAAACACTTTTTACTAGGGAAAAAACCCTCTATAAGAGGGAAAAATCCCCCTCTTTAATAGGGGAATAAAACCTCTTCAAATAGGAAAAAAACCCCTCTTTAATAGGGAATAAACCCCATTTTAATGGGATCTCGACTCTCCTTTGGGCTCGCCCAGTGCGTGGCCACCGCGGTTTGGTTTTCACGAGATTTGTTTTGCCCAGCTTTTAAGCCCGGCTTAGAGACCTTTTAATCTTCGCCTGCCCCGCTGCGGGGCCGCCCTGGTCCCCTCACGCCTGGAATGATTGAAATGCCCAATTGGCGTGGCCATTGGAAGGGTTTTAACGAACTTTTCTGCTTAATTGGCAGCTTAATTGGAAAGCTCCGTTGCCCCCATGCCGGTTACCTCCGGGTACGGTACCTGGGCTTGGCGTGGCTTCGGAGGCAGCGCCGGGGACAGAGAGAGGGGAGGGAAAAAAACCAGGAAAACGGGAGAGAAAGAGGGAAGAGAAAAACACAGGAATTTATCAAACCACCCCAAGGCGCCGCTGGCACAATCGGAGTCACCGGAGAGCAGAGAGAGAGGGGGAAAATGGGATTAAATCCAACCTGGAATTTGGGAATCCGTGATAAACCCCGCCAGGATCCAGGTTAAACACCCGGGAGGTGCCAGAGGTGCCATTGAGGTGACAGTGGTGTCGTTAAGCCGAGTATTTAAGCGGCTGTTTAGGTCTAATCCCAACAAAAACTGGTTTTGACACCAAATTTCGCCTCGATTTTTCCTTTCTCGTGTGGGGATTGGATTTAAACGCCGCATCCGAAGGAGTCTGGCGAGCAGAAAACCTCCTCCTGAGGCGTTAATGGGCTTAATTTCCTTAATCTGCTTCTTTTCCTTAACTTCCAACCTTAAATTCCAGTCTTTCCCGCAGCTTGGCAGGAGGTGCCATCAAAGTGAGCAAAACTCACCTATTTTGTGTTGTACCTCGTGTTTGGAGGGCAGATTTCTGGGATTTAGCTGGAAATTACTTTAATTTTCTTTTTTTTTGCGGTTTCAAGGCCAAACTTTGTCTTGTTTTGCCACATCCTCACCCCAAACCCCACAGAGGGGGTTCCTTACCTTGTCCAGCAGCTTCGGGCACCCCCTGCTAATTGCTGATATAAATCAATTAGCATTGACACACCACGAGGTGGTCCTGGCTCTTATCTCTCCATTATCAGTGTCCAGAAACGGAGAAAATTGGGTGTGAACCAGCCAAAAATATTCCATTTTCAGCTTCAATCCAACCCCTGAGCTCTCACAATTCCTTTTTACAGCAATTCCAGGCCCCTCTGGTGTTTTCCTTGGCTGTTTTCTTCCCCCCATCCAATAAATTTTGCTGGATCCCACCCCAGGGGTGTCGGGAATGGTTTTATTCCCACTGGACCCAAGCAGGAATCGCTTTCCCCACTCAGAGCCATTATCTGGGATGGGGGGATGGAGGGAAGGAAACAAAAACCCCATTAAATCCCAGCTCTAACTCAATCCCAGCTCTGTCAGCCAAGCCTAAAGAGGGGGAAGAGCCGCCCTTGGTTCCCTTAGGGCTCCAGAACTTCCACTTAAATTTGATGGATGTTCCACAGCGGGAATTTTATCTGATTACGGGGCTGAGATTGGGGCTCTGGAGGTTTGTAGGGTCGGGTGATGGCCATGGGGTGACAGGGAGGTGGCACCGAGGTCCCTGCACACAAAAATCCCCCGAATCTGCCCCTGTTAAGCTCGCACAGAGGAGCAAATCGGAGCTTCACCCTCAGCACGAGGAGAGCGAGATCCCAAAATCATGGAATGGCTGGGGTTGGAAAGGACCTTAAACCTCATCCAGTCCCACCCAGGGACAATTCCACAATCCCAGGTGGCTCCAAGCTCACTCCCAGGGATGGAGGAGCATCCACAACCTCTCTGTGCCAGCGCTTCCAAACCCTCTGAGTGAGGAATTCCTTCCTGAATCCCATCTAATCCTGCCCTCTTTTGGTAAAAAAACACAAATTCGTTCCATTTCCTCCTGCTCCAGGGCACACGAGGAATGTCCCTCCCTTGGGGACAGCCACGAGGTTCCCTGGAGCACAGGAAGGTCCCCAGGTCACCTCAGCTGGGTTTTTTTCTGCAGCATTTGGCCACCTCCACCTCTGCAGGAAAATCCGTGCAGCCATCGCTGCCCTGCACTCCTGGTTCTTGGGATTCCCTGATTCCATTTTTGGGCTGTTCCATGGCCTGCCACGATGCCATTTTTGGGCTGTGCCATGGCCTGCCACGATGCCATTTTTGGCTGTTCCATGGCCTGCCACGATGCCATTTGTGGGTTTGCCATGGCCTGCCATGATGCCATTTTTGGGCTGTTCCATGGCCTGCCACGATGCCATTTTTGGGTTTGCCATGGTCTGCCATGATGCCATTTTTGGGTTTGACACATCCTGTCACCCCGTCCCCTCAGCAGAGCTGGGTGCTGCCCTTACCTTCATCCAGCAGCGCCGGCGACTCCTCCGTCAGGGCCTCTCCCTCTCCCACCTGGGTGCGGGCGCGGAGCACGAAGCGATAGCGGGAGATGGGGTCTGACCTCTGCAGGGTGAACCTCGTCTGGTTGGGGGACAGGTTCTCCACCACCGTCCGGCCCATCCGTGACCCGTTAACTGCGGAGGGAAGGCAGGAAAGGCTGGGCTCAGCCTGGGATCAGGAATTCCTGGGGTCTCCAGCTCATCCTTCAGCCCCTGGAGGATCTGTGGGGTCACAGTGGGGTCACTGTGGGGCTCAGAGCTGTTGCTGCTCTTGAACACGCTCGTTTTGGGGCACTTGGGGACAGCCTGGCCAGGGACCTGCTGGGGGGACATTCAGGTGGGCAGAGAAGGCTCAGGGACGTTCAGGCTCTGGGTATCACCTCACCCAAATTGTGTTGGGATGAGCACAAAAACACCTCAGGCTGCACCTAAAATCTTCCAAAATCCAAGATCCAGCTGATTTTCCCTCCAAAATTGATTCTGGGGAGCTGCTGAGCCCCCACCACCCCCCCTGCAGATGTCCAGGACCCCTCCTAACACCAGTTTTGCCCACCATGGAAGTCTCCAGTTCCTCATGGATCTCCCTGCCCTGGGAAAAAGCAGGAAGGGAAGAATTCCCTGATTGATCACCGCGAGGAGAACGTGGGACGTACAGGGCTTGTATTGGAGGGTGTATCCCGTGATGACCCCGTTGGGATGCTCAGGGTGATCCCACTCCAGGTTGATGATTTCCAGGTTGGGCTGCCGGATCCGCAGGTACCTGGGGGAGCTGGGCACTTGGAGGGGAGCGGGAACGAGAGGGGAGAGAGGAGAGAACATGCACAGGGTAACGAACCTGGCGCTGCTGCACCCGCCACGGGCTGGACTCCAAAACAGACACACCCCAAGTGGATCACACAAGGATTTATCCTAAAAACCAGGAGCCTGATGGGAATTTTCAGCGGGGAGGAAAAACAGAGCAGCTCTGGTGCAATCCCAATCCCGCAGGATCCTCCAGCAAGGCCACGGAAGCAGAGCTGGGATGCAACTCCAGCCGCGCTTCTCCTGCTGGACCCAAATGTCGTGGTCTTCCTTACACCCCCTCCCATCCCAAGGTTTTCACCCCAAAAATTTCTCTCTTAGAACCATCAAAAGTATCCCAAAAACGTCTTTTCACTCCTGCCCCATTTCGGAGTCTTGGACCCAAATTTCACAGCTCTCCTTACCCCCCTCCCATCCATCCCAATGTTTTGAACCCCAAAATTTCTCTCTTAGAAGAACAAGAAGTATCCCAGAGTCTTCTCTTAACTCCAGCCCCACTTCTCCTCTTGGAGCCAAATTTCCTGACCTTCTTTAGACCCCCCACCCATCCCAATCTTTTCATCCCAAAGATTCCTCTCTTAGAACCCCCAAAAGTGGCTTCTCTTATCCCAAAGAATCGCTGGGAAATGGAATTCCAGAGATCTCCCACAGGGAGCTGCTGCCCACTGCTCCTCACCCTAAGGAATATTTGGGATTATCACTACTGAAGGAAGGAAGGAAGGGAAGAATTATCCGGCCTGGAGTTAAATTATTTTCCTGATTTCCTCCTAATTGCGGTGTCTTAACCGGGGGAAGAGAGATCGGAGAGCTCGGGGTTTATTTTTAGTTGTTCAGGATATCCTTCAGCCTCCTCAATGTCAGTTTGGGTCGATAAAAGGGCTTGGTGGTGTAGGAAAAATAAAAATCCACATTTTCTGTGTGATAAGAGTAAAATCCACCGTAATTATTAATTAATGCCACCCACACGTCTTTATTGTCACCCCAAATGTCCAAAGCCACCCCAAATCCCCCAGAAACGGGGTCAAGGTGCCCCTGCCTGCAAAACCTACAGGAATTGAAGCCCTTCTTCAGAAACAACCTCAATTATCCACAGAATAATAATTAATCCTTAAAAAACGGGGATTTTTTTCCAAGGAATTGCGAAGGAAGAGGCAGCACTGAGAGATGCCAAGATGGGGCGGAGAGGAAGAGAAAAGAGGGGACCCCAAAATATTTTGAGACAAGATTTGCAAATCTTTTCTTGCGTTTTTGCGACCTTGTGTGCCCGAATCCCCTCCTGCGCTGTAGGAAAAGTCACTTCCAGCCTCTGGAATTGCAGCTCCAACACAGAATTATCGGCGTGTCTATAAATAGCTCCTGTGCCAGCGACAAAATTAAACCCTCGAGTTCATCCTTGACACAAGAACGAGGTGCTCTTGCCTCAAAAGCCTGGCAGAGGAATCAGGAATGTCCTTCCTGAAGGTCCTGGGAAGGTTTTCCTGCCTTTTCCAGGATGGATCCATCCACATCCCCAAACCACGGCTTGGGGACATTTGCAGCTCGGGCAGCAAATCAAGGGCATGGAGCTGTGCCCAGGAAAGGCTTTTGCAAATATTTCTCCTGCTCAGCCCAAAATCTTCTTGGCCGAGGCGTCCAGAGCACCTGAATTCTGGGAATTTTGGGAATGCCGATGGGGTCAGGAGCCAACTCCAGGTGTGGCTTCAGTGATGTCACCGCCAGCGACGGCGCCTGGGTGAAGCTCAGCTAAAATCTCTCCCCGGCCGTGGCTCAGCTCCCTGGAGCTGCTCCACCTAAACCTTTCCCAGCAGGAAAAAATTCCCTGTGGGAACATACCTCCTTCAGGGGTGGGGAATTCCTTCATTTCGCTGCGGGGCCCGTCCCCTCGGCCGTTGGTGACCACCATCTCCAGCTTGTAGTTGCTGTAAGGGAACAGCCGGGACACGGTGCCCCGGTTGCGGTCTCCAGGAAAACTCACAAACTGCCGTTTTTTGGAGACCCACAGGTTCTTCAGCAAGCTGCTGTCTCTCCAGAAATAGGCCTTCAAGAAACACGCAGGCCAGGTGAAGCTTTTTCCCGTTTAACCGCGTTTTTTTGGGATTTTTAGACATTAAAAAGCAGAGTTTTGCCTTTAAGAGCGGCTTAAGGCTGTGGAAGTTTTTAGGGGAATTAGTGAAGCTCCACGAGGGAAATCGGGGGTGTTACCTGAGGAAGAGGCTGAGCAGGGGGTTAAGAGCTTCCCAAAACCACTGAGCTCGGACTAAAGCTGTTCCTAATTGCCAAGAATTAAAAACCGAGTGGTTCTGCCTTTCCACTCGGGGTAGCGGTGGACAAGGAAAGGTGGGACACACCCAGGCACAAAAAAAGTGCCTAAATTTAGGAAATCTCCTATTGAAACCCTCCACTGCAAATCCTATTTCGTGGAGAAATAAGAATCCTTTCAGAAAATCCCCCAGAATTGGGAAAAGGAGAGCGAGCCAACAATCGGATTCGGAATTCTGGGATTCTTTGCTGGACACGAGGTTTTGGGAATGTTTTAACACCGAGGGAAGGGCCCTGCTCAGGGTTTGGCTTGGTTTGAACGGCTCCATCCTCTGTGCATCAGCAGCAAACATTAAATACTAAATATAAGCCTGGAAAGACCTGGAAAAACCCAGATCCATGCTGGCTTTAGTGCCCAGTTAGTCCCGACCGTGGGTTTAGGCTTTGCAGGGGTTGTTGGTCAGTAAAAACCGCTGTCGATATTTTGGGGATGACACAAAATCTGACCGGGTTGGGGTCATTCCCTCAGAGCCTCCATGGGCAGGGCCATCCCAATCCCTCCCTGTTTTCTTGGAGCATCCCAAATCCTGCAGCCAAGCCCGAAGGAAGCAACAGGAGACGTCCCCAACCCCATCCTGACACCCCGAAGAGCAAATCCTTGGTGCTGCCTCACATCCAAAGGTTCCTGGTGACCACAGGGAAGTTTTCTGTCATCCCCACATGCAGCAGCTCCATCCCTGGGAGCCAGCTGGGAATTTTAGGAGGTTTAGCTGGGTTAATGGTCAGTGCCGGGGCGGGGATTTGGGATTGGGGAATTCGGGATTTGCTCACTCTGTACTCCTTGAGCTGTCCCTGGATGGTGTCCAGGTGCACCCGGGTCCAGGTCAGAGATATGGCGGTGCTGTTTAAGACTCTGATCCTGACATCCGTGGGTGCAGCCTTGGGATCTGGACGGGCAGGGATAAAGCAGAGTGGTCTTTAGGAACCTGGAATTACCCTGGAGCTCGGATGGACGGGCAGATGGACACACAGGCACCCCTGGCCGTGCTTCTCCCATCACAAATCCCGTGAGCAGCAGCCCCACGATGGCTCCGCCCTCTTCCATGGGAAGAAAATAAATCCAATTTCACTCCTCTGGCCATCAGGAGAACATTCCTGATCCAGCTAAAAGCAGGAATTCCTGCAGCAGGGAAGGGCTCTGGCTCAGCTCCCTCTCCAGGTGAAGGATCCCAGCACATCCAACCCTTTCCTGCCTCACCTGGCCCAAAGTTGGACCCCAAAGTTCCAAAAGCCACCTCATTTCCTTATTTTTAGTTGGAATTGTCCATCATCCCAGCTGGCCTTGGGCAGGGACACCTTCCACTCTCCAGGTCTTCCAAGCCTTGTCCAACCTGAAACCGGATTTTTGTCCCAAATCCCGCAGTGCCCCGCCCATATTCTGGACACAGGAGCCGCCCAGGTGCCCTGGCATGGGATCATCCCTGAAATCCCACCTGCGGCTGAGGAATACTCACAATCCTCCCCGGAATATCCGATGTAGGTTTCAGGCTCCGGGGCTCTGCCGAAGTCGTTCTCGGCCTGCACCTTGATCTCGTAGGGGACGTAGATGGGGGTGTTCCACACCACGTGCCGGGCGCTCCGCACGGTCTCGTTGTACCAACTCCCGCGCGGGTCCCGCCGCCGCCACCTCACGATGTACCTGAGGTTGGGCCCATAAGCCTGAGTTGCATTCAGAGGCTTCGGTGGAGCGAAACAGAGAAGGGAAAGTGAGAAGGAGAAAAAAAACCAATTGGATTTCTCCTCTGTGGAGATCCAAAAGTTCTGCTCAGCACTTGGGGTCTCATTTCAGGCTCCATCAGCGAATCCCAAAGGAGAGCAAGGTTCTGTTCCCAAGGAGAGGCAGAACGAGTTCGTGTCCTCCAGAGCCATGGCAGGACCAGGGCATTTTATTCACAGAATCCAGGATTTTATTCCTGGAATGGTTTGGGTTGAAAGGGATTTAAATTCCAAGCCTCTTCAATGAGCAGGGCCATTTCCACTAGCTCAGATTCCTCATCTATATATTACATAAAATAAATCAAATACGTACCTAATGTAGAATTATAAAAGAAATATTCCGTATCTATTATCCCCATAGTCCCGGCTCTATTCCTGCTGCCATTCCAACCCTCCTCTCAGCTCATCCCTGATTTGTGGCTGACACCTGCTGGTGCAAGAAGCAAAGCAGGAGATGCTCCATAAATCCTCAAGGAATCGACTCTCGGAGCATCCTCTGGAAGCTCAGTCTGGAATCCGGTGTCTTTGGGTGTCACATCCTTAACTTACTTTATTTTTCATTTTCTGAATTATTCTTTTTATCACAGACCTTGCTCTAGGCACTAAACCCGGCCTTTTTCTGGTGTCTTCTAATTTCATCATGGAATGGTTTGGGTTGGAAGGGACCTGAAGTCCCATCCCATCCCACCCCTGCCATGGGCAGGGACACCTTCCACCATCCCAGGTTGCTCTAATCTGGCCTTGGACACTTCCAGGGATGGAGCAGCCACAGATCCTCTGGGAATTCCATCCCAGCTCCTCCCCACCCTCTCAGGGAGGAATTCCTTCCCAATATCCCGTCTATCCCTGCCCTGTCTCACTTTGAACCCATTCCCCCTCATCATCCAACTCCATCCCAAAAGGCATCCAAGAAGAACTCACAGTCCACGTTATCTCCATGTTGTTTTTCTGGGTCCCTGCCCCTTGAACTCCTGTTGGATTTATTTCAGGACCTGAAATTCACATTGAAAACCAAAATAAAAAGAATTTTTCAGTGTCGAAAAACGACCGCTGAGCGCTTAAAACCCCGCAAGCCAAAAGTCCTTCCAAGGCAGAAGTTAATGGCCTGATTTTTCCAGAAGTTCCCATTCAGGTTAACAGGACACGAGACTCCCAGTCCTCTGGAAAACCAGGCCATTTATTTAGGAGGCTCTTTTTTGTTCCCTAAATGTCCTAAATCTTTGAAAGGGAACCATTGTGGAGGGAGCAGAGCTTGTCGCTTCGAGCCTCAAACACGGCGGGCACTGTTGGGAGCCAACACTAGATGCCAGCAGATCCTGCAGAAATCTCCCTGGAATGGGTAAAGAAAGAAATGCAGCAGAACTGCTGAGATTCCTGTGAATTCCTCGGGTGGAATTTTCCCAAATATTCTCCCACAAAGCACTGGGCAGACAAATTCAAGCCCCGAGTCTTGGTTATGGATTGGAGCTCGTTTCATTCCTTTATCATGGAATTTGGGTGGGAAGGGATCTCACAATCACCCAATCCCACCTCCTGCCGTGGGCAGGGACACCTTACCCTATCCCAGGCTGTTGCAAGTCCCGTCCAACCCGGCTGGGGACAATTCCAGGGATAGGACAGCCATGGTTTTTTTGGATAACCTGTGCCAGGACCTGCCCACCCCCACAGCACCGATCAGCTTTAACAGTGGACAGTAATTAATAGTTGCACTTGAGTCTGATTTTCCTACAGATTTCTGAGCTTCCCATAGTCTGAAAGGACTGAAAAAATTCCTTTAGGAATCTTCCCTTTAAGGAAAAGAAGGAAAACCAAGTTTTCCTTTAACGAACAAGTGACTTTTGCATAAATCTCTGATTTTTGCTGCTCTGAAAGACATCACCCACAGGCGTGAGAATTCCATACAGAAAATTCCACCGCAGCCTGTGCCAACCTATTTCTGGGATCGAGGAAGAGCCTCCATGGAGAGTGATGGATTCCAAGGACAAAAAGACTGGGAAGAAAGGACTCACGTGCCCCGTTGGTCTGGTAGCGCTCGGAGGGCACGCTGGGCACGCTGCTGCCCACGTCGTTGACGGCGATCACCCGGAACTGGTAATTCACGTACGGAGAGAGCCTCAGCACGGCCGAGTTGATGCTCCCGGGATACCTGGAGTGGTTGTGCCACACTCCCGGCTGGAAGCGGTCCTCCTCAAACTGGACAATGTAGTCTGGGAAGAGCGGGGAGAGGTGGGTGAAGGGTTTGGATGGGAAGGGATTTTCTGTCACTGGGAAGGAGGAGGGGGACAGGGATTTTGGGGACAGGGGACAGACCTGTGATGGGGCTGTTGTTGTCATCGCCAGGGATCCACGTCAGCCGCACGCTCCTTTCGGCCAGGTCTGTCAGCTCCAAGTCCCGGGGCTGGTCAGGTCGTTCTGTTGGAATGGGATAAATGAGTCTGGAATTGTCCCAGGAGCGAGTCCCAGTTCCCATCACCTCTCCCAGCCCCGTGGCAGGACGTATTCCAGGGCACAATCCACGTCCTGCAGCTCTTTGGGGGATCACGGTGATTTTAAAATATAAATGTGGTTGTTTCTGACTGTGCCCTGCCTGGAAATCCTGCCTTTCCCAGGAAAAATCCTGCCTTTCCCAAAAAAATACCTGGTGGGGGAAGCACCAGGTGCTGGTTTAGGGGGATTTGTGACCTTACAGAGGGAAATGCAAATGAACAGCGGGGAAAGGACACAAAACCTCAATGGAAACATAAATTTGTTAGAAACTGCCCAGGCACAATTCTGGTTTCTTCATCTGGTCACAAGAACCAGCCCATGCAATAAAAGGAACAAATTCCAAGTCAAAATTAAGGGATTCAAGCCAATCCTGGTTCTCTCCTCCCATCAGGAGCTCATCATTTTCAAGTACAGAAAAAGTGATTCCTGCACTCAGGAACTGCCACCACGGGACACAAAACATGGTGGCACAGGACGTCTCTACCCATCTGGATGGGCTTTCAAGGACAGCTTGGACAGGACTTGAAAAAATCAGCTCCTTCAAGGACAACTCAGGCAGGACTTGGAGCTTCAGCTCCTTCAAGGACAACTCGGGCAGGACTTGGAGTTTTATCTCCTTCGAGGACAACTCAGGCAGGACTTGGAGCTTCAGCTCCTTCAAGGACAACTCGGGCAGGACTTGGAACTTCAGCTCCTTCAAGGACAACTCGGGCAGGACTTGGAGTTTTATCTCCTTCAAGGACATCTTGGAAGCATCAACACCCAATTTTTCCAGCTGCCACCCTCTTCTCACGGAGTTTTTGTTGCGGGAAAACCAAAACCAAGGTGGAAAATAAAAGGAAGGCGAGGAACGAGTGACGATTACCTTTGGTAAAATCTCTCAAGCGATTAGCTGCAAGGTAAGACAGTGCTTGTTAACCGGGTTAGTTTAAGCTTGGGTGGCCAAAGGAGCACCTGGCAAACATAAAAGTTCCACATTTCAGCGGGAATTGATCCGGTTTGGGAAGCAGAGCAGGAATATCCATCCCCCAGAGAGCTCCATGCTCTATCCACACTTGTAGTTGATAGCAAAAGGGAAATATCAGCCTGATGTAGGGTTAATGAGCCATTAGGGGGAAGGAGGGGAAATAAATCAAGCTCAGGGGAATTATTTGGGATTTGGGATTCCTATTCCAGCTGCGGAGGGGCACTGGCAGGTTGTGGCATTCCCAGGAGTCTGAGGTGGCCAGAGGATGATAAATCCCTGTTTGCCAAGCAGAGCTTGCAGTGGCACAAATGGGGAATGGGGTGAAGTTTGTTCCTCCCTGTGCTGCAAAGGGGACACACGAAGGGGCCAGGACCAACCCCAATCCCATTGCTCAGCACCCCAACACCCCACTAAATTCACTCCCAAATTTCGGACTGTTCTCATGGAGCTTCAACATCCACCTGGGGATATTTTGGGTTGTGTGCAAGAACAATTCGTTTCTATTTTTTGCTCTCTAATCTTTCTTTGACACCACCTCAGTGCCAACCCCTGCTCTGCCAGCACCTCCCCGAGCATCCAGGGAACAATCCTGGAGCCCGGACCCCCCTTCCAGCCTGACCTCGAGGTTGGGGTGTCCTGCTCAAAGCCAAGCACTCAGCTGTGGGGTCAGGAGGACTTTACCCAGCACGGTGAGATAGGCCTTGGCCGAGTCCTTGTCCAGCTCTGTGCTGGCCACGCATGTGTAATCACCCTGGTCCTTCTCAGCCACGCCAAAGATTGTCAGACCATCCTCTTCCTTCTTCATCCTTCAAGGAAACAACATCCCAAAACTCTGCCCCAACATATTCAGGAAGCAGCGTTGGGGGCTGGATATTCCCTGACAGAATCCAGCTGGAAACCCAACCAGAGCAGGAGAACGTCTCTGGTCTGGAGGTTTTATCAGCTAAGGATGTGCTGGGTTATTCTGGGAAAGCTCATTTCCTAAGGAATCACATGCCCTGGGGTGTATCTGGGGAATAATCACATTTTTAGGACAACAGCCAACCCTGGGCTTGTGCCCTGGGATCAGATCACAAGAAAGGGGAGTCAGGTATGGAAAGGAAATTAAAGCTGCGCCAGGCACAGCAGAGGAACATTAATTTTGGAGAGGCTCGTTATGAACTCCCAGGTTTTATCAAGATGTCTTAAAATACCCGGGAATAAAACCTGCAGCAAAATCAGGATTTACTGATAAATCAGCTGGAATTGCTGGAGGGAGCTGGCGAGATTAAAAGTGTCAAAAACATCAAATGTTGCTTAGGTGGGAACACAATATTTATCCCTGGGGACTCTTGGAATGTTCTGCTAAAAATCCAACAATCCTGGGAGAGAAACCCATGGAATTTTTGGGCACAGACCTGTTCCCCAGGAACAGGGGAGCATCGTCCTTGAGCCAGGTGACCGTGAGCCGGAGCGTGGGGTCGTGCTTGACGCGGCAGTGGAGCCGGGGCATGGTGCCCCGCTTGACCACCAGGTCCTCGGGTCCCCTCACAATCCTGGTGGGGTCTGTATGGGGTCACAAGCAAAAGGTCACACCCCAAACTCCTCAGGTTCTCTCACAACCTTGAGAGGGTCTGCAAGAGGTCAAGGGTTATGCCCCAAACTCCTTGGGTCCCCTCATGATCCTAGTGGGGTCTGCACAGGGTCACAAAGGGTCATGCCCCAAAACGCTGGGTCTTGGCTCAGGGACTCAGCGGAGAGTGGGGTTTCGTGGGAAGGACGAGTGGGGTGTTTGTCCAGCTTTGAACAAATACATTAATTTAATAAGTCACCAATTCGTGCTGAGTTTTTAAAAAAAACAAGCCATTTTTTTGGAGTCAGCAGCCAGATTTGCTGAGCGGGGTAAAAACAATCCTGAAAAGGTTTTTCTGCCCTCAGCTAACCCTGAGGAACACTCGGGGTCGGTGTTTGCGTTGCTGACGGCATCTCCCAGCCCAACAACCACCCCAAACCCTTCCACGATCCCCAGCCCTGGTTCTTCCCAACATTAAAATGGAATCTCCTCCATTTTCAGACTCCCAGCTCCGACCTGCTGGAAGATCAGATCCCCTACAGCCAACCCCCTTCACCTCAAGGATTATTCCTGCTGCAACTTCCAGAAGATACAAGATTTTAACCTCGACTATTCCTACTGCAACTTCCAGAAAGTCCAAGATTTTAGCCCCTTCATGGCCCTACCTTTGACCTCCAGGCGGACCTGGGCCTCAGCTTTCCCCAGGATGCTGGTGGCCACACAGGTGTAGATTCCCTGGTCCTCCTTCCGAGCCATGAACATCTCCAAGCTCCCGTTCTCGTGGGCTTTGTAGTTGCCTCCATCCAGCGTGTTCCCCTGGCCGTTCTTAAACCTCCCAACACCACAAAGTACTGTTGGAAGGGAAGGAAAAGCAGGAAACCCCCCTTTCCCACCCCTCAGGATGGAGCAGGATGGGATTTTGCTCTTACCAGCGCAGGGTGGGGATGGGGGACCCGAAGAAAGGACAATCCAAGCGGGTCCTGTTGTTCTGGATCACCTTGATCAGCTGGTAACGGGGGCCCAGCATCTGGGGGGCAACATCTGCCAACAGCCAAAATTCCAGCCATGGAGGAGAAAAAATGGACTCTGCTCCTCCTTTCCAGCCCTTTCACCCATTTTCCTGGGGTTTTTTGGTTCATTTTTCCTACTGGCACTTTCAAAACCCAGTAGAGCTTCTCCATTCCCGCCCACCTCCCCTTCCCTCTCCATCCAGACTCATTTTATGACTCATATCCCTGGATTTGCTCAGCCTTTGCCTGGCTTGAATCCATGGCAATGGATTCCTGCTCCAAAGCCTGGGTGCCTTTGTGCATTCCCTCAGAGCAGCAAACAGGAAAACCCACGGAAAACTTCTGCAGGGAAAAAGGGGCAGGGAAAACCAGGAAGAGTGACTTTTACACGGGAATATGGTAATAGGATAAAGGGGAATGATTTTAAACTAAAATAGGAGAGTTTAGATGGGATATTGGGAAGGAAGTCCTGGCTGTGAGGGTGGGAAGGGGCTGGGATGGAATTCCCAGAGAAACCATGGCTGCCCCACCCCTGGAAGTGTCCAAGGCCAGGCTGGCATAACCTGGGATGGTGGAAGGTTCTAGCCCACATCCAAGAGGGTGGAATTTTAGATGAATCCCAGAATCAAACAGGTTGGAAAAAGGTTGGAAAAGACCTTTAAGATCATCGAGTCCAACCTACAACCCAACACCACTTTGTCAGCTGGACTATGGCACATCCAGCCTTTTGAGCTGAGCTTTGAGCTGAGCTTGAAGGTCCTTTCCAACCCAAGCCATCCTTGGATTCCATGGAAATTGGAGCTTTGGATGCTCCCATTAGCTCAGGCTCACCCAG
This sequence comes from Aphelocoma coerulescens, assembly GCF_041296385.1. Lineage (NCBI taxonomy): Eukaryota > Metazoa > Chordata > Aves > Passeriformes > Corvidae > Aphelocoma > Aphelocoma coerulescens. Next base: position 5,888,655 of record NC_091039.1, on the reverse strand, counting down.
CACGCTGACGAAGGCGTTGGCCAGCAGGTAGCCGTGCTCGTTGGACGCGTTGCACTGGTACACGGCGCTGCTGCCGATCTGCGTGTCCCGGAACACGATGGTGTCCCCGGCCACCTCCCTGCTCGGGTTGGGAGGAGACGCTTCAAAACAGGGAGAGCTCCTTAAATTCGATTCCAAGGGAAAATCCACCCCATAATATCATGGAGCACCTTCCCAGCTCAGCCCAGTTCAAACCTGGCCATGGTGCGTGAGCTCCACAGCCACAACTGGGAGCCACTGGGTGAACTGGGCTCATCCCAGACAAGTTGAGGGTTCATGTGGATGCTGCACCCCACCAGCAGCTCTGGCTGGTGCTCAGCCAGGAGATCCTTGGCTGGGGTTTTGGTGGGATTTTGGCTGGGATTTTGGAGAAGCAGGCCCAGTCTGTCCCACACTCACCTTCAATGGGCTCTCCGTTCACCAGCCACTGGATGGATGGTTTGGGGTTCCCGTTGGCCCGGCACACGAGCCTGCCATCCTCGCCGGGGGCCAGGATCAGGTTCTCCGGCTCATCCAGCCAGTAGGGAGCAGCTGGAAAACAGCCCCACCCCAGTGACCCAGGGACAGCAGCACCACCCCCAAAATCTCCCTCCAACGCTCCCTGCGGGAGGAAGGCAACGGAAACTCCAAGCGGGTTTCCCGGAAGGTGGGGAGGCCCCTTTCCCTCTCCTTGGCCACACAAACCCACCACCATTGCTATCAGTGAGATCCCGTCTCCCGCTGCTTTTGGGGCCGTTTGAAGAAGATTTAAAATGAAAAAGGGAGGATTTAGATGGGATATCGGGAAGGAATCCTTGCCTGGGAGGATGGGGAGGGGCTGGGATGAAATTCCCAGAGAAGCTGTGGCTGCCCCATCCCTGGAAGTGCCCAAGGCCAGCTTGGAGAAACCTGGGATGGTGGAAGGTGTCCCTGCCCTTGGCACTGGATGAACTTTAAGCTCCCTTCCAACCCAACCCCTTCCATGATTCCCTGGAGCACACGGACGCAGCACAGATGCACCCCCCCAGGGAAAGGCCCTCCCAGCATTCCATGAACGTCCCCTCCTGGCTCCAGGCGGGCAGGCCCAAAGAGGGAAGGTAAAGGTGACGTACCCTTCACTCTCACCGAGATCGTGTGGCGGATGCTGCCCATCTTGTTGGAGGCCAGGCAGAAATATTCCCCGGAGTCCTCCTCGGACACGTTGGAGATGCGCAGGGCCTTGTTGAAGTTTTCCAGCTTGGTTTTGCCCACTGGGAGCTCTCCCCCTTTCTTGTACCACATGATGTCCGGTGCTGGTCTGAGGAGAGGGGAGCAGATCAGAGCGTTTCCAAAGACAAGGGAATGATTCCCAAGTAAAGAGTTGTTATTCCTAAATAACAGTAAAATTCCCACCCTTGGGAGCCCTCAAACACAGGGAGAAGCTCGGATCCAGCGGTCGGGCCACCCTCCTTCCCACCACCACCCCTAAACCACGGCCCTGAGCATTCCCAGCTGGTCAGGAGCACTTTCTCCTCCTGGGAATGCAGGATCATGGAATTCTGGAATGGTTTGGGGTGGAAAAGACCTCCAAGCCCAACCCTGACCATGGTCTGCTGGTGTGGGCAGAACCACGAGCCCAGGACACTTCTGGGGGGCACAAATGTCCTCCCCCACCACACGGCGAGGAGCTCCAGGGAAATTCCCAAACTTTAGGACAGCCCAGTGAGGAATTCTCCTTGGACAAGGATATGAAAACACCTGGAAACCTCAGCTCTTCCGTTGGCTCATCGAGCAGGTTATGGGAGCGTTGTTAACAATTAAAAAGGAGGGAATGATCCCTTTTTCCCAGCCCAGGGGTGATTCCGTGCCCTGATCCCGCCGGGAATTGCCGGGAATCGCTCTCTCCGTGGTACGTACACTCCGGAGGCGATGCATTCCAGCAGGAGATCCACCCCTCGGAGCACCATCTGGCTGCTGGAAGTTCCGTAGGGATACATGAAGCTGGGAGTGGTTTCCGTGATCCCTCGGGCTGGAATCAGCAGGAGTCAGCAGGAGAGAAGGAAAAGCAAAACAAAAACCAAAAAAAAACCGAAACCAAAGAAAACAAAGAAAACAAAACAAAACACGGGGCTTTTAAAAGTCTCCAGGAATACACGGAAGCTGTCACCTCCCCGGCTATCCCGGGATTCTGAACTCACCCAGGAATGTGCCTGGAAAGGAGAGGAGGGCTCCAAGAAAATTTGGGATTGGAAAAAAAAAAGGGGAGAGAGAGGAAGATGGGCAGGCAGGGAGGAGAAGGAGCGGCAGCGAGAGCTGAGCCATGGGGACAGTCCCCATTCCATCATTTCCACTTTTCCTGCCCTCCCTGCCTCTGGAAAACGGGCTGGAATCAGATGAAATTGGGAAATATTGATGGATGTAACACATAATGAAGGAAAAAGGGGAAAATGGGCATGGGAAGGGTTTGTTCAGTCACGGAGCTGCTTTTCCATGGAGATCTCTGGGATACGGAGCATCTCTGGGGCTCCAGCAGCACCAAGGAGGTTTTCCAGCTTTCCTGGAGGCCTGGAAGGACGGTTCCCCTTGGAAAGGGACAGCTCAGCCACCAGAATGACCCATTTAGGGCTGGACAGGGAAGTTTAACAGGAAAAAACAAAGGGAAGACACGGGACAATTCCCTATGGATCCACACACAGTGAAGGGCTCTTTGCAGGGGGAAAAAATTAATTATTCATGGAAAGAATTCCATTAAGAAGTGGAATGATTGACCTAGATCTGCATGAGTGAGGACAAAACGGGATGAGATGGGGAGGAAAGCAGCAGTAGCACCTGCTGGAAGCACCTGGATGGAAGTTATGGGATTAGGAAAAGGGATGGGATGGGATGGGATGGGATGGGATGGGATGGGATGGGATGGGATGGGATGGGATGGCATGGCATGGCATGGCATGGCATGGCATGGCATGGCATGGCATGGCATGGCATGGCATGGCATGGCATGGGCAGGGTCGGCACAGGGACACAAAAAATCCTGGAGTGATCCATGGGGAGAGACCATCCCGATGCCAGAGGAGGATTTGGGATGCAGCTTTTGCTGCTCCAAAATTTCCTTGGCTCAATGAATGGGAGGCAACCAGGATTTTGGGAATTTTGGGAAACTTCCAGAGCTGCGGCAGGGGAAGGAGGAGGGGAGGGAAGACAGGGGCTCTTCCTGGAGCTCCCACCTTAGGGAAGGAAAACCCAACCCCAGGAGTTCATCCATGGAATCTTTGGAATGGATTCCACACCCACATCCCACCCCTCCCACGGGCTCCACGTGCACTCCCAGTTAGTCAATTATGGATTAATGGATTACCAGGGCAGCAAAATCCCGATTCTATCCCGAAGAGTCGACTTCTCCGGGTCTGTTTGCATCCCTGCTCCCAGAGAAAGTCTCATTCCTGGCCAAACCACCCCAGTGGCTCCCAAACCTCCAGCACACTTGGGAGCTTCTCCCACCAAATCAGAAAAGTGGGAATTAATTCTTTGATCAGCCAAGACTGGCTTTGATCAGGATTTATTCCCGCTCCGGATCCCGTGGCTCAGGATCCCGTGGGATAACTGGAAGAGCTGAGCAGAGCAAGCTGGATTTTACGAGCCTCTATTAATGATGACAATTAAAAATCTGGGAGATTAATTAGTACCCTCCTGGATTTAATGAACCTAAGGACAGCGTGGAAAAAAGCTGATTTCTGCCTCAGCACAGCACCATTACTAAACAATAAATAATAATTTAAAAATAAGAATTTATAATTAATATTTAATATGTAATAATTTAGTAATTTAATAATGACTAATAAATACTAAATAATATTTTGCTATTCCTGACAGGGAACAGCCAGAAATTCCCTCAGAACCAGAGGCTCTGAGCATGTGGAAGTTCCAGCTGGAAGTGTCAAAGTTTCCCTCATCGCTCTGGATGGATCCAAGCTGGAAAAAGAAATTCCAGGGCTGTTTATTTTGGCTTAAAAATCGACTCTGCTCCCAAGGTTTGTGGAACTGTGACCTGGGATCATCCCAGAAACATCCAGTTCTCATCCCAGAGCTGCCAACTGACTCTTTTCCAGTCTAAAATTCCTCCACCAGCTCTGTTCTTCCCATCCTGACACATCCCAGCTGCTTGGCCCCAGCACAGCCAGCCTCAAACCGCCTCAGGTTTGCCAAAAAAAAGAGAGGAAAGGCAACAAAACTGGGGTTTAATTCCATTAAAAGGAAAAAAGTGGGAAATTTTGCCAATGAAATCTTCCATTTGTCCTTTTGGATGGTTTTTCCCTGATAATTGTGGCTGGTTTGCCCACAGAACTCAGGGAATCGTCGCTCCAAGCCCTGGGGACAAGGGCTGGGTGACACTTCCCGTGGTTATCCCAGCACTGGAGAGGAATTTGGGACGAGTGTCCCACAAACCTCCCATGCTCCACATCCCCACCAGCAGCAGACACCACGTTCCCAAGCTCGGGAGCACCCTGGGAATGGGATTCACGGCCTTCCAGAGCCCTTTTCCAGCTGCCTCTGGAGTTGAGCCTGGATTTCAGGGATCAGCACCCCAAGGAAGAGCAGCCAAGAGCCCCAAATTCCTCCAACACCTCAAATCCTTGGGATTGACGTCCCTCTCCACATCCCAAAGCCTCCAGCACTCCCAGCCACATCATTCCAGGGAGAATTCCAGGAAAAGGGCTGAGGGTCAGAGGTTTTTCCCCCCCCAGCTCATTAATTATTGGTTAATTATTAATTAAGGGCTGGGTTGGAGTCCAGGTCTGCACAGGGGTGGGAGAGGGGGATGTGAATCCACTGGAGCCAAGCATTTTCCATGGAATGTTGCAACGCAAACAGCAGGAAGTTTCTCCCGTGCACTCATGGAATAGAGGAATAGAAATCCATGGGATTGTGTGGATAAAATCCCATTTTCCTGACTGAGTGACTCCCTTCTCCCTGAACAAAGACGTCCAGTGGGAAATCCAGAAGCCCAGGAAAACTCCCCACTGGAATTCCCTTTGTCCCTGTCCCTGTCCAATCTCTTGTCCTCTCCCCTCCTCTCCAGGTGATTTCATGCTGCTCCCACCGGAGCTGATTTTCCTGACAATCCCTTTCCCAGCCATTTTTCCAAGTATTTCCAGACTGTCCAGCCCATTCCAGCGCTTCTTCCCAGGCCAATTCCTCTGCGGAGCCTTTCCCAGTTCCTCCAAATTCTCCTGTTCCCAATGCCAGCATCCCAATTCCCTTGACCGAGCCCTGCCTGGCACATCCCGCTCTTCCCACATCCCCGTTCTCCCTGCTCCCGGCTGCCAAACGTCCTCCTTGTCCCCAAAAGTCCCCGTGGGATGGGAATTGTGCCCTGGGCTGTGCAAGCCCCCAGGGAAGCTCCAGCTCTGGCAGGGATTTCACTCTGGGACATGGTGGGGACGGTGAGGGACATTCCCGGGGCTGATCCCACACAACTCCCAAAGCAGCGGGAAGAGCGGGAAGTGAATCCTGCCCAGCACAGCTCCGAGTTTGGGAGCAGCTGGAATCCCTGGTGACTTTGGAGAGGTGGTGACATTCCTGGGATTCCCTGTGCTCCCAAGCCAGCCCCATCTCTTGCTCCCTAAAATCCCCCATGGCTGCCCTCGTTATCCCAACGTATCGCTGACAATTCCAATCCATTCCCAGGGCAGCCATCCTGCTTTTTTTTTTTTTCTGAAGGATCATTTGGGACGGGCTTTTCCCAGCAGGGTGGAATTCAGAGGGAATTCCCTGCTCGGACAAAGGGCAGGAGGCTGTGGAAGCATCCAGCACATGTCCAGCCTCTCTGCACAGAAATCAACCAGATTCGAGAAAAACCCAAATATTCCTCTTTTTGTCCCCCTCTTTTTATCCCTGCCTGAGTTCAGCTGGAAATACCAGGAATGCTCCCTCTGGAAATGCTTTTTCTGGAGACACAGAAATGAGGGATGAGGCGTCTGATATTTAAATCCTGAGCTTTGGAGGGACCAAACTCAGCTCAGCCACGTGGGGAAGATCCTATAAACCCCAAACCTCCCAAATCGGGCTTAACTCACTTAAACCTCGCTCAGCGGAAAGGGGGGAAACTTTGTGTGGTTTTGTGGTCGCTCAGGTGGATTTGTGCCGATAAATTTTGGCGAAGCTGAGGCCACGATGGGGACACAGTGACAGCAAAGGGGACGGGGCAGGGAATAGGGTCAGTGGGGTTAGGCGGGGCTGGGTTAAGCCAGGACTGCTAAAGCCAGCATGGACTCACCGCGGTACATGGCGGGGGAATATCCTAAAGACGTTTCGTTATGGGGCTTCTCTGCAATTAAACAGAACACCGTGAGCAGCACCGGGAACGCGGGGACAGCGCAGGAAGGGGACACGAGGAATTCCCAAAAATCAGCAAGGACGGGACAGGGTGGGAAGAGGACACAGGGAATTTCCAAAAATCAGCAAGGCTGGGACAGGGTGGGAAGGGGACACGGGGAATTCCCAAAAATCAGCAAGGCTGGGACAGGGTGGGAAGGGGACATGGGGAATTCCCAAAAATCAGCAAGGCTGGGACAGGGTGGGAAGGGGACACAAGGAATTTCCAAAAATCAGCAAGGCTGGGACAGGGCGGGAAGGGGACACAAGGAATTCCCAAAAATCAGCAAGGACGGGACAGGGTGGGAAGGGGACATGGGGAATTCCCAAAAATCAGCAAGGATGGGGAACAGGGCAGGAGCAGGGATCCAAAAGCACTTGGAGCGCAGCGCCTTCCGGGACAAACACAGCCAGGAACAGGAGGAAAATGGGCTGGTTTCCTTCTCCAAGGGATGGGAAGAGCTAAAAGTGTGGGAATTGTGGCGTCAACATTTTCTTGGAATGTTTTTCTCTTCAGAATCTTTGGGAAAACCCAAAAAGTTGAGCAATTTGGAGGGGAAAAGGGTTTTTTTCCCGTTTTTTAACCAGAAAGAAAAGATATTCCAGCTGCTTTTTCCCATGGGATGACCACAGCCAGGGAGCCTTCCCAGTTTCCCCCTGCACCCCATTCCATGATTTTTCAGGAGCTGGGGAACACTTTTTTAAGGAGCCAAACTCAGGGATGAAGGCTTGGGACAAATCCGACCTCGTCCCCTTCCAACAATTGCACGGATAAATAATTCTTTGCGCAGGAAATTAAAACCTCACTTCTGGAGTTATTAAGGAATCTGGGAGGCTCCCGGGGTGGAATTTGCCTCTGATCCTACAGCAGTTGTTTCCCAAGGAAAACTGGAAGAGAAGGATCTGATTTTCCATGGTCTGGGAGAGAAGGGATGAGGGGAGAAGGAGGGGGAGCTCAAATCCATGAAAATCCCCCAGGATTTCATCCACGCTACTTCCAGAGCTGAATAAATACCTCAGCACGGAGCTCTTGGAGGCTCCAAACCCCACAGATCTTTGTTTGCTGCGATTTTTCCCAAAAATAAAAGCTGGGATTTTCTTTGCCCAGCTCCCCAGACAGACAAATATTCGGAATTCACAAATGATATCTGGAATTTACAAATAATATCCCGAATGAAAAACCTGCCCACGTTCCCAGCACTGGAAAAGAACCCTTTGGAATCACTTCAATCGCTGATTCCCTACTCCAGCTTTGCACCGAGGAGGAGCTGCTACACCAAGGTGGAAAACTCATCATTCCCAGGTCCCTTTAATCACATCCTTGTTCATTCAAGCTGCCAGGAAATCAAATCAAATTCCTCCCGTGGAGATTTGGGAGCACCTGGTGCTTCCCAAAAAAAACAGCCAGCACCTCCCAGTTGGATTTACTGGGAATACTGGGAACATGTGGAAGCTCCTGCCCAGTGGTGGTTGATGTTCATTGAGGATTTTGTCACCTGGAGCCCCTGTGACAGCTCAGGGTCCTCACGTCCCTCAAATTGCCTCCATTCCCTCTTCCAGAGTCACACCAGTGCACCAGGAATTCCTTTTCCTTCAGGAATTCTCATTCCTGGAGAAAAACCTGCCCTGGAAGAGCCTGGAGCCCATGGAAAGGCTCCGGAGAGAGCCCCTCGTGTCCCCTCATCGATGCTCAGTGGGGACACCTGGGAACGCCCATCCCGAGTATCCCACCGGATTCCAGAGGCTCCAACCCTCCTGGAGACACCTCCTGGAGCAAAGGACACCCAGGAATATCCACAGCCACATTCCACACTCGTTTTACCACATCCAATCCCCTCATGCAGCGCCAGAACCTGCAGCAAACCACGACCAATTGCACCTTCCCAAAGCAGGGAACGATCCCTGGGTATTTTACCTTCCCTGAATGTGGTGGGAATGTGGAAACACTCCCTGGTTTATCCCCAGCGCATGGAATTGGTGATTCGTGCATTTCCCTGGAGATGGTGGGAATGCTTCACTTGTGTCTAAACACTCCCAGTTTTATCCCAAAGACACGGAATTGGTGATTCCTGCACCAAAGCGCCTCTGGATATTTTACATTTGCCTGGAGACAGTGGGAATCCTCCAGGTGTGTCGAAGCTCTCTCTAATTTATCCCAAACACACAGAGCTGGCGATTCCTGCATTTGCCTGGAGATGGTGGGAACGCTCCATAGGTACTGAAACACTCCCAGTTTCATCCCAAACACACGGAATTCCTACACGAAGCCACCACTGGAACCCTAAAACCAGGAAAATACAACCCCTCCCTCCCCACCCACCCCAAAACCACCACTCCCCACCCAAACCCACTCTTACTCCATCCTAACCAAACCACAGGAGCCACTCTTCCCTTGCTGGATTCCCGGCTGGAAAACCCTACGGGATAGAGCCCAAACTGGTCACCCAGTGAGGCACTTACTGGTTTTGACCTTGAGGGTGTAGGGGTTCTTCTGCTGGATGGTGTGGGTGAAGTGGAAGCGGGCGTTGCAGCTGTAGTCGGTCTGCGCGTCCCGGGCCAGGACGTTGGAGAAGTAAAGGTCCCCGTTGTGGCCCTGGGACACACGCTTGTCCTGCGGGATCGGCTCCATGGCTGCGGGAGAACAGCGGGAATTCAGCGGGAGGAGGGATTTACGGAGGAGGGGAATGGCGGAGGTGAGGGAGGGATGAGGTGTGTGAGGTGTGGAGTAGCAGTGGTGAGCCCGAAGTAGGAGGAAGGGCCCTAAATTAGCGGGAATTAGCCCTAAACTAGCAGAAACTACCCTAAATTAACAGTAATGACCCTAAACTAGCAGCCATGATCCTAAACTAGCAGTAATGACCCTAAACTAGCAGAAACTGCCCTAAACTGACAGAAACAACCCTAAACAAACAGAAAGTGCCCAAAATGAACAGAAGCTACCCTAAACTTGAGGAAAATACCCTTAACTAGCAGCAACAACCCTAAACAAACAGGAACTACCCTAAACTAGCAGGAATCACCCTAAATTATCAGGACCAACCCTAAACTCGCAGAAAGAGCCATAAATTAACAGAAACCACCCCAAACTGACAGAAACCAACCCCAAACTGACAGAAACCAACCCCACCCATGGTTATTTGAGACCCCGCGGGCGATGGAGCCGCCATTCCCAGGATTCCCGGCCGGAAAGGCGCTCCTGACTCACAGCTGCTCATCCAGAAGATGACGGGCTCCGGGAGGCCGGGGGGGGGATTGCACTGCAGGCTCAGCGGGGCCCCCTCATCCACCTCGATCACATCCACCTTTTCCTTGGGCCACAGCGGAGACTCTGCCACGGGAAGCAAAGGAAAGTGAGGGAAGGATTCCCGCGGAGCAACTCCCGCTGGATCCGGTCTGGTTTCAGTACAAAATTCATCTCTGCGGGTGTGAAACTCCCTGGAATCCATCCCTCAAATCCAAACCTTTAAATCCATGCCCTGAAATCCATACCCTCAAATCCATCCCTGAAATCCAAACCCTTAAATTCATATTCTCAATTCCACACCTTCAATTCCATAACCTCAATTCCACGCCCTCAATTCCATCCCCTTAAATCCATGTCCTCAATTCCGTATTCAAATCCATCCCCTCAAATCCATCCCCTTAAACTCATCCCTCAAATCCACACCCTCAAATCTGTATCTTCAATTCCAAGCCCTCCATTCCATACCCTCAAATCCATCCCTTCAAACCCATTCCGAGCAATTCCTTGTCAGCTCCAGCCACAACCCCACTCCTTCCCCTCTCTCCTGGACACACCTGGAGCCCTTGGAGTGCTCGATATTCCCCCCAAACCTCCCGCGGCCCTGTTCCGCTTCCCGGGAATCACTCACTGGAAACCCGGAGGTGGATTTTGCTGGAAAGGGCCGTTCCGTAGTCATTCCTGGCGAAGCACTGGTACTCGCCCTCGTAGTCGTCGGGCCGGCCCCCACTGTGGAAGTCGATGACCAAAGTCCCCGACATCCTCCTCATGGACACCTTGGGATCCTTGGCCACATTGAAGAACTTCCCATTCCGTGTCCAGGAAAAGCTGGAATGGCAAGGAAATGCTGGGTTTGGAACTATTTCCCCCTTGAGGTCCTTACCTGTGCTGTGCCAACAGCGGGATGGGAAGGAAGGGAAGGGAAGGGAAGGGAAGGGAAGGGAAGGGAAGGGAAGGGAAGGGAAGGGAAGGGAAGGGAAGGGAAGGGAAGGGAAGGGAAGGGAAGGGAAGGGAAGGGAAGGGAAGGGAAGGGAAGGGAAGGGAAGGGAAGGGAAGGGAAGGGAAGGGAAGGGAAGGGAAGGGAAGGGAAGGGAAGGGAAGGGAAGGGAAGGGAAGGGAAGGGAAGGGAAGGGAAGGGAAGGGAAGGGAAGGGAAGGGAAGGGAAGGGAAGGGAAGGGAAGGGAAGGGAAGGGAAGGGAAGGGAAGGGAAGGGAAGGGAAGGGAAGGGCGGCACAGCTGGAGCAGCTCCAGAGCTCTGGGGGACGCTGGAAGGAGGGCTGGGAATGCACTCACGTGGGAACGGGATTGCCTTTGGCTTCACATTCGATGAAGATGTTATCCCTGGGATCCACAATGTAATCCTTGATGGATTGCTTGGTGATTGTGGGGGGCTGGGGCACTGCAAGGGAAGGGAATCCCGTGAGGAACCGGGGGAGATCCTTCTGTGCCATCCCGCAGCAACTCCTGCTGGGATCTCAGCTCCTTCCCCCGGCTGGGTGTGCAATTTGGGGTTTGAATCCTGAGGAAATTCCCGTGAATTCCCTGAATTCATCAGCTCTCGGAGCATCGCAGTGTCCAGACTCTCTTTAAGTACCAAAAAACCCCAATTCCCTCTCCCTATCTTGGTGTCATTAGGGAATGTCCCAGTTCCATCCTCCTGCTCCCGCAGGGTGAATCCAGTGGGAATTCATCCTGGATCTGCAGCTCAGAAGGGGCTGGGCCAGGGATCCCGAGACATTCCTGGTGCAAGGAAGAGGCTCCAACGCCCCAGGATGGCCCCAAAGGAGCTCAGACCTGGAATTTAGGAGAATGGGGATGGGAAAAGGGACACAGGAACCCCGTGGTTGGAACAGGACCTGGTATTTAGGGATGCAGGGATAGGAAAGGGAACACAGGAGCCCCATGGCCAGAACAGGACCCAACCCTGATCTCCAAAGTGCAGATCCCAGCCCCTGGAATGAAGATCCGAGGCTGTTTCCTCAACCCCCGCGATCCAGGGATGCTCCCAACACATCAGGACGTGGGGCTGAGCCTGGCACAGGTGGCAGAAGGGGAATCCTGCCTTTCTCCAAACCCAATTCCCTGCAGGAACAACTTTTCCATGGCAAACACAGCCCGGACCCTACTCCAGGGACAGCACAGACAGCCGGGAGCTCTTCCCGAGCTGCTCCAGCCTTTCCAGGCCCTTCCCAACCTGGATGTGTGAGAGAAGTGGCTCGAAAGGGGCTCAAAAATGTCCCCCAAGTGCCACCAGTGCCACCACCAGACCCTGCTCAGGGACCCCTCGTGCAGTTTCGGGGACAAGGACACGGCCACTCGGAGGGCAGGGAGCACTTACATTCACTCTGGATATTTGCTGTTATTCCCAAAGGCAAAGCGTAGAGGAGAAAAGACAGGAGGTTAATTCAAGAGCAATCCCATTCCCAGCACGGCCATAAAACAAATCCAGGGAGTTTTTGCCAGGCCTTGCAAATCCTACACAAAAACCCTTTTCCTTCCAAGTGCGGAGGAGAAAACCCAACAGTGGAGAGGAAAACCCAACAGTGGAGAGGAAAACCCAACAGTGGAGAGGAAAACTCAGCTGTGGAACAGAAGATCGACCTGGGCTGTTCCCACCTTCATCCCACCTCCTCCTCATTCCAGTGGGGAATTTTTGGAGAGGAAATGGGGAGGATAAATCCCAAACTCACAATGCAGGGGGACCTCAATGGCACTGACGAGGTGCTGGAGGCAGAGGGCGAAGGCGATTCCGGCGCAGGTGACCTGGGCTCTCCTCGGGATCATCTTGGAGCTTCCCTGGGTAGCCTCAGGACCTTGGGATGTCCCTTGGGGTGACCTTGGAATGCCCCCTGTGGTGGCACAGCCAGAGGGATCCTCAGCTGGAAAAAAATAACAAAACCAAACCCCAAAGTCACATTACTGAGCCAATCCTGGCGTATTCCCTTCGGAAACTTTGGGAACGCAGCGTTTCCGCCCCAAAAATGTTTGAGTGGGGTGGGAATTGGGCCAGGAATGGTGTCCAGACTTTGGGGAACACGGAACAGCTCTCCTGAGCCTGGGATTGTCCCGCTGGAAGGATTTATGGGGTTGTTTGGGCTCCAATCCTGGAGAGAGTGCCCAGGGACCAAGGGAAAATTCCAGGAGCAGTGGGATACAAATGGAGCCCGTGGGATCGAATAAAAAGGCGGATTTGTTGTTTAAAACATTAATAATAATTTTTTTTTATGCATAAGAAATGCTGAGGAATATCCAATCCCTCCGGGCACTGGGATGAGCTCAGGGGTCTGGAGTCCCTCATGTCCCAAAAAGCCTGGCATTGATCCAGCAGAATTCTAGGACTGGGATCTTTCCCAACCGGTCTCCAAATAATCCCATTCCCAACCAAGATCCAGCTGTTTCCCTGCCAGATGTGCCACACTCCCATCAGACCCATACAACTTCCAGGGATCCCATTTTCCATCCGGACACCTTTTATTCCTCTGGTAACAAATGCAGATCCCAAAAGGGCAAAAAGGAGGATCCTTCATCCCAATTTTTACCCCCTGGGTGTGAGGCAGCGGGGGTTTAAAAAGGGTCCAAATAGGAGCAGTTTGGGTCTGAAAAGTGAGGAATTTGTTGTTTTCCTTGGGTTTGGGAGTGAGGAATGGCTGAGAGGGAAGGAAGAATTTCCTGGCACAGATTCCTGGGGGATATTTGGAAATACAGGAATATAAAAGGGCTGAGCTCAAACTCTGATGGCAAATCAGGGAATCCTGGAATGGTTTGGGTTGGGAAGTGAATTTAAAGCTCATCCCAAGGGTAGGGACATTTCCCAATATCCGAGGTTGCTCCAGCCTGGCCTTGGACACTTCCAGGGATCCAGGGGCAGCCGCGGCTTCTTCCTACAGATCCCTGTAGGGCCAATCCCCACTGCAATGGGAATGCAAAAATCCAGGAATATCAAGAAGAAATTAAATTCCAGACAACTTTTGAGCTCTAAAAGTGACACAGAATCCCCAGACTGAACCCATGGGCGGAATCCTGCGGGAACGATCCAGGATGATCCATAGGATTGCACGGAGCAGCGCTGACTGGGAGCAAGGAAAAGCACACAGGGAATTCATCCCCTGGAAAATACCAGGCTCCTCCAGGCTCCTCCAGGCTCCTCCAGGGCCTCTTTGTCCGGAGCAGATGTGGGCAGCGGGAACAATCCCTGGGAACAATTCCTGCGCGTGTAGGTGGCTCCTGGAGAACACAGCCCCTCATTGTCCCGGCTGCTCCCGCCGGGAACAGGGAATTCTCCCGGCACAGCGGCTGGAGCTGCCACAGTGAGGGAGGGATTGGGTTTAATCATCTCGTTAGGACCAGCAGGATGCTCCCAGCAGCAGTTGGACTTTTATCCCAACTTATCCCGATTTATCCTGATTTACGGCTGCAGGAGGAGCAGTAAAACTTTGGGAATTGCTGTTCCCAGGGAACATTCCGGCAGCTCCCTTTTATTGCTCAATTAAAGCTGATGGAGGAGCACAGAGCAACTTTGCTGCCAGGAGAAAATCCTGTTGGGTTGGGATAATGGGAATCAGGGATTTAAAAAGCACCCATGGATGTGATTCCCAGTGTTTGGAGCCAGGCTGGGAGAGCTGGGAATGTTCAGCTGGAGAAGGGAAGGATCCAGGGAGAGCTCAGAGCCTAAAGGGGTTCCAGGAGAGCTGGAGAGGGATTTGGGATAAGGGATGGAGGGACAGGACACAGGGAATGGCTTCCCACTGGAAAAGTGGAGATTTAGATGGGCTATTGGGAAGGAATTTCTCCCTGGGAGGGCGGAGAGGGGCTGGGATGGAATTCCCGGAGAATCCACAGCTGCCCCATCCCTGGAAGCATCCAAGGCTGGGTTGGAGCAGCCTGGGATAGTGGAAGGTGTGGGAGGTGGAATGGGATGGGCTTTAAGCTCCCTTCATTCCAAACCATCCCGGAATTCCATGGAATGTTGCATCCCTACAACACCCGTAAGAAACCATTCCAAGTAAATGTCGGGACTTATGGCCCGAAAATCCATGGAAAGAAGGAAGGGAACAATCACAAAGGCAGGACAGGATCATCCGGCATTCCAAATGGAATTCCAAATTCCAAAGGGATGGACCTGCCTTTTTCCTGGGAGCGAGGGGAGCATTCCCAGCTTTCCTCCACTCGGAGGAGAGAGCAGCACTCTATTCCCATTCCCGTTTCCGACCTCAGCTCCAGCCTTCACAACTGTTCTGGGAAACATTTCCCAGAAATCCCAGCAAATCCATCGGCATTCCATCCTCTCCTCCTTAAAAAACAACCATTCCCAGCAATGAACGCTTCCCTGCGGATCCAGGAAACAGGGAAAGCCAGGATTTTATGGGAAACGCATCCCGGGGTGAAATATTGAGGCTCCAGCCTCTATCCCTGCTGTAATCCCAAAGGACACCCCGGACCTCCTGGAAAAAAGGACATCTTTCCAAGCAACAGAGGTTCCACCACCACTCCCAACCCTCTGGAAAAACTCCATTTTTTTTTGGATAACCGCCTGTCTCCTCCTGCCGCTGCATTCCCAGCGCTTCCTTAAGGAAAACCTCTTTAAGGAACACATTCGGGGCTGTTTCTCCCAGCCCCTGATTCCTTGTCCCGCTCCTCCATGGAATTTTTGCCACGTTCCACGTTTTCCTTTCATTCCCCGGATCTCTCCTGCCTGGCACGTGGGTGAGGCTCAATCCCAAGCATTTTTAAAGGAACGGAACAAACAAAAAAAGCATTGAGGGAGAGCTCCAGGATTTCACCGGGAATGGGGATGGCTTCCCAAAATCACCCACCAGGATCCCTCCCGTGGGAAGTGGGAATGAATCCATGAATCCCCTGAACTCTGGAGCGGGCAGGGAGGAGATTTGGGATTTAGAGTTCAAGCTCCCGAATTGGGAGCAGGTGCCCTCGGGATCATATCCCAGAAATAGCTGGGAATAGCAGGAATGGGATCATTGCTGGAAGAGCTGAGGCTGCGTTTTCAGGGTGGGAGGGGTTCTAATTCCAGGATTAAATCATTCCCACTGGGAGCTGCGCGGGAGAGCGGGAGCAGCTCCAGGGCTCCTCATCCGTCACAGCCCCAATAAAATGGGAATGGATTTATCCTCCTGTCCTGCCGGGAACAGGAGGAAATGCTGGAATACCATTAAGGACAGGAACTCCACGGAAGTGTCATTCCAAGGTCATGTGGGAGAAGCAGCAGGAATGGGAAATAAATGAGATCGCTCGGCTCCAGCAGAAAATACAATTTAACCTTCCCAATCCAGGAAAAAAAGGAAAAGGAAAGCACAAAATTTTCCCTGGAAAGCCCCAACGTGGCTGGAAGCAGCCGGAGAATCCCAATATCCCTGTGGCAGCTGGGAATTGTCCCCACGGCGCTGATCCTGTGGGATGCGCAGGACACCGGGACATCCAATCCCACTAATCAGCTTCCCACCCTCCCGCTGCTTCCCAGGGATTTTCCTTCCCCCAGCAGAAAACGAATCCCAATTTTTTTGGAATTATCTGGTTGAAAACAAAGGGAGTGCAGAGGATTCCTGCACCTCGGGAACGGCTGGCTTTTTAGGGAATGAGTTACGTTGAAAACTCCTTGTTTTTCCTTGGCATTTCAAAGGGAAAAGCATTCAAGGCCCTCCTGATATTGGAATTTTGATTGAAAAAAACACACCGTGGCTTAATTAGGATGAGATTCGATTGGGAGGAACAAGGAAAGGAAGTGGGGTGAAAAATAGGGATTGCAAAGGGAAAAATCCAGGTGGCAAGGGGAAAAGTTTGGTGCCACCCCTCCCTGTGTCCCCTCACGTGGCACTGCAGGACACTGGGGCTGCTCCAGCACCACTTTTCTAGGAATCCCAACAGAAAATCCCAAAAAAACTGTGGGGTGGTGACTCAGGGACACTCCGGGCTCCTTTTCCCATTCCCAATGGAGCAGCAAATCCCATCCCAGCAAATCCCATCCCAACCCCGCCGGCAGCTCAGGACAGCTGGAGGTGACACTGGGCCGTTGTGTCACCGGGGGCCACCCATCCCACGCTGTTCCCGGAAAACCCAAGGAGCCGGTGGCAATGGGGACGTGGGCAGTGCCTGTCCCCGGAGTGTCCCTGGGCCACCCCGCCTGGTGGCATCTGGCCCTGGGATCAGTCAAGGGTTAATCAGGTGGAAAAACAGCCCTGGGATGGATCCTGAGCCTCTGGAAAAGCTTCCCGGCTCCCACCTCCGCTCCTGCTGCCGGGAGCAACTCAGGGAGGAGATCCCGGAGCTGGGCCTGGAGCAGCCGGAGCCTCTCCAAGGATGGGAATGTTTGGAGAGTCACAGATCTGCACCAAACATCTCCTTTCACCGGATATTCCGCAGTCATGGAATGGGCCTTGGGATGGCTTTCCATAAAGAGCTGACCAAGTCACGGAATTCCAGGTTTTAGGCAGTTTTCCAAAGGAAAACCCCTCCCTGCTCATTCTTGGCTCATCCCAAATCCAGCTGGGAATGGCTTTGGTGGAGACATCAATTCCTCCAAGTGTAATGAAATCTGGGAGACTTTGATCCACGGAATTTATCTGTTATCCAGTTAAAATCTAACCAATCCCACAGTGTCCTCACCATGCATCCAATATCCTAAAGGAGAATTCCAGAACATTCGGATTGGGAGGGACCTCAAATCCCATCCAGCTCCACCCCTGCCATGGGCAGGGACATTTTCCACCATCCCAGGCTGCTCTAAGCCTTGTCCAACCTGGCCTTGGACATTTCCAGGGAAGTTTATTCCCAAAAAACCCAGCTGGCGAGCCAAAGTTGATGCTCCACCTGTGTCCCATCACTCCTGGCAGGGTTTGGTAATCCCATTCCCGCTTCCTTCCCCAGGAATTGTGACAGCCCTCAAGGACAGATGGAGCTTTTCCACAGGAATGGAGTGAAATCCCAAATTTATTCATTCCCCGGGGCTGGGAAGGAGGAGGGCAACACCATTCCCTGCTATTTCCCACCATTCCCTGTTTTTTCTCGCCATTCCCTGTTTTTTCTCACCCATCCCTGGCATTTCTCCCAACTTTTCCCGTCACTCTCCACAGAATCGTCACCCTTTGTCACTCCATCATCAAATCCTGGTGTCACCACCTCTCCATCTGCCTCCGGAGCTGCCTCCAGAACGGGAATAAATTAATTGGGAGAAGCTTTTGGCTCCGGGATAATGAAGTTGGCACAAAGCCAGCTCAGGAGGCAGCCCAGGGATGCCGTGGTTAAACAAAAATTCCATAAAAATAAAAGGGATTTGGGGGAATTAAAAGGCCAGGTTGGAATTTAGGGTTTCCTTGGAAAAGGTCAAAGGATGGGGGAACAGATTGAGCCAGGGATGAATGAAATGAGGATTTTTATTCCCTGAGCTGCTGAAGCTTCCCAAAATCCCTGGAAAAGGTGAAATCCGTGTCCTACAAATCCTTGGAAACACAAATCTCCCCTTGCTGACAGCACTGGAAGCGGGAGGGAAAATCCACAGGAAAATTGTGGAGTTTAAAGCCATGGAAAAAAAACAAAGGAAAGGGAAATTTCAATATTTAATAACTTCCAACTCATCTCCGATCCGCCAAAGATTCCTGCTGGGAATATTCAATGGAAAAAGCGCGAAAATCTATTAAAACCCCGGAGCTGAGGGAAACAAGGAGCAGGAATCGGGAATGAGGCCTGGATCAGCAAATTCCTTGAATTCTGCAGGTCAGAATTGGAGCTGGAATCCAACTTTAGTCAAATACTGAGGTTTTCCATGAAAAATTCAGGGAGAGGAGGAAGGATCCCACATCTGGCACAACCTCAGGCACGACCTGTGCGAAAAAACCATTCCAAGTTTTTCCCTGACTTTCCCAGGATAATGTGAGAACGCAGAGCGTGTCCTGCCCTGGCTGAGGTGATGTGGAAAATTGGGAATCTCCCTCACATCGCTTAGGGAAGGATTTCTCTCCTTTTTTCCAAGCTCAAGCTGGAACGAGCTCTCCGAGCATTTTTTTTGTGGAAAAACCGGAATTTCCCTGTGGGAGGGATGAATCCCACAGGATCCAGGCACAAAACCCCTTTAGGATGTCAGGGAATCCCACAAAAAGCTTGGAGCTGGATGATCCAGAGCATCCCTGCAGGATGCCAGACCCCTGTTTGGGATTTTCCGACTTTCCCAATCCTTTCCCTGCTGCTCTCCTGCATCCCTCGGGATCGCATCCCTCATTGGTGGCCATGGCAACACCAATCCATGAGGGAAAGGGGAGGAATCTGCTCCCCAGCTGGAAAATTATTCCTGAGGAATGAGGAAGAGCTCGGAGCCGACCCTCTGGAAGCTGCTCCTGCCCGGAGCAGGTGGGAAAAGGCCCTTCCTGGCTGTTCCCATTGGGAAAATGCTCCTGATTTATTATTAAATAGGGAAAAGATCCCTTTTTTTGTTGTTGTTGGGTTCAATTAGGAGGAAAATCTTCCTGGGGGGATCCTTGGTGATCCCAGCCCTGCTCCCAGCTCCTTTCCCGCTTTTCCAGAGCCTCTGGAGTCAGAGCATCTGAGAGGGAGGAGAGTTTGGGAAAGCGGAGCAGGAAAAGCCTGGCTTTAAATAGTCATGGAATTGCCCCGTTGCTGGGAGGAGGACGGTGCAAATTTCCAGCTCCCGAGGGAATTCTGCTCCAACAGCTCCAGCTCCAAATTCCAGAGGCTGCGGGGAGCTCCAAACCTCCTGCCTGTGCTTCCCACTGCTCCATCCCTGGCTGCTCTGCAATGGCCCCATCCCACCCCAGTGTGGATCCAACAATTCCACTTCCATCAGCTCCAGCTCTGAATTCCCGGGGGATTTTCCACATCCCTGGAAGGACGCCCTGAGCCCCCCCACATCGCAAAAAATCCCCATTTCCCTCTCCCCATCCTCCCCACAGACCCAGCGCCGGCTCATCCCAACCCCTCCATCCTGGAGAAGGGCCGAGCCTCCACAACCCTGATCAATAATTCCAACTTTCTCCCTTTCCCTGCCTTTTCCTGCGGGAACAATGGAGCTGTGGCACCGGACACTGCCCACTCTGTGCCCTCCCCGTGCCCGAGTGCCAGCCCGGGCCTGTCCCCATGTCCCCGCTGCCAGCAGGGAGGGGGTGACGGCGTTTTGTTCCCAGATGCAGCTTCCTTTTGTTCCCCATCCTGCGGGAAGCAGAGCAGAGACATCCCCGGCGCTGAGAATTCCCAGCCAGGAATTTCTGAGTATCCCACCCATATTCCAGCTTGGAATTGTTGGGTTTTCCCCTCTCTCCAAGGGCGGCAGCTCGGTTTTACAGCAGGAAAAGCACAGAGTAATAATGGGGGATCACAGGGAGTCTTTGTTGGGATAATTGTTGGAAGGCGCTGACTGGAACAGAGGCGGCCGGGATTTCCCTGGAGGGCGGTGCAGGAACTTCGGGAGAGACTTCCCAGGGAATAAAAGCGGGAATTTCCCAGCAAAGGGCAGTGGGAGATTAGGACTAATCAGGCGGGCCCAGGAGTGATAAACCCGATTTGAAAACAAAGCTCCGCTTTGTAGCTTTAAATGAGGAATGGCCCGAACCCATCCGTGGTTTCATTAGCATCTCATTAATATGCAATTCCCATTTTCCCGATTAAACGCTGGGAGTAGGGAAGGCTGGGAGGAGGAGGAGGTGCCCCGGTGCTGGGTCTGAGCCTTGGGGACCTCTTTTGGAGCAAGAATTCCCATTTTCCCACTTTCCAAGGTGCCCTCCAAGAATTCACTTTTTTCCTGGCCTGGATTTATCCAAATCCTGATATTTGGGAGCGAACACAGCAGCATTCCCTGTTTTCCAGCTCCCATATCCCAATATGGAATTAACGCCACGCCAAGGGGAATGTTCTTATCTCCACCACCAAAATTCCCACTTTTGTGGGAACTTGGAGCTTCCAGAAGCCACTCCTGAGGTTTTGGTGCTTCCTTGAATCCCATCCCAGCTCCCTCCAATCCCAGCACCACCTCAAATCCTCCTTCCCCCACCACAAACCCCGCTCAGTTCCACTTTGCTCCTGATTAACCCTCGGGAACCGCCGGGATAATTCCAGCCTGGCTGATCCCGGATTTTCTGGGATTGGGTGATGCCCAGCGGGCACAGCAGAGAGATTTCCAACCGCTGGAAAATTGGAATGGGGCCGGGAAGGAGAAGGATGGGACAGTGAGAGGAGAAAAGCTCGGGATTTGAAACCATCAAAGCCCATCCCTGCTGATGGATTCATTCCTTCTCCCGGTTTTCCCTGGATCCGCTGGAATTAAAACGCGCTCCAGCCTCTTGGAGAGGGAACATTACAGAGAGACAAGATCTGAGTGAGGCCGAGCGGGTTTTAATTTACTCAGGACGCCTAAAGCAGTTCCTGGGATGTTCCATCAGGATATCAAAGGAAAAATGGGATGTTGGAGGGGATCTGCTCCTGCCCCGGCGCCATTCCATGATTTCCGAGGGAGAGGAGGAGGAGGAGGAGGGAACAGCAGCATTCCCAAGGGTGGCCATGAAGGTACCTCCCAGACCCCCGCAGGTCACTTTGTCCCAGTGCTGGACTGGTTCTTTACAGGGATTTTGGGATTTCCCAGTGCCCAGAGCCAGGAAGTCCTGCCCGGAGAGGCCTCAGCTTCCCGATTTCCCCAGGAGCAGAGCGGGATTGGCTCTGGCTGTGCGGGGCTGGAGCCACGGTGGCCCCGGGGCATCTCCTGGTGGTGTCCACAGGACCTTCCCTGAGCCTGGAGGGTGGAGATGCTCCCAGGAATTTCTCCTGGGGGAAATAAAGGGAAGAGTGAGGGGGAACAAAGGGGAGAAGTGAGGGGGAATAAAGGGAAGAATCAAGGGGAATAAAGGGAAGAATCAAGGGGAATAAAAGGGAAAATGAATGGGAATAAAGGGAAGAACAAGGGGGAACAAAGGGGGAAAGTGAGGGGGAATAAAGGGAAGAATAAAGGGGAATAAAGAGAAGAAGGAGAGGGAATAATGGGAAGAGTGAGGGGGAATAAGATTCCTTTAATCTTCCTGATGAACACTCGAGGCTGAGTGTTGGAGTTAATTGGAAATCCCAATTAACACTTCGGTGCACCCTGAACTTCCTGCTCCTCTGCTTCCGGCCTTCCCAGCTGTTCCTGCATTCCCATTTCATCTTTCCCTGCTTAAAACCACATCCCACACCTCTCCCTCGGCTCCCAGTGGGGCCAGACAGGACCCTTTGGATCCTTTTCCCCCAAAAAGGCCCCAAGATGAGGTTTCAGGATGAGATTCCACGGATGTGGCTGGAGCAGCCGGATGATTCCCACACCGCTGGATCAAAGGGCTCAGCTCCATCCCAGAGCCCCATTCCCGTTGTTCCCTCTCCTCCAACGGAGCACGGGGCTAAAATTATCCCTGAGCAGCCCAAATCCCAAATCCCAGGTTTTTTATGGCCTCTGGAGCTGAATCCCAAGCACAGCTCCAGCTGCAGCACAGATCGGGAGCAGAAATAGCAGGAGGGTGGCACGGATCTCTCCGAGGCGGCACAATTTGGGATTGGCACATCCCGGATTGGCACATCCACCTGCACAGGGCCAGGGCCAGGGGATCTCCTGGGAACGGCCCCTCCAGAGCCTCTCCCAGCTCAGGTTTAGTGGGAAGGGGATCCCAAACTCTCCCAAAACCCCTCTGTGGCTTCTCCCAGCTCAGATTTAGTGGGAAAAGGATCCCAAAATCTCCCCAAGTCCCTCCACAGCCTCTCCCAGCTCAGGTTTGCAGGGAGGTGGATCCCAAAGCCTCCCACAGCCCCACGCTGCCCATCCCATTCCAGAGATAATTGTGCCATCTGCCCTCCCGCATCCCAGCAGCTGTTCAGGATCAATCCCAGCCATTCCAACCCCCTTTCCACTGGACAATGGGCAGGAACTGCTCTTCCCTTGGGAAAGAGGGTTTATTTTGCTTCCTGGGGTGTTTCATCCCCGGAATATCCATGTGCACCCCTGTTTTTCACCTTGCTTTGGTTTGGAAGAGGAATTCTGAGAACCATCCATGGATGGGAATTCCTGGGAAGTGTTCATTCCCACTTCCATCCCAAATCCGGGATTGGGGTCAAAATCCTGCCAGGAATTTGGTGCCAAAACCCCAAATTCCCCCCAGCTCAGCTGTGCTCCTCCCAGGAATCATTCCCACCTCCATCCCAAGCCCAGGCCTGACCACAAAGGCTGGAAAAGGGAGACAAAGGAGCTGGAATCGCTGGAATCAAACCTTCGGGAGCAGCCTGCTGTCCTGGGCTGGGGCCAGCTCAGCCTCGCAGCTGTCACCGGGGTCAGCGCATTCAGACGAGGTCAACCAAAAATCCCCAGGCCTGATCCCAGCTGCTGGAATGGCCGGGAATAAATCCCTGTGGGGCGCTGGCAGCTGGATCCCGGAGCTGTCGGTAGGGAATGACAGCCTGGGATGTGCAAAATCAGAGTTTGAAGGACTTTTGGGAAAATCTGTCCTTAAAAATGTGCGGTTCTAGTGTTGGGTGTAAAAAAGTACGTGGATGGATTCACCCAAATTCCAGCTTTTCTGGGAATAAAGGGAGGAGCGCAAAGTTTTGACAGGAAGTTTGGGTTTAGGATATTTTATATTAGAATTCCAATTTTCCGGATTTAGGGGAAGAAGGAAATGGGATTATCAATTCATTGAGTGGATTTGAGGGGGAATCACGGAATCATAGAATGGTTTGGGTTGGGAAGGAGATTAAAGATCCCCCAGTGCCACCATAGGGGCACCTTCCCCTATCCCAGGTGGCTCCAAGCTCCATCCAACCTGGCCTGGGACACTTCCAGGGATGGGGCAGCCATGGATTCTCTGGGAATTCCATCCCAACCCCTCCCCACACTCACAGGGAAGAATTCTTCTCAATATCCCGCCCAAATCTCCCCTTTTTCAGCCTGAACCCATCCCCTTGTCCTGCCATCCCAATTCCTGCCGCAGATTCCCTTTTCCTTCCTTGTAACCCCTTCAGACCCCAAGGTCTCCACACAAATCAAATCCCGAGGTTTCCACACAGATCAGATCCCGATATCCCCACACGGATCAGATCCCGATATCCCCACACAAACCAAACCAAACCAAATCCTGAGGTCTCCACATGGATCAGACCCCAATATCCCCACACAGATCAGATCCCGATACCCCCACACAGATCCGACCCCAATATCCCCACACAGATCAGATCCCGATATCCCCACACAAGCCAAACCAAATCCTGAGGTCTCCACACAGATCAGACCCCGATATCCCCACACAAATCAGACCCCGATATCCCCACACAAATCCGACCCCAATATCCCCACACAGATCAGATCCCGATATCCCCACACAAGCCAAACCAAATCCTGAGGTCTCCACACAGATCAGACCCCGATATCCCCACACAGATCAGATCCCGATACCCCCACACAGATCAGATCCTGATATCCCCACACAAATCAGACCCCGATATCCCCACACAAACCAAACCAAATCCTGAGGTCTCCACACAAATCAGATCCCAATATCCCCACACGGATCAGATCCCGATATCCCCACACAACATTCCCTTCTCCAGGCTGAACATTCCCAACGTCCCCAGCCCGTCAGAAGTGTCACCAGAGGAGGTCCCTGAGTGTCCGGGCACGTGCGGGTGGCACAAAGCCCCGTCCTGTCCCTCCCCTCCTCCCACTCCCAGCTGGGATCGCCTCAACCCCATCCCAAGGAGATCCCAACAAGGAGCTTTTGTGGCCGGGTCTGCTGGGAATGCCGAAGCCAGATTTCAGGAATGTGACAGCACCGAGGTGACAGCAGGGACGGGAGCTTCTCCGGGGCCCTGCACTCCATCGGCGCCTGGCTGGGCTCACAGAGGGGCCTTTATCCCGCACGGAGCAGGATCGGGAGCGATCCCAACCCTCACAAACGGGGCTGTGTCCTTAAACCCGGAGTGGCTGGCAGTGCCACCATCCTGGAACGCTGAGGGAAGGGAATGAAGGGGCTTCGGGAAGAGGGGAGAAATATGGAAAAGCTGGAGCAGAAGTCATCCAACAGCGTGGAAAGTGGGGGAAATGAGGCTGGAAAGGAATTCCCTCCGGGGCAGGAAGAAATCCAGACGTCCCTGACAAGAATTGTAAGGGAATCCAACCCCTGGATGGATCCTGCTGGGTTTAAAATCCAAGGGGATGTTTTGGGAAGGGCAAACGAAATCCAAGGGAAGAGCCTGTGGGATTGGGAAGAGCCTGTGGGACACGAGAGGAGCTGGCCCTGAGTGCCAGGGATGAGGAGCAGGGATGTTGGCACCACGCGCGGAGCGGAGCACGGGAAGCTCCTCGGGAACCACAGAAAACTTCCGGGAGTGGGAAGTCAGGGCTGATCTTCACCCAGGGGAAAAGGGAATGCTGGATTCTTTCCCTACCCCCAGGCTGGGGGAATATCCAATAAAAACTGCTGGGAATATCCAATAAAAAATACTGGGAATACCCAATAAAGGCTGCTCCTACAGGGATGGGCAGAGGAGCTTTGTCCAGAGGAAAAATCCCCGAAGACGCGCGAAGAGGGAGCAGATTTTGTTCCCTGCTCCCGAAAACCCCAGAGGCAGCTGGATCCCCAAACAATTCCAGCTGGAATTACCTCAGGAGGTCACCACCATGGGGAGCGGGATCAGCCCTAAGATCAGCTCTGCTGAGCCGGGCTTTACCCAAGTGGGGTTTAAATCCCATCCCAAATTGTGGAGACCACCCGGCATCCAAGCTCCAGCTTAAAAACCCCTCTGGAGATGGAAAAGGGGCAATTCCCACATTCCCTGCATCCTGTTGTTCCAATGTATCCCAGTTTTCCCTTTTTATCCTGGATTCGAGGAGGAATAAGCCAATGGGAACTCCGGGAATAATGCGGAGTTCCCAAATCCCCAGGAGGGCCTTCAGCACCCTGGAGAGCGGCCGGATCCAAGAGGATCCTTTTCCCACGCACGGACATTCCCGTGCTCGGCATTCCCAGGTTTTCCAGAGAATTTGTGGCTGCCCCACATCCCTGGAAGTGTCTCAGGCCAGCTTGGAGCAACCTGGGATAGCGGAAGGTGTCCCTGCCCATGGAATGGGATGAGTTTTAATTTTCCAACCCAAATTATTCCATGATCCTGCCGCTCTTTTAACTTGGGGATCCTTGGGATAACCAGGAAAAGGGAACAATTCAGAGGGAAAAGGGGAATTTCGGTGTATTTTCCATGGATCCAAGGAGAACCTTCCCACTCTCCCAGCTCCTGCTGGAACTGCCAGCCCGGCCTATCGGCACCAGGAGATTTCAGGAGGAATTCGGGATGCAGGCTGACAGAGCCGCGGGATCAGATTCCGCCTGGCCCTGGGAAAATGAGCAAAGTTCCGCTGCCAAGGAGGCGGAAAGCGGCGGAAAAGCTGCCAGGAATTCCAATGAACCTCCGGCTTCACCTTGCGCCAACCCCAGGGGTTGTGCTCCCGTTTTCCCACTCCCTGGGAGGATCCAGGTTTGCTTCCAAAGGTGGGAAAGGCGCATCCAGGAATCCAGGACAGGGATTTATCCGCTCTTCCCGAGCCTGGATTGTGCAAAGCTCCCTCTTCCCTTTGGATGCTCCTCTGGAAAAGTGGGAATGCACCAACCCCCTGCTTAGGTTCGGAGGCAGACGAATGCCAGGAAAGAATTCCCAAATTCTCCTTTTGAGGGAAAGTCTCCATGATTCCCTCTTCCCTGTGTCCTTGGGATGCTCCCTCCCAGCAGCATCCCTGAGGATAACAGGGCTGGATCCCAAAAGAATGGGATGAGACCCAAAGGAACCTAAGGAGGAGCATCCTCAGGAATTCCTGCCCACCCGAACTCATCCCTGCTTGTTCCGTGGATAATCCTGCTCCTCCGATCTCATTAAGTGGGAATGGTGATCCCGATAAGCCGAGGGATAAATCCTCCTCTTTTTTAATCCGTAATAACCCAGCCCGGTTTCTTTCAGCTCGGGATTAAAGGAAAAAGGAAAAGGGAGGGTGGGGGGGAGGATTATGGAACATTTAAACTTCCAGCAAGTTCATTCCGAGCCGGAATCCCTGGAATTCCACAATAATTATCCTGGATAGCCTGGAAAGGATTGAAGAGCCTTCAGGAAGAGGGAGGGAAAATGGAAAAGATGGAGCAGAAGTCATCCAACAGCATGGAAAAAAGAGGAAAATGAGGTTGGAAAGGAATTCCCTCTGGGGCAGGAAGAAATCCAGACCTCCCTGACAAGAACTGTAAGGGAATCCAGCCCCTGGATGGATCCTGCCGGGTGTTAGGAATATTTTGGGAAGGGAAAATGAAAGCCGAGGAATAAAAGGAAGTACCAGAGTTTTTTTCCTTGGATTTTTTAGGAGTTTCCTCACAGGTTTTGCTGTTTAAATTTAAATTAAATTGGATTTTCTCTGTGTAACTCAGTGGGTTTAAATCTTCCCAACTCTGCTGCTTTTATTCCACCTAAAAAAGTGTGGAAAACAGGGAATTCCACGGCTCCCAGAAACCAAAGAAATGAAGGAATTTGGCCTGAGCTTCCAGGTTTTTCTGCCTGTAAGTGAAGTTCTGATGAGATCTGGGAGGTTGGTGCTGCCCTGACGAGTAAATTACAACTCCACGGAAAATCCACTCCCACATGGAAAACAAATCCGGAAATTCCTGCCGAGCACTCCCAGATAAAATCAGAGCCTCAGGAGCGTCCTGGGAATGTGGCTGCTCCATTTTCCCAGATTTCTCAAACAAATCCCGAACTTTTCCTTTGGGGACTCCTCCTTCGTTGATGGATGGAGCCAAAAAATTCCAAAGCTCCAGATGGAACCAACAAATTCCAAAGCTTCGAGTTCCCTTTCCAAGCTCTGCCTGCCCAGATGAGCTCCACTGGTGTTTATCCAGGGAATAATTTCTTGGAACACCTCAGAACTTCCACATTCCTGCTAATTGCCGTGTTTCTGGATAAAACTGGTGTTTATCCAGGGAATATTTCCTTGGAGCATCCCAGAACTTTCCCGTTTTTCCTCAGTGGGGCTGAGCAGGTGACAGGGACACAGGGAGGATCCGATCCTGGCCACAGCCATGATCCCTTTGGATAATTCCTTGGCCCAAGGTCACCCCACCAGGGCTGGAGCATTGGGATTAAGAATGGCTCCAGTGGGAAGTGGAACTTCTTTAAATCCATTTATTCCCCCTTTTCCCAAGAAAGGAAGCACCAACAAAGATCCCTTTTCCTCCTGCCCGTGTCCATCCCTTCCCTCCTGATTGTGGGAATCTCCAAGGCTTTCCTGGGATGGCTTTCCCAGCTTCCGGTTCCCATTCCCAGGCGGATCCTGACTCACTGTTCACAGCTGATCCCAACCCCTTCCCTGCTCATCCCTGAGATCTGAGGGTGCAACCCCTCTACAACCAGGAGTATCCCGTGAGTATCCTACTCAGAGTATCCCAACCACCTGCCAGGAGCAAAGACAGGGGAAAATTCCTCATTTTTCCCCGTTATTTTTCAGTATTTTTGCCCATTTTTGACCACCCTTTGTGGTGCAGCTTTTCCAGCAGATTTTGGGGGGTTTTATCCCTGAAAACCCCGGAAAAAAATGAGAGGAAAACAAATCCTTATCAATCAATTTGGAAAACTCGGGATATTCCCCATTTAATCATCAGCTGGGAGAAAGGATGATTGGATTGGGCCGGGTTTAAATCAAATCCCTCAGGATGAAGATGGGGATGAGGATGGGGATGAGGATGAGGATGAGGATGAGGAGGGAGCTTTGTTAAGCCCAGAATTAACACAAAGCCAGACCTAGGTCCCAACTCCTGTAAACAAAGTCGCTTTTCCAACCGAACAACTTCTCCCTGTCAGCCGAGCGGTTTCCCATGCATTATTTATGTTGGATTCACGTTACAACCACACACACACACAAATAAAATGGGAAAAGCGGCAAAGGCCCAGCCCGGAGCTGGGAAATGACAAATTTAAAAATAGAAATCGACTGGAAAATGCTAAATTTGAGGAATTCTCTTTTTCAGGAGAGAAAGCAAAGTTTTCTTGGAACAAAATTTCTTGGAACAAAGCAGCCCCTCGGTGTCTGCCAAAGACGGGGGAGGTTTTCCAGGAGCACGGGCGGAAAGAAAGGAGTCAGCATCCCTGGAAAAGTCACAGGATTCCTGCTTTTGTCCTCGGCAGCTGCCAGGAGCACCCCGGAAACACCACAGCGCCACAGGATCCATCTTAAAGCAGCCGGGCCTCTGCTGGGCATGCCAGAATTCCAGCTTTTCCCGCAATTCCCGCATCCCCCCGGCCCTCGGCACTGCCCCTCTGCCGGGATCCAGTCGGGAACACCCCAGGGTGACTTTCGGGAGTGCTCCAGAGCCATTCCAAGGACCTGACCTTGAGGAAGGAACCCACAGGCAGAATTCCAAAGGGAAAAGCAGAAACCACCCGAGCAATACGCACCGGCCATTCCCAGTTTTAGCAGGGATGGGATTTTCTGGCCGAAACCTCAGTTTTTCCCACCCCAAACCCCTCTTGGTGCCATTCCCAGAGGCCTCCCCGGGATGGAACGCGCGGCTTCCCTGCTCCCTGTCCTCCAAGGAGCACCTGAGGCCATGGAAAAGGGAGGACCCCGCTCCATCCCCGCTCCATCCCCGCTCCATCCCAACAATCCCTCTCTCCCAGGCCCCAGCGCTCCCACCTCCGCCACGGCCTCCTCATCCCATTCCCGAGCTTTTCCCGGCGATGGGAGCAGCGGGAGCTTCCGTGGAGCCGGGAGTCCCAATGATTCAGCACTTTCCCCCCTTTCCCGAAGGGAATCGATCCCCGGGAGCGCTGCGGGAGGATGCGGATCCCGCACCCGGCACTCACCGCTCGCCGCCGGGGCCCGGCGCTTCCCGGCGCCGCATCCCAACCCAGGTGCGTTTTCCCGGTGGATTTTTCCGGCCCAGGATGTTCTTCCGGAGGGACAATCCACCCCCCGAAGGCGACAGGGAAGCAGCGAGGGGCTGGGGGAGCAATCGCTGCTCCCCGCGAGCTTTCGGGCCCCCAAAGTTGCGCTGTCACCCCAAGGTCCCCACCCGGGCTGCGCTCCCGGTGCCCCCGCACCGCCACCGCGGGATTTTGTCACACGCAGGGACACGAAGCCGTGACGTAACAGCCAAAATCCCATCACATGCCCCAGCTCCCCCCTCCCGGGGTCCGGCCAGCAAAACCCGGCCGATTTTGGGGGTCACCGAGCAGCTTTGGGACCCCAAACCCGCGCTGAGGATGCGCGGCCCCCACCCCGTGCTCAGCCCCGAGCATCCCCCGGGAGCTTCCCGCATCCCGGTGCTTCCCGATCCCGGTTTCTCCTTACCCGGTGGGAGCTGGGGTGGCCGCAGCCGGGGCTCGGGGCGGGCTCGGTGCGGGCTCGGTGCGCCGCACTGCGCGCTCCCGGGCGCGGCCGCGCCGCACTGCGCGCTCCCGAGCGGGCGGAGGGAGAGCGCGTCCCGGCAGCAGCAGCGGCAGCAGGAGGAGGAGGAGGAGGAAGAGGCAGGGAAGGGAGGGAGGGAGGAAGGCACGGGCTGGAGGGGAGGGGGATGAGCAGGGGGAGGAGCTCATTAGCGGCGCCCTTAATGAGCAGCCGCAGACGCGCAGCACTGGGCTGAGCCCTCCCAATCCTAAAGGCGCAATCCAGGGACAGAAACGGGAATTTTGGGGAAGGGGAGGACGAGTTTGGGTCACTCCGAGGGCGCGGAGGGTCCCCCGGGGGCTCTGTGTCCCCCCAAGGGCGAGGAGCTGACCCCTCCCAAAGCCCCGCGCACAATCCAGGGACAGAAACGGGAATTTTGGGGAAAGGGAGGACGAGTTTGGGACACTCGGAGGGCGCGGAGGGTCCCCGGGGGGCCAAACCGCCCTCAAGGATCAGCAACAAAGGACAAAAAAAAAAAAAACAACCCTGGAGTTAAATTCGGGGACATTTTTCCATTTTCTCCAAGGGTGAGGAGCGTCCCGCGGTGCTGCTGGAGGGGAGCGCGAGTGGCACAGCTCGGCTCGGGGTGCGCCATCAGCTGCTGGCACTGCTGGCACTGCTGGCACTGCTGGCACTGCTGGCTCTGTCCCCGAGTGACCAGCACCGGTGACCACCCGAGCCCGGCCATCTCCGCGGCCGCTCGGGGATCGGAGCTCGCGGTTTAATTAAAGCTCCCCCACTCCCAGGGAGATTTGTGACCTCCCCTTCCCATGATTTTTCTTCAATTCCCGATTTTCTGCTGAGGCTGCAGAGCTGGAATCGATGGAGGTGGATCTCGGGCAGCGCCGGGGTGAGCCTGGGTTTTGTCTCGCTGCTGAATTGGATATAAAAATATGAAATATTTGATTTTATAGATAGAAAAATATGTAAATGAAATAGATCGAACAATGCCAGAGCAAATCCTGGAATGATTCATGGAATCAGGGGGTGGTTTGGGCTGGAAAGGAGCTTGAACTCGTCCCATTCCATGGGCAGGGATGCAATCCACAATCCCACGCTGCTCCAACCCGGCCTGGGACACTTCCAGGGATGAGGCAGCCACGGTTTCTCTGGGAATTCCATCCCAGCCCCTCCCCACCCTCACAGGGAAGGATTCTTCCCAATATCCAACTGGAATTCCCCCTTTTTCACTGTGAACCCGTTCCCCCTTTTCCTGTCACTCCAGGCCCTTTTCCAAAGTCCTTTTCCATATTTCCTCTTGGTTCCTTCAGCTCCTGGAAGGTCACATTGGATCATCCCAAAGCTCCCTTATCCAGGTTGAACAATCTCAATTTCCCAGCCTTTCCTCACTCCAGAGCTGCTCCATCCCTCGGATCGTCCTGGAGCCTCCTCTGCATTTGCTCCAGCGGCTCCAGGTCCTTCCTGAGCTGGGAATTCCAGGGCTGGAGCAGCTCCGCAGGAAGGTCTCACCTGAGGGGGCAGAATCCCCCCCTCCCCTGCTCCATTCATCCCCTGGTTTATCCCAAAAAATCCATTCCCAGGTGTCGCCATCCCAAGGAAACGAGGGAAGAATTCCCGGGTCAGAAATTCCATGTGGATCCCCGGCTTTGCTGGATCGCCAGAGGGAAAAAAACTTCCTGGGGGGGATGTGGGGAAGGAGCTGGAAATCCCGGTTTCCCTATGGAATAACCGATGCTGGGAGCAGCTGCTGGGAAAGGAGGGAGATAAATCGACCAGGAATATTCTGGGATAGAGCAGAATTCCAGTCCCCCATCCCCAGCTGCTGGCGGCTGGGGAAAAAACGGGGAAAAGCCATGGGGAAAACCGGGAATAAACCAAACCATCCTCAAGGATCAGCAACAAAGGACAAACAAAAATCCCGGAGTTCAATTCGGGGACGTTTTTCCATGGATGTCACCAAAGTCAGGGATCTTCTCCCTGACGCTGCAGCTTTGGGAACATCAGATTTCACCGGGCTTTGCCTTTTCCGCCCGGATCCTGCTGGATTTGGGGCAGGAGAAGGGAATTTCCGGGGCTGCCTCCCCAGCGGTGCTGACTGCTCCTCCAAGATGCTGATCCCGGAGAATTCCAGAGGGATCCAAGGGCATGCTGCACTTCTGGAGCTGCTCAGCGCCTTGAAAAATTCCCTTTCCCCCTTTTTTCCCCCTTTCCCCCCCTTTTTTCCCCTTTTTCCTGCAAGGTTTTTCCCTTCTTTTCCATTCATGGCCACAAACAGTAGGAAGAAACTGAAATATCCCTTTTTTGGGGGGAAGATTCCATGGAAAATCCCATCTGGAAGAGGCCCCTGCCCTCCTGCCCCTCACAAAATCTGATTTACACCACTCAGGGCTCATCTCTTTGAGCCAAAATTTCCTTATTTTTCCATGGAGATGCCTCTGGAAGAGGTTCTGGAAGAGGTGGAGAGCAGGAAGAAAAGCTTGGAATCTGCTCATGGAGGAAAGAAAACCGGGATGTGTCTCCTGGTCCTGTGGGAACAACCAAATCTGGTGTAAAAATGATCCAAAATCCCAAAAGAAAAAGTTGGAAACTCCAGAAAAATCACATAAATGGGGTGGAAAACTCATCCTGAAATTCCAGGATCCATTTGGGACAGGGGAGCGCTGGAATCAGCTGGAATTTGGGCATTTCCCAGCAGGGAAATCCCTTCCCAGATCCACCCTGGGTCTTTGTCCTCGCTCCAGACCCCATGGAAGGTCCCTTCCCTTGGCTTCTCCCCAGAGATCCCCAGCAATCCAATTATCCCGGTTAATCACGGGATGGAAAACCGGGAAAACGAGTTCCTCCGATCCATTTGGAAAAATATTGATCCTCCTGAAAGCCTTTGGAATGATGGATTTGGGGGGAGGCTTTAGGGACGGTGATGGATGTGCATCCCAGGAACTCGGTTTTTATGGATGTGCGTCCCAGGAACTCGGTTTTTATGGAGCAGCCGCTTCTCCTGGCCCAGGACATGGATCATCCCACCCGGGAAATCCCGGGACACGGAGCTTTTCCCATCTGTATCCACGGGCAGAGGGGTTTGGCCTCGTTGGTTCTTTATTCCCCATTAATCCAGGAATTAAAACCTGGGTTGGGATTTAAATAAACTCCTCCAGGGTTTGTTACTCCAACACCAGGCGGGAAAAGCAGCACAAATTCCAAAGTGGATTCCTTGGGAGCCGATTGTTGGAATTAAAGGAGACGGGATCGCTCCTTTCAGGAGCATCCAACCCCAGAGCTGTTGGAATTCGCAATCCCAGAGCTCCGCCAGCACAAAAAGATGGAAAAATCCCACCTGACATTCCCAAAGATCCCAAAAAGCTGCGGTTTGGGGCTGTCCGCGGTCGGGGAGTGCCACCTGCTGTTCCCGCCTGTCCCCGCTCCAGGGATTTATCCTTCCCAAATCCCGGAGCTGTGGCACCGGGAATTCCCAGCCGGGAATGGGAAACCGGGATGGGAAAATCGGCACCTGGGAAAATCGGTGACAAAGTGGGGATCCCAAAAGCTTTCCCTTCATCCCGCTGGGACAGCGGCAGGAATTTCCTCATGGAAAAGGTGGCCAGGCTTTGGAATCCCCCCATTCCTGGAGGTGTCCAGGGAATTCCTGGATGTGGCTCTCAGTGCTCAGGGTGGGGATCGGGCAGAGTTTGATGATCCTGGAGGGATTTTCCAGCCTCAGGGATCCTGGAATTCTGCACAGCTGGAGGCCAAAGCTCCTGGATTCCATCCCTGGCAGCGTGGAATATCCAAAGGATGCGGCCAAAATTCCCAGGAAGCAGAGGTTGGGATGGGGCCGAGCTGAGCGCGATGGTGGTTTGGGGAGAGCAGGATTTGGGGGAAGGAAAATCATCACAGGGAAAAGGAAAATAATTCCAGCAGGGAAGGTCAGGGAATGCAGGAAAGGAGGGAAAAGCGGGAAAGCCGAGCTTGATTGTTAATTAAAAATCTCCCTCTAATTAAGGATATTCCACCCTCCAGCACAGGGATGCTCCAGAGCTCTGTGCTGATCCCACGGAGCATTCCAGGCAAAATTCCCCCTTGGATTTGTTTGCTGGGATGTGTCCGGAGCATTTTGGGAGGGATCTGTGCCCCTCCAAGAGCGGAGCAGGATTTGGTGGAGGAATTGTCAGTCCAGGATCTCTTGGATCCTGCAGGAATCAGGCTCTTCCGGGGAAAACAGCCTGGAAAATCCTGCTTGGGAAGCCTGAATCCAGCCCGGAGCGAATCCCAGGATTCTCCTCCGCCACTAGATCGCAGCACATCCCCAATTTCTGCAGGAAAAAGGAGCCGCTGGAACATCTTGGAATCACTGGAGCAAAAATCCAGGTGGGAAATGGTGCGGAAGGAAGGACACGGCCGAGAACATTCCTGCCTTTAGGATGGATCCAACCCGCGGGAATTTCCTGGGCTGGAAGAAAGGACCACGGGCAGCGTCCGGCGTGTCCAGGGCTTCCCATTCCATGGGGAAAACGGCTGGAATGGGATCACTGGGTTCTGCTGGTTTCCCACAGTCCTTGGGTGAGCTTGGCCGTGGATCCCGGAGGGAAAATCCTGGAAAAATCCTGGAAGGAAAAGAGGGAAGCGATGAAATGGGAAAGACAATTGTCCCCAAATCCAGCAGCGGCTGAGCCCAAACCCCACAGGGACACGTTCACACCCCCGAATTCCCACTCTTGTCCCATTCCCATCCCTGAATTCCTGCCCTTTTCCTGTTCCCACCCCTGAATACCTGCCCTTTTCCTGTTCCCATCCCTGAATTCCTGCCCTTTTTCTTTTCCCACCCCTGAATTCCTGCCCTTTTCCGGTTCCCATCCCTGAATTCCTGCCCTTTTTCTTTTCCCATCCCTGAATTCCTGCCCTTGTCCCGCTCACATCCCCAAATCCCTGCCCTGTCACATCCCTGAATCCCTTCCCTTTTCCCCCTTCTCCAGCTCCCGAGGATCCCTTAACGCATGAATAACCAGAGAAAAAAAACCACCTGGAATTCCCTCCTTCTTTTCCCAGTCCTTTTTTCCCACTCCCTGCCTTTCCCAGCTCCCAAATTCCAAGCACACGAGGTTTTCCAGAGGCCAGACTTCCCTGGCTGCTTATTATTCCTGGCAGGAATATCCCGAGACAGCAAATTGCTTTGTTGATCCTGCGGAGGGAATCGATCCTTGCAGAGCTCAGCGCCTCCGGAATGTTCATCCCTGCCCGGGAGCAGGAAGGATGATCCCAGTGGGATTTGGGATTTGGGGGGGAGGGGTGTTAGGGATGGCCCAGGCTTTTCCCGAGCTTTGCTGAGGAGCGGGATTGAAGGCTGGGATTGATTGATTGATTCCCCCCCTCCCCTTTCCAGCAGAGCCCCTGGAATTTAAAATAATTCCAGCGCTGCCTTTGCCTCCGGAGAAGGACGGGAATAAATCCCGGGAGTTGGCCATAAATCAAAAATTAATCTCCCCGAAGCGCCCGGCCTGTCCCGATCCCTCAAACAACAAACCAGCGGGAATTTATCACGGGAATTCATCCCGGTGGCTGTCAGGAGGGGGATGGATGAGGGTGGAAAAGCTGGGAGTTAAAAAACAGGGAAAAAGCCCATGGAAAACACTCGGGATGTGGCGCTGGGGGGGTTAAATGGCACCCTCCGTTGTCACATCCATGGGATTGTCCCCTCCCTGCATCCCAGGAATGCTGTCCCAGCGTTCCCACTGCTCCATGGAGCTCCAGGGAATAAATATCCATGGTTTTTTTAGGGATTCAGCCCTCACAGGGATCAGAACAGAGAGGAGGGGAATTCCAAGGTCCTTTCAATGGAAAGGGGACACAAGGAGAGGAATTCCAAGGTCCTTTCAATGGAAAAGGGACACAAGGAGAGGAATTCCAAGGTCCTTTCCATGCCCAAGGTCATTTTTTTGTCCCAAATATTCCCATCCTGTTGGCACATCCCAGTTTAACCTCATTTATTATGGAACATTTCGCTTTTCCTTCTCTGTTTCTGCCCAGGCTCAGGGTTTTGTCCCAAAATTGGGAATTTCCCGACTCCAAGGACACCCAGGAGAGCTCAGTTCACATCCCACAGGCGGGAAAAAGTCCTGGGAAAAGGAGCTGCTCTGGATTTTCCAGGAAAATCAGGAAGGAAACGGCACTGGAATGATTAGGAAAAGAAATCCCAGGATTTTTGAGGCTGGAAAAGCCTTCCAAGGTCACCGACTCCAATCCTTGTCACCCAGAGCCCCGAGTGCCACATCCAGGAATTCCCTGGACACCTCCAGGGATGGGGATTGCAGGCAGGATGGGATTCCAGGAGGTTTTGCTGCTGGAATTCTGAGGCACGAGGATGAGCCCAGGGTCATTCCTGCCCTTCCAGAGGGGCCAAAATCCCGGATTTTCCAGGGAGGAGGAGAAAATCTGCCCAGATTTTTGTTGGGATGGGAACAGCTCCACAGCCAGAGGAGCTCCCAGGAATCCTTGGATGCTTTGATGTGGGAATCACGTGGGAAGGGGAGAGGGGGGAACAAAGAGTTCCATGAATCCTCCAAGGAATATTTTTCCAGGATGGGAAGCAGAAGAGAGCCCCAGGAACAGCTCTGGAGCTGCAGCCTCCTCATTCCTGCATCCCAAATCCCTACGGATCCATCCCAAACTCCGGCAATTCTCAAGCTGATTCCTCTGAATCCCAAAGTAGCTTTTCCCCCCACCATTCCCAGCCTTTTTTTGCCGCCTTTCCTGCAAAAAATTCCTTTTGATCTTTTTTTTTCCTGCCTCCCTTTCTTTGACAAATTAAGCCCAAACTCATCAGCAGGAATTGCTCCCACTGGAATTACTCCAGGAACCTCCACCTCGGGATGGAGTTGTTCCATCTCTTAAAAAAAAAGATGGATGAAGAAATTAAAGGAATTTGTTGAAATATTTCCCTGGAAGTGGCTCCGGAGTCTCCTGGAGCATCTGGGGACAGCTCGGACACTTCTCCCTCAAATTCACCTTTTATTGGAGCTTCTCCTCCTGTTTGGAGCTGGGATTTTTTGGGATGTTGTTCCCAAATATTGGAATATTTTAAGGAATGGGGTTGAGAAAGTGTCAGGGCTCCAAGGCTGCCGGGGTTACTCCCAGAGGAGCCATCCAGTGCTTCCATTCCCACTCCTTCCCATGTATTCCCACTTCTTCCCACCAATTCCCACCCATTCCCTCCCATTCCCTCTGATTCCGATCCATTCCCACCCATTCCCATCCATTCCCACCCATTCCCACCCATTCCCACCCATTCCCACCCATTCCCACCCATTCCCATCCATTCCCAACTATTCCCATCCACTCCCTCTGATTCCCACCAATTCCCATCCATTCCCACCCATTCCCACCAATTCCCACCCATTCCCACCCATTCCCTCCCATTCCCATCCATTCACTCTCATTCCCATCCATTCCCATCCATTCCCACCCATTCCCAACCATTCCCACCCATTCCCACCCATTTCCACCCATTCCCATTCCCACCCATTCCCACCCATTCCCAACCATTCCCACCCATTCCCAACCATTCCCACCCATTCCCACCCATTTCCACCCATTCCCATTCCCACCCATTCCCACCCATTCCCAACCATTCCCACCCATTCCCACCCATCCCCATCCATTCCCACCCATTCCCACCCATTCCCACCCATTCCCATCCGTTCCCACCCATTCCCATCCATTCCCATCCGTTCCCACCCATTCCCACCCATTCCCACTCCTTCCCATCCATTCCCACCCATTCCCACCCATTCCCATCCATTCCCACCCATTCCCATCCATTCCCACCCATTCCCATCCATCCCCCCCCATTCCCACCCACTCCCACCCATTCCCATCCATTCCCATCCATTCCCACCCACTCCCACCCACTCCCATCCATTCCCTCCCATTCCCATCCATTCCCATCCGTTCCCACCCATTCCCACCCATTCCCACTCCTTCCCATCCATTCCCACCCATTCCCATCCATTCCCATCCATTCCCTCCCATTCCCATCCATTCCCATCCATTCCCACCCATTCCCATCCATCCCCCCCCATTCCCACCCACTCCCACCCATTCCCATCCATTCCCACCCATTCCCATCCATTCCCACCCATTCCCATCCATTCCCTCCCATTCCCACCCATTCCCACCCATTCCCACCTATTCCCACCCATTCCCATCCATTCCCATCCATTCCCACCCACTCCCACCCACTCCCATCCATTCCCTCCCATTCCCTCCCATTCCCACCCATTCCCACCCATTCCCACCCATTCCCACCCATTCCCATCCATTCCCATCCATTCCCACCCACTCCCACCCACTCCCATCCATTCCCTCCCATTCCCACCCATTCCCTCCCATTCCCATCCATTCCCACCCATTCCCTCCCATTCCCATCCATTCCCACCCATTCCCACCCATCCCCATCCATTCCCATCCATTCCCATCCATTCCCATCCATTCCCACCCCTATTCTCTCAGATTCCAACGCCGCCATCCCACACGGAGCCCTCGGAGCCCGGCACGTTCGTTTGCTGGATGCACAAACACGAACTCATTAGCAGCCCTAATTAGCAGCGCTAATTAGCGGGATGCTCCAAAGGGAAGGAAAATGAAGGAGAGGCGAAGGAAGAGACGGAGCAGAGGGGGGAGGGATTGGGAAGGGGGGAAAAAAAGGAGAGAAAAGGGCTGGATAAAAATAGAACGGAGGTCGTTCCCTGTTTGTGCTCTGGGTACCAACAGCTCCAGGATTCCCAAATCCCACCTGGAGCTCAGCATTCCAAGGAATTCAAACTGCCAGGGAGCAGTGACGGACAAATCCTTCCTCTCCATTCTTTCCTCATCCTCATCCTCCTCATCCTCCTCTTCATCTTCTTCCACTTCCTCACCTTTTCCCTCTGGGATCATTCCCATCTCCCATCCCAGCCAGCAAATCCATGGCTGCAGTGGCGGGGAAAGCTGAATTCTCCTAAAATCCCTGGAAATCCCGATATTCCAGTGCTGGCACCGGCACAAAGTCATTCCCGCTGCCCCAAACCTGCTTTAAACATTCATCCACCCAAATCCCAACCCTGTGGAGCCCAGGATGGATCCAGGCTGGGACTGGGACATTCCATGGCTGATATTTTCCCTGTTTTCCCTGTTTTTTCCCTGTCCTCGTGCCAGAGCCGCTCCGAAAAAACATTGGAATGACAAACGCTGCCCTCGCCTGCAATTCCGGTCACGGCACACGCGGCAGATTTTTGACCCGGCAGCCGCTTTTTGAAGGAATAAAAATCCTTCTTTCCACTCCTCCCGATGACTCCACACCCATCAGGGCCGTTAATTGCCGGGAATATTCCAAAGGGCGAGGGAAAATTGCGGATGAAGCGCCTCTCCCGCCTCACCAGAGGAATAATTGGGGACCCGGAGGTTGTGCCGCGTGTCCCAGCCGAGCTCGTTTTTCCGGATTTGATGGCTCGGTGTCACAACCGGAGTTAAAAGCATGGCTGGAAATCAGCGGGAATGCGGCAGGGAATGGGGCAGCTCCAATTCTGGGATTTATGGCACGGGAGGAGCCGATCCGTGATGTCCGGAGGGGTCTGGGATGGTCCGTATGGATGCAGATCCACACAAAACCATTCCTGAGATTTTATTCCTGATTAAGAGAAGCTTCACGATGAGTTCCATGCGCACCCGAAGTCCCAAACCAGCAGGAGAGTGGGATTTTCCCATTGCTCCAGCCCTAAGGTGGTAAAAAATTCCCATTTTTGGGGGGACGTTGATTGGGAGTGACTTCGGGAGAGAAATTGGAAAGAAATCCAACATTTCACCCTGGAACTGCCTCTCCTGTAGGACAGGGGATCTTTTCCAGCCTTTCCCATAGGATTAGGATTCTTTTCCTGCCTCTCCTTTAGGATCAGGGCTCTTTTCCTGCCTCTCCCATAAGATCAGGGCTCTCTTCTGCCCTTCCTGTAGGACTGGGATTCTTTTCCTGCCTTTCCATAGGATCAGGGCTCTTTTCCTGCCTCTCCTGGAGCCCCCAGCAGGCCTGGAGCACAGATTTGATTCCCAACCGGAATTTGAGCGGCAGCAAATCAAGGATTAATCAGGTTCTATAAATATCAGCGTCCCTCTCCCAGGCTCAGCTCCTGTTCCGGTGCCTTCCAGCAAACCTCAGGATCTGAACATTCCCAGAAATCCCCTCGGATCCCTCCCAGCCTCCCAGTATCCGCCTCTTTTCATTCCACATTTTCCTCCAGCTCGCCCAACCTAATCCCGAATCGCAACCACGGGAAGAGAGGGGGAATTTCGATTCCCAATTCCTGGGCGGGTTTAACAGGTGGATGAACTTCCTGAGGATCCTCCAGGGCTGCTCATTATCCCGGAATTCCTGCTTTTCCTGCAGCCTGGAGCCCCCGGTGTGGCCATGGCAACTGGTTTTGCTTAAACGCAGCTCAGGAGCGGAGTTAATTTTAGATGAGGTGAGGAGGGAGCTGCTGCAATCCTTGGATTTCTCCTCTTGGAATGATTCCCAGGAATTCCTGCACCACGGCAGCCCCCCGAACTTCGTTATCCAGAGAATAACTCTTTATTCATGGAATTATAACGGGGTTTGGGTTGGGAGGGGTCTTAAAGGTCTCTTTGCAACCCCAAATCGTTTCATTCCTGCTGATCCATGGAGTTGTTCATAACCAATCCCAAATTTCTCCTCTGTGAGCTCCTCAGGCTCCGGTTTTTTCCATGAATATTTCGCTGATGGATTCCTTGGCTCTCGTGCTGGAGCCAACAGCCAAATCCAAAGGAACTTTCAGAGAGAGCTTTCCAGAAAGCGCATCCGGAGCTGCCCATCCCCAGCAATCCCAGAGCCATCCCGCTGGGAAGAGGGAGGGATGGAAGGAAAACTGAGCCAGAGCTCGGAGTTCATCCTGAAAATCTCCTCCCGTGCGTTCCCCGGCAGCTGCCGCAGGAGTCATTCCATCATTTATTTTTATCTGGCCAGGAAAATCCAAAGCTGCTCACAAGGAACTTTTCCAGGCCAAATTTGTCCAAGGAATTATTTTCTGGGAGGAATTCTCTCCGTTCCAGCCTTGCCCCGACAAATCCGAGCCGGTGCTCCCGATGCTCCCGCCCGGAGCTGCTTCCAGCAGCACCAGCCATGGGATAATTCCATGGGATAATTCCATCCTAAATTGTTTGGGACTGGCCTGGAGCATCTGCAAGGACTTTCCATGAGTCCTGAGCTTCCCAAACATCCCAGGACAGCGTCGGATGCATGGAGCAGTCTCTTCCCAAGGAATGCTCTGCGGGATTGGCCCTCATTAATCCTCACCCTGTCATTAACCACAGCATTTAATTGATAAATTAGCATCTGGTTAGGCACGGACAGGACATGGATCAGCGGGAATGAGTCTCCCGAGGCCATGGATCTGCGGTGGTGTTGGGAATACCGGGCAAGGACAGGCACAGGAAAATCCCATGGGAAGGATGAGATGGATCAGGGATGTTGCCTCCCAGGGTAACTCCTGGAAGCTGGAAAAGGAATCTTCACCAGGAGCTGGAGTGCCAGGACACAGGGAATGGCTTCCCACTGCCAGAGGGCAGGGATGGACGGGATATTGGGAAGGAATTCCTGGCTGGGATGGAATTCCCAGAGAATCCACGGCTGCCCCATCCCTGGAAATGTCCAAGGCCGGGTTGGATATGGCTTGGAGCAACTTGGGATAATGGACAGCATTGGGGGTGGAATGGGATGAGTTTTTGGGATCCTTCCCACCCAAACCATCCTGGGATAATGCCATTCCAGCCTGGAAATGGAGCCTGGATGCATCCCAGTTCCAGCAGCGGCATTCCTGTGTTTCCATCCCATTCCAGAGCTGTTCCCTCTCACCTGAGACCTCAGGATGATCCCAGCCAGGATCCCAACCCCATCCCGGGTTTGGGATAAGTAAACAGGGGATTTATCCCTCTCCCTGATCCATTTCCCCTCATTTCCCTTCCTTTTACCTCCGGCTTTCCTGGGAATGCTCTGCCCGGTTGCAAAAACACGGAATTCTTATTCAGGGAAGGAGTGGGAGAGAGGCTCTAAACGCAAAGCGCGGGAGCAATCCTTAATCATCCCCATCATTCCTTAATTGCCGGAGCCGAGCCCATTCCGAGGAGAACATGGAATGTTAAATTTAGACGGAGCAGAGCACCGGGATCTATTTTGGGGGATTCGCACTCTCCCCGCGACGGATTCTGCCTCCCGCTCTTCCCAGGAATGTCAACACCGGGAACTGCGGAGCAGCGCCAGCCACGCATTCCGTGGGCTCCCGCCAGGAGCTCCTGGGAATGCAGGAATGCGGCAGTGTCTGGGAAATGGGTGCAATGAGGATCCCGCTGGATTCTGCATGTGGATTTTTGGGGAAAACCTGTTCCATGCCCCGTTCCGACGGCGCCGTGTCCAAAGGCACCTCAGGATGGGATGGGGCGAATCCTGCCCGGTGCTCCAGTGTGGAAGAGGATCCATAGGAAACCATGGATCCATTTTCTTCTCTTTCTGGGGTGCCAGACTGGCAGAATTCCTTGTTCTCCTCATTCCCTGCTCCCCCTTTTCAAACCCCTTTTCCAAGTCCTCCTGGAGACTTTCAGACGGAGATGCAGGAGCAGGACTGGGATCTCCCACACCAATCCCTGATTCCCATTTTTCTCCAGGAGCAGGACTGGGATCTCCCACACCAATCCCTGATTCCCATTTTCCTCCAGGAGCAGGACTGGGATCTCCCATGTCAATCCCTGCTTCCCATTGTCCTCCAGGAGCAGGACTGGGATCTCCAATGTCAATCCCTGATTCCCATTGTCCTCCAGGAGCAGGACTGGGATCTCCAATGTCAATCCCTGATTCCCATTGTCCTCCAGGAGCAGGACTGGGATCTCCCACACCAATCCCTGATTCCCATTTTCCTCCAGCAGCATCTCCCAAAACATTGGCTCTGTGGCCACGCCGCCTCCTCTCCCTGCCCCCCACCTCAACCCACGCATTCCCGTTTTTTTGGGGAGTCTGGAAGCAGCCATGCCGCCCCTCTGCCCCTCACACCTCCCATCCCTTTGGATGCTGCTATTCCCGGGAAAATCGACAGCAGGAGGGGAAAAATCAAAACTTAATAAGAATTAAGACAACAGATTCATTAAAAACTCGTTAATTCCTGTCAGGAGCAGCTTTAATTAACAAATCCCAGGAACTGCGGCACTGCCACGGGTCCTGTGACCACCTGAGTGCCGCTAATGAAATGCCAGTTAAAATTCCCCGGAATCTGGCAGCGCCTTTTCCGCCCGCTGCCAAGATTTTCTCCGCAGCCTCCGAGTTCACCTCGTTTGTCATTGTCCTCCCCGTGCTGGAGCGGGGGGGTTCTTGGAAAACATTCCCAGCTTTCTCCTTCCCTTCCCAAGAAACGTTGTTTGCTTCTCTCGGGTGTTTTTAGCCAAATCCTGCTTTTCTCCCAGATTTTTCGGAGGTGTGGGAGCGTTGGCTGTGCTGTTTTCCATGGAATGTCATCCTGCTGG
This sequence comes from Aphelocoma coerulescens, assembly GCF_041296385.1. NCBI lineage: Eukaryota > Metazoa > Chordata > Aves > Passeriformes > Corvidae > Aphelocoma > Aphelocoma coerulescens. Next base: position 5,845,102 of record NC_091039.1, on the reverse strand, counting down.
CTCTGGGATAAGGTTTAGTGGGAATGTCCCTGCTCAGGGACTCAGTGGCCTCCCTTCCAAACCATTCCATGATTTGGGGAATATTTTCTTCATCCAAGGCTCCCTCAGCATCCACAGCCAGGGAAAAATCCTCATTCCCATCCCACCTATGGGTGACAGCTCCGGTGGGACCCTCATTCCCTGAGGATGCTCCTTGGCCTTCCCTTGGGAAGGGAATGGGATCCATCAGCTCTGTTTATTTCTTTTGTCATGTTTCTCCAAAGAATTCCCGGTCAGAGCCGTGGAAAAGCTGCAAAAAACTGCAGAGAGGCCTTGGGCGGACGGGCTCTGATTCCAGCTGGGGCTCCATGGGCAGTGGGGGATGAGGGCCTGGAATGGCTGAGCCTGGCACCATCTGGAGCCTGGGAATGCCCAGGGAAAACAAAATCCGCTCCGAGAAATAAAGGAAGGGCAGCGAAGGCCTTTGGAGAGGAGGTCAAAGCAGGGGAATCTGTAGTTCAAGGGTTGGGAAAGGGATTTGCTTCCCTTCCCTCTTCCCTCTTCCCTCTTCCCTCTTCCCTCTTCCCTCTTCCCTCTTCCCTCTTCCCTCTTCCCTCTTCCCTCTTCCCTCTTCCCTCTTCCCTCTTCCCTCTTCCCTCTTCCCTTCCCCTTTTCCCTTCCCTTCCCTTCCCCTCTGAAAACATTCCCAGAACAATGAGATCCCGGGATTTCTTTGCCCAAATCCAGCTTCCTCCACGCTTCCCGCTGGCCTCTGTTGGCAAAATCAAACGGAATCGATTTATCCACAGGGCTCCCGATTTCCCAGAGGTTTTTTTCCTCGTCCTTTGATGTGACAATCCAAGGTGTCCCCTCAGCTGCGCAAACGCTGCATCCATAAAATCCACGGCGTTCCCACGCTGGGATTTACATAACGGGGACACTGGAGGCATCAAAAGGAATTGGAGATGAGCTTTAGGAGCAATTAGAGATCCCATGGAAAGGAGGGAGCGGGAATGGGAAGGGGGGCACTGCAAACACCGGGATGTCCCTGGCTCTCTCGGTGCCACTTGTCCTGTTTTATCCCAAAATTCCAACCCCAAACATCCCCAGGTGTCCCGGTTTTCCTCAGGAGTGGCAGCAGATGTGCAGGGACACATCAGGAAGGAGCATCCTGAATTCCTGAAAGAATTCCTGGAAGCGTCACCAACCCAGCACAGGGGGCTGAGCCCTAAGGAGGGGACACAGGGGTGGCTCTTCCCGAGGGAATTTGCAGCTGGATACGGCTGGAAGTGCATGGGATGCTCCAGTGCTACAGGAAGGGATGGAGGGAGGGGATGTTTGATCCCAGAAATTGGAGATCAGTCAATCAAGCTCCTCTAGAATTCTGGGAATGGCTTTGGAAAGCATTCCAAGCATCCATCAGGCCCCTCGGACAGCGCCAGGGCCTGATCCAGATCCATCCAGACACCCAAATGAATCCCAGTTAAGCCTGGATTCCATGGGTCGTATCCCATAGTGGCAGCTCAGTGGGAATCCGGGGCAGATTTGGGATCACAGGACCCCTGCGAGGGCAGAAGCCCCATAAACCATCCCAAAATCCCCATTTTCTGCTGCTCCAAAGGTCTCCTTTGTAGAGCTGAGCCCCAGAGCTCGAATTTTAGGATTTCTCCTCTAGGATCAGCATCCCTGGGCTCTCACCCTCCTCCTCTTCATATCCCAACCCTCTTCCCACCCTCAAGGCTTTCCCTGAGCCTAAACAAATCCAGGGATAAATAATCCGAGGATTTGGAGATGCTCCATCACCATGGCAACCCCACAGGCCTCCTCCTCCTCCTCCAGCCGGGAGCATTCCTGATCTCCCACCGCCTTTCCAGGGCTCCAATCCCCCCAGATCAGTGCCCCCCAAAAAAGCAGATCCCAGGTTTTTTCCTCCCGTTTTTCCAGTTCCTGTGCATTATTCTCCCTTCTCCATCCTCTCCATCCCGATGGGTTTTGCCTCCCGGCCCCACAGCACCGAAGGCAGATCCCAACGGGCAGGGAGAGGGATCGGAGCTCTGGAAAATCCGCTGGGTTTGTGGGAACTGAGCTCAAAAGCAGCAGCGCCCTTTTCCAGGAGCATCCCAGGATTTGTCACCACCTGGGAGGAGGCAGAGGGAGGGGGGAAATATCCCGGGATACAGCCCGGTGTTAAATGGCCCTGCCACAAAGCCAGAGCTCCACCGCTGACGCTGCAGGTTTGAATTCCGTTCGTGGCTGGCAATAAAAGAAACAAATTCCCCATGACACGCCCGGCAGCATTCCCAGCCTTTTCCAAGCTTTTCCCTCCCCGTGGTTTTTTTTTTAGGAAGTTTCTTTCCCTCCGGACCAATCTCCTGCCTCGGGGTTGGATGTGTGGGCGTGGGAGACGGCAGCGGGAGAGAGGCAGAGAAAATTCCTGCGAGGCAAAGCTCATTCCGTAAAAAAACCCCACATTACCCATAAAAATCCCCACATTATCCATAAAAAAATCCTCCATGTTATCCATAAAAAACCCCACGTTATCCATAAACACCCCCCCATGTTATCCATTAAAAAATCCCCATGTTATCCATAAAAAAACCCATGTTATCCATTAAGAAAAAACCCACATTATCCATTAAAAACCCCCACGGTATCCTGAAAAAAAACCCCACGTTATCTATTAAAAAATCCCCATGTTATCCATAAAAAACCCATGTTATCCATTAAAAAAAAAAAAAAAAACACGGTACCCAGGAAAAAAAACCCCACATTATCCATAAAAAATCCCCATGTTATCCATAAAAAACTCCCACATTATCCATAAAAAATCCCCATGTTATCCATAAAAAACTCCCACGTTATCCATAAAAATACCCCCATTTTATCCATAAACCCCCCCCCATTATCCATGAAAAACGCCCACATTATCCATAAAAAACCCCCCACGTTATCCATGAAAAACCCCCATGTTACCCATAAAAAAATCCCATGTAATCCATAAAAAACCCCACGTCATCCATTAAAAAAAAAAACCATAAACAGGGGAACTCCATCGGGGTGTCCAACCCCGGAATTGCTTCCCAAGGTGGATGCAAAGATGTCCGGGAATGAGGAAAGGATAAATCCCACCACATTCCCAGCGCTGCCGGAGGGAGCCGGTCCCGTTTGGGCTCTAATTCCGGTTATTCCTGGGTTTTATGGGATCGGCCCGGATTTATGGGCAGCTTTTATGGCAGCCGTAAAGCAGCCCCAAAGCAGGGAAGAAAGGAAGCAGAGGAACATTTCCCATTCCCGGATCGTGGGAAGGGTTCTCCGGAGGATCCTGGGGTCTCTCCATGGCAACAAGCAGGAGGTGGGAATTTGGGGGATTTGCTTGAATTTGGGATTGGAGTTAAAAATGGGATTTGGGATCCTTGTCTTGAAGGGGTGAAAATGTGGGGAATTCTTTGAACAGCTTGGAATGTGGGAAGGGAGAGGGAGGAGGAAAACAGCTGGGAATGGATCCTGTCTATCCCAGGATCCAAAGGTTCCTGCCTTTGGGATTGGAGGCATCACCCCCAAAACTTTCCCAAGCCTGCAGGGATCCTCTATCCGTGAGGTTTTCCTAATCCAGAAAGGGATAAAAGGTGCTGGAGCCCTTTGTTCATCCAGGTCTGGTAGAGCTAAACTTTGCTGAGCCCGGCTTAACCCTCCAAATCTCCTGATTCTCCAGGAAAATGCCTCAGGGCATCTCCCTGAGGAGATCACCTCGCGTCCTACGGGATAAAAGATGGGAATCTCCTTCCAACCCTACAAATGTGAGTGGGAAAAACCCACCCCAGGCTCCAGCAAGGAAAAATCTTAACCCCATTGCCAGGGAATATTCTCCAGGTGGATCCTGAGCCGGCCAGGCAGAAGTGCTGGTGCAGCAGGGAAGATAAATCAGAGCCATCTCGGCTGCGATCCCACGCAATTAAAACCTGGATCGGGATGTGCTCGGCTGCCTGAGGAGCATCTCGGGAGCGACAGGAATTACTCAGCCTCTGCAGCAGCACGGCAGGAGCGAGGAGGGGCGTGGAGAGCGCTCCGGGGTACCTGGGAGCGGCTTTTCCATCGGCCAAGGAATGCCTGGAGCAGTGGGAATGCCGGATTCCAGCTCCTTCCCTCCCCTTGGAGCAGGGGCTGGCTGGAAATGTGGTTGTGGGGATGCTCCTGCCGATCCTAAAACAGTGGGGGGACACTGCCGGGGTGTGCCCTCTGCAAGGCCATGGCACCAGCGAGGTGACGGCAGCGTCCCCGCCCTGCTGGAGATGGGAAGGGGATCACGGAGGAGGGGATTTGCACAGGGATTCTGAGGCCAGGGAGGAGCAAATCAGCCTGGAGACGGATCTGTGGTTATGGGGATGCTCCTGCTGATCCTAAAGCGCAGCGGGGACTCTGCCAGGGTGCCATGGCACCAGGGAGGTCACAGCAGTGTCCTCACCCTGCTGGAGATGGGAGGAAGCCAAGGATGGAGCTGCTGCCACCCCAGCGCCTCCAGGGGCACCTTTAGGGCCGATAGGGTGCCCCAAAAAGACCCCCCAGCAGCTCCAGGCTGTGCAGCGGGACCCAGCCAGGAGCAGGAGCATCCAGCAGGAAAATCCCTGCTGTCCCCAGAGCTGGAGGTGGCCCTGGCACGGGGCATCCATGAGGATGAACCCTGGGGCAGTGGGGGCAGGTGGCACCTCCGAGTGATGAGAGGTTCCCTCGGGAATCCGGACCGGGCTGGAGCTGCCCCCTGCTCCATGGGAAGCACCGGGAATGGGCATGGAATGGTTTGGGCTGGATCAGAGAGGCCGCTCAGCCCCTGTTCAGCGGGAAGGGAGCTGCCAGGAGCTGTCCCTGCCACCCCCACAGCTCAGGGGGGCTGCAAACCAGACCCTGCTTCGAGTACCCACAGCCCTGGCAGCAGGCACGGGCACGAAAACCACCTGGAAAGGCTTTTCCAACCCACTGGGATGTTAATGGGATCTGGGAAAAATAAATGGCTATTTCCTTGCATGACCCAGCGCTGGCTGAAACCTCCGATTTTTCCTTTCGCTGTTGGAGAAGCCTCGAGGGGCCGGCGCAGCTGAGCCCCCCTGACCCCGGGGACGCGCTGCAGAGCCCGGCAGTGACGCTAAAGCCGAGCCCTGATCCCACTGAGCGTCTGCAGAAGGGCTCTGCTGAGGGGGGGCCGAGCCGCGGGCGCATCGGGGCTGGGCACGCGGCCGGGCAGGACTCGATGCCATTGAAGCGCTGCCAATTAAATCAGGTCACTCCGAGCTCTCTCTCTCTCTCTCCCCGGCGTGTGCGCGGCTCCGCTCCAGCCCCGCTCCATCCCCGTTCAATCCCCGTTCCAGCCCCGCTCCAGCCCCGCTCCGGCCCCGTTCCAGCCCCGCTTCGGCCCCGCTCCATCCCCGTTCAATCCCCGCTTCATCCCCGTTCCAGTCCCGTTCAATCCCCGTTCCAGCCCCGCTTCGCCCCGCTCCATCCCCGCGCTCTGGCCCCGCTTCATCCCCGTTCCAGTCCCGCTCCATCCCCGCTCCAGCCCCGCTCCAGCCCCGCTCCAGCCCCGCTCCGGCCCCCTCCGGCCCCGTTCCGGCCCCGTTCCGGCCCCGCTCCAGCCCCGTTCCAGCCCCGTTCCGGCCCCGCTCCAGCCCCGCTCCATCCCCGTTCCAGCCCCGCTCCGGCCCCGCTCCATCCCCGTTCCAGCCCCGTTCCAGCCCCGTTCCGGCCCCGTTCCATCCCCGTTCCAGCCCCGCTCCATCCCCGTTCCAGCCCCGCTCCATCCCCGTTCCATCCCCCCTCCGGCCCCGCTCCTGCCCCGGGCGGTGGCTTTGGGAAAGAGCCAAGCCCCCGGCTCCGCTCACCAACCCCAGCGTGAAATGGGGACTCGATGGCCGCAGTCACCCCCCAGGGCCCTGGATGGGGCTGGGAAAGGCTTTTCTGGGATGCAAAAAAAAAGCTGGGGGTGCTCTGCTGCCCCCACCCCAAATCCTGCCCTTGTCCATCCCCGCAGCTGCGGCGGACAGATCCTTGTCCCCATGTCCCGCTGGGGGGGGTCAGGGTGGGTGGGGGTGTCCATCCCCACCTCGGAGTGACACAGCTGGGACCCCAGATCTCTCCAGAGCAAAAGGCAGATTTCCCCCGGGTTTTCCCAAGGTTAAGAGTCCCTGAACATCCCATTTTGGGGGAAAATGAGCCACGGGCAGCGCGTCCTGCTTGGGGACCGAGCTGCGAAACGCCTCAGGGCGTCGCGCCGTCCCCTTGGGGGGATGACAAGGAACTGGCGGGGCCACCCGCGGCCGGATCTTTGGAAAGACCAAGAAATCCTGGTGGGCAGGAGGGGATTTGGGACACACCGAGCGTCCCCTCCCCTCCCACCCAGCCCCGCAGCCCCCGGGCTCGGCGACCCCCGGCCGCGGGGAGGGGACGGCGGTGGCGCAGCGGGAGCGAGGATGCGCTGCGGGTACCGAGGGGGACTCAGCATTCCCGGGAGCGTTTTAATCCCTCGGGAACATCTCCTGGAGAGCCCCGAGGGTGTTGCCAGAGCCGCAGGGGTTAAGGCGCAGCCGGCAGGAGCTGCTGCGGGTGGGTGGCACGTCGTGGCGACAAGGCTGGAGTGAGGAGGAGGAGGATTGGGAAGGGAGGGGAGGAGGGAGGAGGAGGAGGAGGAGGAGGAGGAGGAGGAGGAAAAGAAGGAGGAGGAGGAGGGGAGCGGGGACTGTGCTGCTGCAAAGGCGCCGGGCGAGCGAAGGGTGAAGGGCTCTCCCCACCCTGAGGGTCAGCGTGGCCGGAGGGTCCTGCTGCCCCTGTCCCCTTCCTAAGCGACAAGGACGGAGCCCGCCAGCGGTGGCAGCTCCAAAGCCACCCGGCCCTTTGTCTGCCAGCCCAGCCAGATGTGCGGGCAGCTGTGGCGGGGGGTGGCAGGCGGTGACAGCGGCGCCGGGGGACGGGGACAGACACCGAGGGTGAGTTGGGGGCGACCCCCGTGATTTGGATTTTGGGCGGGGGGTGACTTTGGGGGGGCTCCTGAGCTCTGCAGCACCGAGCCGGCGCCTCGGCGGTTTGGTCGGGGTTGTTTTTTCCCCCATTCCAGAGCTTTGCTTTCCCTGCCCAGTGGTGGATTTGAGGAGGAATGGTGCGTTCCGAAATAAAAGGGGTGGGGGAAAAAAATCGGGAACGGCCAGAGAGCGGTGCTCCGGGAGGGGATGAGGGGTGCGGGAGGCAGCCAGGGATGGATCCCAGGTGGTGGGAGCTGCATTCCCGCTCCTGGAAACTCCTCTGGGATCGAGCGGATCCTCACCCGGCACGGATGGGAATGGGGGGTGACGGCGGCGGAGCCCGGGGGGATGCGCTGGGCACGGAGCCGCCGGCGGGGCTGGAATCCAGGGATGCTTCTGGCAGGATGAGATCCAGGCGGGAGCGGCGCTTCCCGGGCATTAACCCCTCGGTGCCTGCGCGACGCGGAAAATGTGGCAGGAGGGACACAGAGTGTGGGAAAGCGGCTGTGGAATAAATAAACACCGCGGTCCTTGGGGCTCCTTCAGCCTCCTTCACCTGCGGGCGCCACCGCGGCCACCCCAGCGAGGGGACAGCCTGGCAGGGAGGTGGCGACAGCAAAGGTGATGGCAAAGGACAGGTCGGGAGCAGCCGCGGTGGCATTTTGGTGGCTTTTTAATGGCATTTTCCTGCTTTCTGTGCCTGTTCCGTGTTTACCTCCCCCCCTACGCCCAGCCCTGCCCCTCCCCGCCGCGGCTGCACCGGAGCCGCGCACCCGCCCGCAGTGCCCGGGTCCCTGTGCCAGGCGCCCAGCCCTGCCCGGGCTGTGCCCTGCCGGCCTGGAGAGCCCCGGGATCACGCCAGGAGCCGCTCCGGGAATGGAATAGGGGCTGGGAGGGACCCCGCGCTCCGTGTGTGGCTGAGCCAGCGCTGCCCTCGCGTCTCCCAGTGCCCAGACCGGCCCTGGCCGCCTCCCCTGGCTTCTCCCAGCGCCTGGAAAAAGGGATTGGAGACACCCAGGAGGAGCGGGAGAAGCCCCTGGGCACACAGGGACGCTCGGGGCCGGGAAAAGCCCCTTGGAGCGGCGTTTCCAGGGATGCTTTGGCTGGAAGTTGCAGGTGGGTGCTGCCATCGCTTCTGGGCGCCGGGATCTGCTTCCTCAATCCTGGATGTGCCAGGGCTGGGAGCTCGGGAGCCACGCGCGGCTGCCACCTGTGTCCCCTCTGTGTCCCCTCCCTGTCCCCTCCGGGGGTTGCTGCGCTGGTGCCGAGCCAGGACCCAGCCCTGCCTTCCCTGGAGCAGCCCTGATCCTGCAGGATGCGGGCAGAGCCCCTGGAAAGGCTGAGGTGGGAATGTCTCATCCCTGTCTCCCTCATCCCGAGCCTGCGGTGGCGGGAGGGGGCTCAGGGAAAGATTCCCTGCCCTGGGGATTGTCCTGGGATGTCCCTCAGGTCACTCCTGGCACATGGGGCAGCATCTCCCGGCTCCAGCCCTGGCTCCCTGTGCCAGAGGATCCCGATCCTGCTCTGCTGAGGCTTTTCCTGGCATTCCCGGCTCTCTGCGTCCCCTCTGTGACAGCTTTGTCACCCGCTGGCACCGCTGGAAGTGGCAGAGCGGGATCAAGATCCGAGAGCCGGGTTCGGCCGCTGCTCCTCGGCCATTCCCAACCTTTTCCTTTGGGTGGGATCTCTCTTCCCCTCCGCAGCGGAAAACCGGGAGCTGAGCCGTGCCAGGAGGCCTGGCAGAGCCTGCAGGATCCCTCTGGCACATGGGAAAGGGCCGGGAATTCCGCAGGACCCCGATCCAGCCCCATCCCGACCCCATCCGGCCTCAGCGGGGCTGCGGAGAAGCAGGAATCCGTTTTTTTCCCAAAAACTCGGGCACTGAGCTGGAATTGCCTCCCCGGAGGTTCGAAGGAGCTGCTCCCATTCCCATGGAATCTCCGATTCCCATGGAAGCTCGGATTCCAGAGGTGGAGCAGCGCTCCAGCCGCCCTGACCAACCACGGCTCCTTCTCCCGATGGCTTCCAGGGATCATCCCTGCTCCTCCTTTTAGCTGGAAAAAACCCCACTTCCCTGCCTTCGGGAACGTGATCCTGGATTTCCTGGCTGGGATAGGGATGGGGGGGTGCTGGGAAGGTCCAGAGCTGGATGGGGAAGGTTGGGAATGTCACCTGTCCAGACGAACGCCAAGCACGTGGCTCTGGCCCGTTATTCCCAGATTTTTCTCCTGGATCACCCTGGTCATTAACGCCTCTTCCCTTCCCTGTGAGATTCCACGGGATAACATTCCCGGTGTCCCAAAGTGCCATTCCAGGACACGGGAGTTCGTCACCATTCCCCCTTTTGCTCTCCCATCCCTTTTCCAGGACAGGAAGGAGCTGTTCCCGCTGCTCCTTTCCCAAATCCAAGCTTCCAGACCCTGGAATGAGCGCTGGGATCTCTCCCCCGTGGCTTTGGTTTTATGGGATTTATTCCCGAGGGAATAATTCCCAGCTCCGCACCGACAGCAGAAACTCGGGAAGGAGAATTCCAACCCCAGCCGCTGCTTCCCGCGAGGGCACCGGGAGAAGCAGGAAAATGGGATGAGTTTAAAACTCCTGTGGAAAAAGCCCCGCGCTGGGATTTTGGGGTGGAATTTTGGGGTCGGGATCGCTGCTCCTGAGTCGGGGGCTCCCCCTTTATCCCAGTCGCTTCCAGCATCCCTTTTCCCAGGATGCAGGCAGCCTCTGGAATGCCCACCAGCATTCCAGGACCTCAATTTATTTATGGAGAGCTTTGGAAAAAGCTGTTCCAGCCGCTGGGGTTTAGGATTTTTTTGGGAAAATCGCTCCAGGTGCAGCCCCAGGAACCTTTGCTGTCCATTCTCCATCCAGCCAGGAGCTCTTGGGGATCATTTTCATGGAAAAAATGTGGGATAAGGGGCTGGAAAAAGCCCCATTCCCACTCCAAATCCTGGCAGAGGGAGCTGTTTGCAAACACTCGGGAGAAAGCAGGAATTATGTGGCGGCTCTGCTTGGAGCGCGATCCCGAATAACAAATAAATATGGGGAAAATTGGGATCCGTTCCCAGACAATTCACAAAGGCCTTAATTGGGACTGAAGTCTGGGGCTCTTCTCACCCAGACAAACTCGATCCATAAATTATTCGGGATAAATTATTCACCAGCTCTGCTTGGAATTAAGGCCGGTTTTTCCCTCCAGGAATGATCCCGGATCTTTCTGACCCTCTCCATGCTCCAAAGCCTCTCCCAACCTCTGTTAAAATCCCATTTTTTAATGGAATTTAAAGCCCATCCTAAAAAAAAAAAAAAAAGTAATCAGTCCCTGATGAAATTTGAGGGTCGGGGCTTTGTCCTTCCCGGTGGCCAAAATGAGGAGATTCCAGGCTGGGAAAAAAAATGGGTTTTTTGGGAAGAGAGAGGCTTTAATAAGGAATTTTAAGTCCTTCATCAGTGAGGAATTTGTAATCAGCAGGAAAAGGGGTTTTGGATCTTAACAGGCTCCAGAGCTTTTTTAGGAAGGAAAAAAGTGTGGGGGAGAAAAAAGCAGCTTTGCTTCCCTGATTCCCAGCAGAACCATTGGGAATAAAGAGGGGGAAAAAAAAGGATTAAAAATACAAATTCTGGATAGCTGGAAAGGGGGGGGAAATGGGATTTTTCCTATTTGTGGTCCATTAAAAATTCTCCGATTCGGTCTGTGCTGGGAGAAGCTTCTCCAAAGCTTTTCCATCGTGTGGTTGTCGCCCTTCCCAGGATGATGCTTAAATTTTAAGGAATATTTTGGGTGCTCCAAGCGGCGTTTGACGCCTCATCAAAGCCTCTCCCTCGCCTTGAAATTCCCCCCCTCCCAAAAAAAAAGAAAAAAAAGGAAAAAGGGCGGCGCCTTTGATCCCGATTTGCAAATTGCTGCGGAGCCGCGGTTTTTCCGGGAATGTTTTGATTCCCATGGAAAATTCTGCTCCCGGTCCAATTCCTGAGTCACTTTTCCCAACTCCTACGAGCTGCCGCTGCTGCTCCCGGGATGAGTTGTCCCAATCCTGGCTCTGGGAAGCTCCCGCATTCCATAATTCCCGGCGTTGGGCAGGATTCATCCCTTTGGAAGCACCGGGGGTCAGGATCAGGGTGAATCCTTCAGAATTCCAGGTCCCTGGATTCCATCCACGCTGGAATTCCCCTCTGAGTTTTCTTTTCCATGGAATTCTTGTTTAAAAAGGGGATTCCAGGGACATTTTCCAGCTGTTTTTATGGCTCTTTAACAATTCCTTGTCTCCCTTTTTCCCGGTTAAATCCTTCCTTTGGGAAAGTTGTCCTCCCTGGATTTTCCCAGTTTTCCTCATGTTTTAGGGCTGTTTATATCTCAAATCCATCCCTTATCCCGCTGGAATCTCCCCTCCAAGGCTGGCAGCAGGGATCCAGGAGCTGCCTTTACCTTTGGGGTGGGTTTTTCAGGGAATGGGATATCTCTGGAATATCTCTGGGATCTCTCTGGTCTCATGGAGCAGCCACCCCCGGGTCCATGGAATCCCATTCCTGGCACGTGGAATCCCATTCCTGGTTTATGGAATCACTCCCCTAGCCCATGGAATCCCATTCCTAGCCCATGGAATCCCATTCCCGCACAGCAAAGATCCCAGTCCGTGAACAAACCGGAAAAGGAACGAGGCAGGAAAATCCTCACCGGGACAGGCGACAGTTGGCAATGGGAGGACAGGGATCAGCTTTTCCTGCTGCGTTTTCCAGGCTTTTCCTGTTTCCTGTTGCAGAATCCCTGGAAAGGGAGGGATTTTCCATGGGAATGATGGGAATGAGCAACTGGGATGTTCCTTGGATCCCCAAAGCTCTTCCTTCGTGCTCCAAGGCAATTCCAGCCCCAGCTCCAAACCCAGCAGTGCCGGTGACCCTGGCTCATCCCAGTTTTTCTCCATGGATGAATTCCCTTTTTCCTCCTCTCCCAGCGGTCAGTGGGATGATTTTATCCCAGATAAGCTGGAAGTGGAATTTGCCGGGAATCAGGGAGGGGTTTTCCACCCGGTGGGCACGGGGGGGATGCTCAGGATCCACATCCCGCTGGAAAATCCCTCTCTGGGAACCCGGGGAGGCGCTCAACCCCCGAAATTCCATAAAAACAGCGCTGCTCCACCCCCCTCCTCAACTCCCCGAGCCTTTCCCGGCGCTTCCAGAGGGATTTGCCTCCATCCCACGGATCCGCTCCGTGCCCGGGGAGGGCTGAGGCGGCCCCGGAGCCGTGCCTGGCAGTTGCCATGGCAACCGTACATTTTCCTTAGGATTCCTAATGACTCCTTGGCATCCACGCCGATCCACGGGTTTTTTTGGGATGCTGGAGGTTGTTCCCCTTGCTCGGAGGGGCTGGATCGGCTGGATCCGTGCTTGAAAAGCCTGGATTTGCTCTTTTCCCGGCTTTTTTACTGCTGGAGCTTCCCTGCTTTTTGCCCTGAGCTGCGGCCAGCGATTCCAGGCTTGGAATTTTTCGGGAAGGGGGATCTGGGACACCTCTGGCTGTCCCCTGCCAGCGGGACCTCGTGTCCTGGTGGAATTCCAGAGGTATCCCACGGAGAGGAAGCTGCGGGATCCAGGGATCCACGGGGCGGGATTAGCTTCCCCAGGGATGTCATTCCATGGGATCGGGATGGGTTTGGTCACTCCAGGCCTTTATGGCATCCAAGGAGGCTGGAATGCTCCAGGGAAAAAACAGGGAGAGCCTTCCCAGGGATTGGGAACGGCTCCGATCCCACAGGTGCCATCCCGAGCTTTCCTCTGCTGGAATTCCATGGGAGCAGCCCTGGGGGTCTCCCTGCTCTTCGTGACCCCATCCCAGCGTCCATTCCCGACGCTGGAATTCCCTGGAATCGCTGACCCCCTGTTCCCATCCAGCTCTCCCTGCCTCCCTTCCCTCCCGGAGGAGCAGTTTCATGCATGGATGGAGAGACAAATGAGCTGGAAGCGGGAATGGCCCGGCCTGAGCGAGATTCCCGGCTCTCCAGTGAGATTCCCGGACCTCCAGTGAGATTCCCGGCTCTCCAGCCTCTTCCCCGTGCAGCATTCCCATCTCCAGCACTATCCTGAGCCGCAGGAATGTTGTTTCCAACCACAGGAACCTCTGGAGAAATACCAGGAGCGCTCCCACAGTGGGTTGGGTTTTAATCACACCCAGGGATCCATTCCCGTTTTTTTCCAGCTTTAATAGCCTGGATTTCCCTTCCGTGGCTGGGGGGAGTTTAAGGAGCCGGGATTTATCCCTCCGGAGGGAATCCCCCACCAACTGGAGGAATATTTCTTCCCAAAATACCCCGAGGGGCCGCGCTGGAGCAGCCCCCGGCCATTCCCAGCCTCTGGATCAGGACACGGCTGGGGCTGGGAGGTTTTCCATCCGATCCAGCATCCCGGGATGCCGGGAGCCGCCTTCTCCAGCGTTTCCAGTGTCCCACTGGGAGCGGATTGGTTGGGATGCCCTCCCTCGGCCTCTGTGTCCTTCGGATCCCACAGTTTATGGAAAACCACGTGGATATGGGAGCTTTGACATTCCCGGGAGCGTCCCCGCCCCATCCCTCTGCCCTTGGCGTGGGAAGGGGAAGAGGGGGAGGTTTGGGGGCAGCTGCTCTGCAAATGAGGCGGCGTTAACGAGGAATTAATTATCGATCATTCCCGCCGGGAAGCCGATCCCTGGGAAGGTCACTGGGAATGACGCGGCAGAGCAGCAGCGTCCCTGGCGTGCCCTGGGACCATCCCTCTGCTCCTTTAGGGCATGGAATGCGATGGGATGGGACACCTGGATGCGATGGGGACCCTGGCGGCTCCCGGCAGGCGGGAGCGGCGGGGAGAGGGACAATTCCCTGTGGGAATTCTCCTCCTGGGAGAGGCCGCAGCTCCGCTCGTCTGTCTGATCAGAGCACGGAGAGATAACGGGAAGCGATCCCAGCATCCCTCATCACTCCCAGCTCCTCGGCGGGACTGACTTGATTTTTCCAAAGGATTCAGCATCCAGAGCTCTCCAAATCCTTCCCGACAGGCGCAGGGCAGAGGAACCCTTGGAACATCTTGTCCCGAGGAGCTGCGGGGTCTTTCCCTGGATCTCCGAGGGGTCCGGCACGCTCTGAAAACCGGGATCAGCTTTTCCTGTGCCTTCCCAGCGCCCTCCCAGCGCCCTCCCAGCGCTGCCAGGCGCAGACGCTCGGGCGGGTGACGAGCCGCTGTCGCTGTCGTGTTGTCGCAGCTCAGCGGGCGCGTGCAGCCCCTGGCAGCTCTGGCAGCTGCCGCTCTTCCCGATCCATGCCCGATCCATGCCCGATCCATGCCCGGTCCATGAGGATCGGCATTTCACAGCGGGAAAGGAGCCGCCGCTCCGCATCCCCGGGGATCCGGCGTGGAGCATCCCTGAGGGAGGGGAGCTGCGGGAATGGTTTGGGGTGGTTGTGCTGGGCTCAGAGGTTCGGGTGGGGCTGCTCACCTGGCACTGCCCACCCGGCACTGCCCACCCGGGTCTCACCTGTCCCTGCTCACCTGTCCCTGCTCACCTGGCACTGCCCACCCGGCACTGCCCACCCGGCACTGCCCACCTGGCTGTGCCCACCTGCCCGGACCCCCAACCCGGCGTAACAGGGGCAGGAAAATCCGGCTGAGCCTTCCCCTCTTTCCAGAGGGACACCGGGAATCTCGCAGCTAACCCTGGGGGAGGGATGCGGAGGCGGAAAAGGTCCCTGCTGATGGAGAAGGGCTGGCAGAGGGATTCCTCTCTTTCCCAAGGGAAAGCCCATCCCGCTCCGGCCGCGGGGCCGGGGTGAGGCCGGGCTGTGCAGCCCCCTGGACCCCTCCTTGGTGACAGGGGGGTCACGGCGGTGTCACCGTGCGGCGGCAGGGCGGTGGCGATCCCCGGGATGAGAGAATCCTTGGAGCAGGGTGGGCTCTGACCCTCTCCAGGTGTTAATGTGGGCACAGCGAAGGCTCTGGGGGTCTCCTGGGGTGCACACACAGAATTCCCGGCGCCGAGCGTGGAAGCACCGCCGGCACGAGTCCCATTTCCAATTCCTCGGCCAGTTCCAATTCCTCCACCTGGGAGCGAGCGCAGTTAATTGCCCCAATCCGCAGAGCGATCGGCTTCTGAGGAGAACAATTAGCGGGTCACAAATTGCAATTGTCATCTCACTCCCGGTTTTAATTTGCCCTAATGAAGGCTAAGTGATTCCGTCGCGCTCCTCCTCCCCCGGCCCCGCGGCCCCCCTGGCATCCCGCGGCCCTTTTCCCGGGAAAGCCGTTAATTCCGGGCGCGTTCCGGATTCCAGAGGCGATAAAAGTTTAATTTAAGGGCCGTGTCCGCGCATCCGGCTTTGTCCCAGCCTGTCACCGCAGTTGCTCGCCCTTTTGTCACAGCTCTGGGATGTGCAGTTTATGGCCGAGAGGGCCAAATCCTGCCCCTTTTTCCAGGCTGGAAGCTGCGCCTGGATCCCCCAGCAGCACCTCGGGGAAGCCGCGGGAACCTGTGGGAGAGTTTTGGTGTGGAAAAACCAAACCAAAACAACAATTCCAGAGCCAAAACAACGATTCCAGAGCCTGGAAGCGCCAGGATGAGAACAGCCGGCTGAATTCCCAGCCCTCCTCATTAAAACGCAGCCGGAGAGAGGCAGAGAAGCTCCGAGATAAGAGGCGGACGCTGCTTCTGCTGCTGCTGAGCTGAATTTTGGAGAAGGGACCCAGCTGAGCATCTCCAAAGCCCCCGATGCCTCTGTGTCCTGGCGGGATGGGATGTGCGATCCCTAGGGAATGGCTGTGGGATCCAAACACCTCTGGGATGTGCAGTTTATGGCCGAGAGGGTCAAATCCTGCCCCTTTTTCCAGGCTGGAAGCTGCGCCTGGATCCCCCAGCAGCACCTCGGGGAAGCCACAGGAACCTGTGGGAGCGTTTTTATGGGGGGGAAGACCAAACGAACCAACAATTCCGGAGCCAAAACAACAATTCCAGAGCCTGGATGAGAACAGCCGGCTGAATTCCCAGCCCTCCTCATTAAAACGCAGCCGGAGAGAGGCAGAGAAGCTCCGAGATAAGAGGCGGCCGCTGCTGCCCCCGGGCTGCCGAGCCCGAGCCGAGCTCTTTGCTGCTGCTCCCGGCTGCGTTTTTATCTCCTGGCTGCCTCCCAGCCAAGCAGGAACAACAGGAATAGCGTTATCGCTCTCCCTGGCGGCGGAGATGCAGGAGGCTCGAGGGGAAAAAAAATAAAAAGGAAAAAAAAAAAAAATCCCATCCCTGTGCACAAAACAAGGATTGAGTGAGGGAAGAAATCGCTGCAAAAGGTGGAGGAGCAGCAGCGCGGCGCTGATGGGTTTGGAGCGGATTCTGCTGATCCTGGCGGCTCCAAGCGCTGTCCAAGCTGGTCTTGGACACTTCCAGGGGTTGGGAAAGCCGTGCCAGAGCCTCCGCACCCTCGCAGGGAAGGATTTATTCCCCAAAATCCCCTCTAAACCCACCCTCCTTCCACCGGGAAAAGGGCGGTGGTAAAAGCTTCAAGCAAATGCTTCCAAAGCCGCTTTTCCCGAGCAAAAATCCCAGCTCAAACCTTGGCAGGGCCTTTGCCAGGTGTTCCCCTCCTTGTGTAAATATTTTTTCAGGGAATAATATCCCGAAATTCCAGCTGGAGGCTGGAGCACGGCGCTGCTGTGAGGGACACGGGGGGGGGGGGGGGACACGCGTGGGGACATCGCTGTCCCACGGTGCATCACCCTCGGGGGGTGTTGGCTTTAGGGGGGTGAAGCTGCTGCAAAGGGAGGTGGGAACAGCCTCGTATCCCAGGAAAGCTCTCCCATCCCAGGAAAACCCTCGTATCCCAGGAAAACCCTTCCATCCCAGGAAAACTCTTCCATCCCAGGAAAACCCTCCCATCCCAGGAAAACCCTTCAATCTCAGGAAAACCCTTCCACATCCCAGGAACACCCTTGTATCCCAGGAAAACCCTCCCATCCCAGAAAATCCTTCGATCCCAGAAACACCCTTCCATCCCAGGAAAACTCTCCCATCCCAGGAAAACTCTCCCATCCCAGGAACACCCTCCCATCCCAGGAACATCCTCCCATCCCAGGAACACCCTCCCATCCCGACAACATCCACCCCGGGAACACCCAACCCCCCTCCCCCCAACCACTGAGCACCAAAACCACCGGCCCCTCCCGGAATTTAAGAAAACGCCTCAAAGACACAAAGTTTTCCCTCTCCGGCGGCAGAATTCCATCTCCCGCTGCCGTTTGCGGGATTTCGGGAGCTCGGGGTTGCCATGGAGCTCCGGCTGAGCCCGGGCATACAGATGAGGGGGGGAACCCTGGCGGGGGCGGTTGCCACGGTACCGGCGACATTCGGGGCCCTTTGTCCCTTCATTTCTCCCGTTTGTTTTCCCTGCCGAGCTTTGAGCCGGGAGATTCGCTCGGGAAAAACGGCGCCGTTCCCACCCCCGGGGGTTTGGGGAGGGTTTGATGGGAGTTGCAAAATCCTGAGGAAAAGATGGATTTTTCTCCCTGAGGAAATGGGATACAAAGGGCCGGGGGTGTGGAGATGCTGGGGAGTCCCGGGTTTTGGGATGAAATCCCTCCCTGGGAGGGTGGGGAGAGGCTGGGATGGAATTCCCAGAGAAGCTTCCACATCCCTGGAAGTGTCCAAGGCCAGGTTGGAGCACCCTGGGATAGTGGAAGATGTCCCTGCCCATGGCACTGGATGGGATTTAAGGTCCCTTCTAATCCCAAAGCATTCCAGGATTCCGTAATTCCATGGTAATTCTCTCCTGCCCCACACAGGGGAAAGGCTGGATCCCACTGCCAGCATCCCAACTTCCCCCACGGGCTGGATGGGGATGGAAAAATGGGAATGGGTGAGGGGAAGGTGTTCCCACAGCATCCAACAGCCACTTCCCATCTGGTGCGGTGGATTGGGAGGAGCTGGAGAAGATGGGGAAGATGGAGAAGCCAGAGAAGATGGAGAAGCTGCAAAAGATGGGGAAGCTGGAGAAGATGGGGAAGCCAGAGGATCCAGAGAAGCTGGAGAAGACAGAGAAGCTGGAGGATCCAGAGAAGCTGGAAAAGCCGGAGAGCAGCCCTGAGCTCAGCTCGCTCCAAGCTCTCCCCAGCAAAGCCAGGCCTTGGCAGCAGCACCCAGCCCTGCTGCTGAGAGGAAGAGGAGATGGGAATTTGCACCTGGGAGAAATCCAGATGGTGCAGAAATTCCTAAGGGAATTGGGGGAACACTGGGAAAAACATGGGAGAGACACGGCATTCCTGGCGTGGGGGTAAAAAGGGAAAGTGGGGTTTTCCATCTCCATGGAACAACTGTTTTGGCCTCCTGGCTCCAGAATTTTAGGAATAAACAAACCAGGAGCAGGAGCCTCCCTGTCTCCCTGCTGTCATTCCCGTCGTGCCGCATCCCAAGCCAAGGAAAAGCCTGGTACAGCAGCCGGACTTTGCTTCACAGCTTGAAGAAAATAAATTAAAACCCTCAAATTCCTCCATAATATATATATATATTTTTAAAGGAGAAAAGATTCCCGAGGTATTTGAACAGCTGGAGAGTTTTATGGACCCAAAAATGCCGGAGCACTTAAAAGGAAAGGTGTGGATCCATAAGAGGGAAGCGGGAATCGATGGATTCATCCTTTCCTTTCAAGCTGTTTCTCCAGGAGCTGCTTTAAAAGCAGCAGGAAAGGAGGGAAAAGAGCGGGATCGATCCGGGAGGAGTCGATGCGGGATAAACTCGGCTCGGGAGCCCTTTCCAGGGAGAGCACGGTGGGATAAAACACAAACTTTTCTTTTCCCACTCTTTTAATGTTTTTGGTTTGTTTTTTTTTTCCTGCCTGGTGAGACGCTTTTAAGGGAAGAAAAGGTTGGATTGGGGTCAGCGTGGGAGGGCCGGAGGAAATAATGGAATCAAATGTGGGATGGTGGCTGGATCCTGTGGCTCTGGCTGGATCCGGGGGGTTCAAACCCATCCCAGCCCCTCCCTGAGCATTCCCGCTGTTTGGGGGATGTTTCTCCCTAAGGAATAATCTATTGGAGGGCAGCAAATGGGGCTGCAGCTCCTGGATGTGGGAGGATAAAGGGCAGGGAGCAGAGCCCGCAGGAAAATTATCCCCATGGAGAATTATTCCCAACACCTGCAGCTCTGGCTCTGCTCAGCCACAGATCCAGGAGCTTCTGAGGGTCCTGGGCAGATTCCATGGGATAATTCCACCCAGATCCTCTGGGATGGGACGCCACAGCTAAACTATGGATATAAAGTGGAATTCATGGATTTCCTGGATGGTCTTGAGGGCACTGGAGGTCCCAGGCAGGGTCCTGGGGGTCCCATGCTCACGTTTTTGCCTCTCCAACCTGCTCCTTGTCCCTGCCCCTTGTTCCCCAGGATCCCAAACCCTCCCCTAACACAACTTCGCTGTTTTTTCAGGAATGACCTCAAGGAGGAGCCTGGAAGATGCAGCCGAGCGCGGGAACGACTCCTTTGGGGAGGCAGAAGAGGCCCAGCTCTGACTGAGGCGCTCCCAGTGTTATGAGCTCCCATTTCAGGGGCGCCAGGCAGGGGCTGACGCTTCCAGGGGCTCGCATGGAGCATCCGCCCCCACGGGCGCCGTCCCCACCCTGCTGTCATCGCTGTCACCCCGTGGCCGGCTCTGGATGCTCCCTGTGACCTTCCCCAGGCCAAAATGAGAGGCCTCCAGCCCAGCTGCCTCCTGCTGTGCGTGGTGGCCGCCAGCGCCATGCCCACGGTGCCCTGGAGGGTGGCGTGTCCCCCGCGCTGCGTGTGCCAGATCCGGCCCTGGTACACGCCCCGCTCCGCCTACCGCGAGGCGGCCACGGTGGACTGCAACGACCTCTTCATCACCTCCGTGCCCCCGGAGCTGCCCGAGGGCACGCAGACCCTGCTGCTGCAGAGCAACAACATCGCCCGGCTGGAGCAGGGCGAGCTGGGCTACCTGCGGAACCTCTCGGAGCTGGATCTGTCGCAGAACAGCTTCTCTGACGTCTGGGATTTCGGGCTCAGGAACATGCCCCAGCTGCTCAGCCTGCACCTGGAGGAGAACCTGCTCTCCGAGCTGCCTGACGGCAGCTTCCCGGGAATGGGGAACCTGCAGGAGCTGTACCTGAACCACAACCGGCTCCGCAGCATCGCCCCCCGCGCCTTCGCCGGCCTGGGCAGCCTCCTGAGGCTCCACCTCAACTCCAACCTGCTGAGGACGCTGGACAGCCGCTGGTTCCAGATGCTGCCCAGCCTGGAGATCCTCATGATCGGCGGGAACAAGGTGGACGCCATCCTGGACATGAATTTCCGGCCCCTGGGCAACCTGAGGAGTTTGGTGCTGGCGGGGATGCACCTGCGGGAGATCTCGGATTACGCCCTGGAAGGGTTGAAGAACCTGGAGAGCCTCTCCTTCTATGACAACAAGCTGGCAGATGTCCCCAAGAGGGCTCTGCAGCAGGTGCCCGGCCTCAAATTCCTGGATCTCAACAAGAACCCGCTGCAGAGGGTCAAGCAGAGCGACTTCACCAACATGCTGCACCTCAAGGAGCTGGGCCTCAACAACATGGACGAGCTGGTGTCCATCGACCAGTTCGCCCTCATCAACCTCCCCGAGCTGACCAAGCTGGACGTGACCAACAACCCCAAGCTGTCCTTCATCCACCCCAAGGCCTTCCAGCAGCTGCCGCAGCTGGAGACGCTGATGCTCAACAACAACGCCCTAAGTGCCTTGCACCGGCAGACGGTGGAGTCGCTGCCCAACCTGCAGGAGATCAGCATCCACGGCAACCCCTTGCGCTGCGACTGCGTCATCCGCTGGGTCAACAGCACCCGGCCCCGCGTGCGCTTCATCGAGCCCCAGTCCACGCTCTGCGCCGAGCCGCCCGACCTCCAGCGCCGCCACATCCGCGACGTGCCGTTCCGGGACATGACGGAGCAGTGCCTGCCCCTCATCTCGGCCCGGAGCATCCCGGCGCGCCTGGACGCCGAGGTTGGCGACAGCGTGGCGCTGCACTGCCGGGCGCTGGCGGAGCCGGAGCCGGAGATTTACTGGGTGACGCCGGCGGGGGTGAAGCTGCTGCCGTTCGGGGATGATGGAAAATTCAAGGTGCACTCCGAGGGGACGCTGGAGATCCGCGGGATCGCGGCGCGCGAGGCCGGGCTCTACACGTGCGTGGCTCACAACCTGCTGGGCGCCGACACCCGCAGCGTCCGCGTGCTGGTCAACCACTCCTTCCCGCTGGGCCAGGACACGCTGGAGCTGCTGGTGGTGGACGTCCAGCCCCACCACATCCTGCTGGCCTGGCAGCCGCGTCTCAACACCGTCTCCTCCAACCTCACCTGGGCCAGCTCTGCGCTCGGATCCCGCACGGACGCGGCCGGAGCGGCGCGGATCCCGTCAGGAACCCACAGCTTCAACATCACCCGGCTGCGCCCCGACACCGAGTACTGGGCGTGTCTGCACGTGGCCTTGGTGGCCTCGCCGGCCAGGGTGGCCTGTGTCACCGCCAGGACTAAGGAGGCCGCCCAGGGGCTGCTGTGGGGACAGGGGACGCTGGTGACGGCGCTGCTGCTCTGCCTGCTGCTCCTGGCCGCTGCCGGGCTCGCGGCCCGCGCCGGATCCCGGCGGGAATTGCTCGGCGGGGCCGTGCGCGTGGTTTATCCCGTGCAGCCCCCGCTGGCGCAGCCCCGGGGACACCTCCTGGCCGTGCAGGTGCAGGCGGCCCCCCTGGATTGCTGAGGGAGGATGGATTTTGGGGGGATTCAGTGGGATTTTGGGGTGGGTGGGGAGGGGGAGGGAAGTGTTTTTTACCAAAAAACGATGGAGCTGCGGAAGCGGACAGCAGGAAAAACCGGGATGTCGTGGACATGAGTTTGAGGAGAGGAGCTTTTGGTGGCCCTGGATCCAGGTGGAGGGTCTGGATTTGGCCGTGGCTCCTGAAAAATCCGCGCTGGACAGCTGGGAGGGGCCCGAGAGCCCCGTGGGGACAATGACCCGAGTGGGTGAAGAGCCATAAAGACGATCAGATCACCCCAAACCCGCGTTCCCCTGGCCCCAGGGACACCCCAGAGGTGTCACCTCCCTCGCTGGACCGGTCCCTGCTTTGGAAATACAAGAAAAAAACCCTTAAAAAAACCCTAAAAAAAAAAAAAAAAAAAAAAAAAGGCTTTTCCCTTTGGGATCTGTGTGGAGTGTGGGGTTCTTTTTTGGGGGTTTGGGTTCTTTTTTGGGGTTTTTTTTGAGCGTTGGGATCATCAAACAAAGCAGCCCCGGTGTCACCTCCTGCTCTGTCACTGCTGTCACCTGAGGGGAAGCAGGAAGGGATTTGGGGTAAAAGAATGGGAAATGATGACTCCCCTGCGGGGCTGGATGCATCCTGGATCCCACAAGATCCCAAAAGTTTTGTGGGTAATGTTATAAAAGGGAAAACAAGAAAAAAGAAAAAGGAAAAACAGGAAGAAAAGAGGGGAGGAAATTGTGGTTTTGTGTATAAAAAACAAGGGAAAAAACTCAAGGAATGTTGGGATGCACCTGGAGGGGTCCCTGGGCACCGCTGGGATTTGGGATGGGGGGGAAAACTTGGGGAGCTGGAGCTTCTTTTTGGGCTAAATAATTAAAATTGGGATAAAAGGGAGCCGTGGGCACCAAACCAAGGGACACTGCTGTCCCCTCGTGGTGAAGGTGACAAAGCCATCCCTGGTTGGGCCTAAACTTAATCCCGGCTCAGAGGGGAGGTTTGGGATGGGTTTAACTCAAAATGTGCCTTTTTTGGGGTGGAATTTTATATTCCATGACATGAGGAGGACCCCAAGTTGTGTCCAGAGGGGGATGGGGCCAGGGGGACAATCCAGAAGTGAAGCCACACGAGGTCACCCGGCTCGGACAGCTGGGAAAGAGTGAACTGAGGGGGGATCCATTGGGATCTGCAGGAATTCCTAAAAAATGAGGGTGATTTTGGGGAGCAACGCAGGGAAAACAGGGCTTGGAGTGGGATTCTCCACACCTGGGAGAGATTCCCAGAGAATTTGGAGAGCAACGCAGGGAAAATGGGGCTTGGAGTGGGATTCTCCACCTGGGAGAGATTCCCAGAGAATTTGAGGTTAAATCCCCCAAAAAATCAGGAAAAATTAAAAAAAATTAACATCTAGCACAGCCCTCGGAGTGCAACCGGGGCTTTAAAGGAATTCAAGGTTCATGTTTTGATTTTGAAGCCATTTTTCCCTCAAAAATGAGGATTTTTTTAGCCTAAAGGATGAGGTGAGGGCAGGTGGGACATCCCAAAATATCCCAAAGCTTTTGGCATTGAATCCTGCTGGACAGAGCTATGAAAGGGTGACAGAGAATAGATTTAAATATATTAAAAGAAGAAATTAAAGAGTCCAAAAAAAAAAAGCAAAATATACCATTATTATTATTATTATTATTATTTCCATCGGATTTGTGACCTGAGAGCTGCGGATTAAAAATCTGGAATTATTTCCCATCTGGGAGCAAGGAAATCTTCACCCTGCCTGCCTTAAACAATAAAAAAAAAAATCAGGAATAAAGTTATTTTTCTTCTCAGGAAAACTGATGCAAAACAAATCCCCCACCCTCCCACCATAAATATTTATTTCTATTTTTTTATCTCTCAGCTCCAAAGGAATTGCACAGGTCTGGATTTATGGAAAAAAAACCATTCCAAAAGTCACAGCTTTTCCCAAATCTTCTGTTCTTGGTCAGGATAAAGAATCCCAGGGGCAAAATTGGGCTGAAGTTGGAAAATTGGGAAAATTTCCAAGCTGGGGTTTTGATCCCAAGGTGTTTGATTTCCATGGAAAAGTGGATCCTGCAGAGGATTCTTAGTGGGATTCAAATCCTGATTTTCTTTGGTTTCACTGGCTGAGCTCTGGAATTGGGATTTGAGTGCAAAAATCCTCTTTTTGGGGCTCTTTTAGGGACAGAAACCCTCACCACCCCATGAAGATCCTGATGACCATCTTGATCCTGCACAATTGGCTCTAAAATTGGGATTTGAGTGCAAAAACCCTCGTTTTGGGGTTATTTTAGGGGCAGAAGGCCATGCTACCCCACGAACATCCTGATGACCATCCTGATCTCCTTCCTGCACACACTGAAATGGGATTTTGAGTGCAAAAAACCTCATTTGGGGGTTATTTTTAGGGGCAGAAGGGCTCAAGTGACCCTGCTACCCCGTGAAGATCCCGATGACCATCCTGATCCTGCACACTGAGCTCTGGAATTGGGATTTGAGTGCAAAAAAAAATCCTCTTTTTGGGGTTATTTTAGGGTCAGAAGGCCCAGCTAACCCCCGAATAACCCAATGACCATTGTGATCTCCTTCCTGCACACACTGAGCCCCGGAACTGGGATTTGAGTGCAAAAAAACCTCATTTTGGGGTTATTTTAGGGGCAGAAAGCCTCACTACCCCATGAAGATCCTGATGACCATCTTGATCTCCTTTCTGCACACGGGACACGGCGATCTCTTCTTCTTCAGCATCCTGGCACACCTGAAGCAGGCCACCAGGTGAGCAGTCCTTCCGTGGACAATATTCCCATCCCGAGGCCTGTGCTGGCACAGGAAGCAGGGATTCAGCAGGGTTTTGATGCTCTCCAAAGATTCCATCTCCTCCTCTTTTTTCAGCTCGGCAAAATCCCGGTTTTTCCCATCCCGTGCCAAATCCAAGGACTCGATGGAGCTGCTGGGATCCACGTGGGATTTGGTTTCTCCCAGGAAAAGGTGTCTGGGTTGGCCAGCTGGGGCTGAAATTGTCCTCCTGCAGTCTGGAACGTCCATCCCTTCATCCTGCTCCTGGTTTTCCATGGAATTGATGTTGGAGAGGGACAGGGAATGGGGCAGTTTGGGGCAGTCCCGGTACCAGTCCTTGCGCAGGGCCCAGCAGCGGTAGCAGTACCTTTTCCCTGGAGAGTTGAACTTCCTGCACTTGGAGCATTGCCAGCAATCCTGAGGGATTTAAGGCAAAAATTCCAGCAGAAAAATCAGTGTATTTTGGGGTATTCCTCGTTTTAGCCATGTGGGAAAAGCAGCAAGGAAGCCTCGTGATGAGGATTTTATTTATGAGTGATTTATAAGCTGAAAAAATCAACATTTTGTGGTTTGGAATCGATTTATCCCTGTGTGTCCCACAGATTTCTCCCTCATGAATTCCTCTCCTTCCTCTCTCTCAGCCCCCTGGAAGAATCCAAGCTGGAGCACAGTTTATTTTCATTTAATTTCAACAGAATTTTCAATTCCTCACTCAAAATTCAAGGGGAGAGCTCCTGGAATTTGTTTTCCAGGCTCACCCATCACTTAGAGCTGTGGAATCTGCACAATTAATGGATTTATTAATTAACTATCCCACAAAAAAGGGCTGGAGCTGCCCAAGTGCAGAGCCAGGAGTCAGCTATCCAAAGCCAGGGACATTCCCATTTATTCCAGGCTGGAAAATTCTGCTAAAACCAATAAAATTCTGCTAAAATTATTAAAATTCTGTTAAAACCATTAAAATTGTGCCTAAAATTATTAAAATTCTGCCTCGAATCAATTCTTATTTTGGTGTCACCAGCTGTAAAAAGTCCCCTGATGCACTTTGGGGAATTCAAACAACCCTCCAAGGCAGCCTCAGGACTGGGAGAAGCTGAAAGAAGGAATTTGGTGTTTGGGATTTGGGAAGAGGAACAGGGTAAAAGCCCAGGAATTGCTGCTGGTTCTCCTCCCACCTTGTTTTGTCCTTAAAACAGGGAAAAACCAGCTGTGGTTTGTAATTCCAGAGGACAAATGACACCACCAAGGCCATTCCAGTGTCATGGAAATACAGAATATTCCAGAAGTGGATCCTCCTCCCATCCCAGAGAGCACAAAACAGGAGGCAGCTCCACTGGACTTGGAGAATCCCTGATTTTGTCACAGAAAATGGGATTTTGTCCACTAAAAAGGTGGTGGGTTGTTTTTTTTTTTTTTTTAGAGTATGGGTTCAGTGATTCCAAAGTGCTACCTGAGATTTCCAGGTTCCTTCCAAGGACAATCCTCCAGATTTCCATCCAGAGGGCAACATGAAATTAAAACCTTATTAAAACCTTATTAAACTATGCCTGGATATATCAATAGAACTTCACCCAGCCCCTTTTTTTTTGGAAACCCACAAGAGAATCAGCTTTTCCCACCCCAAAACCAGCAGCAGATGTGGGATGAGTCCTTCCAGCCCCAGGGAATGCTGATCCCAAGGAATTCCCACCTCAGAAGCAGCCTCTGTGTCCGTATCATCAGTCAGGCACTGGGAATTCTCCAGCTCATCCAAGCACACATCCTCAGGCACCTGGAATTCCAGGAAGCATTGTCAGAGAGTGGGAATGTCAGAATGATCCCTATTTATTGTGTGCCTGGCACTGCACACCCCAGTTAAACGATTATATAATCACCCTGCTAATTAAACCACTTCTGTGAGTGAATAAAAAGCCATTTTTTGCAGTGTTTTTATTGCAGAACGTCGGTGACTCTTCCTGGTTTAGTCCTGCTTTACTGTGATCAGATTTTCCTCTTTGAGTCTTTAGCTGTACTCAAAGAGCCTTTTCCAACCTTAATTCCATGATTTTTGATTTGTAATTCTTGCAGATCTTGGTTAGAAACCCAGTTAACTTGCTGGGAGAGGTTTAATTAATTTTAAATCAAATTTTATGCCTTGAAAATATGGATTTAAACCAAAACCCAAGCAGGAAAACCACCCAACACGTGAGGAATGGTGACAGCCTTTTCTAAACAGGATTTAGCCTCTGGATGGGAACAGATCCAGCTTTTCCAAGGGCAACAGAGCACCATGGGATGAGTTAAACCAGGCCTAACTGTGGTACCTTTGTGGCATTTCCTGTAACCTCCTCACAGTCCAGCACTTCCACCTTCAGCCCAGCACTGCCCTGCTCCAAGGGGCACTCGTTGAGGAACCACAGGTCATCAGTGGTGTCTGAAACTATGGCAGTGTCAATGTCCTGAGGGGAAAAAAAAAACAGGAACAGCCCTTTAGGAGCAGCTCCACATCCATCACCATTCCCTTTTCCTTTCCAACAACCTCCAATGCTCTGGGCAGCTTCTTCCTGGGGCATCTCACAACCCTGAGAGACCCCTTTTTAAAATTTCTACCTCACAGGCTCCCCTTTTTCAAATTTTCACCTCACAAGCTCCCCTTTTCCCAATTTCCACCTCAGAGGCCCCCGTTTTCCCAATTTCTACCTCATGGGCTCCCCTTTTCCCAATTTCTACCTCAGAGGCCCCCCTTTTTAAAATTTTCACCTCACAGGCTCCCTTTTTCCCGATTTCCTCCTCAGAGGCCCCCCCTTTTCACAATTTCCTCCTCATGGGCTCCCCTTTTTAAAATTTTCACCTCAGAGGCTCCCCTTTTTAAAATTTTCACCTCACAAGTTCCCTTTTTTCCCATTTCCACCTCACAGGCTCCCCTTTTCCCAAATTCCACCTCACAGGCCCCCCTTCTCCCAATTTCCACCTCACAGGCTCCCCTTCTCCCAATTTCCTCCTCACAGGCTCCCCATTTTCCCCAATTCCACCTCACAGGCTCCTCTTTTT
Source organism: Aphelocoma coerulescens (assembly GCF_041296385.1). Lineage (NCBI taxonomy): Eukaryota > Metazoa > Chordata > Aves > Passeriformes > Corvidae > Aphelocoma > Aphelocoma coerulescens. The sequence continues at coordinate 5,817,536 of NC_091039.1, read as the reverse complement.
CCAACCTTTTCCCAATTTTCACCTCACAGGTTCCTCTTTTCCCAATTTGCCCCTCACAGGCTCCCCTTTTTCCAAATTCCACCTCACAGGTTCCTCTTCCCCCAATTTCCCCCTCACAGGTTCCTCTTTTCCCAATTTCCACCTCACAGGCTCCCCTTCTTCCAAATTCCACCTCATGGGCTCCCCTTCTCCCAGTTTCCCCTTCACAGGCTCCCCTTTTCCCAATTTCCCCCTCACAGGCTCCCCTTTTTCCAAATTCCACCTCACAGGTTCCTCTTGCCCCAATTTCCCCCTCACAGGCTCCCTTTTTTCCAAATTCCACCTCACAGGTTCCTCTTTTCCCAATTTGCCCCTCACAGGCTCCCCTTTTTCCAAATTCCACCTCACAGGTTCCTCTTTTCCCAATTTGCCCCTCACAGGCTCCCCATTTTTCCATATTCCCCCTCACTGGCTCCTCGTTTTCCAGCTTCCACCTCTGTCCAGTTTCCCCTTCCAGCTTGGCCACCACCCTACAACGTTCATCCCAATAAAAAAGGGCAACTCCTGAAATCTGGGGACCTCTGAGGGCCTTGAGGGAGAGTTTGGTTGCTTTAAAACCACTAAAAATCACCAACCACCAGAAGAGAAAGGCTGGGACAGGCCCACACAGGGGGAGAGGCTGAAAATCCTGGAGTGGGAAGGGGAAAGAGAGAAAAACCAGGAATATTTGATTGCCTTGGAGGCAAAAGAGGAGAGGGAGAGGACACATTAAAGTGGTTACACACCTGGTTAGTCTGAATATCTGTGGATCCATTACTCCTGGAATTGTAATTGCTTCTGAGGTTGCCTAAAAACCACCAAGGCAGCCCAGCCACATCCCATTCCTCAAACACCAGGTCCAGCTTCGGCTTCTTGCTTTTGGAGAGGTTTTCTATCAAGTCTTTGTCTGGAAGAGCCAAGGAGAGTTCAAGTCATTGGTTAAGAGGCCAGCAGAGAAAAATTGGGCCCAAATTGGATTATTTTGTCCTTCTTGCATCAGGCTGGGAGCTTTGGGGTTTGGATGTCCCATCTGTGCTGCTGGATCTGACAAAAATCCCTGCTTTAATTCAGGGAATATCCCAGTGTTCCCAGTGTCCCTGTACTGGGACAGGTTGAGTTTTCATCTCAAGTTTTACCACAGAAACATGAACACTTCCCGAGCCAGCCCTGAGTGGAGTTCTTGAGTGATTTAAAACGCAGAAAGGACCGGTTTGAATTCAGTTTGCAGCTCCTGAATTCCCAAGCCAGGCTCAAACAAAAGTGGGGATCCATCCTCCCTGTGCTCCAGCCTCCTTTCCAGCCCGGGATCCCAAACTGAGCGCTCTGGATTCCAGGATAACCTTGGATCTCCCTCCCTCCCTCCAGTGCCTGGAGTTTCAAAGGCACAGCCAAGGCTGTTTTACACATCCAGGGAATTTCCACCACTCCCATTCCAGCTGGAAACACCCACATTCTGCAAAGAGCTGCTTTTCCAACTGAGGTTCCTTGATACAAGAGAATACGAAGTGGAAAAACAGGAAAATTGCTCCTAAAACATTTGAAATCTCCACGAGTGACCCAGCAAGAAATCCCATGGGGAAATGTCAAAATATGACAGATCCACCAAAAAAAAAAAGTCCCCATTGTTGTTCAGTTCCCTGCTTGGTTTGCAGGGAACGACTGCAGCCAGCCCAGGCTGGGTTCTGTGTGCTCAGGAGCCTCCCTTGGGAAGGGGAATGGATCCAAGGATAATTCCAGCATTTAAAACACCCTCCAGCAAGGTCTGGAAGGTTTTTTTCATGGCATTGTTCAGTGAGAGATGTGATTTGGGGGCTTTACCTGCCACTGCACTCAGAGCATTTTGTTCTTTGTGAGCCAGACAACGCCTGTGGTGAACATTTGCAATCTCTCCATCTTTAGCACGAAGATTTGGAATGATTCCATTCCAAACCAGGGATTTTTTTGGAGTCTCCCAACTCCCTCCTCCAGCGTTTTGCTGCTGTGTGTCCCACACAGGATTTGTAAATGTCGTGGTAACACAGAAAATTGTCCCTCACCTTCACAAGAGTCACATTTGGGCTCTGAGGTAGCCAGAGCAGAGGCTTTGCTGTCACCCTCCACGATCCCAGAGTCAGATCCTTCCTCCTGGCTGAGCTGCAGGAAGGAAAATCCAGGAATTAGCCCAGCAGAGCTTGCAGGGACAAGGGGATGTAGCACTTCCATTCCCAGGCACCAGCTGCAGGATGAGACCAAGCAGGTAGGAAGAGGAATAATTCAGAATAAAAACTACAAACTATTGACCTCGTACACAGTCTAAAGCCTCTGGAATCAGCACAACCAACCTAGGAAAAATCTTCAGCTTGGCAAAAGTCCCAAAGTTGCCATTTTTCATGCAGTAAAACCGGGATTTTGTGGCTCTCTGAGACCTCCCAGCTCCACCTGCCCTCATCCCAAACCACACCAGGAAACTTTGGAAGCGCCAAGATTTTTCCTAGGTTTTCACCTCTGCCTGAAAAGCTGCTGAAAACAAATCCTAACTAGACACAAAACTGGCTCAGTGAATGATTTGGCAATTCCTACTCGGAGAAAGGGTGGGATAGAAGGGGGAAAAGCAGGAAAACACGGAGCAGGCTGGAGAAGCTGAGGCCTGGAAGTGCTGCACCCCAGAGAAACGCGCTCAGAGACTGGCACTCTGTCACGAGGAGAACAGAGAAGGGTCACTCTGTCCCTGCTCTGTGGACTCCAAGAACTTTTTATTTTTGGGGATTGCTTTTGGTTTTTTTTTTCTCTCAGGAAGGTGAGGAGCTGGCACAACAAAAAAGTTCTGGCAGTCCACCATGCACAGGTACAGAGAAGGGGCAACTCTGTACAAGAAAAGAAACCACCAGGCAGTGGGGTTTACCTTCAGCTGGTCTGGGCTGGGCTTAGCGACGCTCTGCTCCTTTGGGAGAGTCTGTGCAGCATCTGCAGATGGCAGGTAAAACACAAGGAAAAACCTTCCCCGGAAATAGCCATTCTCACATCACACAGGGCCTGCAGCAAGCAACCAACGAGCCACGCTTGGCAGACCTTGGAAAATTCCTTATTAGCAAAGGCCTGGCTTCCTCAGGGATGAGTTTAGGGATTTTGGGGTCTGCGTCTTGCTGGAGAAGCAGCTGGGTGAAAAGTCAGGATCTTCTCAAAGGGAAAAAGGATTCCTGTTTTCCTCCAGCCATCCCAAGCTCCTTGCCACAAGAATTCCTGGTTAGTCTGAGTATCTGTGGATCCGTTACCCCCGGACTTGGAATTGCTTCTGAGGTCGCCTAAAAACCACCACAGCAGTCGGGCCACATCGCATTGCTCAAATTCCAGAGGGTGGGGAATCCCACCTGGAAGGTCAACAGGGAAGAGCAAGGTTGTTCTTTGGAATCCTGAGGATTCCAGCTCTTCCTGAAGGGTGTGGGGATGAGGAATAAAGAGTGAAGAAGGGCAAATTCCATGCACACACAGCGTGGACACGTCCTGGACAAATCCGAATCCAGCTGATTCTGCTGCTCCCAGGAGTTAATTAAAAGGCCAAGCTAAATAACAGGAACAATCCAATTAATGGGAATCTTCCTGAGTCTGGCTTTGAACAGGGAGAACAAAAGATGCCAGGCTGGCTCCTGCCTGCTCCCCTTGCAATTTAGCAGGGAAATTCCCTGCTGGATGAGGCTGATTCCCACCAGGAATCACACATACAGGCAGAAAATTCCACCTCAAAGTGGCCTTTCAATGGAGCAAAAGCCAGGATCAGAGATGACAGGGATCTATCCCATATTCCTGCTTTCCTTTCCTGCTTCCATCACCTTCCAGCTGCTGATTTTTTAATCCCTGATGGAAACCAGAAGCCAGCTGGCTCATCCATCACTGCTTGGGCTCTGCAGGGATGTTAGAACAGGGAAGAATCATCCTTCCAAAATTGGATTTTCAGGGAGTGAAAATACTCGAGGTGCTGGAAGGCTTCCTTTTGGAGCCAATATATTCCATTAAAAACATCCTTGAGGTGAAGGATTCCTAAATGCATCTCGTGGGAGACAGACTTGGGGGGGAAATTAGACAAGGAAGGGGGGAAAAACTGGCTAAGAAAAGGGGGAAAATTAGAAAAGAAGGGGGGGGGAAATTAGAAAAGAAGAGGGGGGGAAATTAGAAGAGAAAAGGGGGGAATTAGAAGAGAAAAGGGGGGGAATTAGAAGAGAAAAGGGGGGGAATTAGAAGAGAAAAGGGGGGAATTAGAAGAGAAAAGGGGGGGAAATTAGAAAAGGAAGAAAAATTAGAAGAGAAAAGGGGGAAAATTAGAAGAGAAAAGGGGGGAAAATTAGAAGAGAAAAGGGGGGAAAATTAGAAGAGAAAAGGGGGGAAAATTAGAAGAGAAAAGGGGGGAAAATTAGAAGAGAAAAGGGGGGAAAATTAGAAGAGAAAAGGGGGGAAATTAGAAGAGAAAAGAGGGAAAAATTAGAAAAGGAAGAAAAATTAGAAGAGAAAAGGGGGAAAAATTAGAAGAGAAAAGGGGGAAAAAAATCACCAAATCCAGTCATTCCTGTGCTGGGCTGAAGGAAACCCAACAGCTGGAAAGGAAGGAAAACAGCTGGAGTCTCCCTCCCTGTGCATTCCAAGGTCTGGTCTGCCAAGCTTGTTTCGTTTGGGTCACACTCACACACAGCCAGGTCTAACTCAGTCCTAAGGACAGCATTTCCTGAGCCAGGCTTAAAGTGACACCAGGAGTGGACCAGGAACGGCCACATTCCAAGGAAAAAGGCAGCAGAGGACAGAGTTTGGCTGGGAATCCTTTGCTCTCCACACACACAGCTTTTCTTGGGAAGAGGGAACAGCACTCACACAATTATCCTACAGGTTCAGAGTCCAAAAAGAATTCAAAAATTCTAGAAAATAAATCAAAAGATTCTTGAAAAGAATCTTCCGTAAAAATAAATCCAAGGTAGGAAACCAAACCCTTTAGGGCCACATTTTGAGTTTTCATTTTCGTTTTGAATTTCTCTCCATGTGCCTGAGCCCTTCTGAAGGATTAAATCCATTTTATCTTGTTAAAAAACCTCAGGAAATGTGGCACAAAACTCCACAGTGGAGTTTATTTTTCCCAGTGAACGTTCCCAGCCCTACAACAGGAACTGGCTACAAGGAAGCCACCAGCTCAGATTAATTTGAGAATTTTCATTTTGATGGAGTTTGTTTTGATTCCTCTCATGAGCTGGGGAAGCTGAAATGACCTTGAAAGGTTCCAGTGTTTGATTAAAGCCTTGCAGAGTTTTTAGCAACTCTTAGAGATCATCAAAGTATAAAACGAGGTGAGAGCAAGAAGTTGCAGCTCCGAAGCTGAAAAAATATTGACAAATCAATAAAGATTGATTTCAATTGATTGAAGATTGATTTCAGTAAAGGATGGGATATTTCAGCCACGCTCAGGATTTAGCTTTGGCCCAAAATTTGGCTTTTCTCGGCAGCCACATCACTCAAACAGCTCCTGACACACAGAAAAGACACAAACTCCGAGAGATTTGCTTGGCAAAGCCTTCGAGAGAAGTTTATTCCTCCTTCAGCCACAGATCTGCTCCTGCATTTCAGTACTTACCCAGTTATTGCAACATTTACGGAATGGGTTTGTGACCAACCTACCTGAGAGGGCAGCAGCCGTCAGGTTCCGTTTCAGCATCTCGTACACGGGGCTGTGGGGAAGGGACACAAGCGACCGTCACCCCCTGAGGCAGGAAAAATCCCCTTTGAGCGTCCAGAGAGACCCCAAAAACCACAGGGAATTGATTTTCCTCCAGAGATCCCGAAAACTGCTTCTAGAGAGACTCCAGAAACCACAGGGAATCTTTTTTCCTAGAGATCCCAAAAACCGCTGAGGATTTTTTTCCTAAAGACCCTGGAAACCACAGTGAGGTTTTTCCTAGAGACCCCAAAAACCACTGACATTTTTTCCTAAAGAGACCCCAAAAACCACAGTGAGGTTTTTCTACAGAGACCCCAAAACCACTAAGGTTTTTCATAGAGATCCCAAAAACCACTGAGGATTTTTTTCCTAAAGGCCCTGGAAACCACAGTGAGGTTTTCCCTAGAGACCCCAAAAACCACTGACATTTTTTCCTAGAGAGACCCCAAAAACCAGTGATTTTTTCTAGAGAGATCCCAAAACCACTGAGTTTTTTCTCCTAGAGATCCCAGAAACCACTGAAGTTTTTCCTAGAGAGATCCCAAAATTTACAGTGAGGTTTTTTCCTAGAGACCCCAAAAACCACAGTGAGTTTTTTCTACAGGGACCCCAAAACCACTAAGGTTTTTCCTAGAGATCCCAAAATTCACAGTGAGGTTTTTTCCTAGAGAGACCCCAAAAAACACCAGGGTTTTTTTTCTAGAGAGATGCCAAAAACCACAGTGAGTTGTGGGCTAGGGGTGCTGTTTCTGGAGAGATCCCAAAAACTGCTTCTAGAGAGACCCCAAAAACCACAGGGAATCTTTTTTCCTAGAGATCCCAAAAACCACTGAGGTGGGTTTTTTCTAGAGGGATCCCAAAATCCACTGAGGATTTTTTTCCTAAAGACCCTGGAAACCACAGTGAGGTTTTTCCTAGGGAGACCCCAAAAACCAGTGATTTTTTCTAGAGAGATCCCAAAACCACTGAGTTTTTTCTCCTAGAGATCCCAGAAACCACTGAAGTTTTTCCTAGAGAGATCCCAAAATTCACAGTGAGGTTTTTTCCTAGAGAGACCCCAAAAACCACAGTGAGTTTTTTCTACAGGGACCCCAAAACCACTAAGGTTTTTCCTAGAGATCCCAAAATTTACAGTGGTTTTTTTCCTAGAGAGACCCCAAAAAACACAGTGAGTTTTTCCTAGAGACCCCAAAAACCAATGACAGTTTTTCTTAGGGAGACCCCAAAAACCACAGTGAGTTTTTTCTAGAGAGATCCCAAAACCACTGAGGTTTTTTTTCCTAGAGATCTCAGAAACCACTGAGGACTTTTTTCTAGAGAGATCCCAAAAACCACAATGAGTTGTGGGCTGGGGGGGGATGTTTCTAGAAAGATCCCAAAAACTTCTTCTAGAGAGATCCCAAAATCCACAGCGAATTTTTTTCTAGAGAGACCCCAAACCCACAGTGATTTTTTTCTAGAGACCCCAAACCCACAGCGAATTTTTTTCTAGAGACCCCAAACCCACAGTGAATTTTTTTCTAGAGACCCCAAACCCACAGTGAATTTTTTCTAGAGACCCCAAACCCACAGTGATTTTTTTTCTAGAGACCCCAAACCCACAGCGATTTTTTTTCCTAGAAAACCCCCAAAAAACCCAATTAGGATTTTTTTTTTTAAATTGCTTATTACAAACTTCACCTCCAAACTCAGTGCAGGACAAAGATTTTCACTGACATTTAACACCCAAGGCTTGAGGGGACGCAGGAACAAAAGGGACAGAGCTGTCCCCTCAACCCAGCAGTGACTCCAGGAGCTTTTCCTGGTGAAAAGGGAATTTTTTTTCCTACCTGGGATCCTTGACAGAGAAGCTCTGCAGTCCCAGCAGCTCTCCCAGCTGATCCCCTCCACAATGAACCATGTGCTGCTGCCTCTTGTCGTAGAGCTGCCTCCTCATGATGTACTGGCCCAGGAAATGCATCACCTGTGGGGGACAGGACACTGCCTCAGCCACCAAAATCCCAGGAAACTTCCTTTGGATTTACAGGAAATTTCCTTGGATTCCCTGCGTTGTGGGAGGTAAATTACAGGTGATTTTTTTGGCACTTTTAGCCAAGGGAGGGCTGTGTTTTAGCAGAAGGTTTGGAATTGTTAACGCTTGGCAAGGAGGGAAATTGGGGTGAAGGTGGGGAAATGGAAATGTCCCAGTTAAAATGGGGTTATCCCAGTTTAAAGGGGCATTATTCCAGTTAAAATGGTGGTATCCCAGTTCAAACAGCGCTATCCCAGTTCAAAAGAGCATTATCCCAGTTCAAAAGAGCATTATCCCAGTTCAAACAGGGCTATCCCAATTAAAAACAGGGCTATCCCAGTAAAAATGGGACTATCCCAATTAAAAACGGGACTCTCCCAGTTCAAACAGGGCTATCCCAGTTCAAACAGGGCTATCCCAGCTAAAAATGGGACTATCCCAGCTAAAAATGGGACTATCCCAGCTAAAAATGGGACTATCCCAGCTAAAAATGGGACTATCCCAGTAAAAATGGGACTATCCCAGTTCAAACAGGGCTATCCCAGTTCAAACAGGGCTATCCCCGCTAAAAATGGGACTATCCCAGTAAAAATGGGACTATCCCAATTAGAAACAGGACTCTCCCAGTTCAAACAGTGCTATCCCAGTTCAAACAGGGCTATCCCAATTAGAAACAGGACTCTCCCAGTTCAAACAGGGCTATCCCAATTAAAAATGGGGCTATCCCAGCTAAAAACGGGGCTATCCCAGTTCAAAGATGAGGGTTCAAATAGAGGAAATTAAAGAGTCGGTCCCATCCCACTTCCCAAAAAACCCCAGGGATAAAAGCTGGAATGTGACCCCACCTCTTTGAGTGTGAAGGTGTCGCCCTGGGCACCTGCAGCCTGCAGAATCCTCAGGAGGGGCAGTTTGGGTCTCACCTGGAACACAGAGCAGAGTTTTGTTGGAATTCCAGCCAGGAATAATCCTTGGCAAGACAAAAAACCCACCAAAAAAAAAAATCCAAAGAATTTGGATTTAACCCCTTACACTTGGATGTGGCTGTTCCTGTGAGGAAAGACTGGGAATACAGAGCCAAGAGTGGGAATTCAGAGCCAAGAGTGGGAATTCAGAGCCAAGAGTGGGAATTCAGAGCCTTGGGATGGGCGGAGACTGAGCTCGGAGTCACCCCCAGGAGCAGGGATGGGACATTGCCATGGAGCAACCTGGATTTTCTGATTCCTGCTGGCAATAAATGGGTTCTGCCCCGCTCAGAGCAGGGATTTATCCATGGATAAATATCCAAATCCTGTGGCTCATCTGCTCCTCAGAGCTGCTCTGGGATCTGGGTGAAACCTCAGGAGCAATTCCATCATTCCCAGGGGGATTCCTGTTATGGATCATAAATAAAGATTTGGATAATAATAAAGATTCCATAGGAACTGGAGCGATAGGAAAAGGGGGAATGGGTTCAGACTGAAAAAAGGGGAAATTTAGGGAAGGAATTCCTCACTGTGAGGGTGATGAGTGGAATTAAGTACAAATTCAGCACAAAAATATGCATTATCCCATTTTTTTATGCCCACCTTTACTGTTTTTTCCCTTTAAAATATTCCTAAATCAGCGATGTGAAAGAGAACAAACTCCTCAGGATAAACCCCAATCCTTTAGGATAAATTCTCCTGATTTAAATATTGCTTGGGTTTAATAAAAATCACTGCTCTGAGGAGAAAATAGCAGAGAGAAGTGGTGGAAATGAGGGGTAATTAGCTGCTAATTACCTGATGAGCTTGTCCAAGGGTGATCCTGCAGGAATTCTCGGCTGCTGGATGCTGGGCAGAGCTTGGGGAGCTCATCCTGGCAGTGAGGAGCTGTTCAAGCACTGCCCTAAAAATGGATCCAGGAGTTAAAATCGACCCTAAAATCCCATTTTAAATCCTGTTCTGGGCCCCTCCTGCTTTGTTCTGTTCCGGGGGGGGTTGGATTAAACAGCAGGAAAAATTAATCTTGGAAAAGGTTGGAATGAGCTGCTCAGGGTGGAGTTGTTATCCCTGGAAGTGTTCAAAAGTCCCTCTGGATGTGGCACTTGGGGACATGGTTCGGTTGAGCTGGGTTGGATTTCCTGATCCCAAAGGGCTTTTCCAACCCTAAAGATCCCTGGGCTGGATTTCCTGATCCCAAAGGGCTTTTCCAACCCTAAAGATCCCTGGGCTGGATTTCCTGATCCCAAAGGGCTTTTCCAACCCTAAAGACTCCTGGGCTGGATTTCCTGATCCCAAAGGGCTTTTCCAACCCTAAAGACTCGTGGACTGGATTTCCTGATCCCAAAGGGCTTTTCCAACCCTAAAGATTCCTGGGCTGGATTTCCTGATCCCAAAAGGCTTTTCCAACCCTAAAGATTCCACGATCCAAGCTGCAAACAGCCATGGAAGGACTGGCCAGAGAAGCAGGGATGGGACATTCCCATGGAGCAGCCCGGATTTTCCAATTCCTGCTGGGAACAAATGGGTTCCACCCTGCTCAGGGCAGGGATTTATCCATGGATTTATCCACATCAAACACAGGGAACACTGAGGATCAGGGGGCTCATCTGAGCTCAGAGCTGGTTTGGGAATGTGGGTGAAACCTCAGGAGCAATTCCATCATTCCCAGGGGGATTCCTAGTTGGGATAATAAAGATTCCACAGGAACTGGAGTGACAAGAGAAGGGGGAATGGGTTCAGACTTAAAAAAGGGGAAATTTAGGGGAGATATTGGGAAGGAATCCCTCACTGTGAGGGTGGGGAGGGGCTGGGATGGAATTCCCAGAGGATCCACAGCTGCTCCATCCCTGGAAGTGTCCAAGGCCAGGCTGGAGCAACCCGGGGTAGGGGAAGGTGTCCCTGCCCACTGCTGGGGGTGGGACTGGATGATCCTGGGATTCTGGAATTCCATGCCCTGACTCTGGCAGTGACACACAGTGGGGAACTTAGGGAATCTCCAGCAGGAAACATTCCAATTCCACGGGGGGAAATTCCTGACTCAGAGGTGGGGAATGAGCAACTGAGTCACAACCCAATGGAATTCTCCCCATTCCAGCAGCTCCTGATTTGATTCCCAAAGGAGAAGCCACAATGGGCACATCCCCCACACCTCCCTGATGACCCAAAATCTCCCAAAGCTGCTGCAACCTCCCAAAAAAACCCGCCTGGATGCAGGGAATAAATGAATTTTAACAGCATTTCTGGGGAAGGAGGTGCCAGAGCCTTTCCTGGAAGGGCCACAAGGGGAAGTCCTGCACAATTCGAATTTTTCAGGGCCCTTTCTCAGCTTCGGCATCCTCCCAAAAAGCAGCTTCACCTCAGCAATCACTCAGCAAATCCACTTTAATCCCTCCCTCAAAACGGGCTGGAAAACTTGGAAAAGAAAGGAATTAATGTCAATTAATTAGTGGGGGAAAAAAAGCAGCTTGAACTGGCTCAAAGTCTTGACCTTGTGTCAGAATTTATGCGTTCCCAGCTCTCAAATTGAGATTAAAATCTCAATTTTTACAAGAATCTGGTTGCAAATAATCCCTGCAAGAGCCTTTTTGGTAAAATTTAGGCTAAAGCAGGAAATTAACTCCCAAAATTGACTCCTCAATTTGCCTGTGAGCTGCAGCTTTGGGGATGCTTTCAGTCAATTTTTAATCCGTGCAGTAATTTAATTATTTGAATCAAGTAATGAGATTTGAAATTGCAATGCCACAAAATTTTCAAAGTAAAATCTAAATCGCCTTTTGCTGAATTTCCCCAGATAAATGAATTTATTCCCACAGCGGTTATCAGGATGTGAGGCACATGATGAGCTTAAAATGAGTATTTTGAAAATAATCAAGCTCCTGCCTGAGGAATGCGGCTGCAGACAAAACAGGCTGGAACCTCAAAACACGACAAAAATCCGAATTTTAGCACCAATTCTGAGCGCTGGGAACTTCAATCCCTGCCCCACCTCTTAAAAAGGATTTTTAGGGATTTTAGGAGAGGCTTCTGAGGGTTTTTACAGCAGTTCTGTGAGGCACTACATGGAATAAAATCATTCCCAAAAATCAAACCCTCCTAAATATTTAGGAAGGGTTGATTCAAGCAAATCAAATAGTCAAATTTCCAAACAGTGATCAGGTAATAATTCAAATTATAACAGCGTTAAACACTTCCCAGTTGTCATTTTCCCTAAATTTCAACAGATTTCTGATGGATAAAACCAAAAACACTGAACAAAAAATGCCCTTAATCTTCCCGAGAGGAGCTGGACAGATTGAAGCCTATCAAACATTCAAATTTTTAAACAGCACTGACAGCGACCCGATAATAATTCAAATTCTAACAGCTTCAATCACTTCCCAATTACAATTTCCCTAAATTTTAACAGATTTCTGGCGGATAAAACCAAAAATACTGAACACAAACACCCTTAAAACGAGCTAGACTTACCGACTTTGACTTTCTCTGCCTGTCAGGAATATCCCGGGATTGTTATCCCGGGATTTTTGGGTGGGACAGCCCCCGGGGAAGGCTCTGCCACGTCCCGAGGATGCTCCGGACTCTTGCGAGTCGCTTTTTTCAAACCTCGCCCAGGGCAGGGCAGGGAGGGAGGCACCCAAAGCGGCCGATAACGGCTGGGCTGGTGTGAAAATCAGCCCCTAAGAGAAGAAAAAAATTCGGATTTCCTCTCCACCCCCTTTCCGGGAAGGGGATTCTGCTGCCCCAGGGCTGAGGGAGGCAATGGGAGATGAGTTTTAACCGTTTCAGCACTGATTTTACCACTCAAAGCCTCCGGGTTTTCCAGATAAATGATGGGGTTTAGGCAGTTTGGTTCTCGGTAATACTCGTATTTCACCAGGATTTAATCTTGGGGTTCATTAAGGTTTTGTTCCTGAGCTCTACAACATTTCCAGGCTGCCAACAGCACCAAATTTAGGGATGCAGCCTCCTGAAAAGCTCCGTGTGCTCACACGTGGTGGAAATTCCTAAAAAACGGGCGAATTTCACGCTCTGCCAGCGCAGTTTCACTTTCCCCGCCCAGCTCTATTTCGAAATATCCCATATTTCACCTCACAACCCCTAACCTGGAGCCGAGGGAATGAATCTCCGGCGGATTTCAGGTCGTTGGGAGCTGCAGAAAATGTCCCAGGAGCAGAGCAAGGTCTCGAGAGGAAATCGTGAATCACACAGGAGTCATGAGCTGAGCAATTTTTCCACTCCAAAACTTCACCCCCGCCACGGGAAGCAGTCATTTGCCTCTTCTGTGACTAAAAGTTCCTCCTCGAGACACCAAAAACCCCACGAGACCGCAGCTTTTTTTTTGAAAGCAAAGATCTCAAGTGGCTGAAAAGTCAAGCTCGAACTTATTCAAGCTCAGTTTTGGTTTCTGAAAGTCCCGTTTTAAGGGGGGAAAAAAAAAATAGTTTCTAAGTTCTATTTCAAGTGGAAACACAACAGGGGTTGGGTTCAGGTGTGACCGCTTTTTCCAGCTTTGAAATAAAGCAAAATACTGAAAACAAAGTTGGGATTTGAGGTAATTTTAGGTAAAACAGCCCCGGAGGGGAGGCTTTAAACAGGCACTGATGTGATCATCATGTCACTGATAATTAAATTTGTCCCCATCAGAATCCCTGGGGGCGTCTCACGCCCCAAATTCAGACCTTTTAATTAAAAAAAACCCACAATCTTTTAAAATTCTGATTTGTACCTGGGATGAGTTTTGTGGCTGGCATGATGCATCTGCCAGGAATTTTGGGCTGCTCCCTCAAAGATCTGCCCAAAATGCCACCCAAACTTTCGGTAAATAAGAGCAGATAACAAATAAAAAATGTTGTGCAACGCTCCTTTCGTTGTGAAATGTGGGAAAGCAGAAGCAAAAACAAAAGTGATCACTTCAATTAAAGTCACAAAGAGCGAATTGCTCTGCAAATCCCCCTAAATCCCTCCATGAATTTGGGATGGGGAAGCGCCTCCACCACCCTGAACATCCTGATTTGCATTTATCTCTATTTTAGGAGGGGAAAAAAAAGGGCTTTTCTCAAGGCTTTCCCCCCACCAGCTGACACTTCCTTAAGTAAACCAAACTCGTGTTTGTAGGATCCATTCCTCAGATTGTGTTTATGAGGGTGAAATCCTGGAATCATGGAATTACAGAGTGGTTTGGGTTGGAAAGCGCCTTAAAGCTCATCCAGCTCCATGGGCAGAGACACCTTCCCCTATCCCAGCTGGCTCCAGCCTGGCCTGGGACGCATCCAGGGATCCAGGAGCAGCCACAGCTTCTCTGGGAATTCCATTCCAAGGCCTCCCCACCCTCGCAGGGAAGGATTTATTCTCAATATCCCACCTATCCCTGCCCTCCGGCAGCCTGAAGTCATTCCCCCTTCTCCTGTCATTCCAGGCCCTTGTAAACATTCCCTCTCCATCTTTCTCGCCGGCTCCCTTCAGGCCACAATTAAATCAACCCGAAGCTTCCCTTCTCCAGGCGGAACAATGCCAATTGTCCCAGAGTTTCCCGGGAAGAGATAAAAGTTCATTGACGCTCCCGCCGCCCCAGGTCCCTCCCGCCGGCACCGCCTCCTGCCCCCTCACCGCCCCCCTCAGCCCTATGCCCCCGGGAACCCCCGCGTTCGCCTCAGCCCCGTGCTCACCCTACAGCCGCTCCATGGGCTCCGGGCCGGGGGTCGGGGAGGGGACGAAGCCCCTACACCCCCTGAGGGCTCCGCGCCTCCATTTTAGCGGGGTCCGGGCCGCCGCTTCCCCTCACGGCCAACATGGCGGCGAAGCCCCAGAGCGGAGCGGAACGTGCTGCTAGAAAGGACGCGGTGCCGTCGTGTGCGTGTGGCGCCGCCCAGCGGGTTGGAGGACCCCGGCGATGCGTCCTCTCAGCCCCGGTGGAAAATGTAAAAAAAAAAAAAAAAAATTTAAAATTAAAAAATAATAATAAATGCATAAAGTAGTACTAAGTAATGAATACGGATCAAATATTGTATATAATAAATTTAATTATTATATATTACGTGATACAAAAAATTGCAATAAATAAAAATAAATAATTAGTAATAAATGAGAATGACAATAATAAAAATTTTTAAATGGAGGGGGGGAAATTAAATGTTATCTCAAGCTCTTTGATGCAAGATCTTTGTATATTTTCAAGCTTAATCAGCATGAAAGGAGAGCTGCTCAGTGGAGCAGGCAGCAGGTACATCCCTGACTCAAGGACACCCTGGAATTATCAAGCCTTAAGGATGGAATAAATCAAGATGTCGATGTGTGTCTATGGAGACATCGCTGACTCGGCAAAATATTCAAGGTCCCTGTGTCCTAGAGCTGAGCTATCTTTATTTTAATACCCACCTCGACATTAGAATATTCTCCTGGACATTATAATATCCACTGGAATACCCACCTGGATATTAGAATACCCACCTGGATATTAGAATATCCATCGATCTTCATTATAAAACCCACACTTTCCCATGTCACCTGCTCCAGGTGACCCTGCCGTGTCAGGGGGATTGGACTGAATGATTTCCAGAGCTCACACCCAAGCTGGGATCAGGGAATATGTTTGGAAAATTCCGAACTAATCCTGTCAGAGCCTTGGGAAGCGACCAAAGCGGAAACAGCAAAATCCGGTGCGATGTGCTGGGTTTGTGGCCGAGCACCCCAGGCTGCACCGCTGGGACAGAAATGACCCGTGTTTGTCCCGGGGGGAGGGAACCGCACGCCGGGAGCGGATCCCATTTCCTGGA
This sequence comes from Aphelocoma coerulescens, assembly GCF_041296385.1. Lineage (NCBI taxonomy): Eukaryota > Metazoa > Chordata > Aves > Passeriformes > Corvidae > Aphelocoma > Aphelocoma coerulescens. The sequence continues at coordinate 5,802,101 of NC_091039.1, read as the reverse complement.
AAAAGCCGGGAGCGGCCGCTCCGCATTGTGCGCTGATAACCGCGGTGGGTAAAGGAGTGAGGCAGAGCCCGGATAGCTCAGTCGGTAGAGCATCAGACTTTTAATCTGAGGGTCCAGGGTTCAAGTCCCTGTTCGGGCGGTTCTCATTTTTCTTTTTTTTTTTTTTTTGCCCGGCCCAATCTTTTCACCCCGCAAGAAAAAAACCCCTTTTTACACCCGCGGCACGACCGGCGCTGCCCGCCGGAAGGTCCCGGCTGCGCCCGCGGGGAATCCTGGCAGGAAATAAAAAATAAAGGAACTGATCTGTGGGAAAAGGAGATCCGCCCGAACAGGGACTTGAACCCTGGACCCTCAGATTAAAAGTCTGATGCTCTACCGACTGAGCTATCCGGGCTCTGGGGCAAAGCGGCGCACGGCCGGAATATCCCGCTGTAACGGGAAGGGTGGCGGCCGGTACTTCACTGCCCGTACTCCCGTCTGCACCCCGCTATCTGCGCCCCGCTATCTGCACCCCACTATCTGCATCCCGCTATCTGCGCCCCGCTATCTGCGCCCCGCTATCTGCACCCCACTATCTGCACCCCGCTATCTGCACCCCGCTATCTGCGCCCCACTATCTGCGCCCCGCTATCTGCACCCCACTATCTGCACCCCGCTATCTGCGCCCCGCTATCTGCACCCCGCTATCTGCACCCCACTATCTGCGCCCCGCTATCTGCGCCCCGCTATCTGCACCCCGCTATCTGCGCCCCGCTATCTGCGCCCCGCTATCTGCACCCCACTATCTGCACCCCGCTATCTGCACCCCGCTATCTGCGCCCCGCTATCTGCATCCCGCTATCTGCACCCCACTATCTGCACCCCACAGTCTGCACCCCCCTATCTGCGCCCCGCTATCTGCACCCCGCTATCTGCACCCCACAATCTGCACCCCACAATCTGCACCCCGCTATCCTGCCCCTCACTACCATAACCCCCTGCCTGCACCCCCTGATTTAACCCTCCCTTGCCTGAACCCCACTATCTGCACCCCACTATTTGCATTTTCCTGCCTGCCCCTCCCTTGCCTTAACCCCCTGCCTGCACCCCCTGTTTGAACCCCATTATCTGCACCCCCCCCCCCCGCCTGCCCCCTCTGCCTGTCCCCCCGAGCCTCCCGAGCCCCCCGCAGCCCCACAGCCGCTCCCAGACGGCCAATACCGCGGCTCTGGCACAGGTCGGGATCCCAAAAAAACAGCACCAGGCTCATCCCGCTCATTCCTCTCCCTGTGGGCTGTCGGGAACAGGGGGCTTCCACTGCCAGCTCTGGGGGTCCCCTGTCTCTTCTCCCTGCAGCAAAGTGGGGTGGGCTGGAGAAAAGTCTGGGTTCAAAGGGAAGAGGGGGACAGGGAATGATCCATACCAGGACAGGGAATGTTTTGGTGTCCCTGGACTCAAGGCTGCTTGGGGCCTGCTGGGACATGGGGTCACACCCGGGGACCCCCAGATCCCGTCATCTCCTTGTTTTTGGTGAATCCCACAAAACCTCCACCCTCCCGTCCCCTGGGGAGTCTTGAGGAAGGCCGGGATAATGCTCTGGGATTCATAATCCCGGGATAATCTCTGCCACCGCTAAACCCAAACCACAGCTGTGACCCACGGCCCTCCCAGCGTGGCTTTCCAGCGGAGCTGGGATTCCAGCGGGGACCATTATCCCTTTCTGTCGGAGCTTGGCTGCCAGGGAAAACACATCCCGGGCACCTCTGCCATGGCTCGGGCACATCTGCTGCCCACTTGGGGTGTCCCCCTGCCCCCCGAGCCCCGGGGTCGGGCCGCTGTGGCGGCAGCGTGTCCTCACCCAGCTGGGGGCTCTGGGGACCAGCAGGGGCACCCCGGTCCCAGTGCGGGCTGTGGGGTGTCCCAGCACCCCCCAAAGGAGCACCCACAGCCCCGGGGGGGACCCCAGTGGGGAGTAGGGGGGGGTGGGTGCTGGTGGGGACAGCAGGGATGTCCCCGAGGATGGCGGGAGGTGGAGGAGGACAAGGGCAGAGCGGCGGGAGCAGCTCCGGGAGGCGATGCCGGGATGGGGACAGGAGGGGGGAACGTCCCCGGGATTCCACGGGGAGAGCTGGGAGCATCCCGGGGACACCGGGGGGGAACCGGGCGGGATCTGCCCGGGGTCGGTGCAATGCGGAGGGAGACCAGGAGCATCCCGGGGACGTTCAGAGGGGCACCGGGGGATACCGGGGGACACCCGGGGGATACCGGGGGACACCCGGGGGACACCAGCCAGGGCTCCGTGCAATGCGGAGCGCGGCCGGGAGATGGCCCCGCACTGCCCCGCGCTGCGCCCGCCATTGTCCGCCGCCTCCGCCGCGGTGCTCCCGCCTCCCCCGGGCTCCTCCCGCATCCCTCCGGCTCCTCCCGCATCCCTCCGGCTCCTCCCGCATCCCCGGCCCCGCCGCCGCCGCCGCAGCCGCTCGGAGCAGGTAGGGCCGCGCCGGGGGGCGGAGGGAGCGGGGGGGAGCGGGGGGCTCCGCTCGGCTCGTCCCGGGGTTTCCCCGCTGAAAAAAATGATCTTTTATTTATAAATATAGGTCTGTGTATCCATAATTTCCCCTCCCGGCGGAGATGCGGGACCCGCTCGCGTTCTCGGCGCTTTCCAAAAGCTGCGGCTCGTCTTGGGGCTGCTCCAGAGCACCGGGAACCCCAAAAGCGGGGAGGGGGGGGGAAGAGGAGGAAAGGGGGGGAACGCGGGGCTGCCCCTTCCCGGGGCACGCTGTGGGATCGGGGGTCTTGGAATGTCCCCTCAGGCCGGGGGGAGCGGGAATCTGGGGGGGTTTGGATGAGCGGAACAATGAAATGGTGCCCGAGGAACGGCGAAGTTGGTCCTGGGGAAAGAGGACAGGGGTGCGGGGGGGGTCCTGTCCCCTCCCGGCGCAGGGGGAGGGACAGGGATGGGGATGGGGACAGGGATGGGGACACGGGGATAGAAATAGGGAAGGGACGGGGACGGAGGTCACAGAATCCTAGAATGGTTGTAAGGGACCTTAAAGACCCTTTAAAGGGTCGTTCCAACCCCCCTGCCCTGGGCAGGGATGCCACCCTCTGGATGGGGACAGGGACAGGGGCAGGGACAGGCCAGCCGTGGTGTGAGGCTGAGCAGGGTCGGCTCATCCCAGCCCTAAAACCCCACGGTTTTAGGGGCAGGAAGCTCTTTTGAGGATGCTGGGGGGAATCTGGGATCCCTGTGCTCCTGCAGGACAGTCCTGCGGATCCCAAAGCTGTGGGAATACTCCTGGATAACAAATTCCAGAGGTTTGGGAGCTGTTACCCTGGAGCGAGGGAGCTCCATGGACTCCCGGCAGCCGCTCGTGTGTGTGAGGCCGAGCACGGCTGGGATTGTTCCCGGGATCTGGGCCGGGCTCGGCGAGCACCAGCGTGACCAGGAAAATCAATCCTTGCCTCCCAGAGCAGGAGAGAAAGGATAACAGGGAGCTGTGGGGTGAGGGAACGTTCCTGGAGCCTGGATCCTCCAGGAAAACCAATCCTTCCTTCCCAAAGAGGGAGGAACGGGGTGACAGCGAGTTGTGGGGTGAGGGAACCCGCCTATCCCGGATTTCCCGGGATAACCGCCCCATCCAGGCACCTGCCCCACCTCCTCGCCTCCGGAGCACCCTCCTAAATTCCAGAGGGAGGCTGGGGAGAGGATCCAGAGGATCCAGAGGATCGGCCGTTCCAGCCCTTCCCTTCCAGCCCTGCAGCCGGGCGTTCCTCGCCTGCTGCAGCGGGAGCAGGTGCTCCGTGTGGGAGCGTTGCCGGGATGCACCGGGATTCACCGGGATTCACCGGCATGTGCCAGCCGGAGCACAGGGATACCCCGGGATGGGAAGGGCTGTGCAAGGCCGGGGAGCTGGAAAGGCTTGGGGGTCCCTCCAGGGAGCAGCAGCAGCATTCCCAGCCCCATCCCGCTTTTCCATGCCTGTGTCTGGCCTGTGCCTGTGGCGTGTCCTTGGGATGTGGCTCTCTTCCACGGCACGGGAATCCTGCGGGATGAGCACCCTGAAAGGGCTGGGGGTGCACTCCGGGATGATCCCTGTGCTCCCTGCACCCCCAGGATGATCCATGTCCTCCCTGCATCCCCGGGATGATGATCCCTGTCCTCCCCACATCCCTGGATGATGATCCATGTCCTCCTTGCATCCCGGGAGCAGCTGGCTCCGGGAGAGGAGCCCCATGGCAACAGGGAAAGGGCTGGAGCATTTTCCATGGATACAGCAGCGGGATCCATCCCCCGGGGCCGCTCCGGAGCGCCGGGCAGGGAGGGCGATCCCAAATCCTGCTGCTGCTTCCCAGCGCATCCCGGGATGCCTCCCGAGCTGTGCTTCCCATGGATCAGCTCTCCGGGGCGGTTTTGGGGCGTTTTAGGGACGTTTTTGGAGTGGTTTTGGGGTGGTTTTGGGGTGGTTTTGGGGTGGCTTTGAGGCGGTTTTGGGGTGGTTTTGGGGCTGCAGCCCCTCCTGTCCCTGTGCCCCTCCTGTCCCCTGTGCCACCGGCGCCGGGTGGGTGGTAGGGAGGAAGCCGAGATTTGCATAGGACACGGGTGGTGGCAGCGGGGACAGCGCGACGCCACCCCCAGCGTCCCCCTGGGGGTCCCCCGGAACCCTGGGCCTGGTTGGGGGGGGTGGGGAGGTGGGGCTGTGAGTGATTCCGAAAGTCGGGGCGTGGGTGTGACACGGGGACAGGCGAGCATCAGCTCCCGCACCAGCACTTGCAGGGCGATTTTGGGGCTCTTCCATCGGGTTCTCCCAATCCTTGCTCCTTGTGCTGCCCCAGCTGGGAAGGGAAGGGGCTGAGCCGCCTGCTCGCCGTGTCCCCAGCCCTGGTGACATCCCCTGGTGGCAGCAGGAGCCCTCAGCGTGGCTTTTCTCCAGCTGCTGTTGGCTCTGTGGGGTCGAACCTGCTTCCCACCCCATTCCCGTGGCAATTCCAGCCCCACCGAGCTCCAGCGGGATGCAGATGTTTGTCTTGGAGCCGAGCGCGGAGCTGTGGCTTTGTCAGCCACGAAATTCCGTTCGGAGTTTGTTGCTTTTGGGTTAAAAGTGGATTTTCCTCTGTTCCCCTTCCAAAAACCCGGCGCTGCCAGCTTTTGGGATTTCTGCTTTTCCAGGAAAAGCTCACAGCTGCCAGCAGGGCCCGGAATGCCAGGGAAGGGAACATTCCCAGCCTCTCAGCCCCCCTGGAGTCGTTTTTTCCAGCTGGAAAGCACCAAAATCCCTGGATGAGCTGGTGCTGGGGGGCCGAGAGGGACCGGGAACGGCACAAATCCTGCGGGAGTTGCGGAGCTCATTAGGAGCCATCTGGTCCTACAGAGCCTGGGGCCAGGGGGGCCTCTTGTAGGGTGGGGAGGGGGTGACAGGTCTGGGGGGTGACAAAAACCCCACAGGGCTGGGAGGGGACAGCAGGGATCGGCCTGGGGACAGAAGGGGGGGTGTGAGGGTGCCCATCCATCAATCCCTCACCTTTCCCTATTCCCAGAGTATTCCCAGACATCCATGGGCTGCCCACCCGTTCATCCCCACCTTTCCCTATTCCCGGTGCCCATCCATCAATCCCTCACCTTCCCCTATTCCCAGACACCCGTGGGCTGCCCATCCATTAACCCCTCGCCTTTCCCGGTTCCCAGGAGGCCGGAGCAGCAGGATGCCGTTCTCCTGACCCTGATCCCGATCCCGGCAGGATGTCGGGCCCCGGCGAGCACTGGCCGGCGCTGGAGTCGGTGGGGCTGAGCCGCAAGGAGCTGGCGTTGGCCGAGGCGCTGCAGATGGAATACGACGCCTTATCCCGAATCCGCCAGGACAAGGAGGAGAGCCGGGCCAGGAAGGAGCAGCCCCAGGAGCGTTCCCTCATCTCCTGGGACGACCCCGCTGACAGGAACGGCTGCAGGGACATCAAAGCGGCGCGGGGGCTCTCCGGCTCCGACCCCGCGCTCAGCTACAACGTCCCCGCTGCCCCCGAGGGTCCCCAAGCGCCACCCGGGCCCAGCCCTCCCCGGCCGGACCCGCAGCCCTGGCGGAAGGGCCCCCTGAGCGGGGATTACCTGTTCATCCTCGAGGGCTCACGGCGCGATTTCCTCGGGGAGCCCCTCAACGGCTCCGAGCCCCACGACGGCGGCAGCTCCCCCAAAAAGCTCTCGCCGCCGCCGCTGCCCCCCCGGCACTCGCTGTGGGGCTGTCCCGAGGGCGGCCAGCGCTCGGGGAAGGCGTCCCCGCTGTCCCCCAAGGGCCAGGGCCAGCCCAGGGACATCAACATGTTCTCGGTGGCGCAGGACAAGCTTTTGGGGCGCCGCATCTCCCAGGAGGATCCCTACGGCGTGGACGCCATCACCTGCCTCAACCTCAAGTCCACCTACGAGTCTGAGGTGCTGCGGGAAACTTCCCGGGGCTGGAAGGAAGGCAGGAGCATCCTGGAGAAGGAATCCAGCGGGAAGCCGGTGGCACGGAGCAAGACCATGCCCCCGCAGGTGCCCCCGCGGACCTACGGACCCCGCTCGGGCAGCAGGAAGAACCTGGCACCCAACAAGAACCGCAGGATCTCCGTGGAGCCGGTGAGAGGCTTCCCACTGCTGCCCTTGGAATTGGGGTGGGAAAGGAGCTGGGAATTCAGCGCTGGGATGTCCTGGAGCTGCGTGTCCTTCACCCCGGGCGGGTTGTCCTTGTCCCACCCTCGTGGCTCGTTGGAATTTTGTGTGGGATGCGGGAAGAGGTGTCCGAGCATGGAGACATCCCATGAGCCAGCCCTGCCCAGAACCCCAAAACTGGAGGTCCCATGGGCCACACCCTGGAATGCCCACGGCAGGGGCAGAATTCCAGCTGTGGCACAGCAGAGCAGGGGATAAACGCCAGGAAAAGTCCCCTTCCTCAGGGACCTGGGCTCACTCTCCGGGTCACTCGTGGCTCTCCAAGTGCCAGAACCTCATTAGGAAAGAGAATTAAAATCTCCTGGAGCAGCCGCAGCATTCCCAGCTCCTCCCGGGAGCCCTTCCCAGGCTGATCGCTGTGACAGAGCCGCCTTTGTCCCTGGCAGGACAAGGACAGAACCCTGAGGACCCCCCTGGCACAGCAGTGCCACCTGCCCTGGGTGGGGACAGCAGCGGGCAGCGTCCCCTGCGGCACCCCCACAGCCTGGGGACAGTCCCTGCCCATCCTGCTGCTCCTCAGCTCCATCCCTGCGGGATATCCCCAGAAATGGCCACTTTTGGGAGGGCTCTGGGGGTCTCCCAGCCATGGGCAAGGGGCCCAAACCCCCCCTGTGCTGGCCACATCCCCCACACCACTGCAGGGCCACCTCTGTCCCCTCCGCGGTGGCCCTGGGGTGGCACAGGCTGCTCCAGCGAGTGATCTGGTGATCCCCACGGGGGTGGGCTTCAGGCTGGACCCCCAGGGGTGGCCCCCAGCTGACGGGCTCGTGTCCTGCCCCCCAGGTGGCCCCCCGGCCGCACTCCTTGGCCAACGGCTACGAGCTCTTCGAGGTGTCCGAGGAGCGGGACGAGGAGGTGGCCGCGTTCTGTCACATGCTGGACGTGTGAGTACCCAAACAAGACAAAACCCCCCCCCCAAAACGGGTGATTTTGGGGGGCGTGGGGGGACAACCCCCCCACAAATCCATCAGGATCCCCGATCCATCCCCGATTCCTCAGGCTGCGCTCCAGCTCCGGCAGCACGGATTATTCCGGGACGGGCCTGGTGTGGAACGCCGTGAACCTGAGCCCGGAGCAGCTGGGCCACGGTGTCAGCCTGAAGGTGACAGTGGTGTGTGACAGCCTGAGGGAGCCCCTCACCTTCACCTGCGACTGTGAGTGCGATCCAACCCCCCGGGAGAAGCTGGAATCCCGCTATTCCCGCCGTTCCCAGCGTTCCCACCGTTCCCCACAGGCTCCTCCACCGTGGACCTGCTCATTTACCAGGCCCTGTGCTACACCCACGACGAGCTCCACGCCGTGGACGTCGAGGATTTCCTGCTCAAAATCTGCGGCCTGGAGGAATTCCTGCAGAAGTGAGTGGCTGTGGATAATGGAGGAGGGGGGGGGGAAATGGGGAAAATCCATCCCAGGCACCCTGGGGCTGATCCCAGAGAGCACAGCAGGAGTTTCTCCGCTCTTCTTCCTGCCTCTGGAGCCTCTCCTGCCAAAAGCGGCGTGTTGGGAATGTGGCTCCCGGCGGCAGGGTGTCGGTCAGGCTGATCCCCACGCGCCTGGAAAACGGGCTGGGTAGCTGGGAGCTGCCAAAAATGCTTTTTGGAGAAGAATTCCTAAAAGCCATGTCAGGAAGCGGAGCCCGGCTTCTCCCAGCCCTGGATAAATCCCAGGAGAAGGAGGGAGAGGGATGCGGGATTTCAGGAACACTGGGGCAGTGCCAGGGATGGGCAAAGGGGATCCCATCCCTCCTTCCCTCCTGCCTTTCCTGGAGGAATTCTGCCTTTCCTGGAGGAATTCTGCCTTTCCAGAGGGTTTGGAGGTTGGGGAGAGTTCTCTGCGGAGGGAGAAGCAGCAGCTGCGGCATTCCCAGCCTTTCCCGGGGCTGGAGCCAGCTGCTGCCGCTGGAGAGCTGCCCCTGGAGCCGGCTCTGCCGCGGGAATTGGGACCTAAAGGGACGGATGGGAATGGCTTGGGATCGGGAGAGGCTTTTGAGGGAGCCCAGAGCTGCTCCTGGCACCCCGAGGGGCTGCAGGGCCACCAAAAGAGGATTCAGGGCCATCCCAAGGGATTTCAGAGCCACCCAAAAGGGGCTTCAGGGCCACCAAAAGGAGCTTCAGGGCCACCTCGAGAGGCTTCAGGGCCACCTCAAGGGGCTTTGGGGCCACCCAGAGGGAATTCAGGGCCACCCTGAGGGGCTGTTCCCAACGGTGCTGAGCCCCTGTGATGCCAAACAGCCCCATCCAGGTGTGTCCAGCTGTATCCAGGCGGGCACAGCAGCCCTGGGGCGCTCAGAGCTGCCAGGGCCGGATCCATCCAGCTGTGGGATGGCATTCCCAAAGGGATGAACCCCATTTTCTAGCGGGGAGCAGCTCCCTGGGCACGGAGCAGACCCCACGGGACATTTCCCGGTATCTCCCAGGGCCCTCAGAGTTCTCTGGGAAAGCCCCAGGACACAAAGCCCCTTTTGTGGCCGATCTTTTCTTCCCACATCTTCCCGTGGCCCAGGAGATGCTGGAAGTGCCAAAACCCTCCCTGCAGAGCCGGGCAGGCCCTGGAGCTGTGCTCGGCATCCCGAGCCACTGTCACGGGATTCCCGTGGGATTTATCCAGGGCTCCATCGGCTCCTTCCGCCCGGAGCCAGCGAAGGAAGCGGGGCTGGAGGGGTCCCACTCCAGGGAGGCTTCCCCGGGGGATCAGGATGTCACTCCCTGCTCCAGGGTTTTCCCTGCCATTCCCAGCTCCAAGGTTCACCCCAATCCCACTCTCAGAGCATCCTCCAGCCCCTCAGATTCCCACAGATCACTGGGGTGGGTCCTGCTCCAGATCCACTTCCCACACCAGTGGGATCAGGATTCCTGCTTTAAGGTTCCCACTGTCATTCCCAGCTCCAGGGTTCACCCCAATCCCACTCTCAGAGCATCATCCAGCCCCTCAAATCCATGCTCTGCTTCCCATGGATCGCTGCAGGGGTCTTGCTCCAGGGGTGCTTCCCACACCAGTGGGATCAGCCTGTCATTCCCAGCTCCAGGGTTCTCCCTGTCATTCCCAGCTCCAGGATTCCCCCTGTCATTCCCAGCTCCAGGGTTCTCCCTGTCATTCCCAGCTCCAGGGTTCCCCCTGTCATTCCCAGCTCCAGAGTTCTTTCTCCCTGTCATTCCCAGCTCCAGGGTTCTCCCTGTCATTCCCAGCTCCAGAGTTCTTTCTCCCTGTCATTCCCAGCTCCAGGGTTCACCCCGGTCCCACTCTCTGAGCATCCTCCAGCCCCTCAGATCCATGCTCTGCTTCCCACACACCTCTGGAGTGGGTCCTGCTCCAGATCCACTTCCCACGCCAGTGGGATCAGGATGTCATTCCCAGCTCCAGGGTTCTCCCTGTCATTCCCAGCTCCAGGATTCTTTCTCCCTGTCATTCCCAGCTCCAGGGTTCACCCCAATCCTGCTCCCAGAGCATCCTCCAGCCCCACAGATCCATGCCCTGCTTCCCACAGCTCCCTGGGCAGGTCCTGGCAGGCTGGGCTCCTCCACGCCCGGCTCCGGCGCCAGGCCCGGCTCGGGAGGGGAAGGAGGGAAAACAATTCCTCATTCTCTGGGTTTCCTGGTGCCACAAAGGTCCCTGCGCAGGCAGGGCGGCCGCCCTGAGCCCTGGCCAAGGCTGCCTGGGTGTGGGATATTGGAATGGGGTATTCCAGGCAGGATTTGGGGGCATCCAGGCAGGATCTTGGCGTGTGGGATGAGCGTGTGGGGCTCTCCCTGCGTGTTGGGTATCCACGAGCACACCCAGCCCCGCAGGAAGTTCAGCCTTGCTGGGAGCCCTAGCCAAGACTGCCTGGCCATGGAATTTTGGGATGGGGTGCCCCAGGAGGGATTTTGGGGCACTCCAGATGGGATTTTGGGGTGTGGGATGAGCCTGTGGGGCTCTCCCTGCATTCTGGGAAGCCAAGAGTTCACCCAGCCCTGCAGGAAGTTCGGCCTCGCTGTGAACCCATCCCAAGGCTGCCCGGCTGTGGGATTTCAGGATGAGGCACCCCAGGAGGGATTTTGGGATGGGATTCTGGGGTGTGGGCTGAGCCTGTGCCCTTATCCCTGCAGCAAACACGCCCTGGGCAGCCACGAGCACATCCAGCACTGCAGGAAGTTCGACATCGACATCCGGCTGCAGCTGCTGAGGAGGAGGGGGGTGCGCAGCGACCTGGCCCGCACGGTGGGTGTGGGACATTGGGGGGGTCAGCGGGGTCAGTGCCACCTCCCTGCGGCCGGAGCGGCCCCGCTCAGCCTCTGTGTGTCCCCAGGCCAGCGATGACCAAAGCCCCTCCACCCTCAACCACTACATCCACCTGCAGGAGCGGCCCATCAAACAGACCATCAGCAGGTACGGCCGGGGGACACGGTGGCACCGTCCCCAGGGGCACATGGTGGCACTGTCCCCAAGGGGACATGTTGGCACTGTCCTTGGGGGCACATGGTGACACTGTCCCCAGGGGCACACGGTGACACTGTCCCAGGGGCACACGGTGGCACTGTCCCTTGGGACACACAGTGGCACTGTCCCCAAGGGGACATGGTGGCACTGTCCCCAGGGAGCACATGGTGGCACTGTCCCTCGGGGCACACGGTGGCACTGTCCCTTGGGGCACATGGTGGCACTGTCCCCAGGGGCACACGGTGGCACCGTCCCCAGGGGCACACGGTGGCACTGTCCCCAGGGGCACACGGTGGCACTGTCCCCAGGGGCACACAGTGGCACTGTCCCCGGGGGGCACACGGTGGCACTGTCCCCGGGGGCACACGGTGGCACTGTCCCCAGGGGCACACAGTGGCACTGTCCCTGGGGCACACGGTGGCACCGTTCCAGGGGCACACGGTGGCACCGTCCCTGGGGCACACGGTGGCACTGTTCCCAGGGGCACACGGTGGCACCGTCCCCGGGGCACACGATGGCACTGTCCCTGAGGCACACGGTGTCACTGTCTCGGGGGGCACACGGTGTCACTGTCCCCAGGGGCACACGGTGGCACCGTCCCCAGGGGCACACGGTGGCACCGTCCCCTGAGGCACACGGTGGCACCGTCCCTGGGGGCACATGGTGTCACTGTCCCAGGGGCACACGGTGACACTGTCCCTGGGGCACACAGTGGCACTGTCCCCAAGGGGACACGGTGGCACTGTCCTCGGGGGCACACGGTGACACCGTCCCTGGGGGCACACGGTGGCACCGTTCCAGGGGCACACAGTGGCACTGTCCCTGGGGCACACAGTGGCACTGTCCCTGGGGCACACAGTGGCACCGTCCCCAGGGGCACACGGTGGCACCGTCCCCAAGTGTCCCCTGGCCAGGGCTGAGCGCTGTCCTCTGTCCCCCAGGCAGGCCCTGAGCCTCCTCTTCGACACCTTCCACAACGAGCTCGACGCTTTCCTGGCGGCCGAGGTGAGGGCAGGGATGGACGGGGGCGGTTTTGGAGTCACTTGGGGGTCACTTTGCCTTTGGGGTGGGTTCTTTTCTCTTTTCCTTGTGGGATTCTAGGGGTGTGTCAGAGAAAGGAACCCTGGAATATCCCAGATCCATAAGGATTATCAATTCCAACCCCTGGCCCTGCCCAGACACCCCAAAATCTGTGCACCCCTGGGAGTGTTGTCCTGGAGCGCTGGCAGCTTTGGGGCTGTGCCCATTTTTGGGGGGAGCCTCTCCAGTGCCTCACCACCCTCCGGGGCAAAACCTTTCCCTAAAATCCACCTAAAAAGAGCAGAAAACTGGGAAAACCGAGGCACAAACTGCTCTGCTCCCAGTGCCGGGGGTGTGATGGGGACCAGCCCTGCCCCCTCGGCTGCTGTGGGGTCCCACTCCAGCCCCTCTCCCCCTTCCAGGGAGATTTCCCGCTGAAGGCCGAGCGGGTGATCCAGTCGGTCATGGCCATCTGCAACGCCCTGGCGGCCGTGGAATCCCAGGAAATCACCGCAGCCCTCAACCAGATGCCGCCCTGCCCGTCCCGCATGCAGCCCAAAATCCAGAAGGTGAGCGAGGGGCACCTGGAGGGCTCGGCCAGGAGCTGGGAGGGGGAAAAAAAATTGTCACATCTGGCTCCATTCCCTCCTTTCTCCTCATGGAAAATCCCAGAATAACCGGGAGCAGGCCTGGATCTGGCAGCTCGGGGTGGTTACGTAAAATCCGCCTTGGCAGCGCCGGGCTGGAGCTCAGGGGGTTTTCTTGTGGTTTTTCTCTTTTTTTTTTGTGGTTTTGTTTTGTTTTTTGTTTTTTTTCCCTCCACAGGATCCAAATGTTCTGGCCAAGAGGGAAAATCGAGGTATTTCTCTTCTCCTGCTCCCCCTTTCTGGGCTCAAGTTCGTGGTGCTTTTCATCTTGAAACCCCTCCTCCCCCTTCCATTCTCGAGGCCAAAAACGGGTTGGAAACCGGTCTGGTTGAGGAAAAAAAAGAAAAAAAAGAGGATTTTGGGGGGTGTTGCTGCTCCTTGTGAGCTCCAAATGGGAAACCTGGGATTCCCCCTACTCCAAATGGGAAGTTTGGAATTCTCCCCATCGTTAATGCATCCCTGGGTGGGGGAAACCAGCGTGGGGGTTCCAAATCCAGATTTGAGGGATGGATCCCTGAGGGACTGATGGATCCATGAGGAACTGATGGATCCCTGAGGAACTGATGGATCCATGAGGGATTGACGGATCCATGAGAGATTGACGGATCCATGAGGGATTGATGGATCCATGAGGGATTGATGGATCCATGAGGAACTGATGGATCCATGAGGGACTGATGGATCGATGAGAGATTGATGGATCCATGAGGGATTGACAGATCCATGATGGACTGATGGATCCATGAGGGATTTATGGATCCATGAGGGATTGATGGATCCATGAGGAACTGATGGACCCATGATGGACTGATGGATCCATGAGGGACTGATGGATCCATGAGGGACTGATGGATCCTTGAGGGATTTATGGATCCATGATGGACTGATGGATGCATGAGGAACTGATAGATCCATGAGGAACTGACGGATCCATGAGGAACTGATGGATCCCTGAGGAACTGATGGATCCTTAAGGGATTTATGGATCCATGAGGGACTGATGGATCCATGAGGGATTGATGGATCCATGAGGAACTGACGGATCCATGAGGAACTGACAGATCCATGAGGAAATGACAGATCCCTGAGGGCCTGATGGATCCCTGTCCGGGCTTCCCACAGAGAGGATCGTGGAGAGCCTCACGGCCGCCATCCTCAACCTGGTGGAGCTCTACTGCAGCACCTTCAACGCCGACTTCCAGACGGCCGCGCCGGGGAGCCGCGAGCTGGGTGTGGCCCAGGAGGCGCGGCTGCTCAGCTGTCCCCTGTCCTTCACCGTCTACGCCACCCACCGCATCCCCATCACCTGGGCCGCCAGGTAAGGGGCTCACCTGGGTGAAATCCCCCCTTCCGAGTCGTGTTTCTATCCCAGGGATTCCCAGGAATGTTGGGAATAAGGGGTGAGACACCCCCTGAGTGTCCTGGGTTGGGATTGAAGGGAAGGAGCGGTGGTAAAATCGGGATGTTCTGAGCCGGGAGGGTGCGTGAAAGGCGCTGAGGGTGTGGCAGGGAAGGGTTGTGAATCGTGGGATATCCTGAGTGGGGAGGAAGCATCAATTCCAGCTCCTGGGATTCCCCAAGGTCCTGCAGTGTGCCAGGGAATGCTGGCACTGGGACACCCCAAAATCCCAGCATGTTCCTGGGAATGCTGGCACTGAGACACCCCAAAATCCCACTGTGTGCCTGGGAATGCTGGCACTGGGACACCCCAAAATCCCAGCATGTTCCTGGGAATGCTGGCATTGGGACATCCAAAACCCCAGCATGTTCCTGGGAATCCTGGCACTGGGACACCCCAAAATCCCAGCATGTTCCTGGGAATGCTGGCACTGGGACACCCCAAAATCCCAGCATGTTCCTGGGAATGCTGGCACTGCGATGCCCCAAAACCCCAGCATGTTCCTGGGAATGCTGGCACTGCGACGCCCCAAAACCCGCGGCTGCTCCCAGGATCGCTGGCACTGCCAGGCAGGGTGGCATGTCGCCGCCGCTCGGGCCGGGCTGGCTCATCCCGCACAGCCCGGGGCCACCGGGGGGGAGGTGACAGATGGCCCCACGCGGCGGCCCCGCGACAGCGGCGTGGCCCCTTTGTTCCGCTGCTCGGTGCCCGTGCCTGGCGCGGGGGGGACCGGGACAGGACCGGGAGAGGACCGGGAAGCGGGGGGGGAAGTGGTGACAGCGGCGCCGGCAGAGCCGCCCCGCCGGGGACCCCTCGCCTTTGTCCTTGTCCTTAATGTATTCCCGTGGTGAGTGGCTCCGAACAAAGCCCGAGCCTGGGAAATGCCGCCAGCCCCTGACCCCCGCGCCCCCAGCCCTGCCCGGATTGTCGCTCGGCACCTGCCACATGGCACGGCCCCCCCGTGTGCCGGAATGCTCCGTGCCATATGGCGCTGGGGACACCGGGGCTGGGGGGGAGGTGGTGTCCCCGTTCTGCCCCCCTTTCCCACCCTTGGAGCAGGATTTAGGGGGTCCGGTGGCCCCGCGCGGCTCATTTGGGGTTTTTTTTTCCCGCAGCTATGAAGATTTCTACCTCTCGTGCTCCCTCAGCCACGGCGGGAAGGAGCTGTGCAGCCCCCTGCTCACCAGGAAGGCCCCCGTCCACAAATACCTCTTCCACCTCATCATTTGGGACCAGCAGTAAGGGCAGCACCCCGGCCCTGGGGTGGGCACGGGGGTCGCGGTGCCCACCCACGCTGCCTTCCTCCTCCTCCTCCCCTGCTCCTCTCCGCGCCGGTTTTTGGGTGTTGGAAGCTTTGGTGTCATCCCTGGGAATAGCACCCGGATCTTCCCCCGCCCTGGGAAAGGGGATCTGCTCCCAAAATAGCGCCGGGAGCAGGCGGGGAGGCCGCGCTGAGCCCTCGCTACGCCTGGCATCTGCCTGGCATCCACAGCGGCCTGGGGAGGGGAGGTGGGGATGGGACGGGATAATTTTAGAAGGCGCCGGTGCCCCCAAGGACAGGCGCCCGGCGGGACGGCGGCGAGCGGAGCGATCCCGGGATCAATCCCCTTCCCGCGGGATGTAGCTGCCACCCCGGGATCCCTGGGAGCGTCAGAGAGGAATCCCAGCCCCGGGGTCCCACGCAGCACCCTCGGGTTGTGGGGCAAGGTCAGTGCCCGGCGGGGGCTCTCCGTGGAGGGCCCTGTTCCCTGCGGTCACCTTCCCGGGACGGAGAGCGTGGCCGGACTTCCTGGAGCTGGGACAGCACCAGCTGGCTGTCCCCAAACCTGCAGGGTGTCTGGCCATGGCACGGGACTTCCAGGGACACCCCGGTGCCAGCAGCAAAGGTCTCAGTGGGGCTGGGTTCTCCTGGGGCATCCCAAGGAGGGGACTGGGAGAGCCCATCCCCGGCTCCCTGAGCCCTCGGCCTCTCTCCCGCAGGATCTGCTTCCCGGTCCAGGTGAACCGTCTGCCCCGGGAGACCCTGCTCAGTGTCACCCTGTTCGCCGTGCCCGTGCCACCCCCGGGCAGCTCCTCTGACGCCAACAAGCAGCGGCGGGTCCCCGAGGCCCTGGGCTGGGTCACCACCCCGCTCTTCAACTTCAGGCAGTACGTGGGGTGTGCCAGCACCCTGGGCATGGCGAGGGGCTGGGCTGGCATCCCTGGGGGGTGCAGGAGGATCCCCAATGCCATGGGGTCCCCAGGACCCTGGCCACAGTGAGGGGCTGGGCTGGCATCCCTGGGGGGTGCAGGAGGGTCCTCAGCACCTTGGGGTCCCCAGCACCTCAGGGCCCCAGTGCTGTGGGGTCCCCAGTGCCTCAGTTCAGCACCGGCAGCGGTGCCACCCTCCTGCCCCAGCGGAGGGACCCCCCAGTGCCACCCTTTGTCCTCCCCCAGGGTCCTGACCTGCGGGCGGAAGCTTCTGGGCTTGTGGCCGGCGACTCAGGACAACTCCAGGGCCAGGTCGAGTGCCCCCAACTTCAACCAGCCCGACAGCGTCATCCTGCAGGTACCTCCTGGCATTCCAGAGGCACATTCCCCCCTCCCAAAGCTCCACGTGGGGGTCCCCTCACCCTCTGCCTCTGCCCCTGCCCCAGATCGACTTCCCCACCTCGGCCTTCGAGGTGAAGTTCACCAACCCGCCTGCGGCCGAGTTCAGCCCCAGGTACGAGTTCGGCAGCCTGGGGGAGGAGGACCAGCGCCAGCTGCGGGAGGCCATGCAGAAAAAATCACTTTATTGGTAAATAAACCTGGGGGTGGCATTGTCCTGCTGGGGGGGACACTGGTGACACCCCCCGGCACGCACAGGGGGTGTCCGAGGGCCTGATCCTCCCTCCGGGGCTGCAGCTGGAGTTTTCCAGAGCTGGGTGTTATCAGTTCTCCCGTGCTCTGCCCTCCCTGCTGTCCCTCTCCACGGGGACAGCTGACCGGTCCCTCGGCCAGCCTGGCACGGCCGAGCCGGCCGGAGTTGTCCGGGGGGATCAGGTGTCAGCAGCTGAGCAAAGTGCGGGGGGTGCTCGGCCAGCGGGGCTGGCTCGGGGGTCCCTGGGCAGGGGGACAGCCAGGGACAGCTCAGTCTCCCCTGGGCACGGGGCCTCGGGTCCTGGCTGGTCCCCAGCAGGGTCCGGCTGTCCATCAGCCCCTCCTTTCCATGGGTAGGGCCATGAGGGGTTGCAGGGAGAGCTCGGGGGGGATTTACTGGGGTTCCAGTAAGTGGTGGGGGCAGAGGGGACACGCACCCCATCCTGCCACTCCCGTCCCATCCATGTGTTTTGGGGTCACAGGGATGCCACCTCCCCATCCTGCCATTCCCATCCCACCTATGTATGATGGGGACACAGGGATGCCACCTCCCCATCCTGCCATTCCCATCCCACCCATGTATGATGGGGACACAGGGATGCCACCTGCCCACCATCCCACCCCTATCCCACCCCGCCACGCCCTCCCTGACCCCTGTCCCCATGTCCCCGCAGGCTGACGGACGCAGACCGGCAGCGGCTCTGGGAGAAGCGGTGCCACTGCCACGCGTCCCCCGGCACCCTGCCCATGCTGCTGGCCAGTGCCCCCAGCTGGGACTGGGGCTGCCTGCCTGACATCTACGCCCTGCTCAGCCAGTGGACCTCCATGAGCCACCAGGACGCTCTGGGGCTGCTGCATGCCACGTAAGCCACCCGTGGGCTGTGGGGACGATTCCATCCCATGTGGTGGTGGCAGGAGGGCACTGTCACCCCACGGGACGTGTCCTGGCTGCAGGTTCCCGGACCAGGAGGTGAGGAGGACGGCCGTGCAGTGGATCGACTCCATCTCGGACACGGAGCTGCTGGATTACCTGCCCCAGCTGGTCCAGGTGCGTGGTGGCACCGGGATGTGCCACGGGGTGCCCGCCGGTGCCACCGTGCCCCGACACTGTCCCTGGCGCAGGCCCTGAAGTACGAGTGCTACCTGGACAGCCCCCTTGTGCGCTTCCTCATGAAGAGGGCGATTTGCGACCTGAAGATCACCCACTACTTCTTCTGGTGGGTTTGAGGGGCTCTGGGAGCGCCGGGGGGGACTCCCCACGTGTCCCCAAGCTGGGGGGCACCCTGAGCCCGGCCTGACCCCGCGTGTCCCTGAGCAGGCTGCTGAAGGACGGCCTCAAAGACTCCCAGTTCAGCATTCGGTACCAGTATCTACTGGCAGCGCTGCTGTGCTGCTGCGGGAAGGGGCTGCGCGAGGAGTTTGACCGGCAGTGCCTGTTGGTCAGCACGCTGGCCAGGCTGGCACAGCAGGTCCGGGACGCTGCCCCGTCCGCCCGCCAGGTGGGTGCCGGGGCGCCGGGAGGGGTACAGAGGGTGCTGGGTGTCAGTCCCCTGTCCCATCCCATGCCCACCTCGTGCCATGCCCATCCTGTGCATGTCCGTCCTATCCCGTGTCTGCCGTGCTTTTTGCCCACTCTATCCCATGCCTACTCCATCCCATGCTAACCCTTAATCATGCCCACCCCTCTCTCTCCCATCCCATCCCATCCCATCCCATCCCATCCCATCCCATCCCATCCCATCCCATCCCATGCCCACCCCACCCCATTCCCACCCCGCAGGGCATCCTGCGTGAGGGGCTGGAGGACGTGGCGCAGTTCTTCAAGGCCCACGGCTCGTGCCGGCTGCCGCTCAGTCCCAGCCTGCTGGTGAAGGGCATCGTGCCCCGGGTGAGTGCCATCCCTGGGGGGCTCAGGGGGCTCCTCTGCCCGCTCCTCTGCGGCCCACCCTGACCAGCTGCCCCTCGCTCCCGCGGCAGGACTGCTCCTACTTCAACTCCAACGCCGTCCCGCTGAAGCTCTCCTTCCAGAACGTGGATCCGCTCGGGGAGAACATCCGGGTCATCTTCAAGGTGAGCCTGGAGCCCTTGGCCATGCCCAAATCCTGCCCCAGCCCCCCGAGATCGCCCTTGCTGCTGGCTCTGCTGGCTCTCCCCCGGCTCTGACGGCTCTGGTGGCTCTTCCCTGGCAGTGTGGCGATGACCTGCGGCAGGACATGCTGACGCTGCAGATGATCCGCATCATGAACAAGATCTGGGTGCAGGAAGGGCTGGACATGCGCATGGTCATCTTCCGCTGCTTCTCCACCGGCCGCGGGCGAGGTGAGATGGAGTTTGGCTGTCCCCAAGGGTCACCAGGCTCTGGGTGGGGCTGGGGATGGCTCAGGACATGCTGGGGTCTGATCCCACCAGCCTATCCCTATCAGGCAGTGGTGATGGGTGGGTTGGTGGCAAAGGGGGTCAGGGTCTCGCTGTTTGGGGTTGGAAGGGTCTCACCCCGCTGTCCCGGCTGCCAGGCATGGTGGAGATGATCCCCAACGCCGAGACCCTGCGAAAAATCCAGGTGGAGCACGGCGTGACGGGCTCCTTCAAGGACCGGCCGCTGGCGGACTGGCTGCAGAAGCACAACCCTGAGGAGGATGAGTACGAGAAGGTGAGGGAGAGTCCCTGCTCCTCGTGTCCCCCATTCCAGGGACCAGCCCCTCGCTTCCCATCACATCCATCCTTCCTCCACACTTGTCCTTCCCTCCCTCCTTCCTCGCAGGCCGTGGAAAACTTCATCTACTCCTGCGCCGGCTGCTGTGTGGCCACCTACGTGCTGGGCATCTGTGACAGGCACAATGACAACATCATGCTCAAGACCACGGGCCACATGTTCCACATCGATTTCGGCCGGTTCCTGGGCCACGCCCAGATGTTCGGCAACATCAAGAGGTGAGAGAGGCCCCTGGGACCTCCTGCCCTCTTCCCTGCGGAGGGGGAAGCTCCCTGTCCTTGTCCTGGTGGTGGGTGACCTCTTCCTCTCCATGTCCTGGTGGTGGGTGACTTCTCCCTGTCCTTGTCTTGGTGATGAGTGACCTCTTCCTCTCCATGTCCTGGTGGTGGGTGACCTCTCCATGTCCTCATCCCAGTGGTGGGTGACCTCTCCCTGTCCTTGTCCTGGTGGTGGGTGACTTCTCCCTGTCCTTGTCCTGGTGGTGGGTGACCTCTTCCTCTCCACATCCCAGTGGTGGGTGGACCTCCCTCTCCTTGTTCTGGTGATGAGTGACCTCCTTCTCTCCTTGTCCTGGTGATGAGTGACCTCTCCCTCTCCATGTCCCAGTGGTGGGTGACCTCTCCCTCTCCATGTCCTGGTGGTGGGTGACCTCTCCCTCTCCTCATCCTGACCCCCATCCCTGCTCACTTTGTGTCTCCTGTCCCCCGGCGCAGGGACCGGGCGCCGTTTGTCTTCACCTCGGACATGGCGTACGTCATCAACGGCGGGGACAAGCCCTCCAGCCGCTTCCACGACTTCGTGGACCTGTGCTGCCAGGCCTACAACCTGATCCGCAAGCACACCCACCTCTTCCTCAACCTGCTGGGCCTGGTGAGAGCCGGGGGGGCCGCGAAATTCCCCTCAGCATGGCACAGGGGTCCCTTTGTCCCCTGTCCTCATCCCTGTCCTCATCCCTGCCAGATGCTGTCCTGTGGCATCCCCGAGCTCTCCGACCTGGAGGACCTCAAGTACGTCTACGACGCGCTGAGGCCGCAGGACTCTGATGCCGATGCCACCACCTACTTCACCAGGTAGGGGACACGTGTGGGTGACGCAGCAGGAGCGGCTGGAGGCTCCCTCGGATGGTGGCACTGAGCACGCGGTGGCCTCGTTGCAGGTTGATCGAGTCCAGCCTGGGCAGCGTGGCCACCAAGCTCAACTTCTTCATCCACAACCTGGCACAGATGAAGTTCACGGGCTCGGACGCCCGGCCCACGCTGTCCTTCGCCCCCCGCACGCACACCCTCAAAACGTCCGGCCGGATCCGCGACGTCTTCCTCTGCCGCCACGAGAGGGTCTTCAACCCCAGCAAGGGCTACGTGAGTGGGGACAGCTGGGGACAGGCCCAGGCTGCGCTCGGCGTGCCCCAGCTTCCCATCCCACGTCACAGCCCCACCTCTCTGCAGACCTACGTGGTGAAGGTGCAGCGGGACAGCCCGGGCGAGGTGACCTTCGTGCAGCGCACCTTCGAGGAGTTCCAGGAGCTGCACAACAAACTGCGCCTTCTCTTCCCCTCCTCGCTGCTGCCCAGGTACCCCTGCAGCCCCCCAGACCTCCAGGGGTCCCCCACAGCCCCCCAGGACCACCCTGAGTGTCCGTCCCTGCAGCTTCCCCAGCCGGTTCGTCATCGGGCGCTCGCGGGGCGAGGCGGTGGCCGAGCGGCGCAAGGAGGAGCTCAACGGCTACATCTGGCACCTGATCCACGCCGCCCCCGAGGTGGCAGAGGTGGGGACATGGGGTTGGGGAGGTGGGGACAGCTCCAGGGCCACCAGCAAGGTGGGGAAACGCTTGGGGACAAAGCACCTTGCAAAGCATCGGCGCGTGCCCCGGTTTTGGATGGCGGGGTTGTTGTCACCGCTGTCACCACTGATGTCACCTCCTGGCCCCACAGTGTGACCTCATCTACACCTTCTTCCACCCCCTGCCCCGGGATGAGAAAGCGGCTGGAACCAACCCGACCCCAAAGCCGGCAGGTGGGGACGGGGTGATTTTGGGGGGTGATGGCAGGGGGTGACATCAGGGGTGTCCCATCCCATCCTATCCCATCCCTCCCGTCCCCCTCTCCAGACGCCACGTGGGCTCGATCCCTGGGCAAAGTCGGCGGGGAGGTGAAACTCTCCATCTCCTACAAGAACAACAAGCTCTTCATCATGGTGATGCACATCCGAGGGCTGGTAGGATCACGGCACCCGTGGGAGCGGGGTGGGGGGTCTGTCCCCATCCCTCTGCTCACGGGGTGTCCCCACTGTGCCCCACAGCCACCCCTGCAGGACGGCAACGACCCCGACCCCTACGTCAAGACCTACCTGCTGCCTGACCCCCAAAAAACCACCAAGAGGAAAACCAAAGTGGCCCGAAAAACCTGCAACCCCACCTACAACGAGATGGTAGGCGGGATGGGGACGGATTCGGGGCATTCCCGGGGACCGTGGCTGAGGGTTCATCCCGTTGTGTCCCACAGCTGGTGTACGACGGGATCCCCCGGGGGGACCTGGAGCAGCGGGAGCTGCGGCTGAGCGTGCTGAGCGAGGAAGGCTTTTGGGAGAACATCCTGCTGGGCGAGGTGGGAATTCGCCTCCGTGACCTGGACCTGGCTCAGGAGAAGATGGGCTGGTTCGCCCTGGGCTCCCGCGGCCACGGCACCCTCTGAGTCCCCCCACCCCGGGACCCCCGGGTGGTGTCCCCGAGGGGCACTGCCCAGGTGTCTCCTTTTTTTAAGTTTACCTTGTGTCAAGGGAGCAACGCGGGGAGGGAGGGCCGGGGCGGAGCGTGGGGCGGTTCGGGGGTTATTTCTTCCTTTGGGATATCCGTATTTTAATTTTTTTTTAAATAACGAGTAGCGTGAGCACCGGGGCACAGGGGAGGGGATGGTGGCACAGGGGGGTTGGGGAGGGGGGTGTGGACCCCAGCACCCTCCCCCCTCCACCCCAAGGAACCGGGCAATTCCCACCGCGGGGAATTCGCTCCCAAAGGAGAGCGGCGTGGCGGGGTGCCCGTCCCGTGTGGTTGCCGGCCACCCTTCGTGTCCCCGTGCCCTGGGGACATCCGTGTCCTCCCCGCCTGCCACCCGGCCCCGGGGGCGGGCTTGGTGCCTGTGGTGCTTTGTTTACAGCGACAGCTCCGTAAACGGACGAAATGTTTCTCAGGATCGAGAATAATTAACTTTAACCTTTATATTAAAAGTTTTAAATATTAAATCTGGTGGCGATTGGGGCGGGGGGGGGGGGGGGCGGCGTGGCTTCTTAGGGGTGGGGGAGTTGGGAATCTCCTGCATTGGGACCCTCCGGTGTCGGGACCCTCCTGGCTGGGAATGGGATAAAAAAAGGGGATGAAAGGCACGGGGTGGCACATCTGTCCACACCTCTGCCCGCACGCCTCCCTGCAAATTCACCGCACATCTGGGCACACATCTGGCCGCCGCACTCTCCACCACGCCGAGTCCTGGGGGTCTGCGATCTGCCTCCCTCAACACCCCCAGGGTCCTCCAGCTCCTCTCCCAGTGCGCTCCTCACCCACCGCTGCCCCTGGGGCTGACAAAGTGTCCCCGAAGTGTCCCCAAAGTGTCCCCAAAGTGTCCCATGCCCAACCCCGGGGGGCACCGGGGTCCCCCCGCGCCCCCCGCCCACCCCGGGACCCCGCCGCGCCGCCAGGGGGCGCTGCCGCCAGCCGCGCGCTGGCTGATGCAATCCCCGCGGGGCGTGGCCAGGCGGGAAAGTGGGCGGAGCCTCGCCGACACCGCCCAATGGGAGGCGGTGACGCGCGGTGGGCGGGGCGGAAACGGTGACGCCCCTCCCGTCCCTCTCGGGGCGGAGAGCGCCGAGGCGGCGGCGCCGCCATTTTGTGCTGAAGCTGCTTCAGGATGGAGTCGAAACCCGAAACGGAGCTGCCCGCCTCCCCCCGAGCCTTCAGACCCGCCGCCCCGCCACGGAGCGCCGCTCCACACGCACCTCCGCATCGCTGGCAGCGCTGAACGGCGCCATGGAACACAGCGGTCGCGAACGCGCCGGCCCCGGCTTGGGATGGGCCCGGTTGGGCCTGGCCGCGGCCTGGCCGAAGCTGGCGGGGCCCAACGCGGCGCCCGCGGGCGGCTCGTCCCAGGCGAGCCCGCCCTTCTCGTGGCTGCGGGTGGTGTCGCAGCTGCTGTCGCCGCTGCCCGCCCTCCTACAGCGGCTGCTGCCCGGCGCCGCGCTGAGCTCCGCGCTGTGCCCCGCCAAGGCACCGCCGCCGCTGGTGCTGCTGCCGAAGGCCGACACCTCGCTGGACTGGGTCGAGGAGGAGCCCCTGGAGAAGCGGCCGGAGGGCGGCCCGGAGCCCCCGGCAGGGCTGTGGGAAGCCGGGCTGGTACGGAGCGGCCTGGGAGCCCTTCCCATGGACTGGTACGTGCTGGGTTTGGAGCAGGGCAAGAGCCACCTGCCCCAGCCCCTGCGAGCCGAGGGCTTGCCCGAGGCTGAGTTCCTCCGCAGCAAGCGCCTGGCGTTCCTCCAGCGCTGGCATCTGCCCGTGCCGGACCCCGACCATGGCTACCACAGCCTGGAGGAGGAGCAGCAGCAGCACAGGGGTGTCCGCCGAGAAATGGGGGAGCAGCGCGGCGATGCTGGGGATTTGGAGCAGCCCGAGGATGCAGGGAGACAGCCTGGAGGCGTCCCCGTGGAGCAGGAGGGGCTCCGGGATGCGGCTGAGGAGGGAGAAGCCTTGGCTGAAGAGGAGGGTGAGGACTCGGAAACAGAGCAAAACTTCCCGATTTCCACCAGACCTGCCTGTGCGAATAAATTAATCGATTATATCATCGGGGGAGTATCCAGTGGGGAGGAGAGTGAGGATGAGGAAGACTGGGATGATGATGATGATGATGATGGGTTTGATAGCGAAGTGCTGCCCTCGGACTCAGAGGCCGACAGCCAGGACGGGGAGAGGCTTCATCTGTGGAATTCCTTCTACAGCTTGGATCCCTACAACCCTCAGAATTTCACAGCCACCATTCAGACGTCTTCCAGCGATCCGGGAAAGGTAATGTCGGACATGGAGGAGGAGGAGGAGGAGGAGGAAGACTCGTGGGCAGAGTCCTCTGAGGGCTCTCCTAGTTCCGAGGAGGACGAGTGGGACTGTGAGAGCGTGGATGAGGCAGAAAGCTTGAAGCTTTGGAACTCGTTCTGTAGCTCGGACGATCCCTATAACCCTTTAAACTTCACGGCCGCCTTTCAGACAGCGGAGAAAAAAGGGACGCCCGGTTTGGAAGGGGCAGAGAGGCCGAGTTCTGTCCCTGCTGAGCACTTCGCCGTGTGTAGGGTGCAGCTGGAGAAACACAACTGCGGGGTCACGGACTTGGGGCAGCGCGGGATTCTGTGCGGGGAGAAAACTGCGAATTCCAAGCGGAAAAAGGTACAGATTCTCCTCATCATTTTGTGTTTTAGGATTGTTAAAAAAAACAAACAAACAAAACAACCAACAACCCCACGCTGCGCCAAGCAGGGGGCGGGGGTGAGGTCACTTGTGCCAGCATTCCAGACCGTGCTTCCATATGCGCTGATTATTTCCCTGGAATGTTGTGTCTCATCCTTGGCACGTGATGGGAAATTTTGAGACATCGGGGTGATTAATTTCTTCTGTAGGCTCTCGAGTTGGGTTTCCGTTTTGAGGTGTAATTTTCGTTCTGTTTCTCTTGCGGCTTCGACGTCAGAGAAACTCCAGGGCTGGGGGTGTAAATTTTTCCCTGAGAAACTCCAGAGCTGTAAGGGGTTTCCCTGGAAAGCACCAGTTTCGGTTAAAAGGAAGTTATTTAGGTTTGTTTGGGTTTTTTTTAACCCAAGCAGGCTTGTCCGTGTTCTGGAGTAAACTCAAGTTTCTGTATAAACTATCCTAATATTACCATTTTCCATTTAAGAGAATATTAAATATGACAACATTTATACTATAAATATATATAGTTATTTATAGAACAGTTACTTATAGAACAGTTATTTATAGAAGGGATGTCATCAAAAACTGGACTTTTGAGCCCAAACCGGCAGTGTAATTTGATTTTTTGAGGGATTTGGGCATGCCCAAATCCTGTACTAGGATGCAGATAAATAAGGAATTCGTCCTAAATTTTTGTGGTGCTGCAGATGTTCAGGGTGGATACCTCAAACATCTGGATGAGGGATGGTGGAACAAGTCATGCAAATAGAAAATATGCTTCATTCTTAAGTGTTTCTACAGCAGATATTTTTATTTTCTCCCTTAATTTAGATTAATAAATTAATTTAGAGCGCTCCCAAGTCCCGGGGCTGCAGCAGGAATTTTTGGCCCAGGTGCTGCTGGTGATTCCCGTGCCGTGGTGAAAGAAGGGATGAGCTGGCTGCAATATCCCAAATGATGTCAGAGCCTCGGGAATTGTGCCCCAGGCTGGCTCAGACTGATGTAAAAAGGCTGCAAGGTGGGGACGGGCTGATGTAACAGCTCCTGAAGCAGGTGCTTGCATCAGGGCCAGGCACAACAGCACAATCCCCAGGTATTCGCGGGAATTCTTGGGGTCATTCCTCCAGCTCAAGGCCATTCCCACTTGGAATCTTGCAGTATTTACGCTCCCAAAGCCATAAAAGCTGGGAATGTTTGTTGCACTTAGGACTCAGCACTGCTCTGAGGGCACGTGGGACCTGCTGGCCCTGCTCCCACAGATACCTGGGATCAGGGGATTTCTGGATCCTCAGCTGCTGATTGTTTTTGGAGTCATCTCTTCATCCTATCCTTGGACCTGACACGTCCAAGGCCGGGTTGGAACAGCCTGGGACAGTGGGAGGTGTCCCTGCCCGTGGAGTGGGATGAGCTTTACATTTCCATGGTTTTTTTCCTGCTTCCAGGAGTATTTGTCCCACAGCAGAGTTTGTTTTGAGGAATCAATCCTGCTTCCAGAGGTGCTGACAGTTCAGTTTGTGCCTTTTCATAGCTAAATGCAAAGGCACAAATAATTCAGCAGGGGCCTGAAATAAGCTGGGTTTAACTCAGACTTAAATCCTTCCTATAGTCTTCATCTAAACCCTGCCAAGTGGAGATCCTGAGCCTCTAAGTTCCTTTATTTACTTAAAATAGCTTAATAGCTGTTAAAAGTAGCAAAAGTGACGCTTTTGGGTGTGTGTGTTTTTAATTTCCTTTCGTCAGCTTCACCCCCAGCTGGAAGTGGGGGAATTGTTGCAGTCACGTAGGGATGAGTGTTCCTTCCTTATCTGTCCGAGCCATTCCCGTTCTCGTGGTGACTCCTGGTGACTCACGGGGCTCTTGACTCCACAGCCGTTCTGCCCTTTATTTTTTGGGAGGGGGAGGTTTGTTACATAACCCGCAGCAATCCCAATCCCAGCCGTTTTCCTGGAGCACATTCCCAGCCTGGAGTGTCCTGGCACGGCCCTGGCTGAGGTTACGACCCAGGGAACACGGTGTGAGTTCACAGAGGCCTCTTCCAGCGTAGGGGAAGAGAGGTCCGGGACACAGGGCTTGGAAGAGGGTAAAAGGGAATTAACGGGGTTTTTGCAGAGGTTTTTCATGTACTGCCTTTTTCCCTGGCAAAGTGTAACTTAGTGACAGGAGAGGAAAGAATTTTGAAACTGTTTCGTCTCCTGCACGCCTAAGAGAGGAGAGTTTTCTCCCCACCTTATCCCAAAATTCAGCAGATCTTGCGTCCTCGGAGGTCAGATTAGGAAAGTACTGAAAAAGCTGTCGTACAAAAGATTGAACTAGATTTTTAGGGTATTTATGTCCAGGTAAAGAAAGGTAGCTTTGACCTTGGTGGTATATTTCTCTATGGTGTGCAGAAACCTCAGATCCCATTAGGAAAGCAACACCACAAATCCTCAACCCCAACTCACCAAAAAGGAGGAAAAGAAAAAAAAAAAGAGAAAGTTTGCACCGGCACCAGCTTAAGACAGGAGCCCCTAAACCAGCAGGGAAATACTCACCAGGATTCTGGATTTACCACGGGAAAGGGGCGGCCTTGAGTAACTCTGGAGTAGCTGAGGAGTATTTTAGTCCAGGCAAGTCAGCAGCTGGGTGGTTTTAAAGCTGAAGGTGAAATATTTTGGGCGGGAATGGGGAGTAAATCATGGAATCATGGAATTCCAGCTGGTTTGGGTTGAAGGGACCGTAAAGCTCATCCCACTCCATGAGCAGGGACACCTCCCACTATCCCAGGATGCTCCAGCCTGGCCTGGGGACACTCCCAGGGATGGGGCAGCCACAGCTTCTCTGGGAATTCCATCCCAACTCTTCCCTACCCTCACAGGGAAGGATTTATTCCTAATATCCCATCTAAAGCAGCACATGGAATCCTGGAATTGTTTGGGTTGGAAGGGATCATCCAATCCCACAGGCAGGGCCACCTTCCACTATCCCAGGCTTCCATTTTCCCCCTTTTCCCCCTTTTCCCCCTTTTCCCCCTTTTCCCCCTTTTCCCCCTTTTCCCCCTTTTCCCCCTTCTCCCCCTTCTCCCCCTTCTCCCCCTTCTCCCCCTTCTCCCCCTTCTCCCCCTTCTCCCCCTTCTCCCCCTTCTCCCCCTTCTCCCCCTTCTCCCCCTTCTCCCCCTTCTCCCCCTTCTCCCCCTTCTCCCCCTTCTCCCCCTTCTCCCCCTTCTCCCCCTTCTCCCCCTTCTCCCCCTTCTCCCCCTTCTCCCCCTTCTCCCCCTTCTCCCCCTTCTCCCCCTTCTCCCCCTTCTCCCCCTTCTCCCCCTTCTCCCCCTTCTCCCCCTTCTCCCCCTTCTCCCCCTTCTCCCCCTTCTCCCCCTTCTCCCCCTTCTCCCCCTTCTCCCCCTTCTCCCCCCATTATCCAACCTGGCCTGGGACACTTCCAGGGATGGGGTAACCACAGCTTTTCTGGGAATTCCATTGCAGTCCAGAATTTCTTCCCAATATCCCATCCAGCCCTACCCTCAGAGAAAATTCCTGAACCTTTCAGCGCTTTTAGGTGTTTAAGAACTTTCATTGAAAACCCAAACCATACCCATTTAAAGTTCCATTTGGTGAGAATTCCTGACTCAAATCCTTCTTTTTTCCAGGTCACATTCCTTGAAAAAGTGACTGAGTATTACATAAGCAGCGAGGAGGACCGGAAAGGGCCCTGGGAAGAGATGGCACGGGATGGATGCAGGTTCCAGAAACGCATCCAGGAGACTGAGGAAGCCATAGGATATTGCCTGACCACAGAGCACAGACAGAGGGTATTCCATAGGCTCCAAGAATCCCATTCCCAGAGGACTGATCCCTTCTAGCACCTTAAAACTCCTGGAAGTTGCCTGACCCTTTAAATTAATGAAACCTCCTGAGCGAGAAGTGGCAGCTGCATGTGCTGAAATGGGGAGGAAAAGTGGGATTTTCCTTTTTCCCACTTGGATACTGAACAAACAAATTCCCATTTTGCTCTCCAGATAAAATCCCTGGAGCTCCCTGAAGGGTGAGGGTGCTCTAATTGCATTCCTGTTAATTAGCACTTGAGAGAACCAGACTGTTTGGGGTTCAATCCGTTCCCAAAAAATGCCTTTTCCTGCCATACCTTGGGAAGTGGGGACTGTTCAGTTGGATTTTTGCACTTTGGAAAAGAAAAGGAAAAAAAAAAAAGCAAAAAAAAAAAGCAAAACCTATTTTGAAGGAAATATTTATGGGGTTCATTCCCTGGAATTGCAGTTTTGATTTAAAATTCCCTGAGGAATGTGCTGGTGGGGTGGGGGTTTTTTTTGTGCTTTTCCATCTTTTCCACCTTCTCCAAAAGCCTCATTTATAAAAATCTTTTCCCTTAAGGGATTTTTTTCCCTGCTTTTTGCATGGAATAATCCAATGTTGGAGTGTTTCTGGAGCTTTTTGAGGTGTGATTATTCCACTCAGGAGCACTGGGGAGGCCTCTGGTGCCTCACAACCCCTTTGGTTTGATTGATTTTAAATAATTCCCTCCTCCAGGATTATTCCAGAGGGTTCTGGCTGCTTGTGCACCAAATCCCTTGGCTTTTAGGGCAAGGAAATGCCTCATCCCAATCAATAATTAAAGCTTCGAGGTACTTAATGAGGCTGTGGAAGATGCTTGAATTTAGGGAGGAAAATTCCCTAATTATTGAATTAATCTTTGCTGTAATTCTGCTTTGGGAGAGGGTTTGAAATGAATTTTTATATCCAATCTGCTTGTCCTGATAATTTTGAGGAGAATTATCTTGGGTTTAAGGAAATTTATGGCAAAATTTTCCTATTTTTTTTCCCAAAAAAATCAGTATTAACTCTGTATCTGCACTGGGGTCACCAAAAGCATTTCAGTGGGAGGAGAAAACTCTTTATTTATGTTCCTAATTTAAAATATTAAATTATTTTAGTCAAAAATCGTTGAGGGGAAAAGGGCGTTCGGAGCTGGAGGTTGGTGTGGGAGTTTTCCAAGCAGCTCACACGAGGGAATAATACCAGAAAAATTCCAATGTTTGCACAAAGTTGGGTGAATAAATCAATTATTTGTTCAGCTGGCCAGAATAATTTCCCTTTTGTAGAGCAAAAACCTAAAAATGCTTTAATTTTATCCTTAATTACTTCAGTTTTTAATTTGGAAGAAAACTACAGGGAGAAAATGATTTATTCCTGTTTTATCCTGGCTTGAAAAATCCCAGAATTTTGAGATTTATCCTTTAATTTTCGTGCCAGAAGTGGCTCCTTTGAGTTGAAAAATCACCTTTTTGTGGTGCCAGTACAACATTTAGGGGATTCATTCAATTAACAGTTGTGTAAATTCGAATGGAGCCCAAATTCCAGCTGCAAATGCCATTTTCCACCCCCAAAAAACTGGATTCTCCTTTCCTCCAAAAAATTCTAAATTGGAATCACACCCTCAAATCCTGAGAAACCCACTTGGAATTTTGGGAGGATTTTGCTGTCTCACTTTGGATCTGCTTTTTAATTTAGGGGGAAAAGTGGAATTCCAAGAGGAAAAATGTGTGGATTTATGCTCAGTGGCATTGATCATTCCAAGTGCTCCCAGGAAACCACACTACACTCATTTTCCCATGGATCTCCCAGTTCATTTTTTTCCCCATGGATCTCCTGATTCCTGGGATCTTTTGGGAACGTGGTGCTTCAGTTATTTATGGACAACTCGGATTTCTTGGTGCTTGGGAGAACCTTGGGAGCGCTGGGAATCGACAGCTGCCGATGTTTGCTTGGAAAAACGGAGAGATTGGAGCTAAACAAGGAACAGCTGCTGCTTCCAAAGGGCTGAAACCTTGGAAAAAGGAGGGGTTTTATCCATCTGCAGCATGTCCAGCATTCCCACTGCTTGGATGAGCTTCTCCCCCCCTCTCCAACCTCCTGTTTTCCAGGTAATCCAGCGGGAGATGGAATGGAATTAACACAAAATCCATCCCTGAGCATCTCAGAGCTCAGCATCCCCCTTTTCCTTATAAAATCCCTTCAAAAGTGTGGGGTGAGGGGGTGAAAGCAACGCTTGGAGGGCTTTAAATCAAAACTGTGATCAGCAGATTTTATTTTTGTATCATTTCGGGAAAAGTTGGATTTGGCTTTCTATGGATTTTCCTTGATTTGTGGCTGCTTTGTTGGGTTTTTTCTACCTAAAGTTCTATTTCTGTACATAAGAAACTATTCAGGACTAATCTGTGCGTTGTAATAAAGAGATTTGCAAGATAAATCGGGTTTGATCCGGGAAAATTTGGGGGAAAAAGCTGCAAAATCCAAGGATTTCTGGGTGGTGAGAAGCTGTGTTTGTCATTCCGAGGGTTTTAGAGCAGGGAATTCCATCACTGGGGCTCCTGTGGAGCTGGAATTCCAGGCAGGAGCTGGGAAGGAGGTGGCTGGAAGTGCTTTGTGCCCCAAAATTGGGGGTGGAGGTGCTTGGAGGCACCAACTGGATTTTTCCAGGGATTTCCAGGGATTGGGATGAAGGATTTTTGGGACCTCAGCCAAAATCCTGCTGCCACCTCCCTTTGGAGCAGGGTCAGTGTCACCCCAGGGCTCTGCTCCACCTGTGGTCATGCCCTGGGAATCTCTGGAATGTTGGGAGAATTTTGGGGAGAGATTCCAAGTTCCTGGTTGTTTATTCCTTAAAAAAAAAACAACCTTCACTCAGAATTCCCACCTTGGAGCACAATCCATGATTCCCCCTCACGTTTTCACCTCCTTCATCCCTAAATCCACCCCAGGGTTGGTTTTCCTGAGTATCAGGATATAAAACTGCTGGAATAAACAAGGAAAACCATGGGAATTTCCTGCAGTATTCCTGGAAAAAAGCTGGATATGGGGAACATGGGGGTTTTAAAGGAGATTTTTAAATTCGGAATAATTTGCTGCCTCTAAAAATCTGCCTAAAAATGAGCGTTGGGATTTCTCCATGCAGGAAGAAAGGCTGGAAGTGGCACAGTTGGTGTGCAGGGAACGCTTCCCTGGGCTTGGCAGCACATCCAGCTGCCATCTGGAACACACAAATCCCGCTGGGAATTCTTTATCCCATCAGCACCAGGCTGCACTTGGAGGAGAATAATTCCTGCTCCGGAGCTGCAGCTTCTCCACACGATTGAGGAACTCGTTTGTTGGAGCCCCTGAGCTGCTGCTTTGCAAATTAATGGTGCTGCAGAGCTGGTTTGATCCCAAAAAACCAGTTTTTTCTGGAGCTGGGAGGCAGGAGAAGGCAGAGACGTGGAATTTTGCCGGATTCCAGGGAGAGCCCAACGTTCCAGCCCCACAGCCTCGGCTTGCTGGGCTCTGAGTGGGATTTAATCCAAGGGTTTATTCCAGTTGTTCAGAGGGGATAAAGTCCTGAGGGAATGAAGGATGGGAGGGGATAGGAGCATCCCTCTGCCCTCGGGATTATGCCAGGATAACAACTCTGCCTGCTCTCCCTGCTTTCCTGGCCTGGGGTTTTTGGGATGGTGCATGGAATTTTTCCTGAGGCACATACATGAATTGTCTTCTCCACCTTCCTCTCGCTCACCAGGTCTGCTCCTTCCTGCCCAAAAAAAAGTCATGGAATGGTTTGGGTTGGGAGAGACCTTAAAGATCCCCCAGTCCCACCCTCTTCCACTATCCCAGGGTGCTCCAACCTGGTCTTGGACACTTGCAGGGATCCTGGGACAGCCACAGTTTCTCTGGGAGTTCCATCCCAGCCAGGAATTCCTTCTCAATATCCCATCTAAAGCCCCTCTCTTTAATCCAGCGGAACCTCAGGCTGTGGGAGTGTGCCCATGGAGAAGGAGCTGTTTTCCTCCTTTCTCCTTTCTCCTTTCTCCTTTCTCCTTTCTCCTTTCTCCTTTCTCCTTTCTCCTTTCTCCTTTCTCCTTTCTCCTTTCTCCTTTCTTTCTCCTTTCTCCTTTCCCCTTTCCCCTTTCCCCTTTCTCCTTTCTCCTTTCCCCTTTTTTCTTCCCTTCCCCATCCCTGCTCCCTCCCTTCCCTCTCCCAAGAAAAATCACCTCACCAGGAGCAGCAAATCCGTGCCCACTGAGCCCTCTCTGCATGCAGAGCACAGCCCCTGGCACCAGCAGCTGGAACATTGGGATATCGGGATCCTGGGAGCCGGGCCCAGCTCCCTCTTTGTGCTGGGAAAGAACAAAGCTCCAGCAGAACATTGGGATTCAGCAGCAATTCCCGATCCTTCCCGTGCTCCCCGTGCCTCATCCCGGGCTGTTCCCGGTCTCTGGGATAATTTGGGTTGGATCTGAGGTGGAACAAGGTGCTGGCACAGAGGGAAGCAGAGGCAGGTGGAAAACATTCCCAGAGCTGGAAGGATGTTTTGCTGCCATCACTCCACACTGGATCCGGAAACCAGGGCTCGGATGGAGTTCCTGGGTGGATGTGTCCTTGGGATGGGTGATCAGAGGTTGATAAACATCTGCTCTCTGCGTGTCCAGGCCCCAGCATTCCCACCGGGAATGATCCCGGGAGTAGCACCGCCGGCATTCCCTGGCACCATCCCCCAAATCCCAAGGAATTTACAACCAGCCGTAAAGAACAGGAGGCAATTCCGGTTTTTCCTCAGCAACTCCCGTTCACCTGGGCTGATTCCTGGTTTCTGCTCCAGCTGGGAATGCCGGGAGGGCACAGACACCCCGGGATTGTGGCTGCGGTGTTCCCAGCCTGGCATCCAGGTGGATCCTTGGAGCAGTGGGAGGAGTGACAGGGACACACCTGGAGTGACAGGGACACACCTGGAATGACAGGGACAGGCTGGCGAGGATGCCCTGGCACAGAATTCCCAGAGAATCCCTGGCTGCCACATCCCTGGAAGCATCCAAGGGTGGGTTGGACAGGGCTTGGAGCACCCTGGGATAATGGAAATTGTTCCTTCGTTCCCTAAGGATGATCCTTAAATCCTCCCAATCCAAACCATTCCATGATTCCAGTCAAGAAGGGGACACCGCGCGTCTCGGGGCCATCGCTTGGGGCCGCCTGCGTCCCTCGCTCTCCAGCCGCATTCCTGGTTTGGTTTTTTTTTCCCGGGAATCTTTTGTCCAGGAGGTGGTGCCAGAACCGTTCGGGACTCGCCGCCAGCGCCGCCGCCGAGGCCACCACCCCCGCTGAGGTTGTCCCCAAGGTGACGCCCCCTCCCAGCCGGCCCCTCCCATCCTCTGGATGAACCTTGGGATGGGAAAATCCAGGGCGGGAGCAACAACCGCCCCTTTGTGCGCCCGGTTCTGTGACATTCCCGCTGCCTGAGCCACAGCTTCTAGCAGGAAGCGTCCCCAGCCGGGCTTTGTGTCCCTCGGCGGGGTCACCACGGGCTGGGTGTCCTCCCTGCCGCTGTCACAGCGCTGTCACCCCCACCACGCATCCCTTTTCCAGCTGCTTCCCTCCCTTTGTTCCCTGGTCCCGCCGTGGCTTGGAATGGTGCGGATGGAGGAGGAGGTGGCAGCTGGTGGCTTCTCCATGGGGACCTCGGTGCTGGGCTGCTCCTGTTGGGAGCAAAATCCTTGTCCCCAAACCAGCATCCGTGTCCAAGGCCATGGATCTTCCTGCAGGACGCATCCCTGCTCATCCCGCTGTCCTCTTCCTCTTCCTGGTGTCCCCAAGGCTTTTGTTATCCCGGGAAGAGGCAGCAAATCCGCCTCTCTTGGAGAGGAGATGGAATTTGGGCATCCCAGGAGTCACCACAATCCTGAACCAGCTCCAGCCTGAGCTCCTGATTTATTTCCCTCAATCCTGGATCCCTCCACTTCCCCGTCTTGTTCCTTCCTTGGGGGGAAAATGAGGAATTTGGGGCACGGTCACGGATGGATGGGGAAGGTGGGAGTTTGGGATTTGTGTGTGCACAGGAATCACGGCAGAGCCACCCAAGGGGATGGATCCCTGTGGATAAGAGCGGATGTCCATCCCTGGAAGTGTCCCAGGCCAGCTCGGACGGGGCTTGGAGCAACCTGGGATGTGGAAAATGTCCCTGCCCGTGGCACTGGATGAGCTTTAAGGTCTCTCCCAACCCAAACCAGTCTGGGATTCCATGAAAACAAAAAGCCCCGCTGGTATTTCCCTGTTGAATTTCCATTGGATTAAGATAGAAGGAAATACAGGGAAAAAATTCCCCTGTGGGAAGCAGTAAAAGCTGATTTATTCACCTGGCAGGAGAGAGAGCCTGGAGCTGCTCGGGGTTGTTGGCTGAAGGTCCTACAAAGCCTCCAAAAACCTCAGCGTGGTTCATCCCAGGTCTCCTTCCCAATGTGCCTGATGAGCCCATTCCCAGCAATTCCCATGGAAAACTTAGTGAGTATTCCTGGTCAGGGAAATTCAACCCTCCCTGGGGGTCTCTAGACAGGGAAGGAAATCTTTTAGGATCAGATGAGCTTATCCAGCCCTGGACCCTGATCCCACATTCTCTGGAGTTATTGGATACTCCGGATAATTGGAGAGGTTTATCCTGGGGCTGGAAGGGGAGGGATGGGCACAGCGAGCTCCTGATGTGGCACCAGGGGGGGAAATTATCCCATTCTGGAAAAGGTTCTTCCTCCAGAGGATGTTGGGAACTGAACAGGGAATGAGCACGGCCCCAAGGCTGCCAGAGGTCCGGGAGCGTTCGGACAACGCTCCCAGGGCTGCACAGGATTTGGGATATCCTGTGCCAGGAGCTGACTGGATGATCCTGATGGATCCCTTCCAACTCTGAAAATTCCATGACTCCATGAAGAAAACCCTGTCCTTGAACCTCTGCGGCGGTGGATGGAGGAGCCGCCATTCCCAGGAATTCCGTGGTTATCCCAGGTTATCCCACAGAGCCTGCAATGGGATTGGGCCGTTTTAGGAACGGCCTCTTGCTGCGCTTGACTTCCTAAAACCATTTCTGCCCTGATGCCCCAAACCATCTCCACCAGAGCTCCCCAAAACCACGATGGAAAAGGTTCCGTGTGGCTGGATTGGGGTTGCCCTGGGATGAAGCCGCCGCCGGTGCATTCCCAAGGAATTCCCGGCTGTGGAAGCAGAGCCGCCTCCCTGGGGTGATCCGTGACCTCCCCAATCTCGGGGCACATCAGGGAGTTCCCCTGGGCACGAACGGGGCGGTGAGCGAGGTTTGCTCCTCAGCGGGTTCAGGGGTGGTGACACGAGAAGAGGGTGGCACCTCCCCGGTGTCACTTTGGACCGGGGCCAGCCCACACCCAGGCAAACAGCCCGAGCTCCCAAAAATTCCTTTGGAATTTTTTTACTCTGAGCTCCCCCCTGCAAGTGTGGGGGGTCTGAGGATTTGCTCACCACCCTCAGCTCCCAACCCTGAGCATCCACAAGCTCCCCCCCATGGATTGCAGCCAAATATTTCTCCTAGGGAATGGAGCTTTTCCAGGTGAAACAATGCCCAGGAGGAGCTTTTCCAGGTGAAACAATCCTCATGACCCAGGAAATGGAGATTTTCCAGGTGAAAAATGCCCAGGTTCCAGGGAATGGAGATTTTCCAGGTGAAACAATGCCCAGGATGGTGGCAGCGCCAGGGTCCCATCGGCTGCTCTCCCAAAGGGACCAACCAGACGTGTTTTTCTCATCCAGTGGTTCAAAGAACTCCAGGAAAAGCTTTCGGGGAACTGGTTTCCCCAAATCCCGGCGGGGAACTGCTCTGACGGGGGGGCTGAGCTTCAGCTCAGCACGAGAAACCCTGAAATTGTTCGGTGGCCGTGGTGGTGCTCGGTCAAACGTTCAGCTTGATCTTGGAGGTCTCTTCCAACCCTACTGATCCTAAAATCCCTGCTTTGGGCACCAGGGAGTTTTTGGGAACCAGGAAGTGTTTTTTTCCCTTCTTTTCCACCTCTGAGGCCTCTCCCGAGCCAGCATCTCCCTGCTGGTGCCACGAGCGGCTTTGCAAAGGCGCCGCTGAGACAGGAGGGCAAATTGGCTCCTTCAATCAGCGGCCCAGGTGCCTCCCAGACCCCACCTTTGGCCTTAAAAGACATTTAATTGACGGCTGCGAGAGAAAATACCCAGTGGGCAGCCCCAAAAGTGCCGCAGATAATCATCAGGGTGCCCTACATACGGCTTGGCTGCGAGATCAGACGGGGCAGAAGAATCCGACATTGTTCCAAATGAACAGGAGAGGGAAGTAACAACTCCATAATTACTCACCTCGACTTAATGGATGGTAATTACAGCGAGTAGGCAGTGGAGGAAGCAGTGACGGGCTGGCCCTGGAGAGTCACGGCGAGGGCGGGGAGGGTGCCCTGCGCACCGCGGCTCCGAGGGGGTTAAACTCCATGGGTTTGGTCGGGAATTTTTTTTCCTTTTTTTTTTTTTTTCTCCTTTTCCCTCCCTCCTGGGTTATTCGCAGCGAGCAGAGCCGGGGTGGAAGGGCTGAGCTGAGCCTTTGCTCCTGGGAAAGAAACCAGGACTCGTTGTAGGGCACTTCCCGAGCCGGGTGTTGTCCCCGCTGGCAGCGCGGGGCTGCTCCGTGCCCGAGCCCCCCGTGCCACCCCCATGGGGGATGACATCGACTGGCTGGACCTGCCGGGCAGGTGGACCTACGGCGTCTGCGGGGACGGGAGAATCTTCTTCATCAAGTACGGTCCTGCCCGGAGCCTGCGTGGGGTGGGGAGGGGGCTCCGCTGGGGCTGGGGGGAGCGGGGTGCGTGGTTGGGGGGCTGCGAGGGGTGGGGGCTCGGTTTGGGGTGGAAACAAGGGGTTCCTCCTGCTGCAGGTTTCCCTCGGCACAGCCACCTCTCCTTTCTTCCTGTTTCGCCCTTCTTGGGATCACCGCTGTCCCAGTTCCCCTCCGTCCCTAAAATCCACTCCTTTGGCTGGAGAAGTCCCCCGTGGTGCCAAGGCCCTTCCTCAGCGATGGGGAGGGGGCTCCTGGTCCCCCCGGGGGTGCTGACAGCCCCTCTGTCCTTGTCCTTCACAGCGACGACACCAAATCCACGAGCTGGGTGCACCCCGGCACGGGCTACTCCATCCAGAGCGGGCACTTCTCCTGCGCAGGTGAGGCTCGGCCCCGGCTCCTGGGGGGCCACGATTGGGAAATGTGGAGTGAAATCCTCCGGGAATGCAAAGCAGACCCCCCAAAGCTGAGCCGGCAGGAGCTGGGGAGGGTTTGGGGGTTGGTGCGAGGTGATGCTGTCCCTCCCCAGCGCGGGTTTTCCAGCTGGAGAGAGACTCTTGCGGGATTTTCTCTTCCCTCCTGTGGTTTCTGCGACCTGTGGCTGACGAGGAAAGGCTTCAAACCTCTCCAAAAACACAGTTTGAGCCTTTTGAGAGTCAACCATGGCAAGACAAAGTGTCACGATCACCCCTCAATCCCTGCCCGCACCATCCTGCCCTTCTCCAGAGGGTGCTCCTGGGGGAGCAGGGCCCCGGTGTGACACCCGGGGAGGGGACAGGGAGGGTGACCCCGCTTGTGGCCTGTCCCCGCAGGGCTGCCCCGAGGCTGGGAGGTGGACACCACGATGCACGGGGGCCTCTACTTCATCAAGTAAGTGGGAAGGGGCCGGCGGGAGAAGCTTTTGCATCCCGGGATGCTGCAGCTGCCTGGGCTGATCTCCTCAGGGATCAGGAAGGACCAGCCCCAGCTCTGGGCTCTGCACCTGGAGCTCCTGCGCCAAACGCCCATCCTGGATGCAAAATTCTCCTCGGAGGCTCCGGGCAGCTCCGGGGTGGGGTGGGCGAGCCAGCCACCCCCTGCCCCGCGTCACCCCGCAGGGAAACATCTCCCGGAGCCCAGGGGGATTCCTTCAGCTCGCGGAGTTTGTGGGAAGGAGCCCGGTGGCGAGGAGGGTCCCTGGGGCACGGAGCTGGCTGTGCTGGCCGGGCTGAGGCAGCGGGGGCAGCAGCAGGAGCGCAGCTCGGTGAGGATCCAGCCCGAGGCGCTGCTCCGGGTTCATCCCAGTGGGTTCTTCCCCATTCCCTCTCGTCCCTTCCTTGCCTCCAGTGCCGGGATTGGGGCCGTGGCGAGGCGATTTTGGTGTCTAGACAGGCTGAGAGCTGCAGGCTGTGCCTCACCTCGCGTGGGGCTCCGGGTCCTGCCGGGTGAGGCTGTTCCAGACGGGATCTTTGAGCCCGTCCCTATCTGGCACTCGGAGCTTTCCCTGTGTGCCCAGACAGCCATAAAAACCTGGCGGGAGCAAAGATCCCGGGGCGGGCTGGAGCAAAGAGCCGGGATTAGCTGCTCTAATCTGGGCAGTGGAGACCAGGTGTCCTTGAGGCAGCCCCAGACGGGGCCAGGAGTGAGACTGGAGCTGCTCCGGTGGGGTTGGAGTTGTGACCTCAGGGACCACCTTCCCTGTGTGCCCCAGGACCTGGGAATGTCACAGCGGAGCAGGGAATGGGGCTGGGGCTGCTCCGGGAGCCCCCAGTGAGGTTGGAGCTGTGTCTTCAGGGGCAGGGACCACCTTCCCTGAGCACCACAGCTCCTGGGAATGCCACAGCGGAGCAGAGAGTGGGGTTGGAAGGTGGTGGCCACCAGGCTGGGGCTGGGGAAGGGTCTTGCCAGCCCCACCTGGGGCCCAGGGGTCCGAGTGGTGGCCATTGTCCTCCAGGGGTGGCACCAGGCCCAGCGGTGGAGGAGGGAAGCTCTGGGGGATGCTGGGCACCCCCCAGCCTGGAGTGTGGGATTGGGGGTGTCCCATGGGAAGCACTGTCGGTAGAAGGGATTTTTCCATCCCAATCCTGCCCCCAGCTCTGCCTGCAGGCGGAAGGGCCCTGCTGTGTCCACGACTTTGGGATAGGAGCTGCTCCAGCAGCTCCTGGTGCGTCATTAAGGGAGCAGGGAATAGCTGGACCACCTTGGGGAGGGGACAGCTGCAATTTTGGGGTCCTGTGGTGGGCTGGCAGGGAGGAAGGGTGTCCCCCTGCGCTGTGGGGGACACAGTGAAAGCCACCCCCCTGCCCAGCCCCTAATGCCCCGTGGCTCATGGGGGGATTATAGGATCAAGGGCAGCCGCTGGTTTTCCCTTCACGGGGTGCCCTGTGGCTGTCCCCAGGCCGAGGATGGAAGGTCCCCGCGGGGTCTGAGCCCGAGCTGGATGCGGGCAGGGCCCCGCTGGGTGCAGGCAGGTGCAGGCACGGTGCCACCACGGGCCTGGCAGCGGTGACAGGCAGAATGAGGGCAGGGCCATGGATCGGGGCACGGTGCCATCGCTGTAGGGCTGGAATCTGCAGTGGCGGTGCCTTGGTGCCCAGGTCTGGGAGCCACCGGGCCAGGCTGGGGGCCTGGGCAGGGACCTGCCAGCCCCACCTGAGCCATCCTCGGCACCAGCTGTGGCTGTCGGGGGCTGTCCTGCTGTCCGTCCCGGCGTGCAGAGCCTGGGGGTGCAGAGCCTGCCCCTCTCCAGAGGGTTCCACCACCCGGCTGGCACCAAAGGCACTCCCCTTCCCTGGGAGATGCAGGATCCCGAGGGACTCACGGTGCCAGGGATGCAGAGGGATGTCCTGGCTGTTTCCCCGATTCAGGGCAGGGACCTCTCTGTCCCCCATCCCAGTGCTGGGATGCTGGGGGGTGCGGGATCCAGGATTCTGGGATGTGGGAAAGGGAGCGGGGTCCCATCAGGGTCCCCCACACTGGGATGCGCAGGGAAGTGCAGTCCCTGCCGTGCCCCCGCTGCTGGAATGCGGGTCCAGGTTGTCCCCAGGTTGTCCCCAGGTTGTCCCCAGGTTGTTCCCAGGTTGTTCCCAGGTTCTGGGCTGCGGGAGCAGCGCGATCCCGGCTGCTCCCCGCGGGATGCAGGGGGTGTGTGCGGGGCGGGCAGCGCTCTCCAGCCCCCTCGCAGGGTCGCGGGTCCCCTCGGTGCGGCCCTGGGGGGCTCGGGGCGGCCCCACCGGGGGCTGCGGAGGTGGGGGGCGGTGGGGGCGGCGCGGCCCCCCCGCCCCGCTCGGTGCCAGCCCGCCGTCACGTGCCGCTCGGTGGCCCCCGAGCATGCCCAGCTCCGGCTGCGGCTCCGGCTCCCGCTCCGGCTCGGGCTCGGGCTGGGGGTGGCCGGGAGGATGCTGCGCCCGTAGGCAGCGGGGGGGGGACCGGCCGCTGCCCGCCCCGCACGGTGAGTGCCTCCGGCGCGGCTCCCTTCCTCCTCCTCCTCCTCCTCCTCCTCCTCTTCCTCCGCTCTTCCTCCGCTCTTCCTCCCCCTCCTCCTCCTCGCGGGCGCTGCGCGGGGGGCGCGGAGCAGCAGCGCATCCCCTCATGGTGCTGCGGGGGCTCTTTTAGGGAACGGGGGTGGCCGCGCTCCGGCCCCATGGGCAGAGCAGGGCGCGCTGTGGGGGCCGGCACCCCCCGGCTGCCCGAGGGGCTGCCCCTGCACCCCCTGCCCCTCGTGTCGAGCTGTGGGTGACGAGTGGAGCCCCCCCGAGCTGTCCCCGCCGTGCGTTATGTGCTGCGCGCTGGTTTGTGTCCCCAAAAGGCTGCGGGCTGGGGCCCCCCGGGTTTGGACCCCCCAGGCTTGGCCCCCACTCCGTGCAGGGGCAGAGCAGCGCCGGGGCTTTGGGGGACTCCCGCTCTTCGCTGTCTGAGCACCCCCAAACCCTATCCTGGTGAAGGGGGGGGCTCGGAAGGGCCGGACCCCCCAACCCCGCGCGCCGCGCTGGCCCCGCGCTGTGCTGGGGACGGGATATGATGGATGGGGCTGAGCGATGTCGTCTGGCGCTTCCCGGGGAAGCCGAGACCTTCCCTTGGCTCCGCGGCTCGTTTCGCTGCCTGCTGCGAGCGAGAGCCATCCTCCTCCTCCTCTTCCTCCTCCTCCTCCTCCTCCTCGGCCGGGAGGAAGGGCAGCGCCGCCGCTCCGGGGCCCCCCTGCACCGGGGGGTGTCTGGCGGTGCCGGAGACGCGCGAGCCGCAGCCGCTGCCCCGAGCCCTCAATCGCAGCTTTGTTGCGCCGCTCGCAGCTCGGAGGGAAACAGGCTCTGATTCATCACATGATGGGGATGTTCATACGCCACGAGTCTATTAAACCCCAGCGGAAGGGGCCGGACCGGCCTCCCCCCGGGGCTCGCTGCGGACCCCACTGCTGACCTCGGCCCGGGGGGGTCCGGTCACTCCATCACCCCCGTGCGGGGTCTTGGCCACCTCCGAGGGCTCCGCACCACCTGGCCCTGCCATGCCCAGGTGACGCGGCCGCGGTCCCTTGGGTGCAGGGGGGCCGGCCCCCCGCTCCAGATGGCCGCGGGAGCCGCTCCGTTAATCCCGGAGCGCGGGGAGGGCAGCGGGGAGGAGGCCGGTGGCCATCCCGAGGTGCGGGGAGGGCCGGCAATGGAGGGAGCGGGGCTGGCGTTTGCTGCAGGATTCATCCCTCCAGGCTGCTGCGGCGCTGCGTGCGGCTCTGCAGCCGGGGATCGGCAGCACCCCGCTGGCTTCTCCCACTCCTGCGCATCCCGCCGTGAATCCCGCCGTGAATCCCGCCGTGAATCCTGGTGTGAATCCCGCCGTGAATCCCGCTCTGCATCCCCGGGCTGAGCTCCCCGGGATACGCAGCCCCGCACACGCGTGTGCACACGCCGGGCTCCGTGTGTGCATGTGACAACTCCGGATCCTTCCCCTGGATCCTGCTGGCATTCCCTCGTGAGGAAGGAATGCTCCGGTCCCGCTCCGACCTGCGCCCGTCCCTCCTGTCCCCTTCCCTTCACCGGCAGAGGCTTCCCAAGGCATCTCCTCAGCCTGGCAGAGCCGTGGCTGGGGGACCCCTGGGCCTATCACCCACCCCGAGCCACCCCCTTGGGGACCCAAACCAGCATTAGGACTCCCAGAGAGGGGGTGGCCGAGGAATTAAAATTCCTGAGCTAAAAATCCCATGGGAAGCACAACCTCTGGCCCTTACGGACCGTCGGTGTCTGGGGGCACCCCCGGCCCACGATGGGGACCCCGCGACACCCATCCTGCTGCACCGCTGCTGGCTGCCAGGGACATCCCACAGGGCCAGTGGCCGTGGCGAGGGGTGCCCGGGTCCCCGGGCAGGGCCAGGCGCAGAGGTGCCCCCGGCAGAGGCGGTGGCAGGGTGACGGCTGGCATCGGGCTGGCGCTGCAAACCGCGTTTTCCTGCCGAGTTCCCATAGAAACAGGCGGGAGCAGCCGCCGGGCTGGCGAGGACGAGGCAGAGGAGGGACGGGCAGGAGGGTGAGGGACACGGCTGGCACTGCCTGGGTGAGGCCGCAGCGCCCGGGTGCCAACGCCACGAGGGCACCGCTGACCGCTGGCTGCTCCCTGCCCTGGGGAAGGGACGAGGGACGACAGCATGGCCCCGGCTGTGTGTCACCGTGACAGGGGTGAGTGTGTGCGTGTCCACGTGTGTGTGCCCGTGTCGGGGTGCCCGCACCCCTCACGCCACTGCCAGGCTTGGCCTCGGGCACAAAACCCACCCCAGATGGGCAGTGAGGGGTTTTTAATCCCCCCGAGGCCTCCTGAACCAGCCAGGCAGGGCCGGGGGTTGTTCTCTGCTCCATCTGTGCCCCCGGGAATCAGCTGGGCTGCGGATTTCTCCCAGAGCTCGGCTGGACGGGGATGTGCGGCTCCGGCTCCGGCGCTGCTCCTCTCTCTCTCTCTCTCTCTCTGCCAGGCGTCAGTAGTAGCATCCCCCACTCCTGTTTTCCTTGGAAAACACGATAATCCGCAGCAGCAGCAGGCAGGAATAGCGCCGGGAGGGATGTGCTGCCTCCTCTCCAGCCTTGTTTCTCTCCGGGATTCGCAGCCCTACGCCCACCCAGGGAACTCCTGCCCCGGCGGCTGCCCCTTCCCACTGCCCCGCGGGAGGTGATGCTCCAAAGCATCCCTGTTTGTCCTGGCACCGCTGAGGAGCACGGGGCAGATGGAAACCTGTGGGCAGAGGGAGGGAGGGAGCACGCGTGGAGCCCCCCTTCCATCCCTGCCTGCTCCCTCCACGTTCCCAAGCTGGAAAATATCCTGGGAATGGGTTGTTTTTGCAGGCAATGCTGGTTTTTAGTGCGGATTGGGTTTGATTCCAGTTTTTACTCAGCGGCAGCAGCACAGGGAGCCCTTCCAGGGCCTGTCCAGAGTTCCAGAGCCCAGCTGGAGCAGGGAAAAGGCTCCAGAGCAGCGGCTGCGGGGCGAGGTGGCTCCGGCGCTGGCACGCAGGGAATCAGGTTGGATGGTGACAGGGAATGAG
The DNA here is from genome assembly GCF_041296385.1 of Aphelocoma coerulescens. Taxonomy (NCBI): domain Eukaryota; kingdom Metazoa; phylum Chordata; class Aves; order Passeriformes; family Corvidae; genus Aphelocoma; species Aphelocoma coerulescens. Next base: position 5,757,851 of record NC_091039.1, on the reverse strand, counting down.
GCTGATGGTGGCCGTGGCCGGTTGTGCCCTTAATCTGCGAATTCACTAAAGCTCTTTAATAAAGATTCAAAGTCACCAACTTCTCAATTAAGGGATGAGGCAGCTCTTGATCCGTGTTTCTGGGTCAGGCGGAGAAAGGCCGTTTAAGACCTGGGCGATTCCTTTGATGTTTCCCTGGAATAAACACCTGGCTGGGCAGGAGGATGTGTGGCTCGGCCTCCTCCGGGGGCAGGACCCGCAGCCCGGAGCCCAACCCTGGCTGCTCCTGACTCATGGGCTCATTTTGGGAGAAAGTGGAGCCACCGGAGCGAGTCCAGAGGTCACGGAGGTGCTCCAAGGGCTGGAGCATCTCTGCTTGGAGCCAGGCTGGGAGAGCTGGGAGAGAGAACAGAAGGCTCCAGGGAGACCTCAGAGCTCCTTCGAGGAGATAAAGGAGCTCCAGGAGAGCTGGAGAGGGACTTGGGACAAGGGCTGGAGGGACAGGACACAGGGAATGGCTTCCCACTGCCAGAGGGCAGGGATGGATGGGGGATTGGAAAGGAATTGTTCGCTGGGAGGGTGGGCAGGCCCTGGCACAGGGTGCCCAGAGCAGCTGGGGCTGCCCCGTCCAAGGCCAGGTTTATGGGGTTTGGAGCAACCTGGGATACTGGGAGGTGTCCCTGTTCCCTGCTCAGCCCCGTCCAGCTCTTCTGGAGCAACTGGGGGACTCTGGAGGTGATTGGGACCCTCTGGACTCGGCCCATGGGTGGTCCGCACCCCGCCAGCACCCCCGGCTCTCCAGGGCGCTCCAAACCCTCTGTTTACCTCAACAACAGCCGCCTGCACGGGTGTTAATTGCAGGAGCTGGCAAAGCACTAATTAGGGGATAATGAGACGCCTTTTGTGTGTGTTTGGCAGCCCGGCGACAGACGCCCTGCTCCGAACACCCCGCGGGCCGGGGATGGGCCGGGGGGTTGGGCATGGGCCGTGTCCGTGACCCCCCCAGTGCCGTGTCCATAATCCCCGTGCCGTGTCCATAATCCCCGTGCCGTGTCCGTGACCCCCCCCCCGTGCTGTTCCTACAATTCCCGTGCTGTTTCCATCATTCCCGTGCTGTATCCGTAACTCCCGTGCCGTGTCCCTGATCCCCCCCGTATCCAGAATCCCCGGGCTGTGTCCGTGATCCCCCCCACGCTCTGTTCCCCCAATTCCATCTCCCCGGCCGCTCCAGCCTGGCAGATTCCGGCATTTCTTAAAACCCCCAAGGAGCTCCCGGCCCTGCGGTGGCCGCGCAGCTGCTCCCGAGTCCCGCCGGTGATTCCGTGGCCGCCGGAGCCTTCCCGAGCATCCCTTTGTTCTCGGAGCAGGGAGGCCGCATCTGATGCGGAGCATCCCACTGCCCTCTGCCATCCCACGGACAATCCCTCCCCATCCTCGGCGTGTTCCCAATCCTGAGGGGCTGGAATTAGGGGCTGGGGCTTGTCCTGGCTGTGACGGAGCAGAGAGAACATCCCACATCCTCCCGCTGCTTCCCGCTGCTCCGGCACCCGTATTCCTGCTGCTGTTGTTCCTCTCCTCCTGCTGCAGCCACCGGGAACGCGGAGCCGGCGTTTTCCCCCTCCGAGCTTTCCTTACGTAACGCCGGCAGCGGCTCCGGCAGCTCGGTGGCACCGAGGCCTGGACGTCGCATCCAGGTGACAAAATAGGGACGCGGCTGCTGGATTTCTCTAGGACAGGGTGGGAGATCCCTCTCCGTGGAGGGAGCAGCGCTGTCCCGGGGCCCCGGGGATGCCGTGCCGTGGGTCGGGCGCCGGTGCCGTGGCTCCTGTGGAACAGCCGGGACCGGTCCGGCAGCCCCGGCCGCCTCCCAGCCCTGCCCGGCCGGTCCCGCGGCGGCCGCGGGGATGAGCCCCGTGCTCGGCACCGCTTCCCGGAGCAGAGCTGCCGCACACCTGGGGGGCTGCGGGGGGACAGGTGAGGGTGGGGAGGGGCTGTGCCCATGGCAGAGCCCTGGCACAGCATCCCAGCCTCGGGGGAACAGCTGGAATATTCCAAACCGCTGGCACTGCTCCACAGCAGCCTTGCACCCACACCCCGGGCACCGGGAGGGGTTGGAGGGACCCCCAGGAGGGTTTTGGAGGTCCAGAACCTTTCGAGAGAGCACCCGGAGGTGGCTCAGCTCCTGCTCCACATCTCGCTCTCCCTTTTCATCCCTTGTCACCATCCCTTGTCCCCGTGTCCCCTGAACCGCTGTTCTCATGTCCCGCAGCACCCCAGGACTCAGCTCTGCTGCCCCTTTGCAGGGAGACGCTCGGGGAACAGCAGAACCCCGAAATTCCCCCAAATTCCGCCCGCCGAGCCAGCTGCTTGATGGACTGGAAGTGATTTTCCAGCCTTTTTTTTCTTCTGCAGAATCTGAAAAGGCGATCGCAGCCTCAGGGCCCGGAAAGCTCCGGCAGATCAGGAGACACAAATCCGCCCTTTTCGCCTCTCTCCGATTATTCCCGACCCCATTCCCGGTGCCAAACCCGGGGGGACCCTGCGCTGGGACGGGCTGGGCTGGTTTTCCCTGGCTTCTCCAGCGCGCTGCTCTCCCTCCTTTTCCGTGGGGGACTTTCCCCCCCTCCTTTTTGCTGTTGTTCCTAAACGCCTGTTTTGCGGATGTGCAAACGCAGTGACCTTTCCCGGGGCCGCCCGGAGCTCCGGCTGCTCTCCCGCCTGTCAGGGAGATGAGGGAATTCGGGAGATGAGGGAATTCGGGAGCTCCGTGCGAACTCCCGGGCCCCAGGGCTCCGGCGCTCAGCTGCGGTGGCGGTGATGAGTGCCCGGAGGGGAGCGCGGAGCTCTCGTTCCCCGTCCCACCTCTGCCCGTGTGCCCGGCGGTGCCAGGCCTGTCCCCAGCGCGTCCTGTCCCCGTCCCCCCGCGCCTCCTTCCCGCCAGCTGCGATTACCGGGACCTTGGCCCTGCGTTTTGGAGGTCCAGGAGGGGTTGGAGAGACCCCCCCCCCCCCGGAGGGTTTTGGAGGTCCAGGGAGGTTTGGAGGGACCGGTCCTGGCGGGCTCTCCCCTTCCCCAGTGTCCTTGGTGGCCACAGCCAGGCGCACCCCAGATAACGGGGAGCCGGCAGGAATGTGATTTGTGGGGCTAAAGTTCACCTGCCCTGAGCAGCCGCGGGCTCCTGGGCTACGGGATGGCCGAAAGCGGGGCTGGCATGGCAGGGTGACCCCGTTCCAGGTACCACCAGGCCCTGGCCCTGGCAGGAGCAGGCCCAGGAGGGGCAGTGAGGCAGCACAGACCCCATTCCCATGGGATCATCCCGGTGCCTGCTGGAGAGCGATGGGATGGGGTCAGTGGGTTTGGGGTGCCGTCCACCGAGGCAGAGCCACTGCGGGTGATTTTGGGGTGCAGTGAGGGGAGGCTGGAGCTGTTGGATGCCTCAGGGGAGAGGCTGGGAGGGGGACACCCAACCTTAACCAGGGAAACTGAGGCACGGAGCCAGCAGAGCGGGAATTCGAGCCCGGTGACCTCCCGTGACGCGTTCCATCCCTGCTCCAGAGAACTCCCGAGTTTTTTTGGGGTGGGATGTGTGCGCCTGTGCACGCGCGCGCCCGCCGGCACCCAGCAGCCCCATTTCCCGATCGGGTTTGGGTGTTGCCATCCGTAATTAGCCAGTAATTGCTCGCTAATGAGGCAGCGATCCTGCGGCGGGGCCGCGTTTCAAAGCGCTTCCCCCGCCCCGGGCCGCCCCCGCGGTGCCCCCGGCATCGCACCCCGAGCCCCGGCGCCCTCCGAAGGTGCTGGGTGGGTGCGTGGGTGCCTGGGTGGCTGCCATGGGGGCTGCGCTGGCTCCTGGGACACCTCCCAGAGAGATTTTTGGGACGTCCCGGGTCCCCTCTGCTCTTGGTGGCACCGGGGACACTGGACAGTGGCGTGTCCCCGCAGTCCCCGTGCCAGCCGGGCAGCGTGCCCCGGCTGCTCTGGGCGCTGGCACCCGCCCCGCTGCCTCCGGGGCGCTTTGGGGATTTTCTCTGCCTCGCCCCGCTTGTCCCAGCTGGTGGTGTCACCCCGCTGGCAGGGTCACCCCACTGGCAAGGTCACCCCACTGGCGGTGCCACCCCGCTGGCAGGGTCACCCCACTGGCAAGGTCACCCCACTGGCGGTGTCACCCCACTGGCAGGGTCATCCCACTGGCAGGGTCATCTCTCTGGCGGTGTCATCCCACTGGCAGGGTCACCCCACTGGCGGTGTCACCCCACTGGCGATGTCACCCCGCTGGCAAGGTCATCCCACTGGCGGTGTCACCTCTCTGGCGGTGTCACCTCTCTGGCAGTGTCACCTCACTGGCAAGGTCACCCCACTGGCGGTGTCACCCCACTGGCGGTGTCACCTCTCTGGCGGTGTCACCCCACTGGCAGGGTCACCCCGCTGCCACCGTCCCCTTTTGCCTGACCCACCGTGCCCTGCTCCCGCGTCACCCCACGGGAAGAGCCACCCCAAACCAGCCCCGTGTCCCCGCAGTGCCACCAAGAGGGTCCCCACTCCCGTCCCCTCCTGCCGCTCTCTGCTCCCGTCCGACGCCCCACGCCCGAGCGGCGCAGCGGGTGCCGGGTGTTTACGGCCCGGCACAGATGCTGGGAGCCAAACGAGACTCCAGGGAGTTGTTTCGGGGTGTTTTTTCCCCTCTAATCCCCCAATTTGAACCCTCAGGCTGGCTCCGCCGGGGGCGGGGGTACCCACGCGCGGGCAGGTCCCGTGTGGAGATCTTGGGAATGGGATCGAGGGTACCAATCCACCCCACTGAGAAGAGGGCGGGCACCGGGGCTTGGCGCAGCTTTTGGGGTGCCGCTCCCCTCTTCCCGGGGTGGGTTTCCCTCCTCTTTCCCGGGCACCCCTCTGGGGGATGCGCTGCCCGCAGCGAGGAGGAGGAGGAGGAGGAAGGCTCAGGTGTGTGCCAGCCCCAGGTGAGGTCCGCGTGCCCCCCGCTCGCTGCCCGGGTTTGTTTTCGTGCCGCGGCTCTCCTTTCAGCTCGGCTGAGCAGCGATGATTTGCAATTCCAGTTTTCGTGGCGAGCCTAATGCGGCCGGGCTGGGCGTGCCCCCCCCGCCGCTGTCAGGGCTCCCCTGACACATTATTTGCTCTGCTTTGTGTTTGATTTTTGTTGTTGTTCGTTTGTTTGGGGTTTGGTTTGGTTTCTTTTTAATTTCGTTTTCCCCCCTTCCCCCGCATCCGCGCTTTGCCCCATCGGGAAACAACGAGCGGCCGGGAATGGGGGGAATCTTTTAAAGCTCGTCAGAGGGAGAGGTTGATGGCGGAGATGTTTGGGGGATGTTTGGGGGGTGCTGACCCCCTCAGCCTTGGGGCGCAGCGCTGGAGGAACGGTTGCTGATAGCGGCGAGGCTGCCGCGGCCTTATCTTATCCCCGGCCTTATCACCAGACATGCTTGTGCTGCAGATAAGCGGGACCTTGGGTTCAGGCTCGGGTTGCTGGAGAGGGGGGGATGCTCCGTGCCTCGCTGCTGAGGGGGGGGGAGAGGGCAGCAGGGAGGTGTTGAGGGGGCTGAACCCCCCGTTTAGGAGTGAGGGGTCCCCCCAAAAGCTCGGTGTGGGGTTGGGGTCACAGAGCAGCCCCTGGGTGAGGGGAGGCTGCGCCTTTCCTTGGATGGGGCAGGAATTGGGGCTGGGAACGGCTTGGAGGGTTTGGTTCCATCCCTTCTTCTGTTTAAGCAAAAGAAACTGAAGAAGAAAATAATTTTTGGGCCAATTTGGTGACTGTGGATTCAAAACACCCTAAGAGGGGCTCCCAATTTCTCCTCCATTGCCCCCAAGCGTCTCTCTATGCTGACAGGAGCCCCAGAACGTGCTGGAGGTTCTCTGCTCCATCCGCAGGGATTTTCGGGTCGCTGGAAGGTGATTTGGGTGCTGCCAGGCCTTGTCGGAGCTGCAGAGCAGGGATTTTCATGCCCCTGGCACGGTGGGTGCTGTCCCCAGGGTCCAAAGTCTCTCGGGGTGACCCTGGGGAGGAAATCCCTGCCCGAGGCCGTCTCATCCCACTCAATCCAGCCTCTCCAGAGGCAAATTTGCTCTTCCAAAGGACCTTTGGAGGATGCTGGGGGTCAGGGCGCTGCACGGGCAGGACCCACCTGTACTGAGGAGTGTCCCCGTGCCCTGTGGGGGCTCTGGAGACAGCTGGTGGCCCTGCCCAGCAGCGAATGGATGGCAGAGGGTGCCCCAGGAGCTCCAGCTCTTCCCGCCGGGATCAGGCAGGGTGCCGGGAGCTCGGGAAGCAGCAGGTGGCTGCTGCTCATAAACAGGCTGGGATCGTTCATGTGCCCCAGGGCCGCTTGTGCAACCGGGGCGGGGAGCTGGCTCAGAGCTTTGTGGGGCTCCCTGCACCCCAGCTGGAGAATTCCAGGCTGGATCCAGCCTTGGGAACACAGAGAAGAGGAGCTGAAACTTCCCAAAACTCAGGTCCCCAGCACAGATGGAGATGTGCCCACAGTTGTGCCCACTGAGACTATCCCCGTGCCACGGAGCAGCTCCACCGGCCGCTGGCAGAGCACTTCTGGGATCCCCTTTTCCCATGGATAATTCCCAGGATGATCCCCGTGTCCCTGAGCAGGACACACCGCCCGGCCCCACTCGCCCCATGGGCTGGAGCAGCTCCCAGCCCAGCCTCGCCCATGGTATGTGGCCATCCCGGTTTGGGGCTGAGCCTGAAGAATCGGGGGAAAAACAGGGCAGGGTTTTGTCCTCTGGAGGGTTTTGTCCCGCTGCAGGAAGGGCGGGAAGTTCTTCCACACAAGGAAGTCAAGCGGTGGCACAAGGAAGTCCAGTGGTGGCACAAGGAAGTCTCGCGGTGGCACGGTGTGGCCATCAGTCGCCATGTCCCCAGCGAGCCCAGGGTCCCGCCGGGGTGGCACCGGGCACCCTCCGCTGGGGAAGGGGACGTTTTCCATGCCCACAGGTGCCCCCTCAGCTGATCCAGCGCCGCGCTGAGCCCCTCCCACCTGTTTTTTTTTTTTTTTTTTTTGAGGCGAAACCCCGCGGTATTCGCTTCTCCCACACGGTTTATTCCCACTTTCCCAGGAGGGCGGTGCCCACCCGGTGCCCACCGGACGGTCCCGTCCCCTTTCCACAGCACCAATCCTACTCCCACTGCTCCGTGGAGTAAAAACACACCCGAAGCACCACCCCAAACCTGCGAGAGGCTCCACCTTGAGCTGGCACCGGCACGGGGGAGGGCAGGAGTGGCGACAAGGGGCTCGGGCAGCGTGGTCGCCGCTGTGGCAGCGCCTGGCGTGGCCGGGAGCAGCGGGAGTGGCGTGAGAGGCAGCGCGGCCGGGGGTGTGCGCGGTGTTTATATAGCAAGGAGCCGAGCTGCAGGTTCGGATTTCAGCCCTCGCTTATCAGCCGGGCTGTTCCTGCCGCGCTCGGACGCGGCGGCTCCCGGGGGCCACCGGGGCTTTCTCCCGTTCCTTCCCCGCCAGCCCGGGGCTCCTCGCCTTGGCTCTGCCCCTCCGCTTTCCTCGCGGCAGCACCTGGAGCAGGTAACTGAGCCGGCTGTGAGTGCTCCGGCCTTGGTGGGGTTCAAAACGGGGTTGAGGGGATGGAAGGAGACTCCGAGGACCGGAGGGAGAGGGATGGAGGTGCTGGAGGGGTTTGAGCTGCGCTGGGGGAGCCAAAGATCGGGTTTGGAGCCGCTCGTGGGGACGGGACGCAGCCCCGGATGTCACCGGGGAGTGGCTTTTCCACCGTGGCCACGGGCAGGTGGCACGGCGGGCACGGGAAGGGCCCGGCCTCTCTCTGCCAGGGGTTAATTCCGTGCCGGAGCTCCGCGGAAGGTGTGGCAGCAGGATAAGGCTGGCACGGCCGGGACTGGGGCAGAGGCAGCCGGTGCCTGCACAGGGCTCCGCTTCCAGCCGGGATGCGGGCGGGATCCTGCCCGGCTCGGGGACTCTCCCTGTGCCACGGGCCGGGTCCCAAGCCTTGGGGAGCAGCCCTGAGGGAGCTGGCTGGGTTTCTCCTGGAGGTTCCAGCTAAAATCTGCTGGAAGTTCTGCTTCAAAGCACCTGGGAGAGACCCGGCTGCGTCTCTGGCCTCGCTCTCTTTAAAGGGATGTTTTCAGAAAGGCTCTTTTAAAGTTACCCTTCCCTGTGGGCCCAGTCACGCTTCCCACTGGAGTTTTCCTGGAGCCTGGGAAAGCCCCTTCCTCCCCAAATCCCAGTGACAGGTGCCCCAGCCCCTGTTTGGCAGCACCGTGTGGGTGTGGTGGGTTTTCCCAGGCCTCCTGTGGGATGTGGGATGGCTGTGGTGGGATTTCCCTGGCCTGCTGTGGGATGTGGGATGGCTGTGGTTTCCATCCCATGGCTCCCAGCCATCCATGGGGATGCCAGAAGCTGGGAATGAACTCTCCAGGACCGGCAGGGGGGCGGGTTTGGAGCCAAGCTCGGTCCCTGCTCACTCCCTGCTCCCTCCTTCCTTGAGCTCGTGGGACTGGAAAAGGTGAGGAGGGAAAAGGCATCGTGAGTGCAGGGATGGCTTTTCCCTGCTTTCCTAAGGAGCTGAGGTTTGGGATCACACTCCTTCAATTCCCAGTGACTCCTGGGTCAGGCTGGGCTGGGGGGTACCAGTTTCTAATCCTATGGAACAGCATCCCTGACCCAAACCCAGGGAAAACGGGAGCCGCGGTGCCACAGGCACCTGCTAAAGGGATTCCCCACCTCCGCGGCGCCCGACTGCTCTTCCCACACGCTTTATCCCATCTGTGCCCTCTGGAAAAGCGGGATGAGCCTCGGGCTCTTCCCAGGGCCAAGCAAACCAGTTCAGTTCCTTGGTCTGTTCCAGTTCCTTGGTGCAGCTCCTTGGTCCTGGCTACGTGTGAGGACCCTTGGAGGGATCCTGGGACACCCTTGGCGGGATCCCGTGGACATTCCATGGTGGGGATCCTGTGAGCATCCCAAGGGGGGATCCTGTGGTATTTTTGGAGGGATCCCGTGAGCATTCCAAGGTGGCGATCCTGTGACATTTTTGGAGGGATCCTGTGACACCCTTGGAGGGATCCAGGGACATTTTTGGAGGGATCCTGTGGGCATCCCAAGGGGCTCACCCCGGGCTGCTCCCCGGCCGCCAAAGGCACCGCCGAGGGCTCTCTCCAGGCTGGGACTGGCCCGGCTCCAGCCCGGCTCAGCCATCCCGTCCTTCCAGCTTCCCTCCCCCGATCCCGAGGCTGCTCCTCCCCGCGGGGCGGAGGGATGGCCGGGGCCGCGTTTATTTACGCGGTGCTGAGGGAGAAAGAAAGGGGGGAATTGGCACCGGGCTTCTGCTCGAATGGGATTTCTGGGAAGCTCAGCCTGGAACTGTCCCGGTTTCCAACTGGAAGCATCCCACGGTGACTGAACTTCACAGAGGGCGAGAGCTCGCTCAGCAGAGCCCAACCCGCCCGTGGCGCTGCGGAGGTGGCGCTGGGAGGGGGACAAAGGACACGGCCAGGGCTGTTTGGTGACACAGAGGTGTGTCCTGTCCCCGCGCAGCCTGGGAGACTCCCAGGTCTGGTTGGGTGTGTGCGGGGGGCGGTTCGGCTCCCTCTGTTTTTCCCTCAGCAGATTCCCGGCTTTTCCCCCGCAGCTGCTCCCCGGGGCTGCTCCGGGCTTCGGGCGCTAATGAGGACGCGGCTGGGAAGCTGGGAATGAGCTGTGATTCACCGGGAAGCTGTTCCCGGCCGTCACAGGCACGGCGCTGCCACACCAGGGTGTGCTGGGCTGCAGGTGACAATAAATCGGGGTTGTCCCATCCAAGAGTGGCGAGGGAACTGCTGTGATTCCCCCCGAGATGGTCCCGAGGGACGGCACCGCTTCAGAGCCAGAGGAAAGGCCGCGAATCCCGAGCCTGATCCTGGGATTTGGGGGGGTCCGGGGTGTGTTTTCTTAGGTCTTTTTGCTTAGGGCAAACCTGGTTTGGGGGACTTCTGGTTCTTTTGTACACGGAGATTGGTGGGATGGGCACGTGCCCATTTTTGGGGGGGCTGGGAGCTGCCATGGCATCCCTGGGTGCCAGGCTTGGCTCCACGGTGGCTCTTCCCAGGCACTCGGGAATGCTTATGGCCGCTCCACACATTTCCTGGCACCCACACCACCATCCCGGGGCCGTGGGATGGGCCACAGATGGATTTGGGGCCAGAGAGCCACCGTGGCCAGCCCGGAGTCGGCGTTTATCCCGTCCTTGGGAGCCGTTTGGTGCAAAGCCCTTGCACAACCCGTGCGCGGTTGTGTCACCGCCGGTGACAGGCTGTTCCCAGGCCCAGCAAGGTGCAGGATCAGATCTAAAAAAGGAGAATTTCCCCATTCACACCCAGCCCGACGCAAGGGATGTGTGGCACCGCACCAGGAGGGCAACTGGGACGCTCGGGGAGGCGACAATCTGCCCACGGTGACAACTTTGCTGTGTCACCCGAGCAGAGCCGCTGCTGCCCCTCCATCCCCTGGGCCATCGCGGCCTTGGGATCATGCCTGGGATCCGTAAATCTCCTTGAAGAGCCCGGATCGTGCCGCTGGCACCTTCCCAGCTCCCGCTCCGGCAGGTGTGGGGCTCCTCGGTGCCGGCTATGCCAGGAATGTGCCGAATGTGTCGGGGCTTGACTGCGGGAGGTCGGGGCGCAGGGTTGGGATGAATCACTGGAGGCCTGGCAGCGCTGCAGCTCCCAGGCTGGGGCAGAGCCAGCGCTGCCCAACCCCCGGATCCAGAGGCTCCAAACAGCAATGGGAAATGGGATCCCGTGGTGGCAGCCGGGACGTGGAAGCTGCCGCTGTCTGTGGCCATCTCGCAGCCCAGAGGTGCTGCGTTCATGGATTTGTTTTTCTGAGCTGCCCGTGGGAGATCCGGCAGCGGAAAATTTATCCAAAAAACCATCAAGAGGCTCCACAGGGAGTGGCACAACCTGATGGAGCCCAGGCTGGGGCTCACCCTGCGCCCCATCCTGGGGGGCTGGAGGGGGAAATAGCAGCTCCTGGATTTGCAGAGCCTCAGGAATCACTGCTGTGAGCAGGAGGATGCTTCATTTCACCCCCCTGCACCCCCTGAGTGCGCCCAATTTGGGGTGTTTGCAAGGAATTTGTGGCTTTATATCCCTAATGAGTGTGGGGAATGAGAATTCCCAAAGCTGTACCCATTCCACGGCACCTCATGGACACGGGGAGCCACACTGAGCCCCACAGCTGCAGGGTCTTATCAGCTGCTGTGCCTGGCTCGCTCCCCTGTGTGGATTTTTAGCGGTTTGGTGGGATTTGATGGTGATTGAAACCATCCCGCGGCCGCCCTCGCTGCGGGGTGGTGCCGTGCAGATGTTTGTCCAAGGCTATTTGTGATCATTCCAGCCCGGACGCCCCCGGCGCTGCAGCTGGGGCTGGACAAGGGCGAGATTCCCGGGGTATCCGCGTCGGGAAGCGGGAGCTGGGCGGTGGTGCCGGTGCTGTGAGTACCTCCAGAGCCGTGGGAGCTGGGAAAGGGGTGAGGGACAGGGATGGAGACCCTCGGTGTGTTTGTGGGGACAGTGTGGCTCCCCGTGTCCATGAGATGCCGTGGAATGGGTACAGCTTTGGGAATTCCCATTCCCCACACTCATTAGGGATATAAAGCCACAAATTCCTTGCAACACCCCAAATTGGGCGCACTCAGGGGGTGCAGGGGGGTGAAATGAAGCATCCTCCTGCTCCCAGCAGTGATTCCTGGGGGGACCTAGATGCTGCTAGGAGCTGGTGGCGCCTGGGCTTGGGGACAGAAGCGCAGGGTCCCCAGGTGGCACCGCCCCGCGGGGCTGTGCAGGGACAGCGCGGGGAGGCGGCGGTGGCGCAGCCCGAGGTTAATCATTCAACCCCTCGGCAGGTTGGGTAACGCAGCCACCGGCGCGGGGGGGAGGTGGTGACAGGGACATCTGTCCGCCCTCTTCCCCAGGCTCAGGCACAGCGGCAGCCCTCGTGCCCCTCCTCCTCCAGCCCCTCTCCACGGGGATGCGGGTGCTGATCCCGGTGGTCCCGTGGGGACCGCAGCGTGCGGGGGACGCCCGATATCGGAGGTGGGGGGGGGGAGGTGACGCTGTGACAGCACCGTGTGGCGGCTGAGCGGGAGCCGAGCTGGCCCCCGGCACGGCTGAGGGAGCCAAGAGCCGCAGCTGGGTTGTAAACACGCTGGGATAAAGTTACAGCCATTGATGTTCCTTGGAAAAGCTGCGGGGAAAGGGAGAGGGAGCTCCGAGAGGCTCGGGCTGCGATCCTGGCCTGGGGTGGAGAGAGCAGCCCCTGTCCCCCTGTCCCGCTCCTGGCGGGGCTCAGCCCCTCGGGATGGACCTGAAGGTGGGGAGAGCGGGGATTTCAGCAGCTCCCGCCGGGGTGCAGGGGCGGGATGTGGCAATTTGGGCTGCTCGGGGGCACGCGGGGCTGCTCCTGGCACTCGTGTCCCGGGGACACGCAGACAGGACACTGCAGGAATGGCTGCGGGTTCCGTGGGGGGTGTGGAGCCCCTCGGAAACCCTTTTTTCTGCCTGGCCACTTGTCCTGCGGTGACTTTGCCGTGTCACGGTGCCGTTAAAGGCGCTTCCAGCGGGAGCGAGGGATGGCTCCCGGCGCTCCGCCCGGAGCCGAGGGGGTTAAGCTGGCGGCAGCTGCCGTGGCTGTTAATGATTGATACCAATGACGGTCTCCACGGGCTTGGGAGGGAAATCATCCGCCCCGGCCGGCTGCGGGAGAGCCACCGGCTCGGCGAGTGGCGCAGCAGGCGGAGGGGACGCGCGGTGGCACCGGTGAGTGTGTGCGTGTGTCTGTGTGTGCAGCCTTGTCACAGAGCCTGGACGTGCCACACGGAGCCTGGACATGGCACCAGGAGCCTGGACATGGCACCAGGAGCCAGGCCGTGGCACCAGGAGCCAGGCCGTGGCACACCGAGCCTGGCTGTGGCACACCGAGCCGGGCCATGGTGCTCATGAGCCATTGTCTGTGGCCACTGTCACCGCCAGCAGCCGGTGCCCCGAGGGTGGTGACAGGCAGAGCTGGCAGGAGCAGCACGCCAGGCCTGGCACCGTCAGGACCTGGGTGTGATTATCGTGCGCGGTGGCTCAGGCAGGTGCGGGGGATTTGTCACAGCAGGATTTTCCCAGCGCCGCTGCCGTAATCCCCTGACCTGACGCGGCCGGGGTGGGGTCGGGGCCGGACTCGTTTGATGCCTCGCACCAGGGATTGTTCCAGACAGGTATTCCCGGTGCTGGAAGTGGCTTCTTAAGGAGCTTAAGGGAGAGTTTAAACTCTCCAGGGACAAGTCCAGGTGGCGGCTTGGAGGTTGAGTTGGGAATGGCGGCTCTGGGTGCGGATGGCGGCTCTGGATGGGAATGGTGGCTCCGGGTGGGAATGGTGGCTCAGGATGGGAATGGTGGCTCTGGATGGGAATGGTGGCTCCGGGTGGGAATGGTGGCTCTGGGTGGGAATGGTGGCTCTGGGTGGGAATGGTGGCTCAGGGTGGGAATGGTGGCTCTGGATGGGAATGGTGGCTCAGGGTGGGAATGGTGGCTCTGGGTGGGAATGGTGGCTCCTGATGGGAATGGTGGCTCAGGGTGGGAATGGTGGCTCTGGATGGGAATGGCGGCTCAGGATGGGAATGGTGGCTCTGGATGGGAATGGTGGCTCAGGGTGGGAATGGTGGCTCAGAATGGGAATGGTGGCTCAGGGTGGGAATGGTGGCTCCTGATGGGAATGGTGGCTCGGGGTGGGAATGGCGGCTCTGGGAGCCCAGTGATCCCGTGCAGAAGGGGCTGGGGCTGTGTCCCCACGAGGGGACAATGGAGTGACATCAGAGCTGCCAGGGCACGGACTGTCACCCGCTCTGCCCCTGATCCAGGGCTGTCACCCTCCCCAAATGTCACCCCATGGGGTCAGGATGCTGCTGCCGCGCCTGCTCCAAGCCTCCGGCAGCAGCAGCAGCGCGTTTTGGCCGGCAGCCCTTGTGGGCCGTGCCTGGGATGGAGCCGGGGTTTCCAGGGAGATAAAACACAAACTCCCCGTGCTTTTTTTGTGCTTTTTGTGCTTCTCCCCGACCCCAGCTGGCGCGGCCGCGGGGGACTCGCCCTCCCCGCTGGCCTCGCTGGCTGCCAGCAGCCGCTTTGTTCTCTGGAAATCCCCGGCCTTCCCCCGTTCCCGGCCATCCATCCCACCGGGAGCTTCTCCCGCTCTCCCTCCCCCCAAAGCCGGGATGTCCCGATGTGGCGGTGCTGACGTCGCACGTGGGCCGTGGGTGCGCGGGAGCCGCCGGCCGCCCCTCCCGAGGACTTTGCCCGGCTTGGCAAGGCCGGCACCGCAGCCCTGCTGCTTCCCAAAGGATCCAGCTCTGGCTTTGCCTCCGCCTTCCCTCCCTGCCCGGCTCCCACGGGAATCAGAGGGATGATGGGGAGTTGATGGCCCGCGTGTCCTGCGGGATCGGGTGGCCTTGGGCTGGCGTTTTTTAACCCCTATGGTCCCTGTACCCCTGGGCCGAGCGGGATGGACCCGGAGTGCAGGGGATCCCTGGTTTTTAGTGCCTTAGAATCCCTTTTTTCCCCACCCTGGGCTGCTCCGCAAACTGGGATTCAGCGGTTTGGGATTCAGCGGTTTGGCCTCGCTCCTCCAAGGGTGGATTGTCCCCCGCAGGGACCGTGGGTGACAGGGTGACCCCGAGTCCCCTCCCGCGGGTGCTGAGCGCTGCAATTCCCGGGGAGAACAGGATTTCCGAGGGCTGCAGCCGGAGGAGAGGGATGTGGCTCAGGAGGAGAGGGAGAGGTGAAGAAAGGGTTGGAAAAACACGGGAGGGAGGCCAGCGCACGGGGTGTGTTTGGCTGGGGGCCACGTGAGCCCCGTCCTCGGGGGGAAAACATGGAAAACCTTTGGATGAAGGGGTTTGATCGCCACTTTGGGGGGGGTTTGGCTGCCTCCATCCCCCTGCCCCATCCCACCCCCATCCCTGCCCTCCCCGAGCGATGGGGGCAGCGAGGGTTCTGCCGGAGCTGGAATCGGCATTGGGGCGTGGGAGGAAGCAGCGGCTGGATCCCGGTGGCCCCCAGGCAGCCTGGGAGCTGTTTGGGATGAGGTTTCCCTGTGGTGAGGCTCCCACTGCCCTGGGCAGGGCTGGTGGGGACAGTGGGGTTGGAGTCCCTGTCCCCATCCTGCTTTGCTCGGGATTTAGGGAGCCCTGACACCCCTGGGAGCTGCTGTGGGATCCCTGGAGCGTGTCCATGGATCAGCCACAGATCATGGATCAGCCACGGATGTGCCGTGTCCCTGCCCACCCCCGGACACCAATGACCGTGACAAAGCCCAGCTGGTGCCAGGACCACGGCACCTGCTCCGGGCTGGCAAACCCAGCCTGAACCCGGCTCAAAAGCCCCCGAGCCTGGCACAGCCCCTGTGACACCAAACTGGGGTGACAGAGGGTGACACCCCAACACACAGCCGGCCTCCTGTGGTTCCTTCCCTGCTCCTGCCACACTGTCCCCACATTGCCGTCCCCAAAAGTGGCCACAGCCTCCCCCGGCAGGTCCCTTCCCACCACGGTGGCCACACCACTGGGCCAGCACTGGCATTGTCACCCTGGAGGGCTGGCACGTGCCCGCAGCCATTGGGGGACCTTGGCCCTGGAGCCTTGGCTGGGGCAGGCGGTGGCGATGGAGGAGCGGATGAGTCACTGTGGTGGGGACATGGGGGGCACAGGCAGCACCGGGGCGTTTGCCACCAGTTTGGACACTGGCCTGAGGCTGGTGCCACCCACGAATGGTGTGGTGGCAGTTTGTCCATGGATGCATCTCACCCTGTGTCCCCGGTGCCCTAAAAAGGTGGATTTAGTGGGTTTGGGGTTGGATTTGGTTTAGTTTGGGTTCAGTTTAGTTTGGATTTAGTTTTGTTGATGCCACAGCGTTGGCGCATTCTGGGATGGGCTGGGACCACTGGTGCCATCCGAGGGGCAGCGGGAACATCCCTGAGGTGGTCACTGGCGCTGAGCTCGCCCCAAAGGGACGCAATTCGGATTTTTGGGAGGATGATGAGATGGTGGGCAGCATCCCACGGTGGTCCCGGGGTTTTCCTGCAGTGGGGCCGTGGCGGGATGGAGCCCGGCAGCCTCCCCGTGCTCTGCTTCCTTCTTTGGAGCTTTCTTTGAAATGCCAGCCTGACTCCTTCCCTCCCTCCTTCCCTCCCTCCCTCCTTCCTTCCCGCCCTGAGGGCTTTGGATTCTCTTCCCAAAGTCCAGGCGGAGCGTGGTTCACCCCAAATCCTGCTGCTCCCCCCTCCCAACCTGTGAAGGGCTCCCCGGCCTTTTTTTGGGGGGGATGCTGATGCCCTGCGGGCTCTGTGCCCCCCTTGCTGGTGCTTGTGCCCATCCTGCTCCCCGGGATTTCCTCCCGGTGTCGCCCGGGGAAGGAACAGCCGCGGGGAGGAGGGGGACACGCTCAGGGATGCTTTGGGGACACCCAGGGATGCTTTGGGGACACCCAGGGATGCTTTGGGGACAGCAGCAGGGGGAAGGGATGCAGCCACTGAATCCAGGGCAGCGACAGAGCTCAGCTCAGCGCGGCTGCTTCCCTCGCTGTGACACCCCCCCTTCCCGCTGCCCTGCCGGGCTGGGGGGGCCCGGGAGCCCCTCACCAGCCTTTCTGAGCTCCCCTAAACCCCCTGAGCTGCCCGTGCCGCCCTTCCCCTGCCACCAGCAGCTCCCCGGCTCCGCACCTGGGCTGGGGGAGGCGGCTGTGCCGCGCTGCCCTTCGCCTCTCCTCTGCGGGGACGCGAGCGGGAGCTGTTTGTCCCCGCTGTCGCCTTCCCCGCTGGCTGCCGCACACCGGGGCTGCCCAACCCCGGCGCTGCCGGAGCCACCGGAGCCCCCCGGAGCTCCGCCACCGCCGCCAGCCGCACCGCCAATGCCACCGGCGCGGGGCGCGGGGGACTGGCACGACTGGCAGAGGACGGGCAGAGCCCTCGCCCACCGCCCGCATCCCCCTGCCCGCTCGGGGCCGCCCCGGTGGCCCGCGCTGTCCCCTCGCAGCCCGGTGGCACCTTGGCACCGGCCGTGCCCACCGCGGTGGCCATGCCGGGAGCCGGGAGCGGGCGCTGAGCCGGGAGGGCCCCCGGGATCATGCTGAAGTTTCGGGCGGATCGGAGGGCGAGGTAGGAGCCCCCAGGGGTCCGGGGGGGCCCGGGGGGGGCCCGCGGGGAGCCGGCGGTGGGGGACCCTCGGCCCGGGCAGTGGCTGCTGCATTGCAGTGCTTGGGAGGCGATGGGGACTCGCGAGTTTCTGGAGCGGGGTCAGCCCCGGGAGCGGCTGCCGGGCGCTGCTTCCAGGAGGTTTTGCGGCTCTTCCCGGGGTCTGGGGGTGGCGGCGGGTTTGGGGTGGGGGGAGGCAGCGCGGTGGGTGCCAGGAGGAGCCGCGGGGGCTGCAAAAGGGGGGTGTCCTGCCTGCAGGGAGGGTCCAGCCCTCGGGGACATGGACCTGCGGCGGTGCAGGGAGGTGGGCGGGGATGGGGGACCCCCTGTGTGGGGTTCAGGGTGGTGGGCAGGGATGGGAGGAGCCCTGGTGTGGGGTCCAGTCCAGCTGGTGGGTGCTGGCAGCGCCCACGTCCCAGATCGGGTGCTTTTAGGGTGCTGCTGGCTCGGCATCGCTCCCTCCCCGCGTGTCAGCGTCACTGCGGGGATGGGACCTGCCCCAGTTCCCGGGATTTGAACCCCTCCGAAGGCACTGCCAGGGGGCACAGCGGGTTGGGAGCAGCTCCAGCCCTGTGCGAGAACCCCCTGGGCTGTGCTGGAGCGTGGGCCGGGCACTGAGGGTGACTCTGGTCAGACCAGCTGGGCACTGGGGGGGGTTTGGAGGGCAAAGCCCCCCATTGTGGGGGGCACACGCATCCCCCAGGTTTTTAAGGCGCTCCCGAGTGCTGCTGGAGGGACTCAGAGCCCTGGCAGGGGACAGGGGGGGACCTGCAAGGGGTGGCAGCTCAGCAGCAGCACGGTCTGGGCAGTGAGTGGTTAATGCCTCCAGAGCCTGGCAGGAGCCCGGGCTGGGATGAAGCTCGGGATGGGTTGGGATGGGATGGGACGGGACGGGACGGGACGGGACGGGACGGGATGGGATGGGATGGGATGGGATGGGATGGGATGGGACGGGACGGGACGGGACGGGACGGGATGGGATGGGACGGTCCTGGCAGCAGTGTTTTCTTGCTCAAACTTCCCCCGTTTTGCTGACAGGCAGGAAGGGTTGGTGGCATTGATGGCATGCCAGGGCTGCTGGCATGGAGGGGGCTCTGTGTCCCAGTGCCCGGCAGGTTTGGGAAGGAAAGTATGGGGTCCAGTGCGAACACCCTGGGATGGAGCCCTGAACCCCCTGAGCACCCCGGGAAGCAGCATGGGAGGGGGTTCTGGGGTGCCCAGCAGTGCCACCTCTGTGGGACGGGGCAGGGATGTATCACAAGGTGCCAGCTGAGCCTGGGACAGCCCTGTCCCACTGCTGCTGGCACTGCCAGGGATCCCTCCAGCTGTACCCAGTGCCAGGGAGGCAGCAACAGCTTGTGTTGGGAATCCTGGGATGATGTTTGGGGTCTGTGGGGTCCTGGGGTGGTTTTTGGGGTCTGGGGAGTCCTGGGCTGGTGTTTGGGGTCTGGAGGGTTTCACAGCCCCGCGTGGCCAGGTGACCCTGCTCAAAGCCTCGAGGTGCTTTAGAAATGGCTCCGAGAGCAGCCAGGGGAGGAGGTGACATTGGGGACGTCGCTGCAGGCACAGCCCTGGATGGGCCATTGCTGCTGCTGCCGCTGCTGCAGCGACCTGTGAGGGTGGCCGGTGGTGACAGCCGGGATGTGGCAGCAGCAGGGAGGGGAGCTCGGCCACCACAGCCCCGGGCACTTCCTGGGAAACGCCAGTGACCTCTTTGAGTGTCCAGGGAAGGGAACGGAGCTGGGGAAGGGGCTGGAGAATCCTGGGTGGGCTCAGCCTGGAGAAAAGGAGGCTCAGAGGGAGCTTCTGGCTCTGCACGACTCCCTGACAGGAGGGGGCAGCCAGGGGGGATCGGGCTCCGCTCGCCATCCCGGGCAGCGTCCGATTCAGTGGATGTGGCACTTGGGGGCACGGTTTGGTGCTGCTGGGTTAATGGTTGGGCTCGGTGATCTTGGGGAGATTTCCAACCTTAATGATTCTGTGGTGCCGTGGAGGATCCTAAGCCTGGGATTAGCGGGGTGCTCGGGGCACGGGAGGGGGTGCCAGCCCCGGTGCCAGCCCCGGTGCCAGCCCCGGTGTTGGCGTGGAACCAGCAGAGCAGCAAATGTGGTGCCAGAGGGACTCTGTGGGGGACATGGGGACTCCTAACACCCACCCCATCACTGTCCCCACAGCCACAATGAAAGGAGGAACACCTTCCTGCACCCAGTGACGGGACAGCTCCCCGAGGACACCTCAAGGCTTGACTTGCCCAAGTAGGTCGGCTCCCAATCCCCTTGGTCCCGAGCGGGTTGGGACGGGGGAGCCAGGGCGGGTGAGGTTCTGGGGGGCTGGGAATGGTGGGGGAACAACTCCTGCAGGGTGGAGAGACACAGATCCTCTGATCCCGCTCTCTCGTGTCACAGACAGAGCTCGGACATGTCCAGCAAGGCGGGCAGCAAGCGGCCGGCCACCGTCCCCAGCGAGCCCCCCAACCACGCCATGGTGTCGGAGGTGCCCCCGGAGCGCCCTGGAGGCCGGGTGAGTGCTGGGGGCTGCGTGGCACGGCTGTCACCGGCTCAGACAGGGAGCCAGGGACCCCAGCCCGGGCACTGAGCATCTCCTGTCCCCCCATGCAGGCTCCGCGCTCGTCCCGCAAGGGCATCGCCTTCGGGAAGCGCTCCAACTCCATGAAGAGGAACCCCAACGCCGCCGTCACCAAGAGCGGGTGGCTCTACAAGCAGGTACCCCCCCGTGCCACCCCTTCCTGGCCCCGCAGAGCCCCGGGACCACCCGGAACGCTGCTCTCACCGCCCCTCTCTCACAGGCCAGCTCGGGGGTGAAGCAGTGGAACAAGCGCTGGTTCGTGCTGGTGGATCGCTGCCTCTTCTACTACAAAGGTACGGCCACCCCGGTGTCCCCAGTGCCACCAGCTGCGTGCCTCCAGCACTCCCAGGCTCTTTCCCTGCTCCAGCCTGTTTTTCCCGGTGTTTGCCGCGCCGAGGGGTTAATCCTGAGCTTTCCCCGCCTCCCTGGCAGCTCCCGGGCTCGGCCCGGGGCCGGCATCAATAATTGAGGAGGTTGTTTGTGAGCCAGGCCGAGCTGCGGGAGCAGCAACAGGCAGGGAGGCGATCCCACAGGTGGGACGGAGCCGGGGGATGAGGGAGGGGCTGTGCCGGGGGTCCCTCCGAGGGTGTAACCCCAGGATTCACCCTCCCCCCTCCCCAGACGAGAAGGAGGAGAACATCCTGGGCAGCATCCCCCTGCTCAGCTTCCGCGTGGCCGCCGTGCAGCCCTCGGACAACATCAGCAGGAAGCACACGTTCAAGGTCAGTGCCTCTGCCGGGGCTCGCAGGGGACAGGGGTGGCACTGGGGTGGCACTGGGGTGGCACTGGTGATGCTGGCAGGGTCCCCGCTGCTCTGGTGGCTTTCTTGGTGACGGGGCATGGAGCACGCCGGGGTGAGCCCCATGGATACCCTGCGGATCTGGGGAAGCTGGGACACAGCAGTGTCCCCAAGGTCACCACCCCCCACCCGCAGGGCTCTGCTGGGTGCTCCCACCCCTCTCCCCGCCCTGCTTTCCCCTCTCCATCGCTGCTGCCCCCACCGACCTCTCCCAGCGGCTGCTCCGGGAGCCGAGCACGGAGCTGTCCCCGATTCCAGTTCTGTTTTAGCTGCTTGACTGGCAAAAGTGGCACCGGAAAGGGGGGAGCCTGCACCGAGTGGCTGCTGTGGGGCTGGAGAGGGGAGCAGGGAGAGGTGGCGGCGGCTGCTGCTCCCCCACATCCATCCCTGGCAGGGTCTGAGCTTCCCTGGCACTTTTTGGCACTGCTGGGCGCCTTTGGCATCACCGGGAACCTTCCCCAGCCCAGCTGCTCGTGCTGCCCGTGGTCGTGGGTCCCTTTGGCACGCCCTTGTTGATCCCAGTGTGCCCTTCCTGTGTCCAGAGCCGGTGCTGGGCTCCCCACAGGGCACTGCGGAGGAGTTTTCCCAGTTTAAGGAAGGGATTTTTGTAGCTGACCCCCTCTTAAACCTGAATTTAGGCTCAGCTGAGTGGGGTTTAGGGAGGAGGGGTAGGTCACACGTGGGGTCTGCCATGTGCAATGCCCACACTGGTGTCACCTTCCGCAGGTGACAGCAGGGAAATGACCTGGGGATGTCCAGGGAGGAGCTGAGGGAGCTGGGAAAGGGGCTCAGCCTGGAGAAAAGGGGGATCAGGGGGAATTTCTGGCTCTGCACAACTCCCTGGCAGGAGGGGGCAGCGGGGCAGGATTTGGGATCTTATCCCAGGGAACAGGGACAGGAGGAGAGGGAACGGCCTCAGGCTGGGCCAGGGGAGGCTCAGGTTGGACATCAGCAGGAATTTCCTCATGGAAAGGGTTGGCAGGGGCTGCCCAGGGAGGTTTGGAGTGCCCATCCCTGGAGGTGTCACCTGGACGTGGCACTCAGTGCTCAGGGTGGGGATCGGGCACAGCTCGGACTCGATGATCCCGGAGGGATTTTCCAGCCCCAATAATTCTGCGATTCTGTAAAATCTCTGTTGCCTTGTGGGGGAAAAACCTCACAGAGCTGAGCTCAGCAGCTCCTGAGCTTTGGGAGGATGGCTTTGTCCAGGGAAGGGCAGAGAGGTTCCCATCCCACTCCTGCTGACCCCGTGTCTGTGTTTCCTCCTCCTCCTCCTCCTCCTCCCTCGGTGGGCGAGGATGCCGGGCCAGGAGGGGTCTCTCGGTGCCACCCACCACACCAGCACCCAACCACCGCCACCTAGGTAGTACCTTCTTGTGTTTCTGGTGCATGCAGACGCTGAGGGACCCCTGGGGCTCGCTCTGCTCCTCCCTCCCACTAATCCAGGGCATGTATCCCTTCGATTCCATCTTTCCCTCTGCCTGCAGAGCTTCCAGAAGTGCATGGGGGGGCTCAGGAGGTGAACTCTGTGGGGCACGGCGGCTGCATGCTCTGGGGAGGATGGAAACTCAAGGGAGGGGTTTGATCAGACCTCATTTTTCTGTTTTATTTCTTTTTGTTTTTTGAAGAGATTGAACCCTGACATTCTTTCAGGAGGAAAACTCCCAATTCCTCCCTTTTCGTCCTCCTCGCTTTCCCCCATCCCTTCCCACAGGGGGGAAGGTGGAAGCTTCAAAAAGGCCCTCGAATGAAAGGCTCTTTCCAGCACATTCTGGGCAGAGAATGGGCACCAACTTGGATCAAAACCAAATTTTTTCCTCCCAAAATATTTCCTGGGCCGAGAAACCACCTTCCCCCTCCCCCTGCATGGATCACGCTCCTCCGCTGCTGCCGCTCTCGCTGGGCCAGGGACCCTTTGCCACCCCAATATTGGGGTGCTGCTCCTTTCAGGGGGCTCCTGGGGAGGGCTGGTCCCAAAAATTCTCTGGGAGTGACTGCAGGGGGGATAAAACCCCGCTGTGAGGGCCTGCAGAGCTTCCCTCCCGCTTGGTGGCCGCACACAGAGGCGAAAGAGCTTCTCCCGGAGCAGCAGGATGCGGTGCCAGGCTGGAAGCGGAGCTCTCACCCTCATGTCTGTGTCTCTCCCGTTCTGTGCCCCCCTGCAGGTGACGGTGTGCTGGGTGCAGGAGCCGCCGGCGGGTAACGGGCAGTCCCTGTCTCCCCAGGCCGAGCACGCCGGCATCCGGACCTACTTCTTCAGCGCCGAGAACATGGAGGAGCAGGAATCCTGGATCCAGGCCATGGGCGAGGCCGCCCGGGTGCAGATCCCCCCAACTCAGAGGTCAGCACCCAGTGCCACCCCACTGCCCTGCCCTCCTGGGGACGCACCGCTGTCCTCGCTTCACACCCGGGGACATTTGGGGCCGTGAGGGAACCTCTGGAGCTGGGGGAGCAGTGACCCCCCATGGCTCAGGGAGGGCCAGGGCATTGCCGGCCAGCCCAGGGGCACTGCCAAGGGTTGGTGACCCCTCCGTGGTGTCTCGGCACCCCCCAGGCACGAGAAGCCGGACTCGGAGAACATCCCCCCCAGCAAACACCACCACCACCACCAGCACTGCAACGCCGCCCACCGCGAGCAGCCCAAGGCCGAGCCCGACGCCAAGACCCGTGGGGAGGGCGACGGCCGCGGCTCGGAGAAGATGGAGCGGAAGCCGTCGGAGCGGCCGGACGGCAAGAAGGAGCCTCTGGCCAAAGCCAACGGCCTCGCCGGGCCGGAGCCGCCCTCGGAACCGGGCAGTCCCTACCCCGAGGGGCCGCGGGGACCGGCGAGCGCCGAGCGGCCGGCACAGCCCAACGGGTGGCCGTACCCCTCGCCCAGCCGGCCCGGCAGCACCGCCTTCCCCGCGGGGGGTGACGGCGACAGCGGGGCCCAGCGCCGGGGTGTCACCCCCAGGTCCCACCCCGAGAAGGTGGCCCAGCGCAAGAGCTCCATGACGCAGCTGCAGCAGTGGGTGAACTCCCGCCGCGCCACCGGGCCCCCCGAGGAGCTGCGCAGGTGAGGGGTGCGCCAGGACGCTCCTTTGGTCCGGGCTTGGTCCCTCTGGGAATGTTCTGCCCCTTCTCGTCTGCTTTGTGCCCTCCTGGGGGGCCAGAAAATCCCATTTCTGGCTCTGCTTTCTTCTTTCTCTCCCTGTGGCAGCTCTGAGCTGGGTGTGGGACACCCCAAAAAGCTGAGGAGGGTGGGGGTCCCTGGGTGGAGGGAGGCCAGGATGGGAAACCACCGCAGGGCCCTTTGGAGCCACCTCAGTGTCCTCGTAGGAGGGGCACGAGGAGAGGAGGCCACCACGAGAGCCCAGGGAGGAGGAATTCCATGAGGAGGAGCTCCCATGGAGTCCCTGGGATGAGAGACGCCAGGAGGGGAGGCCACCACAGAGTCCCTGGGAGGAGGAATGCCAGGACAGGAAGCCACCTGGGTGTCCTTGCAGGAGGGACACGAGGAGAGGAGGCCACCATGAGATACCAGGGAGGAATTCCACGAGGGGAAGCTCCCATGGAATCCCTGGCAGGAGGAACACCATCCATCCACCTTTCCTGGTGTCCGAGCCTCCTCTCGGGCTATCCCTGCCCACCAAGACCCCGGGCACTGCCCACCGCCAGCCCAGCTCTGACCTCTCTCTCCCCCTCCCCAGCCCCACCAGGTTTTACCCCGTGTCCCGCCGGGTGCCCGATTATTACTCGCCCTACTCGCCGCAGTACCCCGAGGAGTACCAGTACTACCCGCCGGGCGTGCGCCCCGACAGCATCTGCTCCATGCCCGCCTTCGACCGCGTGAGCCCGCCGTGGGCGCTGGACGACAAACGCCACTCCTTCCGCAACGGGGGTCCCTTCCACGCCGCCTTCGGCCGCCAGGAGGTCCCGCTGTGGCTGCCGGCGCCCGGGAGGCCTCCGAGCTACCTGGACGAGGTGGACGCGGCCTCGGGCTCGCTGCGGAGGATGTCGCTGCAGCCGCGCTCGCGCTCGGTGCCGCGCTCGCCCAGCCAGGGCTCCTACGGCCGCGCCAGGGTTTACTCGCCCGTGCGCTCGCCCAGCGCCCGCTTCGAGCGGCTGCCGCCCCGCGGGGATGAGATCTACGCCGACCCCGCCACCTTCGTGATGCGCAGATCCATCAGCTCGCCCAAGGTCAGCGCCCACCTGCCGGGGCGGGGAGGTGGGGCAGGGGTGTGGCTGTGTCCTGGATGTGCCCCTCTGTGGGCACAGCCTGGCCTCAAAGTGCCTCCACAAGCCTGTGGCTTGCAGAAGAGGGTGGGTTTGGGGTCCTTGTTGCCATCCTGCAAAGGTTCCCTGGTGGTGTTTGTTTGATGGGGTGGGGTGGGGTGGGATGGGGTGGGATGGGATGGCATGGGATGGGATGGCATGGCATGGGCATGGGCATGCGATGCTCAGGGCTACCACAAGGTGTTCTCCCAAAGAGGGAGCGCTGGTGTCCCTGTCCCTCTCCTGTCCCCTCCTGTGCCCTCTCCTCCTGTGCTGTGTCCCTGACTTTGGGCTGGGGGTCCCCTCTCTCCGCAGTACGATTATCTGGGTGACAGGCGGCCCGTCCCGGCCGGGATGTACCCGTACCACTTCCCAGCGTCCCCCACCATCCATGACAAAATGGTACGTACCTGCTGGCCCAGGGGGTGACCCTGTGACCGCAGACCCCACCCCGGGCACGTGGGGCAGTTTGGGGGGTCCTCACTCAGGTGGCCAGGGAGGAACCAGAGCACTCCAGGGGCAGCTTGGCAGATCGGAGCTGGGCCTTTTATTGGTGTGTCCGGTCCCTCCTGGCCATTCCTGAGGGAAGTCCATGTGGAAAGGCCCCCTCTGTACAATGGGACACCCTCGGACCCCCAAAGCCCAAACCTCTCCCGCTCTGCTTCCTCACATCTGGCCACAGCTGCTGCCTTCTCCTGCCTCGTGTCCCCTCCCGGACCTGGGGGGTGACACCGGGAGGTCCCCCCACATCCCAAAACCCCAGGACAGGACCGCCAGAGGAGGGAGAAGCCTGAATTTCACCACACCCCACCCATGCTGCCCATCCATCCCCGCCACCGCCGCAGGCAGGGTCCCCCCGGAGTGAGCGGCGCGGGGTGCGAGGGGCACATTCCCAGCAGCATTCCCGATCCAGGGGCCATTCCATAGGCTCCCCCCTAACCGCTTTGCTTCTTCTTTTATTGTGTTTCGCTGCTCGTTTCTTGCCTGCTGGCTCCTGGTAGGATGAACTTTTAGACCTTCAGTTGCAAAGAAACCTAGAATATTTGGACCAGCAGGTAGGCGCAGCTGGCTGCCAGCCTCACCTCACCGGCTGCTTCTTGTCCCCGTGTGCCCCCCGTGTCCCTGTCCCCTGCCATCCATTCTCATCCCTCCCGGCATTCCAGCGGCATTCCAGCGGCAGGAGTTGTCTTTTTTGGTTTCGCTTCTCTCCATCCTCCGCATCCGTAGGGCCGCTCATCGCTCGGCAGAAAAGTGTCCCCCCCCTCCCCCTCTGGCAGTGCCTCCGTGTGGTGTGGTGGAGTTTTGGGGGGAGTTTGGGGGGAATTGGGGCAGAGTCCAACATTTCTGGGGGCTCTGGGAGCTGTCCTGGAGCTCAGGGGGTGCAGTGGCTCTGGAATGCCCGCAGGTTGGTGCTGGACACCTGCAGGGTGCCAGCGTGGCCGTGCTGTCCCCAAATCCGGCAGCTTTGCTGCTGTAGAGGCCCCAGGGTGTCCCCCGTGCTGGGGGTGGCCAGGTGACCCGTGGGAACCGTGGTTTTGATGACGTGGTGGCACTTTGGAGGCAAAAAGTTTGGTGCAGGTGGGTGCCAAGTGCCCCAAACCCAGCAGCGCTCAGGTTTTTTGGAGGAGTTTTTGGAGGAAAACCCTGAATTTTGCCAGGGGTTTTTGGAAGAAAACTGCACTGACTTCATCCCACAAGCGTGGGGAAGGGGATACAGCCGGGAGACCCCGCAGGGATGTGTCCAGGCAGTGGCTAAAGCCACAGCCGGGCACAGGAGCTGCCGGCCAGCACCGCAGCCCGGGCCAGGCTGGCACGGAGGGAGCCGCTCCCGGCACGATCCCATTAGGCTGCAAATCTCCCGTGGCTGGGATCTGTGTCCACCTTGGAGCGGGGCCAGCGCTGGGCAGGAGCACTCGCTGCAGCAATAAAAGCTCCCTGCGCTGTCTCGCAGCCGCCGGCAGCGCCGCAGCCTCTCCCCGGCTCTTTAAAACGCTCCCTAAAAAGGTTTGGCATCTCCTCCTCCTCCTCCTCCTCCTCTCCCGCCGGCCTCTGGAAAGGCTGATTCGGAGTGACGCTGTCAGCGGCCTCTTCTCAAACATCCTCCTGCTCTGTTTTCTCTCTCCGTCCTCGCCCTCGGCTCCCTGGCTGCACCCCCAGCGGGGTTTGGGCCCTGTTTTGGTGACAAAGTGTTGTCACCCTTTGGATTTCGGGGTTCCCAGGTGCCAGGGGCTCCCCTGGAATGTCCTGCTCGGGGCTGGGCGCTTCGGGAGGAGCAGAGGAAGCGGTGGAGCTGCGGTGCTGGTGACTTGAGTGGCTTTGTCACCTGGCACCGAGGCAGCCACGGGCACCACTGGCTGTGTGCCGCTGGTTGGGGGCTGTGCTGTCCCCGTGGAGCAGCACAGAGCTGCCCAAACCGTGCCTGGCAGCAGGGAGGTGCCATTCCCGGTGCCACCTGGAAAAGGGGACACTGCTGTCCCCAAGCCCAGTCACCTCCCTAATGCCCAGCTGGGCACGGAGCCGTGGGGCAGCGCCAGGGCCCGTCCGTGTGTCTGTCTGTGTGCCGGCCCACGCTGCTGCCGTCCCTGTCCGAGCTCGTGTCTGTCTGTGCCGTCTGCTCCGAGCTGGCTCCGTTTTATCCGTGTTTTCCCCCCAAAAAAGCACCCCGAGGGCACTAAACAGAACAGCAGCGCGGGGCCACAGCTGGAGCCCCTGGGCCACCTCAGGAGGTGACATTTTGCATCCTGAGGGTTCCTGGACCGGTCGCCGACAGCACAGGCGCATGTCCCCCGCTGACCTCTGCCCTTTCCTTCCCTGTGTGCCGCAGATGAGCGAGAGCGAGACCCTCATCACTATGGTGAACAGGATGGTGGAGACCTCCTCCCCTAGGGCCCAGCTCTACATGCAAGTAAGGCTCCGGCCACCAGGCCCCGCATGGCTCGTGCCTGGCGGCCGTGTCGGCCACCCCCGCGCCACCCGGGGCCACCTCCTGCCATCGCCACTCACGCAGCAGCCGCGGCTCTGGCACATCCCGCTCTCGGGGGGAGCGCTGGTCCATCCCAGGCTTTGCTAATCCATCCATGAGCCATTCCCAGCCGGCAAATCCTCGAGCTGCCAGCGCGAGGTGGGGACGGAGCTGCCCCCGGGGGACTCTCGGACGCGGGGCTTGGCTCGTCCTTGGTTTGCGAGGAGGAGGTGTGGGGTGACAGGAGTGCCGCTCTTAAACCAACGGAGTCGTTCCTGAGACAGGGAGAGGGAACAGCCTTTTCCCCTGGGAATGTTCCCAGCACTGGGATAATCCCTGCAAGGTCACATCGCTTGAGTCCCCTCACCCGGTGCCACCCACCCCGCGTTGTGCTGCCCTGGGCACCTCCTGGATGGGATTTTCCACCAAAAAACGGCGCCTGTTTCCATCTGATGGCAGCGGGGATGTGCTGGAGGGTGAAACAGGAGCTCCCGGGATGCTGCAGCATCCCGATCCACCCGGCTCTGCCTCCAGCCCCGCGGGCATTTCCCAGATCCGGATCCATTTGCATCATCCCAGAGTTTTAAATGGTCCTAAAGCACCCTCTCTGCTTTCTAGCAATAATGATCCCCTCCTTCCTATCTCTTGCCTTTCATCTCCAGCTCTTGGAGGCATTTAATTGCTGAAAGTCCCATCAGTAATTGAGATTTCCAGGAAAGGAAAATGACTCACGGAGGAGCCGGGCGGGGGTAAACAGGCCCTGCCGCAGCAGCTGCTGATTTATGGGTGCTCCCACTCCGCCGAGGTGGAATTACAGCTCAGCCGCGCTGCCTTTTGTTTTCCCTGCCTCTGGAATGGTGGCGGTTAATGGTTCACGAGGCATCTCCTTAAGCTTGGAGAGGGTGGCTCTGGATCGTTCCCGTTGGGAACGGGCAGGGCGAGGCTGGGACTTCATCCCAGTGACTCCCGACTGATGGGGAGCATCCACCGCCTCCGGGGCTCCGCTCCGGCCTCCTTTTCCCGGCTCGCAGGGATAGGAGAGAGGGGCTGGGAGCTGCCTCCCGTTCCCTGAGCATCCCGGGGTGGGGCCGGGCTCACCCCTCGCTCTGCTTGCAGGTGACGCCCTTCCCGGAGGCCTACAGGGACACCCTGCACCCCTACAAGATCAGCGAGCAGGACACCGATGTAAGAGCAAATCCTGTCCCCTCTCCGTGTCCCCTGTCTCCACGGGCAGAGCTGTGCCCGCTGCTCCCGGCTGCTTTGATCTCCTCAGGGATAAATCCTCCCCTGAGTTTAGATCTTGCCCCATCTCCCAGTTGGCCCCGTGTCACCCTGAAGTCCCTGCAATGACAGCAGGAGGTTGGAAACCCTCCCCAGAGCCAATCAATCAATCCCACCCCGTGTCCTGGCTGCATCCCATCTCTCCCAGTGGGATTCTCATCCTCCTCATCCTCTCCCCCCTTTCTCTCTTCCCCGCTGGCGCAGAAGCTGCTGGGGAAGCTCTGCGAGCAGAACAAGGTGCTGCGGGAGCAGGAGAGGCTGGTGCAGCAGCTCCGGGCAGAGAAGGTACGTGGTGCCACCTCAGGTGGCCACACGGGGACCTGGCGGTGGCACCTGCGTGGTGGGGAAGTGACACGTCACCACGGGAAGGTTTGGGTTGAAGGGACATTAAAAACATCTCCAACCACCCCTGGGCCTCTATCCCAGCTGCTCCAACCTGGCTTTGGACACTTCCAGGGATGCGGCAGCCATTTGGGGACATTTCTGAGCTGGGGGAGAGGCTGTGGCATTCTCTGTGTGTTATTGAGCAGCCAGGACCTGGTGGCTCCGTCTGTTCCCGCAGGAGAGCCTGGAGAGTGCCCTGATGGGGACGCACCAGGAGCTGGAGATGTTCGGGAGCCAGCCTGCCTACCCGGAGAAGCTGCTGCACAAGAAGGAATCGCTCCAGAACCAGCTCATCAACATCCGGGTGGAGCTGTCCCAGGCCAGCACGGTAACAGGGTGGGGGGGGGAGGGATTTGGGGCCCTTTTGTCCCTTCCCGGATGGAAAACAAGCAGGGAAAGGGAATTCCCCTCGGCTGGCTGGGGGCCAGAGGAGCCAAAGTCCTTCACTGGCCACAAAGCAAATTGGGCACCCTCCAGGTGCCACCTCAGCTCCTGGTTCTGTCTCTGCCGTGCCCTGGGTGACTCAGAGCTTGTTCCCACTGCTGTCACCCCCTCCCCAGCTCGGGGGGCTGTGCTGGGTGCCAAAGACCCTCCTGATCCACCCCCCACTGTCCCCTCAGGCCCTGGCAAACAGCACGGCCGAGTACGAGAGTCTGGAGAGCGAAGTGTCCACCCTGCATGATGACCTCTGGGAGCAGCTGAACCTGGACATCCAGGTGAGAGGGTGCCCTCTGTCACCCCTGAACCCGGACATCCAGATGAGGGTGTCCCCTGTGATCACTGAACCCAGACACCCAGGTGAAGGTGTCCCCTGCCACACCTGAACCCAGACACCCATGTGAGAGGGTGTCCATGTCACCCCTGAACCCAGGCACCCAGGTGAGGGTGTCCGTGTCACCCCTGAACCCCCGGACACCCAGGTGAGAGGGTGTCCTCTGTCACCCCTGAACCCAGACACCCACGTGAGAGGGTGTCCATGTCACCCCTGAACCCAGGCACCCAGGTGAGGGTGTCCGTGTCACCCCTGAACCCCCGGACACCCAGGTGAGAGGGTGTCCTCTGTCACCCCTGAACCCAGACACCCAGGTGAGGGTGTCCCCTGTCACCCCCGAGGTCCCCCATGGAGGTGGAATCTCCCTCTGCTCCATGCCCAGTTCTCCATGCCCAGCCCTCACATCCAGCTTTGGCCACCGTGGGCACTCAGTGTGCCATTGACCCCAAAGTCCCCCCCAGCTGCCCCCAGCCCAGATGGGTTCCTGGGGAGCAGCTCCAGTCATCCCAGCAGGATAAAAATCCTGGGGGTGATGGTTCCGACCCCTCCAGGCCGTGTCTGCCTCAGTCGGGACCCCCAGTTCCTGTGGCTCACTTTGGGGCTGGGGTCCAGCTTGGTTTGGGGCTGGCACTGGTGCCCCTGGGACCCCTCTGAGCGCTGCCTTCTCCCCCCCAATCCAGAACGAGATGCTCAACCGGCAGATCCAGAAGGAGATCTGGCGGATCCAGGACGTGATGGAAGGGCTGAGGAAGAACAACCCCTCCCGTGGCACTGACACTGCCAAGCACCGAGGTGAGGGGGGCTGTCCCTGACCCCAAATTGTGCGGGGGGTGTCCCCTATGAGCTGCTGCTCAGGGAGGTGAAGACCCTCATTATTATCCTATAATTATCTTATAATTATCTTATTGCTGCTCTGCTCCACAGTGGCTCTGGGCCCCTCGGGGACGTACAGCTCCAACAGCCCCGCCAGCCCCCTGAGCTCTGCCAGCCTCACCAGCCCCCTGAGCCCCTTCTCCCTCATCTCCGGCTCCCAGGGATCGCCCACCAAGCCAGGCCCCGGCGAGGTCAGTGACCCTGGGTGTCCCCTCTTTGTCCCCAGCAGGTGCCAGCAGGGGATTGGGGGCTGCTGGGCACCGGGCACGGAGCTGCCTCCCCTCGTGGCTCTGCCTGGGGGCACCATTTTGGTGACGTGGATGGGCCCTGGTGTCACCTGGTGACTTTGGGGTCTGTGGTCCTTGCAGGGCTGTGGGTCCGGAGGGATGGGAGCTGCTCAGCTCCAGCTTTTGGCTCCAGGAGCAGCTCCTGGTGCCACCACAGCCCCTCTGAGTGCCGTCACTCAGGGCTGGTGCCACCTTCACGCACAGGAAATTTATTTAGGGTGGAGTTTGGGGACTCCCCAACCCCACCTGGCTGCACAGAGGTGCTGCTGGTGTCCCCAAGTGCTGTCGAGAACCTTCATTTGGGCACCCCCCGAGCCCTGCCCGGCCCTGGGGCCGAGCAGCAGGGACACCGAGAGGGACACGGCCGCCGCGGAGTCACTCCCTCCTCCATCCCTTTCTCCAGGACGTTCCCGCCTCGTGTTGTGCCTCGGTCTCTTCTCTAACTCTCTCTTCCTTCTCTGCTCTCACGCCTCCCGCTCCTGCCCGCCCCAGGAACCAGGCCCGCCTCGACCTCCCCTCCCCAAGTCCTACGTCCCCCTGGAGTCTCCTCCGGCCGTTCCTCCGCTGCCCAGCGAGAGCCGCCTCTGGCCCTACCCCGCCTCCCCTTCCTGGCACCAAGGCGGCGGAGAGGCCAAGCGGGGACAGGTACCGAACCCTGCAGGGCAGCTGCCACCCCGTCCTCCTCCTCCTCCTCTTCCTCGTCACATGGGATGAGGCAGGACACGGAGCTGCCCGCCCCAAATCCGCGGGGACAGCGTGGAGGTGACACTTGGTGCGGGGACAGCTCTGCACGCCGCGGCCCTGCCACACCCCTGGTGTCCCCTGCAGGTCGCCACCCCCTGTGCTCGCTCGGGACAGGGATTGTCCCCTCCTGCTGGGGAGGTTGTCCCCTGGCATTGCCCTCTCTGCTTTGCTCTGCCCTCACCTCTGTCACTGTCCTTCCGTGTCACCGCTCCCCGTGTGGCGCTGGCAGGCTCCGAGCCCCCCGTGCCAGGGCAAACCTGCACTCGGGAATTCCGGGTGACACCCCGGCCGTGCGTGGGGCTGGGTGTGGACACGGGTGACACCAGTGTCCTCACAGCCGCGGCTCTGGATGTGTGGCCATGAGGAACGCAGTGGCCGTGTCGAGCTGGGAAGGGACACGGTGCCAGCTCAGGTGGCACTGCCAGCTGCTGTGGGTGGCACTGTGGTGGCTGCGTGTGGATCCAGGGGTGTCAGGGTGCATTTAGGGGGACACATTGGGCTGCTGGGCCTGTTGTCACACCCCTCTGTCACCCCAGCAGTTCCCGGGCTCTTCTCATGGGATGCCAGAGGGGGCGGACCCCAAAACTGACCCTTTGCTGGTCCTTCTGCCCCTGTGTGACCCCATCCCCTCCCGTGGGCATGGGGTGCTGCTGGCACCCAGCACAGAGCCAGGATGTCCCTGTCCCTGAGCTCCTGGGGGCTGTGGAGGGGTTGTCACCTTACAGGAACCTTTGTCCCATCCTGTGGGGACAGCAGCAGGTGCCCAGCCCTGACAGGATGGGACACAGCAGGGACAAGAGCAGAGCCCCCTCAGCCCCTGTCCCCACGATTTTGGGGTGCTCTGGTCCCACCTGGCTGCTGTCCGTGTGTCCATGGAGTGTGTCCGTGCTCTGTTTGTCACCTCAAGAGCAGCGGGTGTCCCCAGGCAGAGCGTGGCCCTCAGGCAGGACTGGAGCTCACTGGGGACCTTTTTCCCCCCCACAGCCCAAACCAGGCTTCGAGCAGAGCAAGAAGGAGCCCCCCCGGCCCAGCCCCCCCGGCCCCGCACCCGAGGGGCTCCCGCAGAGCCGGACAGAGCAGGATGGGGACAAACAAGCGGCTCTCAACAAGGGTACGGCACTGGTGACACCCAGCAGGACCTTGGGGGTGGCACTGGGACCCTGCCCGGGGTCCCCAAGGGTTCATCCTGGCGTTGTGGTCTCCCCCGCAGTGGGAATTGTCCCCCCCAGGACCAAGTCTCCGGCGGAGGACGAGGTGGTGTCCAGGAGGAACGGCCTGGCCAACGGGCTCAGCTCCCGGGTAAGGCTCAGGTGGAGGGGCTGGGCTTGCCTGGGGGGGCTGGGTGAGCCAAGGGGGGCTTTGCTGCAGCTTGGGGACAAGAGCGTGTGGCTGTGTGGCTCCGTGTGTCACCACCCACCTCCTGGAGACCCCCATCCCAGGAGTGACATCCCAGGAGTGACATCCCCCGAGTGGCATCCCAGCGGCTCATGGCAGAGGGGTGTGGCACTGGGAAGATGTCACCAGCCACCAGCAGGTGACCTTGAGGCTGGGCTTGTCCCCAGGAGAGACCCAAGAGCGCCGTGTTCGCCACCGAGACCAAGGTGAAGATGAGCGTGGAGGAGCAGATCGACCGCATGAAGCGGCACCAGAGCGGCTCCATGAAGGAGAAGCGGCGCAGCCTGCAGCTCCCCGGGCCCCAACAGCTCCCCGGCCCCCAGCCCGATGCCCCTGGCCCCAAAACCCCTTCCTCCTACAAGGTGGTGAGTGCGGGGCCGCAGCGGGGTGGGACGGGTGACAACGCACCACCCAGTCCGTGGGGACGCTGAGCGGGGCGCGGTCCCTCGCAGGTGCGGCGGCACCGCAGCATCCACGAGGTGGACATCTCGGACCTGGAGGCCGCGCTGCGCTCCGACGAGCCCGGCAAGGTGTACGAGACGCCACAGGAGGAGATCGCCCGGCTGCGGAAGATGGAGCTGGAGCCGCAGCACTACGACGTGGACATCAACAAGGAGGTGAGGCCGGGATGGCCCCGAGTGTCCCCGGGGTGGTCACACCCTCCTCTGGCAGCATCCTGGAGCTGCGTCCGGGCAGTGCTGGAGGGGGGGCGGGTCCCCAGTGTCCGGCACAGGGCACTTGCCCAGCTCTTCCCGCTGTTCCCAGCTCTCCACGCCGGACAAAGTGCTGATCCCTGAGCGCTACGTGGAGCTGGAGCCGGAATCGCCCCTCAGCCCCGAGGAGATGAAGGAGAAGCAGAAGAAGGTGGAAAGGATCAAGACCCTCATTGCCAAATCCAGGTGAGGCTGCAGTGCCCACGCCAGCCATGCCAGGGGTCATCCCGAAGGGAAGTGAC
Source organism: Aphelocoma coerulescens (assembly GCF_041296385.1). Classification (NCBI taxonomy): domain Eukaryota; kingdom Metazoa; phylum Chordata; class Aves; order Passeriformes; family Corvidae; genus Aphelocoma; species Aphelocoma coerulescens. Next base: position 5,723,379 of record NC_091039.1, on the reverse strand, counting down.
CACCCACCTCCACCCCTTCCCTGACCATTCTAAGACCACCCACCCACCTCCACCCCTTCCCCACCCATCCCAGGGGGAATCCCCCACCCCTCTGCCCCCCTTCCCAGCCCACCCCAGGCATCCTGGCAGGGGTGCTGATGCCAGGTGCTATTCCCAGCCTGCAGAACGTCATCCCCCTGGGCGAGGGGGAGGTGGACACCCCCCAGGACCCCGAGATGCAGCTGCAGGAGCAGGAGAAGAGGATCGAGATCTCGTGCGCCCTGGCTGCCGAGGCCTCGCGCCGCGGCCGGATGCTCTCGGGTGAGGAACGGGGAGGCTCGGAGGGTCGGATCCTGCAGATCCTTGGGAGAATGATGCCAGGAGAGCAGCAGGGTGAAGGCAGGTGCAGGTTTGGCAGCGTGGCAAGGCGTCAGTGGGCAGGAGAGAGGGCATTCGTGGGACAGGGCATCCCTGAGCAGTGGGAGAGGTGATGCCAACAGCTCCTGCCACGCCTGGGGCTGCCTGCCCTGAGATCCTGGGATGGAGCAGCCCTTCCAGCCGGGCACAGCTTCCAGCGCCTTGCTGGGAGCGTTTGCGAGGGTGGGAGTGCCTGGCTGGGTGGCATGAGGTGGCATGAGGTGGCACGGCGTGGCTGAGCAAGCATGGTGACACCCCATGCCCAGGGGATTGTGGTGGCACTTATAGCCGGGGGAATTACGGTGGCATGGGCTGGCACATCGTGGCCGTGCATGGTGGCACTTGATGCTGGGGGGATTGTGTTGGCACACCTTGCCCAGGTGAGCACGGTGACGTCCCCTACCTGGCTGACCGCAGTGTCACACCGTGCCCGCGTGCCCGTGGTGTCCCACCATGCCTTGTCCATGAGGAGCCCTGCCGGGAGCTCACGTGTGCGTGCTGTGCCCAGCTGTGGCTCTCTGTCCTTCCTGCCAGCTGTGACTGCTTCTCCTGCCAGCTGTGGCTCTGTCCTGCCAGCTGTGACTCTTTGCCCTACCCGCGCTTGCTTCCCCCCTTTCCTTCCTCCCTCCTCGCTGCTCCCTGTCCCTGCCCAGCCCCGCCGTGCCCTCCCCGCCGCCCGCCTCCTTCACTCCCTTCTCCCGTTTCTCGTTTCCAGCTCAGTGCGCTACCCCCAGCCCTCCCACCTCCCCAGCCTCCCCGACTCCACCGACCAACCCCCTCTCGTCCGAGCCGCCCCGGGCCGCCGACAGCAGCCACCTCATGCGGGTGTGAGCCTGTGACGTAAGCACCTCTCTCTCTCTGACCTCATCCCCTCCATCCCTTCGCTCCCGCTCGCATCCCCCGAGCCACGTCAGCCCCGGCTCCTCCATGGACCGAGCGTCCCCCCGCCCAGGCCAAGGGGGCCGTGCAGGGTGGAAAAGGGGATCCCAGCATGAAATCCGGGGGGGTCCCAGCATCCCCCGGCTCCCTTGGAGCCAAATCCCCGCCGGGTTTGCCACAAGGGGTGGGCACAGGGTGGACCCCACCCTGCTCAGCCTCTCTGTCCTGTCCTGTCCCCCCCCCCAGCTCAAGCCCTGGCTGCTGCCGGCGCCATCAAGTTCCACGGGGCCACGTTTTAGTCCCCTCCTGAGGTGACACCGAACCTCTCGCCTCCGTCCTCGGTTCTCCCGGACCCCCTTCCCTCCGTCCGATGGCGGGACCACGCGGGAGATGTGGCACCGACGGGAGCGGCGGCTCTGACCCGTCCCAAAGAAACGGGTGGGGGCTGGGAGTTGTCCCCAAGGAGCCCCCAGGGCTGTCAGTGGCCACAGGGACAGCTGTGACAGTGGCCACCGGCCCAGCGGGGAGTACAGGACTCCTGGGATGTCCCCCCAAGGTCTGTGAAGGGGTTCTTGGGGTGGGGACCGGCCTGTCCCCAGCATGGATGGTGCTCCCACCTTCCACCACACCTGGATGCTCCTCCTCGGCTCCTCGGGCATGGTTTCCCTTCCCTGATCCCGACTTTGAACCCATCTGTGGCACTGCTGGTGGCTCAGCCGGAGGAAAAAGGGGACAGGATGGATGGAGGTGACACTGTGGGGACACGGAGGTGCCCAGAGCGCTCCAAGGGCTCTCCAAGCACGGAGCGGGAGCTCTGGGCAGGGATGGGGAGCAGAGCAGGGAATTGGGGTGCCCGGTGGGATAATGGAGCTGTGGGGTCGGCAGGGACTGGAGGAGGGGTTTGGGAACAGCGGGGTCGCCTCGGCTGCCCTATCCCGCTGTCACCCTCCACAAATCCCTCCCCACGTCTCCCCCGAGCCCTTCCCGTTGCTCTCCAGCCCCTTCCAGCGGTTCGGGTTTCCTGTAGCAAATCCCCCCTTTTCTTTATCGTCCTGGAGGGTGGGGAAAAAGCAGAATCCCTGGAAGGACGTGAGGGTGGCAGTGCTGGGGTGGGCAGGGAGGACGGAGCCAGGAGCTGAATCCCAAATCCCAGATCCCAAATCCCACCCATCCCTCCTGGGCCGATGCCAAACCCCCCCCCAGGACCGCCCCGCATCCCAATCCTCCCCATCTTAGCAATACTTGTAGGATCCCCGGAGCCCTAAATCCCGCAGCCGAGCCTCCCTCAGCCCCTTTAGCTCATAAAGCTGGCCCTTTATTTTGCTATTTACATGCCTTAATATATGTTTGATGGAAATTCTACATTTATAATATATATCTATATTCGGTTTTTCCTCTTCTTTTCCCGGGAAAAGCTCGTGCCGAGCTCTCTCTTCTCCGCAGGGTTTGTTCCTGCCAAGAAAAAAAAAGCAAATTCTTTGCCAATTTATCAGAGGGGGAAGGGGGGAAAAAGGAAAGAAAGAAAGAAAAAAAAAAAACAAAAAAAACCAAGGAAAAAAAAAAAGGAAAAAAACCTATTTAAAAAATATATCTATTTTTTCTGCTTTTATGAAAAGCAAATTTATTTAAAATAAAATATACAGAGACTGTAAGTTTGAAGAGAGGATGAGTTTATTTCCCTGTGTCCCCTGAGCTCCCCAGCTCAGGTCACCGGGGCAGACCCCCCCTTGCTGTGGGGACACCTTGGGGACATCCTGAGGTGGCTGTGGGGCAGCAATTCCCATCTCGGGGATCCAGAGATGATCCCAAAGCTCCCATCCCAAAGCCACCGGACGCTGTCCCCAAAGTGTGACCCGGCCGCGATTTTATTTTATTTAAAAAAAAAAAGAAAAAAAAAAGACGAGAAAAAAAAAAGAAAAAAAAAAAAAGAGAAAGAAACCAAACCTTAATTAATTAATTAATTAATTTTATTTTTGGTTATTATTTTTCATAAACACTTCATAAACCAGTGACTCGTTAACCCGGAAAGGATTTGCATCGGGAGGAAATAAATCTATTTATGCATTCGGGGAGGGTGGGACGGGAGGGATTTGGTTTTCTGGGATATTTTCCTAGTGGTAGAGAAATAAAAATATCTATGAAACAACAACGTTTTCCTGTCTTTTCTTTTTTTTTCCAGAGGGGACCTTGGATGTGGATTTTAATGTTGGATTGGAGGCAGAGGCTGAAGGGGCTCCGGAGGCAGCTCCTCCTCTCCTTCCTTGGCTTTTTTTGGGATTTTTTTTTTTTTTTTCCCACTCGGGTTGATTTGGGGATGAAATTCCCATCCCCGGGCAGTTTGTGGGGATAAATTTTGGGACTATCTGGGTTTGGGTGGCTCTGGGGTGACAGAGGTGACACGGGGACCCTGTGTTGGGTCTGCTGGAGCCGCTATTCCCACACCAACCGGCAAATCCGGGGACCTGTGGCATTCCCAAAACCCCCATGGGGCAGCCTGGGATCTGTGGGATCTGTGGGATCCACAGGAATCCACGTGAGCTGGGACCTCCACTGTCCCCACGGTGCCACTTGGCCACCCCAAGGAAGCCAACATCTCCCTGGTTTTCCCTATTTTGGGGATCCATCCCATCCCAGGGAGTTCATCCCACTGGGATGGGGGAAGCAGGACCAGCAGGGTCTGGTGGTCACAAGCCACCGTGTCCCCCATAGAGCCACCGTGTCCCCTGGAACCACCATATCCCCCATAGAGCCACCACATCCCCCATAGAGCCACCGTGTCCCCTGGAGCCACCATATCCCCCATAGAGCCACCGTGTCCCCTGGAGCCACCATGTCCCCTCTGGGGACACCATGTCCCCCTTAGAGTCACCAGGTCCCCCACATGTGTCCTCCCTGGGGCCACCACATCCCCCTGGAGCCACCATGTCCACCTTGGAGCCACCACATCCCCCTGGAGCCACCATGTCCCTCTGAAGCCACTATATCCCCCACAGAGCCACCATGTCCCCTCTGGGGACACCGTGTCCCCCTTAGAGCCACCATGTCCTCCCTGGAGCCACCAGATCCCCATGGAGACACCGTGTCCCCTCTGGAGCCACCACATCCCCCTGGAGCCACCGTGTTCCCCCTAAAGCCACCACATCCCCCTGAAGCCACCGTGTCCCCCTTAGAGCCACCATGTCCCCCACAGAGCCACTGTGTCCCCTCTGGGGCCACCACATCCCCCTGGAGCCACTGTGTCCTCCTTGGAGCCACCACATCCCCCTTGGAGCTACCGTGTCCCCTCTGCAGCCACCATGTCCCCTTGGAGCCACCGTGTCCCCTCTGAGGCCACCACATCCCTGTGGGGCCACTGTGTCCCCCACAGAGCCACTGTGTCCCCTCTGGGGCCACCACATCCCCCTGGAGCCACCATGTCCCTCTGAAGCCACTATGTCCCCCTTGGAGCCACCATGTCCTCCCTGGAGCCACCAGATCCCCCTGGAGCCACCAGATCCCCATGGAGGCACCATGTCCCCTCTGGAGCAACCACATCCCCCTTGGAGCCACCATGTCCCTCTGAAGCCACCAGATCCCCATGGAGACACCATGTCCCCCACAGAGCCACCGTGTCCCCCTGAAGCCACCATGTCCCCTCTGGGGACACCACGTCCCCCTGAAGCCACCATGTCCCCCTGGAGTCACAGTGTCCCCCTGAAGCCACCATATCCCCCTGAAGCCACCATGTGCCCCACAGAGTCACCATGTCCCCTCTGGGGACACCGGATCCCCCTGGAGACACCGTGTCCCCTCTAGAGCCACCACATCCCCCTTGGAGCCACCATGTCCCTCTGAAGCCACCAGATCCCTCTGGAGCCACCACATCCCCTTGGAGCCACCGTGTTTCCCCTGAAGCCACCACATCCCCCTGAAGCCACCGTGTCCCCCTAAAGCCACCACATCCCCCTGAAGCCACCACATCCCCCTGAAGCCACCGTGTCCCCCCTAAAGCCACCACATCCCCCTGAAGCCACCATGTCCCCCACAGAGCCACCGTGTCCCCCCGGAGGAGGCGCCGTGGGCGTTCCCGGGGCCGTTAATGATTCCCAGGATGACGTGGGGACTAAAGGGCTTTTCCAAGGGTCACTCTGGCAGCGGGGCCACCCTCGCCCGGCCTCGCCCAGCCCTGTCACCACCACCAAGATGGTGTCCCTGAGCGACTTCCAGCGTAAGCAGCCGCGCCGTGGCCGTGTCCCGGCAGGAATTCCCATCCCTGCGGGATCCGGGAGCTCCGTGGGAACATTTGGCAGCTCCAAGTCCCGGCTGGGAGCTGCTGGATGGGGTGGTTGGGGCAGGGAGGGGTGAGATGGAAATGGGGACGTGGGGAGGAGCAGGGAGGGCTGGGGACCGGGAGGATTTCCTGGATCATCCTGGGATCATCTCCAGCCTTTGCTGCCGCTGCTCGGGGAAAGGCTGCACGCGGTTTTCCCGCTGATTTTTCCTCTGTGGTTTATGATTTATCCGGTGCCCTCAGGGACTTCTGGAGCACCAACAGCCTCCTCCAGGCCTGGCCTGGGTGCAAAGGCTGTTCCTGAGCTTTGGAGGCAAATCCAAAGGGGATTTTTGGGAAGGAACGGGAGAGGGAGGTGCTGATATGGGGCCTGAGGTGCGGAGCTGAGCCCTCAGCTCTGCTCTGCTGCTCTCCACAGGGATCGGAGTGGGCCTGGTCGGCTTCGGCCTCTTCTTCCTCCTCTTTGGGATCCTCCTGTACTTCGACTCAGTGCTCCTGGCTTTTGGGAATGTGAGTAGGGCCAGGCCGGGGGTGCCCACAGCCGGATCAAGGAGCTGCCCTGACCCTCTCCTCTCCTTCCTCCTCCCAGCTCCTCTTCCTCTCCGGCCTGGTCTTCATCATCGGCTTCCGGAGGACCTTCACCTTCTTCTTCCAGCGGTCCAAGCTGAAGGGCACCAGCTTCTTTTTCGGGGGGCTCATCGTGGTCCTCATGCGCTGGCCGATCCTGGGGATGCTGCTGGAGGCCTACGGCTTCATCTCCCTCTTCAGGTGTGGGATGGGATCCTCGGGATGGGATCCTCAGGATGGGATCCTTGGGAATGCTCCCAGGAGCTCAGCAGGGTCTTTTGTATCCACACAGGAGCTTCTTCCCGGTGGCTTTTGGGTTTTTTGGCTCGCTGGCAAACATCCCCCTGCTGAGCCAGGTGAGAAGGGGCTGGAGACCCCTCAGGGGCTTCAATCCCTGGTGGGATCCATCCCTCTGTGCCCCTCGGGGTGGGTGATCCCTGGTGGGATCCATCCCCCTGTGCCCCTCAAGGCCTTCAATCCCTGGTGGGATCCATCCCCCTGTGTCCCTCGGGGTGGATGATCCCTGCTGGGATCCATCCCCCTGTGCCCCTCAGGACGGGCAGTCCCTGCTGGGATCCATCTCCCTGTGCCCCTCAGGGCCTTCAATCCCTGCTGGGATCCATCCCCCTGTGCCCCTCAGGGTGGGCAGTCCCTGGTGGGATCCATCTCCCTGTGCCCCTCAGGGGCTTCAATCCCTGGTGGGATCCATCCCCCTGTACCCCTCAGGGTGGGCAGTCCCTGCTGGGATCCATCTCCCTGTGCCCCTCAAGGCCTTCAATCCCTGCTGGGATCCATCCCCCTGTGCCCCTCAGGGCCTTCAATCCCTGCTGGGATCCATCCCCCTGTGCCCCTCAGGGTGGGCAGTCCCTGGTGGGATCCATCCCCCTGTGCCCCTCAGGGCCTTCAATCCCTGCTGGGATCCATCCCCCTGTGCCCCTCAGGGTGGGCAGTCCCTGGTGGGATCCATCCCCCTGTGCCCCTCGGGGTGGGTGATCCCTGCTGGGATCCATCCCTCTGTGCCCCTCGGGGTGGGCAGTCCCTGCTGGGATCCATCCCCACGGATGGGATTGCCCCGGGAATGTCACCGTGGTGTCCCCGGGGCTGCACGGGTGGATTTTTCTGCTAATCCCGGTCTGTCCCCGCCTCAGCTCCTGCAGAACATGGGGGACAGCGGCTCCATGGTGTGACCTGACCAGTTCTGGGCTGAGTGGCTGCCATGGGACAGGGTGAGGGCCCCGGGTGCGGCTGTCCCCGAGAGCTGGTGGCTCTCTTGTCCCCAGGACCCTCAGTGCTGGCCAGACCCCCTCCCCAGCAGGGATGGTGTCCCCTCACCGTGCCACGGAGCTCCTGAGCCAGGCTCCAGGGTCCAAGGGCTGTGCCAGGCTGGATTCTGCAATTCTTGCACTTATTTAATTCTTTTCTGTGGAAGATTTAATTTAATAAAAAAATGCCTGAAAGTGAGCTCGGACTTGGCTCCTTTCCCGTGGCTCAAGGCTTGTCCCAGCCCTGGCACCTCCCGGTGCCACCAGGAGGCATCGTGGCCGTGGCTGGAGGTGGCACAGGGACCTTCCCATGGCCGTGGCACAGGGACCTTCCCATAGCTGGAGGTGGCACAGGGACCTTTCCATGGCCGTGGCACAGGGACCTTCCCATGGCTGAAGATGGCACAGGGACCTTCCTGTGGTTGGGGATGACACAGGGACCTTCCCATGGCTGTGGCTGGAGGTGGCACAGGGACCTTCCCATGGCTGTGGTTGGAGGTGGCACAGGGACCTTCCCATGGCTGGAGGTGGCACAGGGATCTTCCCATGGCTGGAGGTGGCACAGGGACTTTTCCATGGCTGGAGATGGCACAGAGACCTTCCCATGGCTGGAGATGGCACAGGGACCTTCGTGTGGCTGGAGATGGCGCAGGGACCTTCCCATGGCTGTGGCACAAGGACCTTCCCATGGCTGGAGATGGCACAGGGACCTTCCCGTGGCTGGAGATGGCACAGGGACCTTCCCATGGCCGTGGCACAGGAACCTTCCCGTGGCTGGAGGTGGCACAGGGACCTTCCTGTGGCTGTGGCTGGAGATGGCACAGGGACCTTCCCATGGCTGGAGGTGGCACAGGGACCTTCCTGTGGCTGTGGCTGGAGGTGGCACAGGGACCTTCCTGTGGCTGGAGATGGCACAGGGACCTTCCCATGGCTGGAGGTGGCACAGGGACTTTTCCCTGGCCAGCCCTGGGACATCCCTGTCACTCAGCCGTGGCTGTGGCGCTGCCTTCCCGTGCATCCCATGGGATGAGGGCAGCCCGGGGCCCCGGGAGAGGCCGGGGGGGGGTTAGGAAAACACCCCCCTCCAACCCCATTAACATCTCCTGACCTGGGCGGGGCCCAGGCAATCACCCCGGCCGGGCTCAGCCACCCTGAAACAGCAAACAGGTTGGTAATTAACTAATTAATTAATTAATGAGGGGTTCTGGGCTGGGAGGGGGCCTGGAGCTGAGCTCTGTCAGCATCATGGACCAGGAATTGCTTTTCCTATAATCCCATTCCCTTTGGGATGAGCTGGACCTGAGGGATGGAGCTGGGGGTGATTTCCAGTGGTGGGCACTGGGATTTGAGCCAGAGGAACATCCCAGCACCCAAAATTCCTGGGTATCCCGTGCTTTCATCCCTGCTCCAGGAGGATCCAGGAGGACCCAGAAGGACCCAGGATACTCCAGGGAATGATCCAGGGCCGGATCAGGGAATGTTCACAGGGACACCTCCACGGCAGGAGCTCCCCCGGCTTCACCTCAGGGGGTTTTAAAGGAGTTCTTCTGCCCAGGCTGCCGAAATTCCTCTCCCCAGGAGAACAGGTCGGATAACTCGGCATCTCCACCAGCTGAGGTGGATCCCAGCCAGGTTTCCGGGAGCGCTGGGGAAGCTGGAGTTTAATTAAACCCAAAAGCAATCACATCAAAGCTGCTCCCTGCTCCGAGAGCCCTCCTTAACGTGCGGGAATTAATTAACGAGTTTGAGCTGAACCTGTTCCCTCTGGAGCCCGACGGGAGCTGGTGGCTCTGTGCCTGTTGTCACCCGGCTGTGCCCGATGCCACCGGCCCAGGTGTGCTCCAGGTGAAACCAAGGCTGGGAGCGGCTCTGGGCTCATTTGGGCACCCAAATCCCGGCCCAAGGAAGGAGATCCCAGTTTTTGGGTGCTTTGATGGAAGGGAAAATGAGATTCCTGGAGAGTCGGAGCCTCCTCAGTGCCTCCATTCCTGTCTTTGTTTTGCTGCAGCCAAAAAAAATCCCGATTTTCCTGCTGAGGATTCATTTCTAGGCCTTCACCAGAAGGAAGAGGCAGATTCCCAGAGGCAGCGTGTGCAGGATGAGGAGATTCCTGAGGTTTAGGGCCCCCCATCCGTGTGGAAGCGAGTGTGGAGGAACAGGAAATGTGCCCAGGTGATGGAAGGTGCCATCACCTCACCCTGCTGGGAAAACCAAGCCAAGGATGAGGAGATTCCCTGGATGGCATCGAGGGATCATGGAATCACGGAAAAGTTTGGGTTCAGAGGGATCTTAAAGCCCGTCCTATCCCAAAACCTCCCAAGGGACACCTTCCCTCATCCCAGCTTGCTTCAGACACTTCCATGGGGCAGCCACAGCTTTTCCAGGCGCGGAAGATCCGCAGGGAATGGCTGTGAACTCCCTCAGCCACGGCTCCTCTCCAGAAGATTTTTGCCGGGAATGTTTTCCCTCTGGCTCCGTAAATCCTCTCTCTGGCAGGGTTTTGGTGTCAAGCACAAGCTCTGGGTTTGCCCTGACGTCAATCCCCGAATTCCCCCGGTGCCGGTGCCATCCAGAGCCTCCCCTAAGCCCTTCCCAAAAGTTGTTTTTACGCCGGAGCTTTTCCGTCACCCAGGATAAGGATCCTCACGAGCCTCGTGTGTTTTTCACCAGCAGCGAATTCCGGGATTAGAAAAGCTGGAAAATGTCAGGGAAGGGCAGAAATTCTCCTCCTTTTTCTTGTGCTGCTCCAAAAGATCCCTCAAGAAATCAAAGCTGTTCAGCCAAACTTCCCAACGATTCCATTTGGAGCGGGAAGTGCTAAAAATCCTGGATTTGATTTTAAGGAAAGCACCCAGGAGAGAGGAATTAATTTATCCATCGAGATGGTTTCTCTCTGGGAAGCGTTCTCCTTCCATTTTCCCAATCATTCAACTCCCTGGAAAGCAGGCAGGAAAACTGGGAAGCATTTCCAAAATTGGGGAGCATTTCCCTGCTACTTCCAGATGAGCTGCTCTTTGTAGGATCCATAATCGGATAAAACCCCGGGATTTTGGAGCGAAATGCAGCAGGTTCCCCGCATGGATCCAGTGGATTCTGGATCCAGCAGGTTCCCCACATGGAAATCCATGGATTTCTGCCTTTCCCTAATGCCCTGGAACCTTCTGTGGTTGAAAATTCAAGTCAAGGGATGTTTTGGGACTGCACGGGAAGAGTTAAGGATCTTCCCTGCGGATCTGAAGGGCTGGGAATGAACCCAGCATTGTCCCAGAGCTGCCTGATGTCCCTGTCCCTGTCCCTCCTGTGTCCCTGTCCCTCTAACCCCCCACAAAACCCCTTTTCCAGGGATTTTAAGCCTTTTTTAGTGCAGCTCCTGCTCATCCCCGCTCCGGGCTGCCAGAGGGGACTGGGAAATTCCTTGTGGGGGGTTTTCCCAGCACAGGGAATGTGTCCTGTGCTGGGGACATCCCGGAGCCCCAGAGCTGGGAGCGAGGACAGCCACCCCAGAGGCCACCCCAAGGCAGCAGCCCTCAGCTCTCTGATGGATTTGGGGAAGTTGGTTTTCCCTGGTTTCCATCAGTTTCGTATCCAAGGGGGTTGTGGGGCCATCCCAGTGGCAGGGAAGGGTCGCGCCTCTCTGCTTCCCCTATCCCACAGCACTTCCCAGTTCATCCCACTCCGATTTCCTGACAGGAGAGGGGTCCACCTGTGTCCCGGGGACAAAGCCATGCCCAGAGCATCCCACATTCCTCAGGGATCCTGCAGCTGTGGCTCCCCTGGATCAGAAGGGGCTGGAACCGCCGGATCCCCCCGGCCCCCCATCCCGGGACCCCCTTCCCCAGCGGACTCGCCCCTTTTCCTTTGAAGTCCCTCTGCACCCGCAGCTTTTCCTGTGGGGAACGGAGCTTGGCAAAGCCGGCAGAGCCCGTGGGATGCCCGGGCAGGGATTTATGGCCGCTGGCTCCCTGCCAGGCCCTCTCACGTCGCTGCGGCTCCTGACCCCACTCCCTCCCCCGCAACCTGCGCCGGGCCACGAGGCTGCCCGGAGTGACGCAGGGACAGGGGTCCTGCGTGGGAAAAGACGTCAGGGATGGGGGCACAGCCCCGTGGGGCTGAGCCCTGGGGCCTGCTGGGGTCAGCGGTGCCCTGGCGGCCAAAAATCCCACAGGGAATGAGGCGTTCAGCCTCCAGTTTTGGGGGAAAGTTGTTTGTAGCTTGTGGGGTGTCCCCCGGAGGGGTGACAGAAGTGCCCTGAATAAATCCCATCCACGGAAGGGGGATTGTGGAGCTGGGGCTGGGGGCGAATGTGTCCTCAGGGTTCGTCCAGGAGCATTTTTGTTGCCTTTAGGGTCATTTCCCACCGAGATTCCCAAGGTCAGAAGTCCCTGGAAGCCACGGGGCTGATCCAGCACCCACGGGGCTGATCCAGCACCCACCACCCTGGGCTGGGCGCTGCCAGGGGGGACACAGCGACCTGGAGCGAGGGGCAGGGGTGCAGCTGGAAGCTCCTGAGGGTTTTGAGCAGCATCTCCCTTCCCAAACACCAGGATCTGATCCCATATGGAGCAGCCGTGATGAGTTTGGCTGTCCTCTGCTCCAAGCTCCAGCCCTGGTTTAACAGAGCCGGGCCTGGGGGGGTTCCCCAGAGCATCCCCCAAAAGGGCAGAGAGGGCTGGGGGGTCTTCCCTTGGTGTGTCCATGGCCAACAGGGTCATGGCCGAGTGTCCTTTGCCGATTCCATTCCCTTGGGGAAAATCCCGTCATTCCTCCGCAGGTGGAGCCTGGGGGCACCTCCTTGGCCAGGCTGTCACCCGGACCTGTGCCACCACCACCACCAGCACCCCCAGCAGCTCTCCCAGCTGGCACCAGCAGGGATTTGTACCCTTCACACCCCGTGCTGGAGTAACCGGGGAGCAATTAACCCCAAGGAATGTGGGATCCCATCTCCCGGACACCCGCAGCTCCCCTTGTCCCATTCCCCCCGCGCACGGGGGGCTCCTGACCCCGCCGCCCTCCGCGGGGACTGTCCCGGCCACCTGCCCGGTGTCACCCATGGGATTCCCAGCCCTCCCCCTGCCAGGGGAGGAGAAACCCGCCGGGATGGAGGATCCCGGGCTATAAAAGCATCCTCCCCTCCGGGATGGGACGGGACGGAGCTGCCGGCAGGGAGGGGACAGGGGAGGACACGATGCCGGCGGGACCCAGCGGGAGGCTGCAGCGGTACCTGCTGCTCTTGGCCGTCACCTGGGGCGCCACTTTAGTCCCCTGGCCAGCCCAGGCTTTGCAGAGGTAGCTGGGGTCCGTGTGGCCCTCACGGTGCTGTCCCCCCCTTTTTTTCCCGGGGGCTGGAGCGGAGGGTGAGGGGCTCTGGGAACCCCCTTCTTCCTCTTCTTCTGCTCTTCCTCACTCCTCTTCCTCGAGCACCGCATGGTCATGGTGGGACTCCATGAGCCCGGGGGCGGGGGGTCTTTCCCGACCTAAATAATTTGGGAGCGCCCCGAATCCCAAACAACCGAGGTGCAGCGAGTTTGGGGCCGGGCTTGGGGTCTGCGGGTCCCTCCTGCCGCCCCCACCCGCCTCGGTATCCTGGGTGGGCTCGGGCGCATCCTGCGGTGGGAGCGGGACCCAGAGGGGGAGCGGCGGGGAGCTGCTGCCATCTAGAGCCACCCGGCTGGAGTTCCCGAGGCAGGGAATGCCGCTGGAAGGTGCCAGAGGGCTTTAGGGTCGGGTTTTAGGGCGTCGCAATGACAGAGGGGACGGGTTTGTGTCTTGGGGTCGGGGGAGAGCCGTGATGGGGCTGGGGGTGGGAAGGAAAGAGATAGGGGATCCTGAAGGAGCTGGGGTGGGAGGGAGAGAGGGAGATGGAGGGTCCTGGAGGAGCTGGGGTGGGAGGGAGAGAGGGAGATGGAGGATCCCAGCCCCGTCCTGCCCCCCAGGATCGCGCTGCGGAGGATGCCCTCCATCCGCCAGACGCTGCACGAGATGGGGGTGAAGGTGTGGGAGGTGTTCCCGGAGCTGCGCCGGGGCACACGCGGCGGAGGGGACGGTCCCCGCAACGGGACCGCTCCCACCCTCCTCACCAACTACCTGGACGTGAGTGTGTCCCCGCCCGGGGGAGGATTTGTCACCCCGATGTCACCCCAGTGCCACCCGGCAACCCCAGCTCGGCTCGGTGGGAGCCCTTTCCCCGCCCGAGCTGCACCCCAGGGATGCTCCCCGTCCCCTCCAGACCCAATATTTCGGTGAGATCAGCATCGGGACCCCCGCGCAGACCTTCAAGGTGGTGTTTGACACGGGCTCGGCCAACCTGTGGGTGCCATCCTACAAGTGCTCCCCCCTCTACAGCGCCTGTGGTGAGTAGGGGGGCACGACCGGGGCTGGGGCTGACCCCACAAAACCTCAGCGACCCCCGGGCTGCTCAGAGAGGGCTGGAGGGGGAGGGGAGGGTCTCTTTTTTGACAGATTTTTTCTCTCTGTTGGTATCCCGACCCCTGGCATTGAGGCAGGGTAGGTTCATTACACCCCAGGGGATTTTGGGGGGAACAGAGATGCTCTGTGCCCCTCTGGGATGCCCCTTTTCCCCCGTTCCCAGTGTCCCACAGCCGCTACGACTCCTCCAAGTCACGCACCTACATCGCCAACGGCACCGGCTTCGCCATCCGCTACGGCACCGGCAGTGTCAAAGGCGTCCTCAGCCAGGACATCGTCATGGTGAGCCCTGGAAGCCACAAAATCCACAAAATCCACAAAATCCACGCACCCGGAGCCACTGGCTCAACCAGGAGACACGGGGGGGTTTTTTGGGCTGGGTTCAGCCCTCCCAGTGCCCTGCAGTGCCCCCCGTGCCCCCCGCAGGTGTCGGACATCCCCATCATCCAGGTGTTCGCCGAGGCCACGGCGCTGCCCGCCTTCCCCTTCATCTTCGCCCGGTTCGACGGGGTGCTGGGCATGGGCTACCCCAGCCAGGCCATCGATGGCATCACCCCCGTCTTCGACCGCATCCTGGCCCAGCAGATCCTCAAGGAGGACGTGTTCTCCGTCTACTACAGCCGGTGGGTGCTGGAGGAGCCGGGGACGCCTGCGGGGATCGGGTTTTAGGGGGCGGGTTTGTGGGTTGGGGTTGGGGGAGAGCCGTGGAGGGGCTGGGGGAGATGGGGTGGGAGGGAGAGGGAGGATCCTGGAGGAGCTGGGGTGGGAGAGAGGGAAAGAAAAAGGGGATCGTAAAGGAGCTGGGTGGGAGGGAAAGAGGGAGATGGAGGATCCTGGAGGAGCTGGAGAAGGAGGATCCTGGAGGAGCTGGGGTGGGAGAGAGGGAAAGAAAAAGGGGATCATAAAGGAGCTGGGTGGGAGGGAAAGAGGGAGATGGAGGATCCTGGAGGAGCTGGAGAGGGAGAGAGGGGAGGAGATGGGGGATGCTGGAGGATCTGCACTGGGAGGGAAATGGAGGATCCTGGAGGAGCTGGGGTGGAATGAGGCAGCACAAGAGGCAGAGCAGAGTGGACGCTGATCCGGAGCTGCCGGGGCAGGGAGTGGCCGCTCCCGGCTCGTTTGTCACTGTCACTGTACGGCCACCAGCTCGGTGAGAGGGGCTGGAGCAATCCCAGCCTGGAGGGGCTTTGGTGTTTCCACTGGCAAAATTAAAAAAAAAAATTAACCCTCCCCCCCAAAAAATTCTCTTTAAAAACCCCTGCAGCAGCAGCCAAACCTCCGTCCGTTTCTTGCCCCAAGCTGCCGTGCTCATCCCCGCATCCCCAAACCCACTGGAGCAGCGGGAGGAGGAGCAGGAATTCTGCTCCCCACCCCAGCACTCCCCACTGGCCCCAGAAACATCAACCTGGAACCGCGCAGTGACAGAGAGACCCCAAATACCCCCCTAAATCCCACTCGGTGCTGCTGGATTTAGGGGCAGCTGGATGCCACTGGAGTCCCCCGGGCCTCTGGGTGCCACCTGTGTCCCCTGGGCTCCCTGGGGACACCGCTGCCCCCGGAGCCTCACGGAGCATCCCTCTCTTTGCAGCGCTTCCAAGTAAGAAGACCCAAAGCACGAATGCTCCCGAGGCCACCCACTGCCAGCCCCGCCGTGCCCCTCGGGGTCCCCTGATCCCTCTGCCAGCCCCAGGATGCCCTTCCCGCATTCCTGCTCCCCTCAGGAGCCCGCACACCCACCCGGAGCCCTGCATGTGCCACCTCCTTGTCCCCGCTCTGCGCTGACGCCGCTCCGGCTGCTGCCAGCAGAGCCTCGTGGCTGCGGCTGCTCCCTGCCGGGCTGGGATTTTGGGGGGAAGGGGAATCACTCCCGCTGTGTTGGGCACGCCAGGAACGCTCCTCTGAAAGCCGGTGGGGAAATCATCCTGGGAGGCAGCGACCCCGCCTATTACACCGGGGACTTCCACTACCTGAACGTCAGCAGGAGCGGCTTCTGGCAGATCAGCATGAAGGGGTGAGGGCGGGGAGAGCCTCTGGATGGTCCGGGGATGCGGGGAATCACAAAAAACGGGATTATCTAGGTGGGAATGGCCTCTGGGGCCACCGAATCCAACATTAGCCCAGCACTGGCAGGTCCAAGGCTGCACCCCGCAGCCCCCGCGGCTGTGTGAGGGTGGGACTTCAGGGAAGGCGCTCCAAGGAGGATGTTTTTGCTGCCGGATGCTTTTCCCCCGTCTGGAGAGGAGCGGGGTGGGCTCCTCCAGCTCCTCCAGGCTCAGCAAGGAGCCGGGAGCAGCTGGGAATGCAGAGGGGGTGGCACCGCCGTGGGCTGAGATTCCACTTGGGAGCTACAGTTGGAAGAGTTTAACCCCCGTTCGTCCCGCGGGAGGAGCGGGAGGCACTGAAACAATCCCGCTTTGTTTCATCCGGAAAAAAAAAAAAAAAACCATCCCCAAAAAATAAACCCTGCACGTGACGGAGCTCAGATTCCACACTGGAAAAGCCGGGAGCAGCACATGCCTGGCTGGGGGTGGATGTGACATTCCCGGGAGCACCCTTGGTGTCACCACGGGACACTCAGGGCCACCCTCCCCTCTCCAGGGTGTCCGTAGGGGCCGAGATCCTGTTCTGCAGGGAAGGCTGCTCGGTGGCCGTGGACACGGGGGCTTCCTACATCACCGGCCCCGCCGGGCCCGTGTCCGTGCTCATGAAAGCCATTGGGGCGGCTGAGGTGGCCGAAGGAGAGGTGAGTGACCGCCAGCCCCGCTCCGTGTCCCCGCTGGCTGCCTGTGCCCCGTGCCAGCGCTGTCCCCTCCTCCTGCAGTACGTGGTGGACTGCGAGCAGGTGCCTCAGCTGCCCAACATCTCCTTCCACCTGGGAGGGAAGGTTTATGGCCTCAGCGGCCCGGCCTACGTCCTGCGGGTGAGTGCAGCCCTCCTGCGGCATCCTGCGTGTCCTGGATCCCCAAAATCAGCCAAAATCAGCCCCAGAATGATGCTCCTTGCTTTCCCTAAACCCTCTTGTTAGGTGGAGGTGTCCACGTGCACCAGAGCGAGCTGTCCCTGCTCCTTTGGGTAGTTTAGGGGGGATTTGGGGTGAGCAGGGACAGGCAGGGATCCTTTTTGTTGGAATTTGGATATCAGGAAAGGCTTTTCACCCCGAGGGGGGGTGGACACTAGAACAGCGGGAAGTGGTCACCAAGAGCTCACGGAGCGCTTGGACAACACCCCCAGGCACAGGGTGGGATTTTGGGGACGTCTGTGCAGGGAAAGGAGTTGGGCCTGATGATCCTTGTTCGGGATATCCCGTGATTCCCGAGGAAGGAACATCGTGGAGCTGGGGCACAGGGTGACACAGGGACCCTCCTCCTCCCACCACCTCCATCACCCTGCGGGTCTCCTTCTCGCAGCAATCCCAGTACGGCGAGGACGTGTGCGTGGTGGCTTTCTCCGGGCTGGACATTCCCCCTCCGGCCGGTCCCCTCTGGATCCTGGGCGCCACCTTCATCGGCCACTACTACACCAAATTCGACCGGCGCCACAACCGCATCGGCTTCGCCACCGCCCGCTGACCACCCGGGAGGGGCCGGGGGGGCCGGGAGTGGGTGTGGAGACCCAGCCCGGGGGCAGGAGGAGCCCCGGGAAGCAGCGATTGGAAGCGCGAGTGAGGGAACAGCAGCTTCCTTCCAGCTCTGCCACCTCCTCTCTCGTCACTGCGAACCTCGCCTGCTCCCACTCCCAAACCCCCGCGCCGCTTCCCGGGAGCCTCTCCTGCTGCCGAGAGCTGAGCCTGGAGCGGCTCTGGGAATGCGAGCGGGATCCTGCGGCTGGAGCAGCCCCTCCGGGCGTTTTGGGGACGATGTGCAATAGCAGGACCAGCACACGGTGATTTGCTGCTGGTGTGGCTGAGGGATGGGCTGAGACGGTTTGTGCTGTTCCTTAATTGGGGGGGGGGATAATCAGTGTTTAATGATAGTTTTAGCTGGTGTTAGCCCTGTCTCTCTCTTCTTGACTTTAATATTAAACAATTTAAAGCAACAGGAGGCTGAGTGGGGCTGGGTCTTGCTGAGGAGGGGATCAGAAACCTTTATTTAGAGAACTGGGCCACAAATGTCCCTCTGCCAGGAGCCACCACTGCGTCTGTGTCTTTCCATCCCATAAGGGTGCAGCCCCCTCCCAGCTCCTGCCACCGCATCTCCTGTGGGCAAATCAAGGGCTCTGCAAAGCTCTTTCTGCAGATGGGGTGGTCTCAGGACCCCTGGATGCTCCCTTGGGGACAGGGATGGGGCTGTGCCTCAGCTCTGCGGGGGCTCTGTGGGGAGGGGAAGGTGCTGCGGGTCTGTGGCACACGGGAAGGTGGTTCCTGTCCCAGGGCCTGCTTCCATGAAAAGCCAGAGTTTTGTCTCTGCCCTGGATGTGGAAATGCCCCTGGAGCTGCCAGCCCTATGCCAGCCGGCCTAGAGGGAGGGAAGGGCAGTGCTGCCAGCTGGGGGGGGGCATTCCCAGTGCTGCCGCGAATCCGAGCGCTCCCAACGTCAAGGGAACACGGTCTCGCCTCCAGTTTGACCAGTTTAGGTGCTGGGAGTGCCATGATCCTCAGGGAAAGCAGCTCCTGGAGCAGGGCCTGGAGCGAGTCAGGGTTTACCCATGGAAGAGCAGCTGCTGGCAGGAGCTCCTCACCCCCAGTGCTGCAGCCAGCAGGGACTGGTGATGAATTCCCAGTGCTGGCAATTCCACTGCTGATGAAGAGCTCCCAGAGCTGACAAATTCCCTCTCAGCTGCAGGGATGGTTGGGAGGGGGATTCTCCTGCCAGCACCGAGCCGGTGGCTGCTGGGTGACCCTTCCAGCAGCCTCCCCTCTGCTCCCAGCCCGGATCCTCATCCCTGCCCTGCCCCACGGCAGCCCCAGAGCGGAGGGGACGTGGCTGGGGCGGATGTTTGTCCCTCCTGGGAGGTTCTCTGCAGCCGCGGAGTGTTTAAACCTCTTCGTGCTGGGATGCACAACCCCGGCGGTTCCCGGGGGTGGGAAAATTCAGGCTCCTGTGGGTGGGATGTGGTGGGTTTTTTCTGTCGCCTCCAACACGGGGGTGGTGGCAGTGGCTCTTCAGGGCCGGGGGGTGGAGGGAAGGGACGAATATCTCCTCTCCTGCAGCGTTTCCTGAGTACGCCCGGAGCAGCCGCTCATCAGCACAGGAAACCCCGGGAGCTCGGAAGCGGCGGCAGGGAGGGATGGGAGGGATGGGAGAGACACTCAGAAAAGAGGGAATCTGCTCAGGTCGGGGCTGGAGCTACATCCACGACCTTCTGGGTGCGCAGAGATGCCGGCAAGAGCCTTCCCTTCCCTTCCCTTCCCTTCCCTTCCCTTCCCTTCCCTTCCCTTCCCTTCCCTTCCCTTCCCTTCCCTTCCCTTCCCTTCCCTTCAAAATTCCACTTGGAAATTTCCAAACCTGTTCTCCACAGCCAAGGCTCTGGGCTGGAGAAGACTCGAGAGGATGGGAAGATGTGAAAGGTGACTTCAGCCCCCACCGCGCCTTCTGCCACAGCCCCTCAGCTGGAAAGTGCTCAGCCTGGCCTAAACCAGGGTATTTTTTTCGTGGATCCCTTTCTATTCCAATTCCGCGCACTCGTTTCAAGCAGCGGAAGGAAAAATCCGCCAGAGCCGCTCTCGGTGCCGCTGCCGGGCCCCTTAAGCCGGGCTTATTAACACCTCTAATCGCCTGCTCCGGGGGCAATTTCCCGCTGGATGCGGCGGCCCTGCCTGCGGGGCACCGCTACCCCGGATTAGATCGTTCCGGCCGAGCAATTAGGCCACGCTCAGCCCAGCAAAGCGCGGCAGCAATTATGCCCATCCTATTAACACGGACAGGGCTCGCGCTATTTTTAGAAACACGGGAAACTGCCTGGCGGGGTTTTTTTGTCCCCTCCGCCCCCCTCCCCTTCCTTAAATGATTTTCCCCAGGTCTCCATGGTCCATTGAGCTGATTTCAGGCACGGCCAGCCGGGAGCTTTGGAGGGGGGCATTCTCCTCTCGCGGCCATGTGACGCTGTTATTTCCTCTGATAATGAAGCCGCGTCCGGGAGCAGCGGGGGCTCTGCCAGCGGGAAAATCCCGCTCTGCCTTCACCCCCAAAAAGCTCTTCCCAGCCCAGCTGTGAATCCCTATGGAAGTCAGTGCCTGCAGAGGTTATCCCGAGGGGATCCATCCCGCCTGGAGCCTTGGGTGCTGCCAGCTCATCCCGTGCGTGGCGTCCTCATCCTTTTTAACCCCAAAGGGAGGGAGTGGGGGCTGTGCGGAGCCCCTCGGGATGGCGGAGGGGCTCAGGGGGTGGGCGGATGGATGTGGATGGATGTGGATGGATACGGATGGATGTGGATGGATGTGGATGGAGAGGAATTGGAGTGCAGTTGCAGGAGTTGCAGGTGTGGCGGGGGCGGTCCCGGTCCCGGTGCGGATCCTCCGGGATGGCTTTGGGGTTCCAGGAATGGATGGGGAAGGCACCCGGGCAGAAGGCAGCGGCAGCAGGTGTGGAGGAGGGATCCCGGTGCGAGGCGGATGCTCGGGGGTGGCTGAGGGGCTCCGGGAATGAGCGGGGGAGGCACCGACTGCAGGGGCGGCAGAGCGGGCTCCCGGTGCCGGTGCCGGCCGGGCGGGGCTCCGCTGCCCAGGATGCCGGTGCGGGTCGGGCGTGGATGGGATGCCCGATCCCGGTGCGGATCCACTGCCCGGGATGCCGGTCCCGGTCGGGCGCCGGCGGCCTGGGGACCCGATGCGGGTGGGATGCGCGTCCGCTGATGCCGGTGCGGGTGGGGCGCGGATCCGTTTCTCGGGTCCCGGTGCGGGTCCGCTGATGCCGGTGCGGTTCGGGTGCGGGTGCGGCGCTCGCGTCTCGCTGTGGGTGGGGTGCGCGTCCCCTGTCCGGGATGCCGGTCCCGGTAGGATGCGGACCCGCTGCCCGTGGTGCCGGTCCCGGTCGGATTCGTGTCCCCGGTCCGGGATGCCGCTCCCGGTAGGATGCGGGTCCCCTGCCCGCGGTGCCGCTCCCGCTCGGATGCGCGTCCCCTGCCCGCGGTGGCGGTGCGGGCGCTGCCGCCGCTGCCGGGGAGGCGGGCGGGAGGCGGGCCGGTGACTCATGGCTTCCCAACGGCGGCGGCTCCTCCCCGCGGCCGCCGGCCCCGCGCAGCCCCCGGCACATGGGCCGCGGCTCCGGCAGCGCGGAGCTGGCCATGGCCGCACCGCCCGCCCGCTGCCCCGACTGCCCGGGGCCGGAGCGGGGGGGCGGCGGCGGGACCCCCGCCGTGCCACACCTCGGCATTGCGGTGGACGAGGGGGACGTGCTGCCCGGGGCGCTGCGGATCGTGCGGCAGCTGAGACCCGCCTGGGAGCCGGCCACGGTGAAGACCAAGGTACGGGGAGGGGGGACCCTGCGCCGGCACCCCGCGAACCGGCGGCCGCTCCCCCGCGGGGATCGCCCGGTGGGGCTGCAGAGCCCGGCTGGGGTGGGGTTCTGGGGTTGTAGGGTCTGTCCGAGGGGGCTACGGGGCTCACCCCGGCGGGGTATGGGGTCAGCTCCAGGGGGGCTGCGGGGCTCAGCCTAGGGGGCTATAGGGTCCGTTCTAGGGGGGTGGTGGGGCTCAGCCTGGGGGGCTATAGGGTGCATCCTAGGGGGGCTGTGGGGTTCGACCCGGGGGACTATCGGATTTGTTCGAGGGGGGATGTGGGGCTCACCCAAGGGGGTCTGTGGGGCTCTAGGCCTGGCCGTGGGGCAGCAGGAGAGCTCACTGAGGGGTCTATAAGGTCCACATGAGGGTGGCTGTGGAACCACCATGGGAGTCCCTAGGACCTGCCCCGGAGCGGTGACACCCTGTTCTCCCACCCCGGGGTCTCCACTCTCAGAGCGTAACCGGGGGTCCATCAGCTGTGACACCCCCATCACACCCCCCCCCCGAGGTTTAGGGACCCCTGGGGTGGTCACCGAGTGGTGGCTGTGAGTGCCAAGTGTCCCCAGGGTCGCTGCCACGGTGCGGGGGAGCCCGCAGGAGGGGCCGCTCCTGGGAGCTGCCCTTGTTTGGGATATTTGTTGGCTCCCACCTTTCCCGGGCTGCGTGGGCTGAGCCCCCAGTTCAGGTGGGAGCCGGCCACCAGCTCCGGGCTCCTGGCGCGGGACAGGGCTCGGCTGTGCGGAGCTGCCAGGGCTTTGCTGGGAGAGCTGGGCTGGCGTGGGAATCCCTCTCCCCGTCTTCGCCGCCGGCCAGGTCTGGGGTGCCACGGACTGGTGGCGCCGGTGCCCTCAGCAGTGCCCTGGCGCTGGACACCGGGGCGTGGAGGGGCTGGGACTGGGTGCCCTTAAATATCTGCACGTGAGTGAGTGTCCTCTGCGAAGGCACACGCTTCCGGTCATTAAAAATGTATTAATAGCCACGTGTAATTAAATACAAGAAGCTGCAGGAAAAGACATCTGAAAGGGCAGATGGCAGCGGGCAGGAAGCTGGGAGTTGGAGTTTGCAGGGGCAGGAAATGTCTCGCTCTGCTCACAGAGCTCGGTGGTTGTTGAGGGACCCCGGCTCTGTGGGATCCAGGCTCCGCAGGGGTCGGTGTTTAACAGCAGCTCGGGTGTGCGTGCGTGTGTTTTTAATTTAAAGGAAAAAAAGGAGAAAAACCGCTTGGGAGTTGAGGGAAAACCCTCCCGTTGCGTTTCCCTCGGCTGCTTTCCCTCCTCCCGCGTTTCCCCTCGCAGGAGCCGCTCGGGAGGGGATGGAGCGGGGTAGGGGCCTCAGCTGGTTCCCATTAGCGATCCCATTCCCTTTCCCGTTGCCCTGGAGCGCTGCCCCGTTCCCAGCACCTCGCTGCCCGGTGGCAGCGCCCGGCTGCTCGCGGGGGCTGTACCAGGCTGTGCCCGTGGCACGGGAAAACCTCCCGGAGCTCAGGAACGCGGGAAGAAGGATCCGGGCGCTCGGGCGCGCTGCCCTGCGCTCTTCTCGCTGAGGGCTCCTGCGCTCCAGGTTGTGCCCGCTTCCCAGGGCCCCGGCTCCTCATCCCCGAGGAATGTCCGTGCCGCTGAGTCAGCCACTCACGCTCCCAGGGAAGCACAAACTCCTCCATCCATCCCTCAGCCAGAGATAAGAGCGGCAGCGACGCGGAGCCGAAGCCGTGCGAGGACTCCAGCAGGGCAGGGTTGGATGCTTTTAGCCCGAATTTGGCAACAAGTTGCCCTGCTGGTGCCCGGCCCCGGTCTGGGGGTGCTGAGGCAGCCGGCACGGTGGTGTTTTGGGAATGCTGAGGGATTCTCCCGGCAGGTGCAGCACCAGGAGCTGGATTTTGCTGCTTCACCCCAGCGCTTTGGCGCAGGGCTCGGGTCTGGCTTTGCGTTTAATCGCTGCAAAGTTCGTGCAGCCGCACTCCTTCCCCTCCATCCCTGCTGTCACCCAGCTGCAGAAGGGAAGGATTTGGGGGTGGCTGCAGCCTGGATCCACAAGGAACAGCACAGGGCATCTCCCAGGCAGCCGCAGCTGATCCTTGGGAGCTGACGGAGCTGCCACCCCCAAACCTGGCGAGTCCCTGCAGGTCACCAAGGAACCACGTGTGCGTCTCCAAAGTTGGTGGCCTGGAATTCAGGGGGGGGATAAGGCTCAGTAATCCCGCTAAACCTGCTGGAAAGGGCTGCCCGGGCTGTGGGGCAGCAAAACAGAGCAGCACACGAGGATTTCACTCAACGTGGAGCCGCTCACCTGCGGCCGACCCGCGTGTGGCCCACGGTGACACCTGCATGGACAGGCTGTGACACCTGCATGGATGGGCTGTGACACCTCTGCTGCCTGAACTTCCAGCCTCTGGGGCCTGGCAGGACAAGGGGAGGAGAGAGCTGAGCGTGGCCCCATGGCAGAAATCCAGATTATCAGCTCGGGGAAAAGCAGCTTGAGAAGGTTCAGCCACAGCTGAGGGGCAGCAACCCCCCAGGATGGGGCGGCCGCCTCGCCCTGCTCACCCCAAATCCCCCTCCAGCTGTGGAGCAGGGGTGTCAACCCCATCTGACTTGGAGGGTCCTGTTCCAGTGCCTGGAGTCTCCCTCGGGAGGCTGCACGGGGAGCCCTATATATAGGCACCCTATAGGGGAGTGTGGGTTGCTGAGTGGGATGTCTAAAATTATCCGTCCCACCCCCGAGCTCCGCGGCTGCCGGAGCAGGAGCCCTCAACCCCCTCCTGCTCCAGCTCCCCGATCCCAAAGGGATGAAGGAATCATTCCCATGGGAAGACGCAGCACCTCGGAACTGGCGTGGGGCTTCCCACGGGGTGACACATCCCCAAACCCCCTCAGTGCCCCAGAGGTGCCCGAAATCCCGGCGGGATGAAGGAATCATTCCCACGGGGAGCTGCAGCACCCCGAAGTGCCCAGCCTGGAGCTGGCAAGGGGACAGTGGTTTCTCACAGGGTGACACATCCCCAAACCCTCGGGGTGCCCCGGAGGTGCCCGAAATCGCGGCGGGATGGGGCGCGGAGCCCGGCGCGGGCGGCAGCAGCCCCGGCATGTGCGCGGGCAGGCGGCCAAGGCGGAGCGCCGGGAGAACAAAACTCCCTTTCCATCTGCGAGGAGCCGTCAGAGCGGTGACACGAGACGTCCCCAGCAGCGACGTCCCCGCCTATCAGCGCCCCGGCCCGCGGGGAGGGTCGGAGGAGGGGATGTGGGGGGGGGGGTGGTGTTTGCTCCGGGCTTGTTTTCGGCCTCGTTGCGTGGTTTAGTTATTTATTTTTTATTTATTTTGTGCCAATTTACGCTGGGTTTTTTTGTTGGTTTTTTTTTTTTTTTTTTTTCCTGGAGCGATTCCCAGGGCTGCTCCCGTGCCGAGCGTGCTGGCGGCGCATGTGGCCTGAGCTATCCCTGGGCTATCCCTGAGCTATCCCTGAGCTATCCCTGGGCTATCCCTGAACTATCCCTGAGCTATCCCTGGGCTGTCCCTGAGCTATCCCTGAACTATCCCTGGGCTATCCCTGAACTATCCCTGAGCTATCCCTGAGCTATCCCTGAGCTATTCCCGAGCTATCCCTGAGCTATCCCTGGGCTATCCCTGAGCTATCCCTGGGCTATCCCTGAACTATCCCTGGGCTATCCCTGAGCTATCCCTGGGCTATCCCTGAGATATCCCTGAACTATCCCTGAACTATCCCTGAACTATCCCTGGGCTATCCCTGAACTATCCCTGGGCTATCCCTGGGCTATCCCTGAGCTATTCCCGAGCTATCCCTGAGCTATCCCTGAGCTATCCCTGAGCTATTCCCGAGCTATCCCTGGGCTATCCCTGAGCTCTCCCTGAGCTATCCCTGGGCTCTCCCTGGGCTCTCCCTGAGCTCTCCCTGAGCTATGCCTGAGCTATCCCTGAACTATCCCTGGGCTATCCCTGGGCTATCCCTGAGCTGTCCCTGAGCTGTCCCTGAGCTGTCCCTGATCTATTCCCAAGTTATCCCTGGGCTATCCCTGGGCTCTCCCTGAACTATCCCTGGGCTATCCCTGAACTATCCCTGGGCTATCCCTGAGCTATCCCTGGGCTCTCCCTGAGCTATCCCTGGGATCCCAGGTGGAAACCAGCAGGATTTCCACCCAAACCACCAGCGTGCCTCTGCCCGTGGCTGCCTGCAGAGAGCCCCGAGGCCTTGCAAACTCCTGTCCCCTCCCCCAGGAGCCTTCCTGGCTGCGCCACCTCTCTCCTTTCCCCCTTCCCTGCCCTTGCCACGAGGTTTTTCCACCGCTGGGAAGGAGGCAAAGGGGTTCCCCCATTCCCAGCTGGGATGTTCAGGTGTCACCGGCGCCGTCTTTGTCCCCGCCCAGCTCTTCACCGATGGCATCACCAACAAGCTGGTGGCCTGCTACAGGGACGAGGGCATGGCGGACGCGGTGCTGGTGCGGGTGTACGGCAGGAAGACGGAGCTGCTGGTGGACAGGGAGACGGAGCTGAGGAATTTCCAGGTGCTGCATGCCCACGGCTGCGCCCCCGACCTCTACTGCGCCTTCCAGAACGGGCTCTGCTACCAATTCCTGCCAGGAATCGCGCTGGGGCCTGACCACGTGCGGGACCCCCACATCTTCAGGTTTGTGGGACCGCCGTGTCATCACCTGGGGGTTTTTCCAGGGGTTTGTTCCGTATTTCCAGCTCTCCCCTCGCTGCCGTGGGTGGGGGTCACTGGTGTGCCCAGGCCTGGGTGGTGTTGGGGGATAAATGGGCCAAATTTCAGCCAGGATCATCAAAATCAGCAAATTTCTAAAGCGTTGGGGTTTGGCGAGGAGAAGTTTCCTGGGAAGCTGGAATTTCTTGGGAAGCACAGTTTTGGGCTGAATTTGCCCTGAAAATGTGAACTCTGAAATGCTTCAGAGGCTGATCCCTGACATGGAATGAGGGTTCAGCTGTGCCAACCCCGTGCTTTTAAACAGGATTTTCAAAGGAACCCCCTCAAGACATCCCGAAGCTCTTTTGGGGATTTTGGGAGGGATTTGAAGGATTTGGGATCACCTCTCACCCCTCTCCTGTGCTCCACGCCAGGCTGGTGGCCCGGGAGATGGCCCGAGTCCACGCCATCCACGCCAACGGGAGCCTCCCCAGGCCCATCCTGTGGCAGAAGCTGCACAAATACCTCACCCTGGTGAAGACGGAGCTCAGCCCAAAGGTATCCGACCCCAGGTAAAGGCAGAGGGATCCCACAGAGCCCCGCTCTGCCTCGGGCACCCGCTGCCCACCCAGCTCTAGGGCCGGGCAGGACCGGGGGGAAGAGCCCTGGTTCCCAGGTAAAGCCTCTGCGGGGATCTGGGGGTGAGTTTGGGGCTGGATCCGCTGCTGGATCCCTCCTGGAGCCCCGGGTGGGGTGGAGGCAGCTCCAGCCCCTTCCTGCTGTCAGTTTGGGGGGAAATTCGGCTTTTTCGGGGGCTCTGGGATGTGTCTGTGCAGCATCCAGGCAGGATCCAGCTGGAGCCACAGCCTCCCACTGCTGTACCAATCCTCCTCCTCCTCCAGGGAATTTAAGCCTAGAATAAGCCGGAGCTCAAGCCCTGCTGAGCTGACGATGAATCCTAGAAACCCAGCCTAGATTCAAACACGCAGTCCCCACTCCCAACCAGCCCATCCCATTTTTTGGGGGGGGCAGAAGGCTGGGTTGACGCACCAGGTGAGTGTTGGGGTGTCTGGGAAGGATTCGGGCAGCCCCAAGAGGCGGAGGAGGTGAACGAACCCCGAGGCAGGGGAATCATTAACCAGCGGCAGGAGCCAGCCGGGCTTTTCTCAGCCCCCGCCGGGCCACGGGCAGACTTTACCCAAGCTGCGCCTTCAGCGCGGCCAATTAGGCAATGATTAACGAGCTCTCTTCTTGGAACCCACGCTCCCGAGGTTACCGCGGGGCTGCGTGCCCCGCCAGAGTCCAAAACATTCCCCGGGGCTTCTCCGGGTGCTCGGGGAAAGAGCGCTGGGGGCGGCCGGGGTGGATTTGGGGGGGTGGGCATGGGGATTTTGGGGGGCAAGGGACGCGCTGAGGCTGGGTTGTGGTGTCTACCAGGCAGGCGGACCTGGCCACCTCCCAAAAAACAGCCTCGTGAGCCCCGCTTTGTGCCATTAATGGGGTCCTTTGTAAGGCACGAGAGGGAAGTCGGGAAATTCTGCCCCTGAGCCCCCAGGGAAGCGCTGGAAGCCGGGGAAATTCTGCCCCTGAGCCCCCAGGGAAGCGCTGGAAGCCGGGGAAATTCTGCCCCTGAGCCCCCAGGGAGGCTCCCTGAGAGCAGCAGCGATGCCACCGCATCCCCCTGTCCCTTTTTGTCCCTCTTGCCAGCCTCCCGCAGGACGTGCCCAGCCTGGAGGCGCTGGAGCAGGAGCTGGCCTGGATGAAGGAGACGCTGTCGCAGCTGGGGTCCCCCGTGGTGCTGTGCCACAACGACCTCCTGTGCAAGAACATCATCTACGACAGGACACGAGGTCTGCGTGCCCGGGAGTGTCCCTTGGCCACCCTCCCGGGGGTGTCACCTCTGTCCCTCTGTCACCTCTGTCCCTCCCCACCTCACAGCCTCCACCTTTGCCTCTGCAGAGCACGTTCGCTTCATCGACTACGAGTACACGGGGTACAACTACCAGGCCTTCGACATTGGGAACCACTTCAATGAGTTTGCAGGTTGGGATCCTCTCGGGGCTCCAAAGGTCCCCCCCACTGCTGGCCTGGGGTGTCCCCAGCCCTGGGGGTGGATGAGGGAGTTGTGTCCTCACTCCCATGGTGGGAAATGGGGTCTCCTATTACTGGGATGGAGGAGGGAGTTGTGTCCCCTGTCCTGGGGTGGGAAATGGGGTCTCTTCATCCCTGGGGGTGGAGGAGGGACTTGTATTCCCAGTCCAGGGATGGAAAATGGGGTCTCCTATTACTGGGATGAAGGAGGGAGCTGCACCCCCAATCCTACAGCAGGAAACGGGGCTGTCCATGCTCGGAGCCACGTCTGAGGCAGGGTCTCTGCTGGCCTTGGGCACCTGGATGCCCCCGAGGCCGGGTGGGGGCTGGGGCTGTGTTCTCCTCACGGGGAATCCAACCCCTCCCTGTCCCCCCCGTGCCCCCCTGACCCCCCCAGGCGTGAAGGAGGTGGATTACGGCCTCTACCCCAGCAAGGAGACGCAGCTGCAGTGGCTGCACTCCTACCTGCAGGCCTACAAGGAGCTCACCCAGGGGCACCCAGGGGACACCCGGGTGTCCGAGGAGGAGCTGGAAACTCTCTACGTGCAAGTGAACAAGTTTTCCTTGGTGAGTAGAAGGAGCCGGCCTTGCTCCAGGGGTGAGAACACAACCCAGGGGATGGGATTTCCTCTGCTCTTGGGCTTCCAGCTGCCCTGGCGAGGATGGGGCTGCAGGTGCCAGCTCTGCCCTGGCGAGGATGGGGCTGCAGGTGCCAGCTCGGGGGCTTGGGGACACCTGGGGCAGGCTGTCCCACAGGGCCTGGCAGCGCCTCAGGGGCACCAAGCCCCCGGGCAAGGTCACCGGGGTGTGCTGGGGACAGCGTGTGTCCGACAGCCGCGGCCTTGGGCGTCCCTGCAGAGGGGTCAGACACGGCCTGGCGTGAGGAAATCCTCTTTGGGAACTGCCAGGGGCGGCCCGAGCCAGTTTTCTGGAAATTTCGGGTGAAATATCCTCTTTTCCTGGCTGGAGCTGCTGGGAGGGCAGCACAGGGGGTGGGACCCTGTGTTCAGCATTGTCCCTGAAGGGAGCAGCCTCTGGAGGGCACAAAAATCTCGGTGTGGGCCAGCCCTGCTCCGTGTCCTGTCGTCGTCACAGCCCCGGGATGTCACACGCCTCTGTCCCGCGGGCACGGATGCCCCGTGCCCGTTCCCTGATCCTTGTTCTGCCCCTTGCAGGCCTCCCATTTCCTCTGGGCGTGCTGGGGCCTCATCCAGGACAAATACTCCACCATAGACTTTAATTTCTTAAGGTGAGTCCAGCTCGGTTGCTCCCGGTGGGAAATGACCGGAGAGCAGGAGGATCCTGGCAGCCCCTGGGGCCACGGGTGGCTCAGGGCTGTCCCTCTTTTCTTGGCAGATATGCAAAGTTAAGGTTTAAACAGTACTTCAAGATGAAGCCGGTGGTCACAGCCCTGCAGGTCCCCAAATAGGCACCACCCCGAGCTCTTCTGTCCCGGCCGTGTCCTCGCGTCCCCCTTGCCCAGCCCTGCTGGGGTTGAGGGCCGGTCCTGCCGGTGCCAAGGGGGAGGAGAGGAGCTCTGCCCCAGCCGGTGCCGCTTCCAGGAGACCCTGGACCCCCCCCAAGACTGGACCATGAGATGCTGGAGAGGACCACAGCCCCGGCGAGGCCCCAGCCCACGCAAGGAAGCCTCACCATCGCCTTAAGGCCGAGCCCCGCTCGGCCCTGGTGCCCGGCAGGGCCGTGCCCTGCTGGCACTGCTGCTGCTGCTGCTCGGCCTGGCACCCGTCCTACCCCCCCTGCGCTGTCCCCGAGGAGGGACACGGGGTCACCCCATCCGCTCAGGAGCCCCCAGAGCTGCCCGGTCATTTTGGCTGCCTCCCTTCGCTGCACCCTCTGTCCCCTCCTGCCCTGCTGGGTGCCACCGAGGTGCCACCCCCAAACCGGCACCTACCCCGGGTCCCTGCTGAGCCCAGGCACGGGACCCTTTTCCATGAGGGGTGGGAGCTGCGGGGGAAAGGGGCAGGGCCAGCCGTGAGCCACGAGGATTTGGGACCAGTGGGGTGCTGCTGGTGGGCACTGGGTGCCTGTCCCCTGCGCTGTGCCCAGCCCGGGGCTGGCCCTGCCTGTCCCCACTGCCCCCCTCAGCTTGCTGGCTTCCCCCCACCCCCCGTGCTGCTGGAGCAGGAGGTTCCCAGCTCTGCCTTCGCCCTCACCCCTGGGGCCAGGGGTGTCCAGGGAGTCCAGGGCGGTCAGTCCTGCCCGTCCCCAACCCTGTGCACCTCCCTTGGCCATGTCCCCACCCCCGGGAGGAGGTGGCACGGAGCTGTTCCAGGACTGGGCACAGCTTCACCCCCTGCCCTGCCCTGCTGAGCCCTGTCCAGCTCATCGCAGTGGTTGTGCAGCAGCTGGGGGT
The DNA here is from genome assembly GCF_041296385.1 of Aphelocoma coerulescens. Classification (NCBI taxonomy): domain Eukaryota; kingdom Metazoa; phylum Chordata; class Aves; order Passeriformes; family Corvidae; genus Aphelocoma; species Aphelocoma coerulescens. The sequence goes on along the minus strand of NC_091039.1, from coordinate 5,693,023 downwards.
GCAATCAGCGCCCTGTGCCCCTGCCTTGGCCGTGGGGACAAGGTGCCTGTCCCCCCCTGCGGGCACAGGGACCTCCCCCAGCCAGAGCCAGGGCTGCTGCTGCGTCCGTGTTCGTTTTGGTGCGAAATAAAAGCTGCTGGTAGCTGGAATTTGGGGGTGGTGGGTCTGGTGGGGGACTTGTGCTGGAGCAGGAGCAGCACCCTCGGAGTCTGGGGGTGCTCCTGTCCCCTCTGGATCTGGAGATGTCCCCATCCAACCCTCGCCCCCCAATCTGGTGAAGCCCAGGCCCCTCTCTCTGCTCCAAAAAGTCACTTTTATTGTGCCAAGGGACAGGGGGAGGGAGGGTTGTAAACAGGGATGTGAAATATACAGGTTAAGTTACTTGTCGTCTTATTAACAAAATAAAGCTCTATCTATATTTACAATCTTTAAAAACAAAACAAAACACCAAAAAAAAAAAAAAAAAAAGAAAAAGAAATGGAAGAGAGACAGGAAGAGCTGCAGCTGTGGGGAGGGGGCACATCTGCTTCCAATCCCTCTGCATCCCATCCCATCCCACCTTGGAGCTGGGACCTTTTTCCTTCCCCAGGGACCCCTTTTCCTTCCCCAGGGACCCCAGCCCCAGCACAGGGAGTTGGGAATAAATAAAGCACTGACACGGGGCAGGAGAGGGAGGGAGGGGTTGGCTGGGCAGGGGACGAGGCGGGATGTCCCCTGGGGTAAAGGATGTCCCCACGGCAATGGCCCCAGCATTGGGGCGCTGGCGCTGCCGAGCCTCGGATCCCCACCCCGGCCTGGGGACACGGGGACAGGGGCTGGGCCTCGCTTTGTGCGGCCTCGAGCCCGGGTGGCCACGACTCGCGCGGTGTCCCCAGCACGGTGCCGGTGCCCACAGTGTCCCCAGCGTGGTCACGGTCCCCGCGGTGTCCCCAGCACGGTGCCGGTGCCCACAGTGTCCCCAGCGTGGTCACGGTCCCCGCGGTGTCCCCAGCACGGTGCCGGTGCCCAGTGTTCCCAGCGTGGTCACGGTCCCCGCGGTGTCCCCAGCACGGTGATGGCCCCGCTCTGGCAGACGCTCGGAGCCTGTTCCTGGCTGCTGCCACAGGGAGGTGCCGGAGCCCCGCGCACGGAGGGACACGGGGGACGCAGCCGGACACTGCACAGTCACACTCAGACACTGCAGTCACATCTGGACACTGCACAGTCACACTCAGACACCGCACAGTCACACCTGGACACTGCACACCCAGCCGGATACTGCACAGTCACAGTCAAGACGCCGCACAGTCACACCCAGACACTGCACACCCAGCCAGACGCTGCACAGACACACCCGGACACTGCACACCCAGCCGGATACTGCACAGTCACAGTCAGACGCTGCACAGTCACACCCAGACACCGCACAGTCACACCCAGACACTGCACAGTCACACCCAGACACTGCACACCCAGCCGGACACTGCACAGTCACACCTGGACACTGCACAGTCACAGCCGGACACTGCACAGTCACAGTCAGACACTGCACACCCAGCCGGACACTGCACAGTCACACCCAGACACTGCACAGACACACTCACCACACAGTCACACCCGGACACCGCACAGTCACAGCCGGACACTGCACACGCACAGCCTGACACTGCACAATCACACTCAGACACTGCACAGTCACACCCAGACACCGCACAGACACACTCAGACACTTCACACCCAGCCAGACACTGCACAGTCACACCCAGACACTGCACACCCAGCCGGACACCGCACACCCAGCCGGACACCGCACAGTCCCACCTGGACACTGCACAGTCACACTCAGACACTGCACACCCAGCTGGACACTGCATAGTCACAGTCAGACACTGCACAGTCACACTCAGACACCGCACAGTCACACCCGGACACTGCACAGTCACACCCAGACACTGCACAGACACACCCGGACACCGCACACCCAGCCGGACACTGCACAGTCACACCCAGACACTGCACAGTCACACCCAGACACTGCACAGTCAGAGTCAGACACTGCACACACACAGCCAGACACTGCACAGTCACACCTGGACACTGCACAGTCACACTTAGACACTGAACATGCACACCCAGCCACTGCACACACACACCCGGACATCGCACAGACACACTCACCACACAGTCACACCCGGACACTGCACACCCAGCTGGACACTGCACAGTCACAGCCGGACACTGCACAGTCACACCTGGACACTGCACAGTCACACCCAGACACTGCACAGTCACACTCAGACACTGCACACCCAGCTGGACACTGCACAGACACACCCGGACACTGCACAGTCCCACCTGGACACTGCACAGTCACACCCAGACACCGCACAGTCACACCCAGACACCGCACAGTCACACCCAGACACTGCCACCCAGCCGAGATACCACGTGTGCGCAGCTGGGCTCTGGACACTGTGTGACCAGTTGGACATTGCACACACACACACCTGGACACTGCATGTGCACACCTGGGCCCTGGACACACACCTCTGGACACTGCACACGCACCCAGACACCACGGACACACCCCTGGACACTGCACACACTCAGACACTGCACAGGGACACCTGGACACCACACGCACACCCAGACATCGTGTGTGCACACCTGGACAGACACCCTGCACACACTCAGACACTGCACAGGGACACCTGGGTGCCGTGCACACACACTTAAGACACTGGACACACACCCCTGGACACTGGACACACACCCCTGGACACCCCAAACTCTCACCTGGACACCCCTCATCCCCAACCCTTCCCTGGAACGGGCTCTGACCACAGCAAGGTCATTTTTTCTAATTATTTCCTTTTTTCCCCCTAATGGCCGTTATTTCTCCCTCCCTCTCACCCTGCAGGGCTCAGGTGGAGCCCAAGCTCAGGGACAGGTGCCCAGGGACAGCCGGGCACCTTCCCCCCCACCCCCAGCGGGGGCTGGCAGGCCGGGAACAACCCCCGCTTTATTTCCAAAGTGGGCCAGAGCTGTCGGGAGCACAAAGGGCCCCGAGGAGCCCTTGGCCGGAGCTGGGACCAGGCTGGAGCTAAAATTGGCTCTGTGGGAATTCGCTGGCAGGCTCCAAAGAGCGAGCGGGAAGCGCGGCGGGGAGGTCACACCAGGATAAAGGAGGGACGAGCGTGTCCCCACCCCGTGTCCCCACCCCGTGTCCCCACCCCGTGTCCCCAGTCCGTGCCCAGCAGCACAGCAGGTGAGACTCTCTGGGACCCGCAGGTGCTGCAGGGCTGGGAGATGCTCCAGAGGTTCTGCACCCCAAGACCTTCAGGTCCCCTCAGGGGTGACAGCGCAGCAGCCGTGTCACCAAATCTCCAGGCTCGGTGGCCTCAGCTCCATGTGCCACCAGAGCAAGACCGAGCCAGTCCTCACCAACCAAAATTCCAGGTACCCACCCTTGTGGGACCCCTCTGCAGGTGGGCAGCTCTCCTGTGGCCGAGTCCCATCCCACCAGGACACGCCGTGCCCTCCTGGTGGTGGCAGCCAGCCCTGCCACCCCCTCCACTGTCCCTCTGTCCCCCCTCAGTCCGTCAGCACCACCAGCTCGCCGTCGCTCTTGTCCTCGCCCTCCGAGTCCTCGTCCTCGCTGTAGCGGTACATGTCCCCCTCGGCCACCGAGTGCCCATCGTCGCCAGCGTCGCCGTCCTTGAGGCTGCGGGTGTTGACGATGACGGGCATGGTGGGGTCCACGCTGCGGGGCAGGTAATGCTCCAGGAGGGGCGGGGGCAGCTGGACGCCCACCGGCCGCGGGTACAGCACGTCCGAGGAGCTGGGGGGCACCTGGCTGCCCTGCGGCCTGTGGGACACGGGGGTGTGGGCACTGAGAGGGGCAGCGAGGGGTCATGGTGCTTCCCTCGGCCACCCAGGGGAGACATTCCATGGTGGTCACCCACCCCATAGGGGCCGGGTGAGCCTGAACCCCGTGGGCATCAGGTGAGAACCTGCCCCATTGACATCAGGTGAACATCCACCCCATGGGTGCTAGGTGGCCACCAACCCTGTAAGAGCACTGGTGACAGGTGAGCACCAACCCCGTGGGCACCAGATGGGCACCAACCCCTTGTCTACCGGGTGAGCACCACCCCATAAACATCAGGTTGGCGCAAACCCCATAGGCGCCGGGTAAGCACCATCCCCATGGGCATCAGGTGAGGACCCACCCCATGAGTGCCAGGTGGACACCAAACCCACGGGCACCAGATGCCACCCACCCCATGAAGATCAACGTGAACCCCAAGTCAGGACCCACCCCACTGGTGAGCACAAACCTCATGGCCACCAGCTGAGCCCCCACCCAACGTCACCAGCTGAGCCCCACCCCAGTGCCACCCCTCAGAGCCCCCTGGACGGGGGTCAGAGCTCTCCCTTATCAAGTTACCCTATCACATATCCCTGCCTGGCGTCCTGGCGCCGGTTCCTCATCAGCGCCTTGTACTCGCCCACGCGCAGCCGCTTGCCCTCCACGATGCACGTGCGCTTGGGCCGGGGCTTGTATTTGTAATCCGGGTACTTCTCCAGGTGCTGCCGGCTCAGACGCGCCTGCTCCTCGTAGTACGGCTGCTTCTCCTGGTTGGACATGGATTTCCAGCGGGATCCTGCGTGGGGAAGGAGCAGAGCGTCCTCACACCCTGCCTGAGCAAGGAAATCGCGGCTGGGATGAACCCGGAGCAAGGTTAATTTGGTGCTGGTGGTTCATTAGAGAATGAATGCTGGTAATTAATGAACAGCACCTGGATTTGCAGCTGTGCTGGTGGGAGCCCCGTGCCACAGCCAGCTCTCCCAGAATATCGGGAACAGCTTCCCTGACTTTCCCTGGGCACCTCCAGGGATTCATCCTCTCATTCCCTGACCCTCCCCAGGCTCTTCCCAGGATTCATCCCCTCAGGTTCCCTGACCTTTCTCAGGCTCTTCCCAGGATTTATCCCCTCAGGTTCCCTGACATTCCCCAGGCTCTTCCCAGGATTTATCCCCTCAGGTTCCCTGACCTACCCCAGGCTCTTCCCAGGATTTATCCCCTCAGGTTCCCTGACTTTCCCCAGCTCAGGGAGATCCCTCCATGGGGATGCAGAGGGATCCTGCCTCAGGATTTTGTTCCCACCCCTCCAGGGGGTCCTGCCCCGGGATCTCACCCAGGATCTTGCTGATGCTGGAGTTGTGCATGTCTGGGAATGCCTGCAGGATCTTCCTCCGCTCGTCCTTGGCCCACACCATGAAGGCGTTCATGGGTCGCTTGATGTGGTTGTTGTTCCTGGACTCCGGGAAGTGCCGGGAGCCTGCGAGGGACACCCAGGATGAGGGCAGGAGAGGGAGGACGGACCAAACCTGGGGTCAGCACGATGCTCCCGGCCGTGCTCACCGTCCATCTCGCAGGTCAGCAGAGCCTCGTCCAGCCGGTGGCCCGGGGTCTCCTCCATCCTCTCCTTCACCGGGGAGGAGTCGATCCCGACGTGCTCCTGCGGGACAGCGGGGTCAGGAGCCGGCCCCCCCAGGCAGGGCACAGCTGTGGCTGGTGACACTGGGGTGGCAGAGGGGACGCTGACCACCCAGAGTGGCCCTCACCTTGCGGTAGGGGCTGCCCAGTGGCCCCTCCATGGCCGCGCTGTGGCCGTGCAGCAGCTGCCGCGCGTCGTGGATGGCTTTGGTGATGGCATCGCCCTCTCCCAGGAATCCTGGCAGGATACGGGCACCCATCAGTGCCAGCAGCCACCCTGCCGACCCCCTGCAGCACCCAGCCTGCCCTGAGCGTCACAGCTGCACCCCGAGGGGTGGCACGGCCTGGGATTGCCCACCCAGGTCACCCCCAGGAGGAGCAGGGATGTCACTTGTCCCAAAAAATCCAAAGGGCACTTGGGAACCCACCCAGAGGGAGGTTGGACGGGCTGGTCTGCAGCTCCCTGGTGGCCCCATGGCTCGGCGTGAGGGACGGGCAGCTGCTCATCTTCAAACTGGGCGAACTGGAGGCACTGGGGAGCTCGGAACCTTTGGGTTTGGCCGTCAGGTTCAGTGGCTGCGAGGTCTCCTGAGGAGGAGGAGGAGAAGGAGGAGGAGGGATGGCAAGGGGGTGAACAGCTGTCCCCAAACCCCCCAGGCCGGGGCATGGAGGGATTTTTGAGGGGCTGTAGCAGGGCTTGACGGGGTTTTTGGGGCTGTACCTGCATCTGGAGGTGGCCCGGGCCCGCGGGTCTCTTCAGCGTGGCAGGAGGGGGGCTGTGCAGGAGCTGCACCGGGTAATCCACTGCGGGAGCAGAGGGACAGCGGTTGGGGGCCAGCAGGGACACGGCTGGGGGACAAGGCCACCCTGCAGGGCTGGCACAGCCCCAGGGGGACCCAACTGACCTGGTTTGCAGGGGATGGGCTGGATGGGCAGCGCCAGCTGGGACTCGGGGGTGACCGGGAGGGGCTGGTGGCTGGGGGTGAAGGCGGGGATCATCACGTAGGGCATGTTGACCTGCTGGAGGGGACAGGGACAGGGCAGAGAGACACGGGATCAACGCTGTCACCCACGGGAGGGGACAGCAGGACGTGGGGAGGCTGCAGTCACCCAGCACAGGGAGGGGGACACGGGGAAGGGGACAGGGGAGGTGTCCCCCGCCTTTACCTGGATCTGCTGCTGCAGGAGGTTGATCTTGTGCTGCTGCTGGATGAGCTGCTGCTGCTGCTTGGCGATCTGGGGAGGGGACGGGGTTGGTGACATCAAGGACAGCGCTGGGCTGGCCTCCAGCCTGGCAGAACCCACCCAGAACCACAAAAAAGGGTCTGCAGAGGGTCCCCAGGGCGGTGGGAAGGGCAGGAGGAGGGAATGAGCTGCCCCTGAGCCACCTCGAGGGACACAAGGGCTGGCAGGGACCTGTCACCCCCACCCTGGGGTGTCACAGCGGTGTCACCCCTGCCCTTGGGAGAGGAAATATTGGTGTTCAGGGATCAGGGAGGAGCTGGGGCGGTTTGTTCATCTTAAGGAGCTCAACCCCCATCTCCTTCCACCCTTGGCCCTCCCAGCTCCAAGGGAGTGAGGCAGGGAGGTTTTGGGATGGGAAAACAGCACCCCAAAGCCACCTCCCTGACACCCCCAAGGGACACCTGTCCTGCTCCTGTGACCCCAAAGGGATCCCTGGAGGGATGGGGGATCCCCACCTGCTCCTGTGACCCCAAAGGGATCCCTGGAGGGATGGGGGGTCCCCACCTGCTCCTGCGACCCCAAAGGGATCCCTGGAGGGATGGGGGATCCCCACCTGCTCCTGCGACCCCAAAGGGATCCCTGGAGGGATGGGGGGTCCCCACCTGCTCCTGCGACCCCAAAGGGATCCCTGGAGGGATGGGGGGTCCCCACCTGCTCCTGCTGCTGCCGTGCCAGCTCCATCTGCTGCTGCTGCTTCTCGAAGAGCATCGTGGCCATGTTCTTCTGCTCCGAGTGCGCCGTCAGGAGCTGGTCCCGCAGCGTGGACAGCTGGTTGATCATCACCAGCAGCTGCAGCTCCTTCTCTGCCAGGCTCTCCTGGGTCCCTGGGGGTAAAAAAGCCGCCTGCATGAGCGTCAGGGAGGAGGAGGAGGAGGAGGAGGAGGAGGAGAGGGTCAGCAGCACGATGCGGGATGGAGGTGGTTTTATTTAAGGAGGGCAATTCCCATTCCCTTTGGGGAGGGAGATGGGAAATCTTTGGGGTGGGCATGGAAAATGTGAAGCAGAGAAGTCCAACAGCCACCGGTGCCACGTCTGGGTGACCAGGGAATGTCCGATTTGGGAGGATGGAAAGATCTCCACATGCTGAACCTCCCTCTGTGCAGTCAGAGGCACCAGAGATGCTCAGCCCGAAGAAATCAATTTAAAAAGGAACAAATCCCTATGAAACACGACCATCTCCCCCCTGCTTTGGTGGGAAACGCCGCGTTTCCAGCTGGGATGCAGGAGGGAGGTTGCTGGAGGTGGATCCCACCTTTCACTTCCTTGGATTCAGCCGTGTTCCGGCCCAGCAGCCGCTCCTTCCAGTCACTGGACAGCAGCTTCTCGATGGTCGGCATCACTGGAGGCCAGGGAGGAGAGGACAACCAGGTGAGCTCATCCCAGAGCTCTGCACCACTGCTCAGCCCATCCCACAAATCTGGGAAAATCCTGAGGGGCCTGAAGGGATCCCAAAAGGCCCCTTGGGAATATTTCCCACCTTCCTTCAAGTTCCTGTTGAAGTCCAGCTTCTCCTGGCCGCTGCTGGCCGGCTCCAAGGCGGAGCGCCGGGGCTCGGCAACGTCCCCAGTGGGAGAGCAGGATTCCTGTGGGACATGGAATGTCACTGGGCACTGCTGCCACCGCCAGGGACACCCCCAGGATGGGAGATCCCGAGCTGGTGGGATGCTGGGAGCCGGAGCACGCTCTGCCAGGTGCATTCCCTGAAGCCCATCTAGAGAGCGTCGCTGCTCTTCGTGCTGGAAAGGCTGGAATTTTCTCCCATTTATCCAACCTGCCCGGCTCCTCCGAGCTCCTTTGCCCAGAGCAGGGAGAGGTCAGGGAGAGGGAAAACCCCAAGGACAATGGAAAACAGAGGCTGAAGGGATGAGGAACACCTGGAGGGGGCCGGTGGGGAGTTCCACGCCAAAGGTGACACCCTCAAACCCCAGGGATGACCCAAGGGCAGCCAGAAAAACTCGTGAGAGCCTCAGATTTCCATTTTAAATCCTTGGCATGAGGACAAACCACCCGGGGGAGCAGCCACACTCTGTTCCACAGGATGGGAGGGTCTGGAGCAGGGATGGGGCCACGTTGGTCACACCCACCTGTGGCAGGGCCTGGGGGTCGGTGCCATCCCTGGGCGGTGGCCCCGGGGGGTCGTGGGGCCGGGGCTCGGCGCTGGGGGCAACCCCTGGGGGGGTCTCGGGGCCGCCCTCCTTCTTCTCCTCCGTCTTGACGGCGCAGTTCACCATGGTGCCCGCTCCATCCAGCTCCAGGGGCGGCGACACGGGGCTCCTCATGGACATCCTGCGGACAGTGGGGAGGTCACCACGGCCACAGGGCACCCCCGGGCATGGGCGCTCCTCTCCCAGCCTGGCTCCATCCTTGGGTGCCCCTCAGTGCAAGGACAGCACCCGTGTGTTTTGCCATGGGCAAAGCTGAGCTCTGGTTCCCGGTTTTCCAGGTTTTTGGGGCTCAGTGCTCAGGGAAACCAACGCTTCACACCTTGGGATGGGGGAATGAATTCCTAAAGGCAGCCCAGAGACTGGGATTGAGGGACTGTGTCCAGCCAAGCTCAGGCTCGTGGTGACAGCTGGGGGACAGGGACCTGTGCCAGCACCCCAGGGGTCCCCGGTGCCCCCTCAGCACTCCAGGAGCTGTGCTTAGAAAGCCATCGGAGCAGCAGCAGGATTCCCGCTCCAACGGGAAGTGGAAATCCTGGTTCTGCCCAACAGCAGCTGGGACGGCACCAGAACGGCTCCTCTGGGAGTCCCTGGCGTGGGAGGGACCTGGGACTGGGACCGGCCACCAGAACGGCTCCTCTGGGAATCCCTGGCATGGCACTGGGCTGGGATGGCACCAGAACGGCTCCTCTGGGAGTCCCTGGCACAGCACTGGGCTGGGATGGCACCAGAACTGCTCCTCTGGGAGTCCCTGGCACGGCACCGGCCAGGCCCCCACCAGGACAAGGCGCTGGCACCGGGAATGGCTCTCCCTGATGCCACCAAAACCTCTGCGGGTGCCAATCCCTCTCCCGGCGCTGCTGGATGGGCACCGCAGAAATGACGATGAGTTTTATAGGGGACGGGCTGTAACACTCCAAGGGGATTCCATTCCATGGGGTCTCTCCCCAGAAAATTGTCCCATTCCTGGCTCCCAATGCCAGGGCGGGCGGTGCCGTATCCAAGAGCGAGCGCCAGGATCGGCGGTGCCCACGGGGCCGTGCCCATGGAGATTTGCCTTGTTGGGGCCACCAGCCCTCACAGCACACTGCAAGAATGGGAACAAGCATCGTCCTCGCCTTTCGGGTGGGAATAATGGCAAAAGGAGGCTGTTAGGGAAGGGATTTACCCCGGACGCCGCCAGGAATTGGGATCTGGGTTGTGGGACTGCCCTGGAATGGGGACAGCACCTGCCTGGGGGATGCCACCCCAAACCCAGCACGCTCTCACCTCCCAGACCCCAATCAGGAGCCCCTAAACCCAGTTTGGGGGTGCAAAGCGGGCTGGGGAGGGCTGAGCTGGGCCGCCCGGCTCGGGGGGCAGCAATTACATAACAAACAAAGCCCGGCTCAAGCTGCGAATTAATCAAACGGCTGAAAATAAAACCTTCCTCTCAGGAACTTCAAACAAAAGAAATGAAAACAACAAGGCCGGCTGGGTAATGAAAAGCCAGGGCTGTGAATAGGGGACAAAAGGAAGTGGAACAATGGGGTGTTGGACAAAAGCAATAAAGTAAAGGGAAGTGTGACAGCTCCACAATAGGGCACTGTGCTCGCCAGCCTTTCTGATCTTAGCGGGGCTTTTTTTAATCTCGGTTCCCTCGCCCTCCGCCGAACAAACCCGCCGGGTTTCCTCCCGGCCCCGCATCGCCCGGGGGCTGCCGCATCCTGCGGCGCCCCTTCCTGCCCCGGCTCACCTTGGCCGGGGCCACCCGGCCCCCAAAATCCATCGCCGGGAAGGAACGGACATGCTTGGAAGCTCCAGCAAGGATTGGCCTCACAGGGATGTGCTACAGGTGGGGAAACTGAGGCAGGAACGCGCAGCACGGCAGCGCTTCGCCACCTCAGCCCCTCAGGTGTGGGTGAAACTCCTTTTTCTCAGCTTTTTTGTGTTAATCCAGGCAAAAATCCCAGGGTTGGTAGGTTGGGGGTGCTGCCCAAGGCAACAACAGCAGCACCGAGCGATGCCTTTGGTTTGAGACGGGCACAAAACCCCATCGCGCCCCTCCCGCGGGTCCCGTTCCCATCGAGCTTCACCTCCCGGTGCCGCTGGAAGCTCCCGCTTTGAACGGGCCCGGCGCTGTAATAGGGCCGCGTTTGAACGAGACCTCATTGAGGGTTTATTATCCGCTCTGCCGAGCAAACAGGAAGAAAAAAGGGAAAAAAGGGGAAAACGCGCTGTTATCCCGTTCCAGGCGGGTCTCAGGTGTGGGCTCCGGGGCTGCCTGGGGCACACAATGGGCATGGAACAATCGCTCTGGCACCGGCACCGAAAGGGATCTTCTTGGCCTTTAATGTTCCCCATTTAACCGGGGGTGGGGAGGAAGGGAGGGAATGGGGTTGGGGTGCGAAGTGCCAGCCCAGAGGATGGAAACAGATCCCGAATCCTCATGGGATGCTCCCTCCCCTCGCAATGTTTCGGGGGCTCATCCCACAAGCAGCAAAGCCCTGAAATTCCCATATTTCACCTTGCCTCCCAGTCCCAGCCCAGCAATTCCAAGATTTTCGGGATGGCGGCAGAATTTTTTCCTGGTTCGTACCCACGAACAGCACGTCCTGCAATTCTCCCCGTGGCCGTGCCACCCTTCCTGCCCGCCAGCCAGGCCTGATCCTATCGGCCCTGGTTGTGCGGAGCAGAACAGCTCCAGGGACCTGGAAAGGGGGATGAGGTGCCAGAAAACCCCCACCCTGCCCGGCACCGGTTTGGGGATCTGAGAGATGCCAAAATCCTGGCACTGCAGGAGCTTGGGATCCGAGAGATGTCAAAATCCCGGCACTGCAGCAACTTGGGATCCGAGAGATGTCAAAATCCCGGCACTGCAGCAACTTGGGATCCGAGAGATGCCAAAATCCCAGCACTGCAGGAGCTTGGGATCCGAGAGATGTTGAGATCCCAGCCCTTCAGGAATTCGGGATCCGAGAGACACAAAGCTCCTGGCACTACAGGAGTTTGGGAATCCCAGAGGCAATGAGATTCCAGAACTGCAGGAGCTTGGGGATCCAAGAGATGCCAAGATCCTGGCACAGCAGGAATTTGGGGATCCAAGAAATGCCAGGATCCCGGTGCTGCAGGAGCTTGAGGATCCAAGAGATGAGATCCCAACAGAACAGGAGCCTGGGGATCCAGGAGGTGCTGAGATCCCTCACCTTGTGTCACATCACTCCTGCCCCAGGGCTGATCCTGCCCCTCGATTTGGGGACAATCCCACCCCAGGGACAGCAAAGGGACATTTGGTCAGCTGCTGGGCAAGCTGGGCTGCCCAGATTTTTGGGATGACCCTCCCCTGTCCTGCCCATCAGGTTGTCCCAGCTCTTGGGAGCTTTGCTCTCCTCCCTCCCAAATCTCTCCATCCATGGCTCTTCCCTTCAGGAGCTGCCCAATCATCCCAAAACCCCCACGGCCTCATCCCGCCACCACAGCCCAGGAAACCGGGGAAATCAGGGAAAAATCCACGGAGGAAACACCAGAGGAGCAACGACGGCCCCACCGCCGGCACGAGCAGCGGCCCCAACACCCCCGGGAGAGGGCAGAGGAAAAAATAGACACACACGGACATTTTCCTCTTCCAGGCAGAACCTGAGGAATCCCGGCCGGCCACCGGGACAGACAATAGCCCATCTCCTGCCAGAGGAGTGGGGCCACTTTCCTGCCAGACTTGGAATGTCCTTTCGGGGCCGCTTCCAAGCGTTTCCGCCCCGGGTGTCTTCCAAGAGAAAAGAATGGATGGTTGCTCCGCCGTGCCAGGGCAGGGATGGCCAGGGGTGGCCGATGTCCCTGGTTGGGGGAAGTTCATGGGGCTGCCGTCCCTTCCCTGGGGATCCGGAGCATCCCGGGATGAGGGGTCATTCCCTGGGAATGGCAGGTGGCCGTGGGGGGAGGTGGGATGTGCCGTCCATCCATGGGAGCGGGAAAACGCATGGATGAGGAAATGCAAGACCTCAGGGTTTGTCTGGTTGGGAAAACTTCTCTCTTTTAACCCCAAAAAGCAAGGGGATGAGCGTTTTCAGCCCCAGAAATGGCACCGCTGCCACGTCAGAGCCACAGCTCCGCGTGTCAGCGCTCGCAGCACGTGTCCCCTCTGGGGCTCTGTGCCCACCCCGCTGCCCCACAAAGCGGCAGCGGAAACGCTCCAAATTCGGGCTCTGCCCGATCCTCGGCCGCCCCCGCGTTCTCGACACCTCACCTGCGCTCGACAGCGGAAAAACCCAAAGCTCCCCTGCCCGGAGAGCTCGGGGCGCCGGAAAAGCTGCAAAATCCGCGCTGAGATGGGAGATCTGTGGTGGGCACGGAGGATTTGGGGAGGGGGATGCTCCAAGGGGCAGCGGGAGCAGGAGGGGACAGGATGGGAATTGCCTGGAGCGTCCTTCCCAGCAGTACCCAATGGAAAATCAGCATCCCAAAGAGACCCCGCAGATCCCAAATGCCCAATGGAAAATCAGCATCCCAAAGAGACCCCGCAGATCCCAAATGCCCAATGGAAAATCAGCATCCCAAAGAGACCCCGCAGATCCCAAATGCCCAATGGAAAATCAGCATCCCAAAGAGACCCTGCAGATCCCAAATGCCCAATGGAAAATCAGCATCCCAAAGAGACCCCGCAGATCCCAAATGCCCCTTTCCATCCTGCCAAGACCTTTGGGGTGAGCAGGAACTGGCATTTCCCGCTGCCCACCCAAACCAGCCGGGCCTTTGTCCATCCTCCATCCACCCTCAGTTCCCTGCAGGCCACTTCTCCTTCCCCGAAGGCCAAACGGCCTCCGGAAACATCCGGAAATGTCCCCATGGGGTCAGGGCACAGCGGCGACGCTCCGGTGACAGCACCGGCATCACGGAAACTCCCGGGAACGGCCGGCACAGGAAGGAGCCGGGGTCACCCCTCTGTTTGTGCCACCCCCACTTCCAGCAGGTCCCCTCTCCAGGGGTGTGGGACCCCCATCCTGGTGTCCCCATGGGGGGGATGTCCCCTCCACACCCCGGGAATTGTCTCAGCACTGCCACGTTATGGGTTTTTTTTGGGGGGGAAAATATCGATTTTCCATCTTTGAAGATGGAAAGGAGCAATCCAGCTCTCCACAGCGCCCATGGAGGATTGAATCCTGACGAAATGACACCCGTTTTTACCGGTTCTATCCCAAAAAACCCAGCCTAACTCTTCCAGAGGCCTCCAGGCCGTATCCAGGATTATTAATGAGATGTGTCTCTCCCTGAAGAATTCCAGCAGAGTTTTGGGGGTGAATCCAATCAATCCCACTCTCCAAAACTTGAGGAGAGAGGGAGAATAACAAGGATTCATCCCTAAACTCGCTCAAACGCAAGGCAGGGAGGAGAAGAGGAATTCCCAGGTTGGGCCAAGGGGAAGAGGAGGATCTGGGAGGCTTCATGGGATGCTCCATGTTCTCCATCAGGGATGTTTTCCATCCCCTATAAATCCCAGGAAATGGGACGAGGACTAAACTACAGCAGATCCATCTCTGCCCTCAGTGGCTCCGCTCCTGCGTTTCCCACGGGATTATCCCTCTCTCCTGGCCAAATCCAACTCACCCCCTTGACCTCCCTGTGTCCAGAGGCACCGGCAGGATCCCGGTGGGATGCTCCAGGTGGGCGGGAATGGGAAAACAAAGCCTCCCAACAAAGCCTGATAAGGATGAACCAGCCCCACATGTTCCCTGTGGGCACGGGGATCAGTTGGATTCATGCCCCACGCATTCCCAGGGATCCATTGGATTCATCCCAGAGCTCTGGGACACATCCCAGTGTCCCTTCGGATGGAGAATTTCCAGCTTCCTGTTTCCTCTGCTTTCCCGGTATTCCAAGGGGATTCATCCTTGAGGATCCCTTGACCTCTCCCTGCCCTAAAACCAGCCAAGATTTCCCTTCCCAACCCCAAATCCAGGGATTCTGCCTCCCTCGAGCCTGTGTGACAAAACCCAGCCGGGAGGTCCGTAATTACCCAAATAAACCCAAATCCCTGGAAGCAGCCGGATCCTTCCCTGGGCGTCCCCTGGCCCAGGGCCACCCTTTTCACAGCCACGACCCAAACACATTTTTCCTTCTGCCGTAGGGAGGGTTTGAAACACGGGAGGGAGGGAGGAGGGCGGAAAAAAATCCGCCTGAACCTCAGGTGGAACTTCCTGGCCATGGGATTTATGAGCCGGGGAATGATCTCATCAGGGAAGTGGAGGAAACTCCGCGGCGCTGGAATTATTTCCAACCCTGCAAAGTTCCCCCCCCCCCCCCCCCATCCCAGGCATGGGAACAATCCCAGGACAAGCCACGGGACCAGCACTGGTCATTCCCATTTCCTGGCCTCCAGACCCCCCGGGATGGTCTGAGCTGGTTCTTGCACTCCAAGGGATAAATCCGTAAGGAAAAGGCTCCTTGAAGCACCTCCGGGTCTATGTCCAGGGAATTTTATGGGGCTGATAGGATGTTTAGGAAAAGGGGATGCTCAGGAGAGGGAAGCCAGGGGCAGGGATGGTGGGGAGAAGTGGGAAAGCACAAATTCCCCTTCCCAGAAAATCCCCTTCCCCAGAAAATCCCAGGTCTAAACCTCCAGCAAAACCCTTTTCCTTTTCTCCCTTTTCCTCACAAAACCCTTTTCTTTTTCCCCCTTTTCCTCACCCCTTCCCACCTCCCCTGCATTAAAACCCAAGAAAACTCCAAAATATTCCCTCTTTAATAGAGGGAAGCCCAGCGCTCTGAAAAATGGGGATTTACCCATTTTAGCCTTTTTTGCCTCACCAGAAATAAACTTTCAAAGACATTTCGGATGCAGAAACCTCCCCACGTGCTGAGCCTTTATCCCAAAACCCAGCGGGGTTAAATCAACCCCATAACCCATAGAGGGCTGATGGGAGCTCCAGCTCCTTGGGACCCAGCAGAAATCCCTGGAGCGGCTCCCAAATCCCCTCCGGGCCAGCACCTCGCTCCCCAACCCGCCCCAAGGCAGCGATGAGGGGAATTCAATTTCAAAAGTGACGAAACCCAGAGAAATCAAGAAAAATCCAGGAGGAGGATGGGGACAACTCACCCGGAGCCTGGCACAGCGAGCCTGGCACAGCGAGCCTGGCACAGCGAGCCCTGGAGCTGCTGCCCTGCCCTCGCCCCAAGGCGCCCTCGGGGTTTATCGGGGTGGCCGATCTGGGGTTTTGTGTCATTTCTGTCACTCAGAGTTTCCAGGCACAGCCGGGGCTGGGCGGGTGGGGGGTGGCTGAGCTGAGGCTGAGTGTAAACAAGACTTTAAACCAGACTTTAAGCCAGACTTTAAACCAACAACATTAAACAAGACTTTTCTATCGCCCGAGGGATGGAGGGCCAAGACATCCAAGCTTTTTTCTGGTGCCATTGGGAAAAAAAACCCAAAAGAGGGGCTCACCCCCCTGCCCCACATCTCCCAGAGGGAGGGAAGAACTTCCCAAACCCTTTTTTCCATGGGAAATCCATGGGTGGCGCTGGGGATGTGAAGAACCTGGTGCTATTTCGGGTCCATCCCAGTCCATAACCCCCATCCTTGATCTTTCATAGAATTTTACACCTTCCAAGAACTTTTTCCAGGAGTTTGGGGTGTCCATCCCATGTCAAAACCCATATCCATAACCCCCCATCCTTGAGCTTTAATGGGATTTTAAACCTTCCACTAACTCCTTTTTTTCCCCAGGTCTTGGAGGTCTCCATCCCAGCCAATAACCGCCCATCTTTGAGTTTTCCATGGAATTTTACACCTCCCACTAATTCCTTCTTTTTCCAGGCTTCGGGGGTTTCATCCCACGGCATCACCCACGTCCAGAAACCCCCCATCCTTGGGTTTTTATGGCATTTTCCACCTTCCCCTAATTCCCTCGCTTTTCCAAGTTTTCCCATTTGCAGGCAGCAACCCCACCTCGTGTTTCCCGGGATTGCTGGGCACACCCAGGAGCACCCAAGGGTGCTCGGAGCCAGCCCTGGGGCTGCTCACCCGCAGCACCCAAGCCCCGAATCGCACCCCGAATTCTTATGGGGCCGCATTTCCGCCCTACAACCGCAGCCAGTAGCACCCCGGAAACCTTTGGGGTCCCTGCGCTCGGTGCCCTGAGCTGCAACAAACGGGTCCTCACCTCCAAAATGTCCCATGGAGGGACGTGGAGAAACTTCCCAAATTTGCCCAAATTCAGGGCACGCCGAGCTCCAGATGTTGGGGTCGCTGCGCATTCCAGCAATGGAATTTTCTTCCTGGTGTTCTGGGAGCTGCCCCAGGAGCCATCAGGGCCATCACCAACCTCACTCTGAGGGAAGAGGCAGCCTGAGGGTGCCACTGGCTGCTCCTCACCTGCCCCAAAATCATCTCCTGCCCCAAAACCCTCTCCTGCCCCAAAATCCCTCACCAAAAGCAGCCCTGACTCCGTTCCTGTTGGGCTCCGGCTCACGGGAATCAGGGATGGATGAAACCCCCTGAGAAAAACATTTTTGGCCCCTCAACCATGGTTGTTTTGGTGATGTTTGGTTCTGTTTTGGTGATGTTTGCCTGGGTTTAGGGTGTGAATTTCGGTTCCTGAGCTCATCCCCCACTGCGGCTGACGCGGAGCATCCGGCGGTGGCGGCGCTTCCGCAGGCCTCACGTGGATCAGAAACTGCACAAGGGCCTGGGAGCCATTTTTGGCCCTCTTGTATCATTTTTTGGCCACTATTTTCAGCTCAGGGAGACACCCCTGGGTTACGGGGTGTGGGACACCCCCCCTCCCATCCCGCTGCGGGATCCAAAGGGATCCGGGAGCAGCGACCTCCAAATCACCCCCATCCCATGGGGATGGGTTTGGGCCTCACCCTTCCTCTCCCTGCTGGATTTGGAGGAATTAAAACCCAGGAAATTCAGCTCCCAAATAGCTTCCTGACCTCTGAGGGAGCAGAGGGATTTGGGAACAAGGTTTTTGGGGTGGTTTTCGCTGCACAACAAAAGCCAGCACAGACCAGAAGCCGTCGTCCCTCCCCTTTTAGGACACGGTGTCCAACCCCTCCAGAGCGTCCAGTTGGGGCTCCTGCAGCACACGAGGGGCTCGTTGTGCCTGGTGGCACCTGGGCCACCCCCCTGCTCTATCCCGATTTCCCCTGGAGTCCCTGAGCAGTGGGAATTGGCAGCTCCGGCCTCCACGTGCCCAACCCAGCCGGGTCCCAAGAAACTGGGATGTGCTGCTCGTCCCCTCTGGGCAAACCAAAGGATTTAGGGGGTGGATTTTGGGGCTCTGCTTGCAGCCTGAGGAGTCCTGGGCTCCTGTACCTGTTCCCTGGGCTGTGCTGGCTTTGCCCAGCCTCCAGAACCAGCTCTTTTTTGGGGGGGGAACACACAAATCCCGCGTGCAAAACGCGTTTTCCCCAGCCCAGTTCCCAGGATGGACCCGCAGACCGGAGGAGACGCAGCAGGAAGGACGCAGCCACAGACCTGGGAACCCAAATCCCTCAAAGAGCCTCTAAGAACGACAAATTCTGCTCTGCCCTGCCCTGCCTGCAGCCGGGCCCTGCAGGGGACCTTCCCCGCTCCTAAAATCCACCGGGAAAACCAGCGGGGAAAGGGCTCCCTGCGGGGAACTCGCTGCAGCAGCACCCACGAGGGGTCCCTGCCCATGGATCCAGGCACGCTCCTGAGCCAGCCCGTGCCCCAGGGGACCCCGCTTTCCGCTGGGCGTGAGAGGAGAACAATAGGGCCGAGCCCTCCATTGTTCCAGACAAAAGATAAGGCCGGGCTCTGGCATTCCCCAACGCCCCGCTCGGGCTCTGCCATTCCCTGGCTCTGCCATTCCAAAGCCTCCCCGCGCCAGCTCCCTCCCAGCAGGTGACCCCGCGGGGCTCTTGGAGGGGACAGTGACCGTCCTGCCCAGGCTGGGGCTCCCACGGCCCCTCTGGGTCCCTGTGGGGTCCCCAAATGCTGCTGCGGACGCTTCCCGGTCCCCACGGCGGGGACACGGCGGGTGACGCGTTCCAGCCTCTCCGCAGAGCTGAGCCCACCCTGGGCATCCCCTCCCTGCACCCCGCAGGGACACGGTGGGGACAAAGCGCCCTGGAGGGGTGGCAGGGGTGGGCGGCAGCGGGGGCTCTCTAGGGACCAGAGCAGAGCCCAGGGATGCACAACCCCTGAAAGCTTTCAGGTTTTGGGGGGTAGGGTTGGGACGGCAGCAATGTCACCCTGAATTTCTCCCTTCCAGATTCTGAATTTCTCCCTTCTAAACTCCGAATTTCTCCTTTCCAAACTGCGAATTTCTACCTTCCGTACTCCAGATTTCTCCCTTCCATACTCCAAATTTCTCCCCTCCAAAATGTGGATTTCTCCCTTCCAAACTGTGAGTTTCTCCCTTCCATACTCCAAATTTCTCCCTTCTAAACTCCGAATTTCTCCCTTCCAAACTGTGAATTCCTCCCTTCTAAACTCTGAATTTCTCCCTTCCATACTCCGAATTTCTCCCTTCCATACTCTGAATTTCTCCCTTCCGTACTCCGAATTTCTCCCTTCTAAACTGTGAATTCCTCCCTTCCAAACTCTGAATTTCTCCCTTCCGACTTCTCCTCCCCAGCTCCTGCCAACCCCGTTTCCCACAGCAGAGCCGATCAAACGCTGCTTTTCAGCTCCCCTGGCTATATTTAATTTATATCCTCTCCTCTTCCCACCCAACAATGAGCAGCCACGAGCTGCATTACAATAACAAGAACAGATTTTGCCTGGGTCCCCCCGGGGGGTCCTCGGGTGGCTTCTTATCTTGTCCCTTTCTGATAAGGGACAGGGAAAAGGTGGCAGGAGGCTGCGGCCACCTCCCGCTTGCATCTTTTGTAACCATCACATGCCCTGAGCGGGGTTTTTTTGGGGATTTCTGCGATTCCAAGTGCTGGCTGGTACCGGAGCATTAATTTCAGGATTTCAAGGCAGAATTTCAAACATTTCAGACGCAGATCTCTCGATTTGGGTTCTTTAGGTGAAGGGACAGGAGCTGCCCCCCGGTGCAATCCTCACGGGAGCAGCTTTTCCCTTTAAAAAGCGGGTTGTTTTCCCTTTTAAAAGTGATGGGTTTGAGCTAAAAGCAGTCATGGAGACATTTGGGGTGCAAGGGGTGTTTGGGGGCAAACGGGACAAGGTGGCAGAGACCTTTTTGGGGGTTGGAACAGCTCCAGCTCCAGCCATGTGGGGCTGGACAGGTGGAAGGAGGGAGTGAGGGTGGGAGAGCTTCCAAGAGGCCAAAAATTTTCCAGAAGTTGCTGCCCGTGGGCCCTGCGGACTTCACCCCAAACATTTCTGCTGCTGCTTTTAGCTCAAATCCATCATTTTTAAAGGGAAAAGCTCCTCCCGTGAGGATTGCACAGAGGGGAAGCTCCTGTTCCTTCTCCAAACCAGGAGAGATGGGTCTGAAATATTTGAAATTCTGCCTCTCCATAACTCCCCGCGCTGCAGCAACCCCCGCGCTGCCCAGCCGGGCACGGGCAGCACCCAGCGGCTCCCCCAGGGCATGGCCGGGCCGGATTCCACCCCTGGAGTGCCTCCCCGACAGGCACAGGATGGGGTAAAAGCACGGAGATCTCTTCCAGCAGAACTGTCAGGAGCTGCGCTAATTTATTTCCCTTCTGCGTGTTCCCGACTGGGTTAAAGCGGGGTGGGAATCTGGTGATGCATCGCTCAAAACTTCGCAGCGGCCCCGAGCTCCCTCCCCGCGGAGCGACGAAACCCAAACCGCCATAAAATCCTGCGGAAAATAAAGCGGCAGAGCCCAGGAGAGCCCGGCCCTGGCTGGTCGGGGGTGGCCACGATGCTGCAGGGGACCCCCAGCCACGGGAACACCCGGCCCCGGGACTGCTCGGCGTTCCGGGCTCTGCCTCCTGCAGAGCGCGGCTGCTCCGCCAGCCCCGAGCCCTCCGGCTCCTCCGGCCTCAGCCTGGATCTGCTCAGCTCCTCCTGAGCCCCCCCAGCTCCTCCTGAGCCCCCCACAGCTCCTCCTGAGCCCCCCACAGCTCCTCCGGCCTCAGCCTGGATCTGCTCAGCTCCTCCTGAGCCCCCCACAGCTCCTCCGGCCTCAGCCTGGATCTGCTCAGCTCCTCCTGAGCCCCCCACAGCTCCTCCTGAGCCCCCCAAACTCCTCCATCAGCCCTGAGCCCCCCCAGCTTCTCCTGAGCCCCCCCAGCTTCTCCTGAGCCCCCACAGCTCCTCCGGCCTCAGCCTGGATCTGCTCAGCTCCTCCTGAGCCCCCCCAGCTCCTCCCGAGCCCCCTCCAGCTCCTCCTGAGCCCCCCCAGCTCCTCCCAAGCCCCCTCCAGCTCCTCCTGAGCCCCCCCAGCTTCTCCTGAGCCCCCCCAGCTCATTCATCCTCAGCCTGGATCTCCTCAGCTCCTCCTGAGCCCCCCACAGCTCCTCCTGAGCCCCCCACAGCTCCTCCGGCCTCAGCCTGGATCTCCTCAGCTCCTCCTGAGCCCCCCCAGCTCCTCCTGAGCCCCACAGCTCCTTCATCAGCCCCAGCCCAGCTCCTCCATCAGCCCCGAGCTCCCCGACTCCTCCAGCCTCAGCCCTGAGCCCCCTCAGCTCCTCCTGAGCCCCCCAAACTCCTGCCTCCATCAGCTCTGAGCCCCCTCTGCTCCTTCACCCTCAGCCCTGAACCCCCAGCTCCCCCATCGACCCCAAGCCCACCTGCCCCACCAGCCCTGAGCCCCCCCACCTCCTCCTCAGCCCCCCAAACTCCTCCCTCCATCAGTCCTGATCCCCCCAGCCCCCCCAAACCCCCCCAAGTCTCTCTCCCCCACCAGCCCCACTGCCACAGCCCCACAGCCGCTCTCAGCCTCCCCAAAAGCAGCAGCTCGGAGCCCCCACTCTTTTCCCAAGGAAAACGGGGTGCTGGCCCCGGATCCCAAAGGTCTTTTCCAGCCTTAACAACCGCGGGATTCTGTGCAGTGGGAATTCCTCACCCCTGGCCCTCGGCCCGCAGCGATGCTCCCTCGGCGGAGCAGAGAACAAAAGAGGGCAGCCGGCTCCTCCACGGCACCGCGGGCTCGAGGTAGCGACTGCCCTGCCCGGGAGGGGATTATTTTGCTCTAAAAAATGTGATTTTTAAGGAAAACGAGCAGCCCGTGTTTCCCCGGCACCGCCGGGACGTTGCGGGGTGGGAAAGCAGGAGTGGCACTGCCAGCGTGGCCCCGGTGGGTGTTAAAGGTGCTCCCTGGGTGAGCAAAGGGGGTTTTTTTGGGGGGATTTCTGCAATTCCACGTGCAGGCACAAAGCCCGGCTGGCACGGAGCAGCCGGGAATGTTTGCAGTGGGATAAAGCTGGAGCGAGCAGAACGAGGCTCCGGACAAAGCTGGGCACCCAAAGAGGCCACGGGTTGTGGGGTGATGGTGTCCCTGACCCCCAAAGCCACGGGATCAGCTCTGAGGGACCCCCAAAAGTGACACCAGCAGCCGTGGCCACCCCAACGTCCCTGGAAGTTTGTTTGGGTTTGGTGGTCATGAGTTGGGATCCCGGAGCTGAGCACACGGGGCGCTGGGACAGCAGCGGCTTCCGGAGCAGAGCACATCCCAGAGATTCCCTCCACACAGCCCACCTGCATCCCAGGGATTCCCTCCACCTGCGTCCCAGAGAATCCCATCACCTCTATCCCAGAGATTCCCTCCACCTGCGTCCCAGAGAATCCCATCACCTCTATCCCAGAGATTCCCTCCACCTGCATCCCAGGGATTCCCATCACCTTCATCCCAAGGATTCCCATCACCTCTATCCCAGGGATTCCCATCACCTGCATCCCAGAGAATCCCATCACCTGCATCCCAGGGATTCCCATCACCTGCATCCCAGGGATTCCCATCACCTGTACCCCAAAGATTCCCATCACCTGTACCCCAGGGATTCCCTCCACCTGCATCCCAGGGATTCCCATCACCTGTACCCCAAAGATTCCGTCTGCCTGCATCTCACAGGGATTCACTCTCCCACCCCACATCCTCCCGGGGACGCTCTGCTCCGGACACCACCCCAGCTGACCCCGGCAGCAGCAGGGGTGGACTCCTCACCTCTTTTTTGGGGGGGCTTGAACCCCCAAAACCTCACCCGGGTGAGTTCAAACCACCCCTGTGCCACCCCAGAGCCACCTTCACCCCACGGCTGCTCGAGTCCTGGTCCCAGCTGAGCACAGGGGACCCCAGCGAGCCCCAAAAATAAAAATAATCCCACTGGAATAGCAGCTCTACATTTCCCCCTTCCCAGGCACCCCAGAAAACCCCAAAATTAGAAATAATCCCACTGGAAGAGCAGCTTTGCCTTTCCCCCTTCCCAGGGATGCCAGAAAACCCCAAAATTAAAAATAATCCCACTGGAAGAGCGGCTTTACCTTCCCCCCTTTCCTGGGACACCAGAAAACCCCAAAATTAAAAATAATCCCACTGGAAGAGCGGCTTTGCCTTTCCCCCTTCCCAGGGTCACAAACCCTTCCTCCACAGCCCATAAATGAAACCCAAGCCCCTCCAGCACATAAAACTTTACGAGCTGCTCCATCTCCCCCCATCCCAGGATTCCAGGGCACAGATCCCCTCTGGAATAATGGACATTCCGGCAGGGAGACAAAAAGTCCAGATATTCCCCCTCGGGACATCTCACACCCTGGGATAAACTTCGCTGCCTGAAGGATTTTGGGGAGGGGAGGAGGGAGGTGGGGTTTGGGTGCCTTGATTTGGTGGAAGTAAAAAAAAAGCAACAGCTTCTCCAAGAGAGAGGGAAAAAGGGGATTTTTTAACCCAAAAAATTGGGATTTCTGCTCCCTTTCCTCTGCTGGGAAGGGAGAGGTGGCGGCTCTGGTGTCGTGGGTGGGACAGAAATCAGAGAGGAGGGAGATGTTGGTGAAATGAAATGGGGAAAAGGGTCCCGAGGCTGCTCGTGGCTGTCAAAGGATGGCTGCTATTTTTTAACAGCATGAAAGCCTCCGAAAATCGGCGGGTTTGAAAAAGAAAAGAGAAAAAAAAAAAGGGGGGAAAAAGAGGGGAAAGGAGAGGGGAGAAAGAAGGGAAAAAGAGGGGGAAAAGAGGGGAAAAAGAGGGGGAAAAGAGAGGGGAGAAAGAGGGGAAAAGAGAGGAAAAAGAGGGGGAAAAGAGGGGAAAAAGAGGGAAAAAAGAGGGGGAAAGAGAGGAAAAAGAGGGGGGAAAGAGGGGGAAAAGAGGGGGGAAAAGAGAAAAGAGGAAAAAAAAAGAGAAAAGAGAGAGAGAAAAGAGAGAAAAAAGAAGGGGGAAAGAGGGTGAAACGGGGAAAAAGAGGGGGGGAAAGAGGGGGAAAAAAGAGAAAAGATAAAAAAAGAGAGAAAAGAGAGAGAGAAAAGAAAGGAGAGAAAAAAGAGAGAGAAAAGAGAGAAAAAAGAGAGAAAAAAGAGAGAAAAAAGAGAGAAAAAAGAGGGAAAAAAGAAAAAAGAAGGGGGGAAAGAGGAAGAAACAGAGGGGGGAAAGAGGGGGGAAAAGGGGGAGAAAAGAGAAAGAAAAAATACAGAAAAGAGAGAGAAAAAAGAGAGTAAAGAGAGGGGAAAAAAAATACTGTATCAGTGTCACCGGAATGGATCCTGCACCAAATTAAATTGAACTGAAAGGAAATTGCAGGAATTACAAACAGGAGTTATCGGCTCAATAGCGGAGGGAAGGAGGGAGGGACATTATCGGCTCTGTGCTACGGGGAAAATCACATTAACCGAGCTAATGGTCCTTTTTTCACTCCTAAAATCCATCACTCCCGCTTTGCTGCGGGAGTCAAGTGTTTTCCGAGCCCAAGGTGCTCCCCGAGATGTAACCGAAGCTCAGACTGCGATTTTTCCTGGGCAGCATCATTCCTCCCTGGCACCCAGCCCCTGGAAATCATTAATCAGAGGTGGAAAGCAGCAGAGATTTCTGTTTATTTGCGGTTTTCGCGTTCAAACGTCTCCTTTAGGACCACGCAGCTCCTGCGCTTCTCTTCGCCGCTAAACTTTGCCGGGTTTAACTCGCCGAGCTGAGGTTTTCCAGCTCTCGAGGAGTGAAAAAAAAAAACCCAAAATTCCTCCAAATCTGCACCCGCAGCCCCGGCTGGACAATCCCTGATTCCGGGGGGGGTGAGGAGGGGGGTGTTCTGCTGTGGGGTCTCCCCCGAGACCCCCAGCCCACCCCGGGCGAGTCGCAGCCGCGGCCCGGAGGCTCCGGGGATGTCGCGGTGGCGGTGACGAGGTTTGCCCCAGCAAAGCGACGGAGTCCAGCGCTGTCCCCGCTCCCAGACCCCCCTCTCCTGTCGTGCGCTATCGCGACAGCGTCGCTGCGTTCCTGCCTCTCAACCACCCTCGTGCGGCACCGGCCGAGCTTTCCCGGCCCTGCAGGGGTGGCCGGAGCAATCCTGTGCCCAGGCCAGGTGTCGCCTGTCCCCTGCCGAGACGGGGGAAGGGCGGGTGGGATGCACCAAAGCCTCGCGTGTCCCGTGGGGCGGCGGGGACGAGGGACGGGGATGCGGGACGGGGATGCGGGACGGGGATGCGGGATGGAGGAAGGGACGGGAGGTGGCGACAAGAGGGACCCCGACCCGCCCCGAGCACCGCGCAGCCATGTCCCCCCCTCCTGAGGACACACGCGGCCCTGTCCGTGCCAGCACAGCGCGTCCGTCTGTCCCTGCACACCGCGGGGACACCCCCAAACCGCGCCGGGGGGGCTGCCCGCCTGTCCCCGCTGTCGCCGTCCCCAAATCACGCAGTGGGGACCGCGATCCGTGCCCGGGACAGGGGGACGGGTCCCCCCCCCTGGAGCCGCGGCTGCCGGTGGGATGGGGGTGGCGGGATTAACCCCTCTCCTGCCGGGCTCCCTGCGGCTGCGGGGGGGGGCTCGGAGCGGAGTTTGCAGCCCCGAACTTTGCGGCGG
The DNA here is from genome assembly GCF_041296385.1 of Aphelocoma coerulescens. NCBI lineage: Eukaryota > Metazoa > Chordata > Aves > Passeriformes > Corvidae > Aphelocoma > Aphelocoma coerulescens. Next base: position 5,667,251 of record NC_091039.1, on the reverse strand, counting down.
CGCCGGGGCTGAGCGGGGCCGGACCCTGCGCCCCTTTTCCCTTCTGTCCAAGCCAAGGGGCTTTGGGGGCTTCTCCCGGGCCGTCCCCCCAGCCGGGCTCGGGGACCGCGACCCCCGAGGATGTTCCCCGAGCCCCGAGGATGCTCGCCAGGCCCGGAGGATGTTCTCCGACCCCGCAGGGTGCTCGGCACCCCGGGGCTGTGTCGGTGCCCCCCGGCCGCCCCCCGGCCGCACTCACGGCTCCGCTGCGCTGCTGCGCTGAGCCCCGGTCCCGCCGCCGCCGGTGCTGCCGGTGCTGCCGGTGCCGCCGCCGGTGCCGGTGCGGGCTCTGCCGCCGCCGCCGCGCCCGCCTCAGGTCCGCTCCATGTCCCCAGCGCCTCCGGTGGGAGCTGCCCCGGCGCCGGGCGGAGAGAGGGAGCGAGGAGGAGGAGGAGGAGAAGGAGGAGGAGGGGAGGAGGGAGGAGGAGAAGGAGGAGGAGGAGGGACACCGGTCCAGCCAGCCAGCGACCGGCTCCGGGGCGGCCCCTGTGCCCCGTCCCCTCCCCTCGAGACCCCCTGGCCCGCGGGCGACCCACGTGTGACAGCGCCGGCGGCTCCCACGCTCTGCCCTGGATCTCCGCAGAGAGGCCGAGACCCCCCAAAGGCTGAGGCGCGACTCGGAGGGGTCTTGTGAGACCCCCTGAGATCACCCCCCGCACCCCGGACCCTCCTCGCCCCCAGCTGGGGGCTGGAGCCGCGCCTGGATTGGGGACAGCCCAGCCCGCATTACCGGGGAGGGTCCCTAAATCACAACACGCCGGTGACAGACCCCAAAATCCGGCTTCCAACTTCCCACACCCCAAGTTTTGCTCCTTCACCGTGCTGGCTCATCCCCCACCTCCCCTTTCCCTGCTCCACCATCCCAGAAATTCCCGAGGAACCTCGAGCGAAGAGCCCTCGGATGGGGCCGTGCGACCCTCCCTGGTCATACCTGGGAGGGCAAAGGTGGAAACAACCGGAAACCTCACCTGGGCAGGCCAGGTGGGGAACAAAGGGGGATCCATCCTCCCCTAAGCCCTGGCACAGCCTTTCCCTGGATCCCAGCCCGGCTGGAGCGGCCCCATTGTGAATCGCAGCCCGAGTGGAACGGTCCCATTGTGGCCGCACTTCGGGAATTCTTCCCACTCCAGAGGTTGCCAGCTTGGCTTGTGGCCAGCATGGAAACTTCCTGATGCCCCAAATCAATCATCCCTCGGCCCTACAAGCACCTCGAAGGTGGGGCTGTCTGAGCTCACCTGCACCAGCACCTCCCCTGGAGCCTCTGGGAGCTCCCAAACTCTCAGGTTTGGGATTTTCAAAGGACTTTGCTGATTACAACCCCACCCCCCCCCCACACACACACCCCAAAAACATCTCCAGGCTCCTCCAGGTGCAGCCTCTGCCTGTTGGGACTCCCAGAAGGGGTTGGATGTGTTCCATCATTAAATCACCATCACAATTTTAGGGAAACCCACGGAATCGCTTTATAAATGTTAAACCGCTCAAGGATTAGGCGCTGCTGAACCCTTTTTTCTTTGCACCCACATCCTTTGCACCCCCTTTTGTGTCCCATGGCAAGGCTGGCACGGAGCAAGGGGGACAATGGGCAGCCCCCGCAGCTGGACAGATGGACACACGGACACCGTTCCCACTCACGCTTTGTGATGGAAAACCGGGAGCTCAGGTGGACCCACAGGATTTTCCTGCCCTTTGGGGGCCACTCAGGATCTCCCCCGTGCCCCAAATCCAGCGCTCCACATCCTCATCCCTCCAGCAGCTCTCGGGAATTCCATCACCCACCTTCCCGAGGGAATAAAAACACTTCCACGGGAGCCCAGCTGGAGAGGGAGAGGGGGTGGCTTGGGCAGCCCAGTGTTGACAAGGAGCCTTTTTTTTTTCCTGCCTTGAAACCTTTAAAATGTTGTGTCAACATGGACGGGCTGTTTATGTTTCACCGACCGGGAAAGTTCCCATTGACTCCGGGCTCTTTCCTCCCCCACATCGCGATTTTCTTCCCTGGGAATTTCTTTTTTTTTTTTTTCCTCCAAGCGTTGTCTTCACCGGGGAGAGAAGAGATGGAGCAGCCAGGATTTGGGGTTTGCCCATCCCATGCACTGGTCTGGGGCTTCTGGAGGGGTTTGAGCACCCACACCCCACTCCCAGCCCACCACAGCGTCCCCCCTCCCTGAGCCCATCCTGCGGGAAGGAGCAGAGCAGTGATCTGGGATTATTTCCCATCCTCACCCCGAGGATGTAACAGGAAATAGGGTGAAAGGGCAGCGCCCACAGACCCCAGACCCTAAAGGGGCTCAGTGAAACATTCCCATGCCCAGCTGGAGAAACCAAGGCACCGAGAGGACGGGGCAGGACAGGGGGCAGCTCCCCCCTGCCCCTCTGAGCCCCCTCCCCAGTTGGGGGGACAGCTTGTCCCAGTGCCACCCCTTGCACGGGCAGCCCCGAGTGTCCCCAAAGCCGCCAGCCCCGCGTCTCCCCCCTGACCCGTGAGAAGAGGCCGCAGCAGGGACGTGTTCGGGGGGACCGAGCCACCTCCACGTCCCCCCGTGGGGGGCTGTGGCCACCCCCGAGGTGCCCAAAGCCACTCCCGGGGCGGAAGGCGCAGTGCCCAGCCTGGGCAGGGACACAGATCACAAAGGGGCCGGGGACCCGCGCGACGGAGCCCAAAAAAGAGGGAGCGGGAGCTTTGTTGGGGTCGCCATGGCAACAGCCAGGCCGGAGCGGCCGCCGCGGACTTTCACTTTCCTTTCCTTCCTCGCCGTCCCCAGTGGCCCCGGGGCTGGTGGCCGCCCCCGCCGGGTCCCCCCGGTGCCACCCGCATCGTGGCCGCTGTGCCCGGTGGCCCAGCTGTCCCTCCCCAGCTGTCACCAGCCGTGATCCTGCCCCCAACCCGTTGCTGCCCCTCTCCGTGTCCTCCTTTGGGCCGCACCGGCTCCGGCCACGGCTCCTCTTCCTCTCCGGGCGTCCCCGGGACCCCTGGAGCATCCCCAGGGCATCCCCAGGATCTGCTCGGCATCGGTGGGACATCTCCAGGACCTGCTGGATGCTCCCAGGACCTACTGGACCTCTCCAGGACCCACTGGACACCCCAAGGATCTGCTGGACACCCCCAGGACCTCCTGGGCATCCTCAGGACCTGCTGGGCATCCCCAGGATCTGCTGGACACCCCCAGGACCTCCTGGGCATCCTCAGGACCTGCTGGGCATCCCCAGGATCTGCTGGACACCCTCAGGACCTCCTGGGCCTCCCCAGAATCTGCTGGACATCCTCAGGACCCACTGGGCACGTCCAGGACCTCCCGGGCAGCCTCAGGACCTGCTGGACACCCCCAGGATCTGCTGGACACTCCCAGGACCTCCTGGGCATCCCCAGGACCACTGGCACAAGGTGCCAGGATGGTGACAATGGCACAGCCGCCGTCCCTGTCCTTTCAGACGGGGTCACAGGGGACCGGCTCAGCTCCTGCTTCCACCTGGCCGCACCTGGGAGAAGCACCAGGATTTGCTCCCAGCCTCCCATCCCTCATTCCAACTTTCCTTCTTCTTCCCCCGGCAGCAGGAAGCCGGGACAATGGCTGGAGGGGCCGGGAGAGCCGGAGGGGGCAGAGATCCGGGCGCTGCCGGAGCAGGGGGCACGCAGGGGAAAGGCACGGCCGGCGCTCGCCTTCCTTTTCCCAAACCTCCCACCCTGCCCGGAGCCCCCGGAGCCGCTGCCACCGGAGCCGAGCCTCCGGCCTCGAGCTGGCTGGAGTCCCCTGGATCCCAGGGACTGAGTCATGGAACGGTTCAGACAATGGCCTGGCCCCCTTGGAACCGGCCGGAGGGGGCAAAGCCGGGAGGACAAACCCGGCCTTGCTTCCGGCACGGAAGCGGAGTCATTGTTTGGGAATGGGCACGGGCTGAGCTCCTCACCAATTCCCGTGTCCCGCAGCCATTCCCGTGTCCCCGCAGCCATTCCCGTGTCCCTGCAGCCATTCCCGTGTCCCGCAGCCATTCCCGTGTCCCGCAGCCATTCCCGTGTCCCGCAGATATTCCCGTGTCCTTCCAATCATTCCCGTGATCCTGCCTCGTGCCCCACCCTTCAAAATCCAGTGATGATGCAGAGGAAGGCGCTGCCACTGCCCAAGAGGTCGCTGCCACCCACACCCCTAAGCGCCATCAGCTGGCATGGTGGCACTGGCCAGCTGCCAGGACCCCAATTCCAGCTGCCAGGACCCCAATTCCAGCTCCCAGCACCCCAATTCCCTCTGCCAGGACCCCAATTCCAGCTCCCAGCACCCCATTTCCAGCCGGACTCCTGGCTCACCCCACCCCTGCCCACCCTGTGGGGTCCCCACCGCGTGTCCCCCCACCCTCAGCAGCGCGTGGGACACCGCGAGTGCCACCCCTGCCACGGGGACATCCAGCTCCAAGCACGGATCCCAACGGGAGCCGGAGCGAAGCGGCACCTCTGGGACTCAAATCCCGACCTGCTTTGTATCCCGGCGGTTTGGATTGTCCCCCCTGCCCCTGTCCCGAGGGACCAACCCAGCCACACACGCGGCACCGAGGCAAAGCCACCGCGCTGGGGTGGGCAGGGGGGACACAGCCAGCCTGGCACTGTCCCCAGAGCGTCCCAGCCGTCCCCACGCCGCGGGGCTGGGGCGGCAGCCGGGGCAGGGGGTGATGCTGAGCTGGAGAGACGCGTGGGGAGGGACAGAGGGACAGAGGGAGGGACAGAGGGGACGGCCGGACCACACAGCGGGCCCGGGGGGGGCCGCGGCCGGAGGGCAGCGAGGGCCGAGCTGCGCCCCGACCTCCTCCGGGGCCCGAGCCGCTTCAAAGGCGACGCTGCGGCTCTCCCAGGGGCTGTCACCCTCCGCCAGCCCGGCTCCAGCGGGGACCCGGTGCCACCCACGGCCCAGCGGGCCGGGCCCCTGCAGCTCAGCCCCACAGAGGGGCTTTTCTTGTCCCCCCGCCTTTGTTTTCTATTTAGTGCTTTTGTTCCCCCCCTCTTTGGTGCTTTGTTCCAGCTCGTCCTTTGTTCCGACGCCTTTGGTTTCTCTTCCCTTTGATGCTTTGTCACTCCCTTCATCTTGGTGCTTTTCTTTCCCCGGTTTTTTGGGTTTTTTTTGTGGTTTGGGTTTTTTTTTTTTTTAAGCTGGCCCTTGGGGTTTTTTTGGGTTGTTTTTTTTTTTTTTTCCTCCCCGGCCGCTCCGCTCTTGGCATTTTTCTCCTTTCTCCTGCCTCGTCCACTCCTCGGGTCACATGGACGAGGCCCGGATTGTCTCCAAATCCCCATTTGTCTTGTTTTGGTGCCTGCGTTTCCCTGCCTTTATGTCCTTTCTTAAGAGACTCTCAGCGATTTCTTCTCCCGGCTGCTGAGGGAAGCGAGGGGGGGGTGTCGGGGCTTAATTAATTAGCGAGTGTAATCTTTAGCTGCGGGATGCGCGGAGCATCATTACGGCTGTCATTAGGGTGTTAAGGGTTAGCGAGCGTTTAAACACCAGCTAATTGCAGCCGAGAGCTCCCGACTCCGCAAAAATTCCGGCGGCGAGAGCCGGGTTTGGGATTTTGGGGAGAACTGGGAGAAATTCCCGGCAGGGAAGGCAAACAACACGAGCCCGCAAGGGTGGGTGATGGGGGTAAAAGGCTGCTGGGAGCAAGGAGTGGGCTCATTTCTCCCCAAAAAGCCCCAAAATCATCACTTCAGGGGTGCTGAATGTCACTTCGGGGACTCCCCGGCATGGCAGAACCCAGGGTGCGCCAGCTCAAGGGCAGACCCCATGCCAGGGGAGGATGGAAAGGGTTAAAGCCCCCTGGGGGTGGCGATGTTTCCCTGTTCGCATCGCCCAGCAGGGCCACTCTTTGGAGACGGGAATTCGGACGGGCGAGCTCGGGCAGGACACGGAGCCCCACGGGGCCGCTGCTCCGGCGGTGCCACGGAGGGGACGAGGACTTGAATGGGAACAACGGCCCCGGAGGTTCGCATCAGCTCGCAGCACGTGCGGCAGCCCCGCCGCAAGATCAGATACCGGGATTCGGGAGCCGCGCTCCTCAGAACGCCCCCGAACGCGGCCGCTTTGATTTCAGCGCCCCAAATCTCCCCCTCCCGCCGCTCCCGTGCCCAACCTCTGCTCACAGCGGGCAGGCACGGGGAGGGTGCCGCCGCTGAGATGTCACATCACCCCCAAACCGAGCCCAGGATCCTTTTTCGGCGCCCCAAAGCCCCCCCAAAAGCCGGCCCGTCCCACAGGTTCCGAGCAGCTGGCGTTGCTCCCCAGCTGTTGAGGGGAGGAAGCAGCCAAACGTAGCAACAGGATGTGCCCCCAGATAAGGTGATCGATATCAGAGAGCGCCGCAGTTTCGAGGCAGAGCTGAGCCCAGCTGCTCGAACTGGGCGGCTCAGGAGATCGGTCCCGATAGGGGCGGCCCCGGCTCCGGCTTCTCAGCACCCCAATTTCTCCTCTCCCCACTCATTTTCGGTAACTCGGTGACGTGCTCGGGGTTTTGGTGTGGGAGGCGGGGGTGGATTTGCGAGTGGGGAAAAGGGCAGGAGGATTCCGGGAGCTCCAGGAAGGAGCGGCTGATTTGTGGGACATCCCTGGGTGTCCGAAAGGAGAGATCCGCGTGGATCAGGAAGTGCCTGGGCGATGTTAACACACCCCAAAAAGTGCTGGGGGGTAACCCGGGGCTCCCCACGCAGCCACGGCATTCCCGGGATGAGCCAGGCACTGGGAGACAGCTGGGAAGGTTCCAGAGGAGGTTTTTTTGGGAAGCAGCTGGATGACACCTCCACGATGCCACAAATCAGCGCAGGCACAGCCGGAGCTCCCCAGGGAACAGCGGCCTCCTGCTACAGCTCATCCCAAGGGTGAGCGATGCCAGGGAATGGGCACAGGGCAAGGAGGGCACGGAGCAGCCCCAAATAACTCCTGCCGGCCCCAATCCCACAAGGAAACACGGGAGCTGCCCGCCCGCCCTTCCCGCGGCTCCAGCTGTGCCAAAACCTGAGCCCGGCGCTGCCAGGGATCAGCCAAGGACACCCTCAGCGCGGCACCCGCAGATTGACCCCCCCAAACTGTGCCACTGCCGCGTGTCCCCGGGGCCGGGTGGCTTTTCCATGGCCATGGGGTGCCAGGGAGCGGTGCCAGCCGCGCCCGAGGGCTCCAACCCAGGCCAGGACCTTCCGAGGTTAAAAAACCAAACAAAAGGAGCCGGCAAAACCCATCCTGCAGGTCTGCCCGGTGCCGCCCGCCAGGCTCCGAGAGAGCCTGTTCAAATGCAAACTCGGGCCCGATCAACCCTGGATTGTCGATCCTAAAACCCCGGGGGTCCCGCTGCGCCGTGTCCCGGCCTGCTGGCACCGGCTGATGCCACCACCTCCGCTGGCACTGGCACCGAATCACCCTCAGCCCGTTCTGCCCCGTTCTCCGAAGGGCCGAACCTGCTTTTATGGCAGAGCTGGCACCGTGAAGGCTAAAAAAAAAAAAAAAAACAAAAAACCCCCCCCAAAAAAACCCCAAACCCCCCTCATCTCTGTATCTGCAGCCATGCAAGGAATATTGTTCAGCGCAGCACAAAAGCATCCCTGAAAATAGAAGCGCCAGGGCCAGGCCTGCCAGTGGCTGTGTGAGATAACGTCTACTTGCAAACAGAGTGTCTTTGTGCCGCTGTCACTGTCCCCATTGTTCAGGAGCCTATTGCCTCGGGGATATTGTTCCCTCCTTTTGTCTCAGCCCGGCTCCTTTTTGTTTGACTTTACTTTACCATTTCATTCCTCTCCTTTGTGCCGCCGTTCTTGCTTTTGTCTCTCTCTCTCTCTGCCTTTTCTCTCGCTGATTTGTATTTAGCGATTGTTCCCGGCTCGCTGCGGGCACAAAGTGCTCCGGGCTCTTTTCGCGCTCCATTCATTCCCTATTCAGGTGCGTTTGTTTGCCCATAGGTGCCGGCAGGAGAGGGATTTGGGTGGGGGGGTGTGGGGTTGGGGGGTGCTGGAAGCTCGCGCGGGGCGCTGGAGGTTGGTGGTGGTCTTTGGGGACACGCAGCTCCCCGTGTCCCCCATCCCAGCGCTGCGTTCCCCGCTCCCTCCGCGACAAATAAAGCACCGGGAAAAGGACAAATGGGACCCTCAGGTGGCCCCAGAGGAGAGGAGAGGACGAGGATGCTGACAGGGACACGGGGGTGGCTCTGTGGCACCGCAAAGGTGACTGGGCCCGGTGCCACCTGGGCTGAATCCCAGCACCGGGATCCCAGAGCGGATCCAAGTCCGGCCGAGCAATCCCGACCCTGGAATTGGTGGCCCTGCGTTCACACAACCCTGGATCTCCACCATCCCTGGATTTTGGGAGCGGGTGAGGGGACAAGGAGTGCATTCCATGGCCTGTCCCCTGCGGCTGTGCCCTCCTAGAGGGACCCTCGGGGTGGCAGCGTGGGCACCATCCCCCCACTGCCCCCCAGCTGGGAAAGCAGGGTGGGATTCAGCTCCTCCAGCAGCTTGTGGGGACCACCGGGAGAGCGGCTGGATCCTTGGGGGTGGCAGGAGGTGGCCTGGGGACATCTGGGAAACAGCTCAGAAGCTTTTGGGTGCCCCAGGTCCCGCGGGATGGGGGGCACCCCCTGCCCCCCATCCCCCGCAGGGTCCAGGGTGGGCTCGTTCCCAACGCCACGAGGAGGATTCGGATTCCCCAGGAATCCTTCAGGGCGAGCTGACGAGTGGCCACCCCCGGAGACAACAAAGCCCCGCTGTTCTCCGGCCACGGCCCGCGTGACCCGACGGGACTTTTCCATCCCCTCCCCTCCGCCGAAACCCCGAGGATCAAAGGGAAACCTCCTCCTCCTCCTCCTCCTCCTCCTCCTCTTCCTCCTTCTCTCCCGGGCACACCCCACGCGCACGGCGAGGCCGCGGGGACCCCCCCCGAGACTCACCCCGGGCGTGAGGGACGGAGCGGGACGAGGGCACAGCGAGCGGCGGCCGCGGTGGCTCCTCGGGGCCAGCGGGAGCCCCCGGCCCCAGCCGGTCCCGGGGCCGCGGGGGGGGCGTGCCTGGGAATAAAGGGAGCAGCCTGTGGGCCATTGTTCCATTGTTCGGGCTTCAAAGGACAATGGGGCATTGTTGTCCCTGGGGATCCCATTGTTTGCTTTCCCTGCAGATCCCGGCCGCGCACGGAGCTTTCCCGAGGGCCGGCTCCGTGTGTGGGACGCTCGACAACAACGAGGCAGGAATGTTTCCTTCCCCACCCCCCCCTTTTTTTTTTGTTGTTGTTTTTTTTTGTTTGGTTTGGTTTGGGTTGGGTTTTTTTTTTTGTTTTTGCCCGGTTCCCCTCCTGGAAAAGGCTCAGCGTGGCACGGCACAGCCTGGCACAGGGCACGGCACGGCCAGAGGGGCTGCGAGCACCCAGGGAACGGCCCAGATCCCGCAGGGATGGGCTGAGAGCAGCGGGGTTCATCCCTTGATCCCTCCATCCCTGCAGATTCCAGGGTGAGGGCACAAATCCCGTTTCGGTGGGACACCTTCTGCCTCCACCTGGTAAAATCCCGATGTTTTCCCGCCTCCTGCCATCCCTCAGACGCCCCAGCCCCAAATCCCACCCGGCACGGCGGGGTTGGACTCCTCCACGGCCGAGGAGAAGCTCCCTGGCACCCCGAAAAGCGCTCGGGAAGGGACAACACGGAGCGCTCCTGGCGCGGCATCCCGGGATTGATTCCCGTGGCTGCTCCCTCTGGAAATTTAAATTGAGGCGCCGAGTAAAAGCTGGGGGAGGGGAAGGAGCAGGGAAGGCGCAGAATTCCAGCCCCTCTGGAGCCCGAGGTGGGCCGGGGGATGGATGGAGCAGGAAAGGGATCCGCTGTCCCACCCTTCCAGCACCAGGCTGCTCCCACCAGCGGGGGAAGGCAGGAATTCCAGCCGGGAGCCCGGGATGATGAGCGGGGATGGCGCTGGGAAGCTCAGCCCGGGGAAAAGGAGACGCTCCGCCCGCAGAAAATCAGCCGGGCAGCGATTCCTGCCCAGCCCGCGGGCTCAGACCCCTTCCCAGGGGTGCGACCACCGTCGGGATGAATCCTTGGAGAAATCCCAAGAGGGAAGAGCTGGAAAAGTCCCCCCCGAGCTGAGGCTGCCCAAGCTCCGGGCTCAGCTGCTCCAGAGATTTTTCCCCACTCCCCACGTGTCCCTGCGGGGTCCCCGGGTGCCACCCGCCCCCCCAGCTTGTCCCCAGTCGGAGGGGAACAAGCCCAGCCTGGGGGACAAGCCCAGCCTTGGGAGGCCCGGATCAAGCTCAGCTTAAAAGCAAAAAAAGCTGGGTTTAGGTTTTTTCAAACTGCAGCCAATAGAGGTGGTGGGGATGGGATAATCCCGGGAATTCCCACTGCTTCCACCCGGAGACGAGGCCGCGCTCTGCCTCTCCAACGCCTCCGAGATGAATTTGTGGGGAAAAGGACTTTTTTTGGAGGTGGGGATCAATATGAGCTGTTTGGGGTGGGATAAGGGATGGATCTGGGATCTGCTGCCTCTGAGCTGATCCCGCTGTGCTCCCGGGGATCCCACAGGGAGCAGGGGCAGTGTCCCCATTCCCGGAGATCCCACAGGATCAGGGGCAGTGTCCCCATTCCCGGAGATCCCACAAGGAGCAGGGGCAGTGTCCCCATTCCCGGGGATCCCACAAGGAGCAGGGGCAGTGTCCCCATTCCCGGAGATCCCACAGGATCAGGGGCAGTGTCCCCATTCCCAGGGATCCCACAGGATCAGGGGCAGTGTCCCCATTCCCGGAACCCTGCAGGGGACTCAGGTGCCACCCCTGGACACCGCCCTTGGAATTCCAAGAGCTGCGGCTGCTCCTGCCGGGATTCCGGGGGGATTCCGAGGGGATCCCGGTGGATTCCTGGGTCTCCATCTCCTCCAGCTGCCAGCCCGGGGAGGTGGCAGTGGCCGGGCACAAGGGGAGGTGACACAAACCTGTCTGGGGGTTCTTTAACGCCCCCAAAATGTGACTGACACACCTGTGGGGTCACACACTCACTCTCACACCACTCCCCCCGAACAATTTCCTCTCCCACAGAGCTCCCACCTCTTTCCCCCTGCCCCCCTCGGCCTCCGATCTTTATCTCACTTCCTCCTTATCAGAACCGGCTCTGCAGATAACAGCTCCCGGCTGATAAAGGCTCTGCCGGGCCCCCAAACTGAACTTTGGGGTGAGCAGCGGCTCTGCCGGGCCCCAGCTGCCCCCAAACCCCTCTGGAGGCGGATATGGGGCCGTGCTGCCTTCACTCCCCCCCAAAACGGGGCTCCCCCTCCTTCCCGGCTCCCCAACACCTGCAGGGCCCCCCAGAGCGGCTTTGGGGTCTCTGTGGGGTCACAAGGACACGGAGAGGCTCTGAAGGTGCCACCAGCCACGCCCGGGAGAGCTGGGTGTCCCCTCCTGGCTGAATTCCCGAATTCCCCCCTGTTTTGTAGCATCCCGGTGTGTAAAATCCCATAAGATTCCTTTCTGATCCTATAAGGGCCACCCTGCAAGATCCCTCAGCCCCCTAAAACCCCTCAGGGCACTGAGATCCCTCATCCCATCCAACTCCTCACCCCATCCAATTCCTCACAAGAGCCCAGGAACCACCGGGAAGGAAAACCGGGAAGTGGAGCAATCCCAGTAAAACCAGTCCCGTTCGGAACGGGCAGCGGGAGGAGCATCCCGGCGAATTCCAGAGGATCCATCCCGCTGGATCGGGCGGGGCCGCGGCTGCCGGGCCAGGGCGGGTGGGTTTTTCCAAGATTTCCCAAACAATGGGAACGGTGCCTCTGGAGGGTCCGGCTGGGAGGAGCTGCCAAGCCCCGACCCTGCGGCGGCCGCTGTCGGGACAGCGCAGAGCGGGATTTTTGGGAATTCCGCAAGGATTTTAGGGGAAAAAAAGGACAAATTCCCTGCGGCGGCCGCTGCCGGGACAGCGCAGAGCGGGATTTTTGGGAATTCCGCAAGGATTTTAGGGAAAAAAAACCCGACAAATTCCCTGCGGCGGCTCGCGGCGGGCCCCGACCCCAAAGAGAGGAGCGGCTTTGTTGACCACGGAGGAGAAAAAAACCCCAAACAAACGGGAAAAACAATCCCAAAGAATTGCCGGGAATGGGAGCAGCAGGGAATTCGGGAAGGGATCCCGAGCTCTCTCCCCCCTCTCCAGCCGCGTTTTCCAAGCCCGGCCGGTGCCCTCGGGGCGCGTTCGGAGCTCCCGACCTTCTCCTGGCCGCCTTTATTTTTAGGATCGCGATCCCTAAAACATCCCAGCGCTGGGAATGCCGCTCCCGGCTAGAGCGCGGTGCGGGGAGAAAGGGAATTCTGTGGGATTGCAGCGGAATTTTCCCTCCTTTACCCCACACAGCCTCAGCTCCCCCCTCCCCGAGCGCTCGTTGAAGTTCCAGGCCTGGAAAATGGGAATTCCCGAGGGCAGTTCCTGGGATTTGGAAGGTGTTTGACCACAGATCCATGTCCTGCCCCGGGATGGATCCTGAATCCCACACAACCGGAGCGGGAATGGGATGACACCACTGAGAGGTGCAGGAATTCTGGGATTTGGGTTCCAAGATATAAAATCATCCCATAAATCATCGAATCTCATAAAATATTCCTGGCCTGGAAAAGCAGGACCTCTCTGCCTCCTCTTCCTCCTTCCACCAGCTCAGAGATTCCCACCTCCCAAAAGGACCGGGATGGGCAATTCCCAAGTGCCAGAGGGAGGGAAAAAGCGGCGTTTTCCCGGAATTCCAACGCCAGAAGCGGAGAAAAAGGGACAAATATTTATCCAAAGGGAAAAAAAAGGGGAAAAAAAATCGAACCCTGAGAGTCCCAGCGGGGCCTGGGGGGGTTCTCCCTGCCTGACATTCCAGGATGGAATTCCAGGAGCTTGGATTTATCCCCTTGGGCAGGAATGGGGCTGAAACACTCAGTTTTTAGGGAAAAGGAGCTCTTTTCCCATAAATCTGACACTGGGAAAACCTAAAAGCAGCCCCGACTGGATTTGGGGTTTGGGAGAGCTGCGAAAGGGGGCAGGAAATGGGAATTCCCATTCCTGGAGATGCGGGATCGCCCCGAGGTGGGATTTGTGCCAGGACCCCACATCCCAGCAAGCTGATCCCGCATTTTGGGGTGTTCCAGGAATTTCCTCCAGGAATTTCCTCCAGGAATTCCTTCCAAAGGTGGCTCTACCCCCACCCAGCCCCACTCCCCTCCCCCCAGCCCTGCCCTGGAGGGAATTCCCACCCTCTGGAAAAGTGGAATTGGGAAAAGGCCAGAGAGCACGGGAGGCTCCGAGGAGGCAGAAAATCCAAGGAAAGGGGATTGGGAAAAGCGGAGCTCCCCTGGAATCTCTGCCCTCCTCCTCCTCCTCTTCCTCCTCCTCCTCCTCCTCATCCCGGGAAGCCGCTGGAGCCCGGGAATTTCACAGCCCCGTTCGGGAGCCGCGAATTCCTGCTGGGATTGGGAATGGGATCGGGGAGAGCCGAGCCCGCAGCTCCCCCTTCTGTCGGCGCCCTCTGGAAGCTTCTTCCCGTTCCGGCAGGAATTTGGGATGCTCCGGGCAGAATTCCCACAGAATTGCGGCAGAATTCCCTGCTCCTGGCCCGTGGCTCGGGAAAGGAGTCCCAGCTGGGAAGGATGGAGAGGGGAAAATCCCGGGAGCCGCCTCCGGGTGAGGCAGAGCCGCGGTTTGGGGGAGGAATGGGAAGTGTTTCCTTGGGAAAAAGGGATTGGTTTAGGGAAAAAATGGATTATTTTTGGGAAAAAGGGATTGGTTTGGGGAAAAAATGAATTATTTTTGGGAAAAAGGGATTGGTTTGGGGAAAAAAGGATTCTTTTTGGGAAGAAAGGACTGGTTTGGGGATAAAGGGGTTGGTTTGGGAAAACTTGAAACTCCAGGATCCCGGATTTCCAGGATTATCCAATCCCACAGGGAAAACCCCCTGGAAAATGTTTTTCCCCCCCATTTTCCCCCAACCCTGAGACTGAAATCCCATTCCCAGATTTTGTGAAAAACGTTTTATTTCCCAAAGAAAGCCTCGAACTACAAAAAACAATTCCCAAGGGAAGGCAGGAATTTGCACCTGTGGCACAATCCCACTTTCCCAGAGCTCCCAGCCCATCCCAATCCCGCTTTTCCAAGCTGGCAACAGCCAAATCCTAACTGGAGACGCTCTGCAGGAGGGTGATGTTGTCCCCCTTCAGCATGATCCGACCTGGAATCCAATGGGAACAGGGAATGTGGGAATGCTTTGGGATGGAAGGGCCCCAAAGCGCAGCCCAGCCCACCCTGGGATTGGGAATTGGGGCTCCCACAGCTGGATGGAGGTGCCACAGCTGGATTGAGGTGCCACAGCCAGGTTTCAGGTCCTAAACCTGGATTTCAGCTTCCACAGCTGGATTCCAGGATCCCACAGCTGGATTCCAGCTCCCAACACCTGGATTTGAGGTCCCACACCTGGATTTGAGGTCCCACACCTGGATTTGAGGTCCCACATCCGGGTTCCAGGCTCCCACACCTGGATTTGAGGTCCCACCCCTGGATTTGAGGTTCCACCCCCGGGTTCCAGGCTCCCACCACCCAGATTTCACGTTCCAAACCATGATCCCAGGTCCCACATCTGGATTTCACATCCCACACCCGGATCTGAGGTCCCACGTGCGGGTTCCAGGCTCCCACACCTCCCTTTCAGATCCCACAGCTGGATCCTTAGGCTCCAACACCTGGATTTCGGCTCCCAAACCTGCACTTCGCCCCCCACATCCACACCCCAGGCTCCCACAGCTGCATTCCAGGTTCCACACCCGAATTTTTAGGCTCCCAACACCTGCAATTCCAGGCCCCACCCCCAGCTCCCGAGGTCCCACAGCCACATTCCCGGCCCCACACCCGAATTCCAGGCTCCCCCCACCCCCCCCTGACCTACCCAGCTGCTTCCTGGATTTGGTTTTGGAGTGAATCTCCTCGGCATCATCCAGCACCAGGTTCATGTACTCATCAAAGCCCTGGAAAAGCAGCACCGAGCTCAGTCAGGGGCCTCAAACCCAACAACAACCCCCAAACCCTGCAATTCCTGGGAGAAACAGGACCATTCCCAGCCCCGGGGTGGATTTTCCATGGAAAACAAGGAAGGAATGGGTTCGTGAGGGGGGGGAAAAGCCCCTCAGAAGACAGGGGGGACAAGGGGGTGGTGGCACTCACAATGATGCAGCCTTCTATCCTCATGTTCACCTGCTCGTAGAGCCACACCTGGATCCTGGATCTCTGCAGGTCACGGAGAGGGAGAGAAAATCAGGGATGGGAACCCCCCCAAGGGGTTTGGTCGCTCGCTGCCAACAGCTCTGAGGGGGTCTCTGCTCTGTTCTCGGCTTTTGGGGGGTTTGAGGGTCCCTCCCCACCCCAAGTCGTTGTGGGGTTCCATGGGATTATCCCACTGGATTGTAGGATCAAGGAGCAGCAGGCACGGCCCCTCACAGTTTAAATGGTTTGGAAGGCAAAGAAAGGGGATTTGAAGTGGAGATTGGGAAGGAATTCCTCCCTGGGAGGGGCTGCGATGGAATTCCCAGAGAATCCGGGGCTGTCCCATCCCTGGAAGTGCCCGTGGCCGGCTTGGAGCAGCCTGGGATGGTGGGAGGTGTCCCTGGGTGGGATTTCAGGTCCTTTCCAACCCAAACCATCCCGTGAGGCGGCGGCGAAGCCCCCGGGCCGCCCATGGCCGGTACTCACGTTCTGCAGGTAGCGGAAGATCAGGTTCTGGAGCCGAGCGTTAAGGGCACAGCACAGCCAGGAGCCCTCGGGCACAGCCCGGGCAGGGAACCCGCGACCCCCGCGGGGTGAAACCGGCGACCCTCAGGAGCTGAAACCCCCATCCCTGAGGGGTGAAACCCGCGATCCCCGGCGAGTGAAACCCGCGATCCCCAGGGGTGAAGACCGCGGCTCCTGAGAGCTGAAACGCGAACTGCCCGCGGGGTGGAACCCTCAGGAGCGAAGGCCGCGGGCGGAGCCGCTACCCGGGTGATGAAACCCGCCCGCTTCCCGCCCGCCAACCCCGCGCTCCCCGCGGCCTCCCCGCGCTCCTCCGGCGCCCTGAGGGACTCGAGGCAGGATACGATGGGCTGCACCATCACCTTCTGCACCTTCTGGCCCTGCCCGCGGTACGCCATGGCTGCTGGGGGCCCGCCGGGAGCGCGGCACCGCGGGGCACTGTGGGATAGCGGCGGTGTGAGGGGACGGCGGCGCGCGGGGCACTGTGGGATAGCGGCGGTGTGTGTGAGGGCGGCGGGAGCGCGCGGGGCATTGTGGGATAGTGGCGGTGTGTGTGAGGGCGGCGGGAGGATTTTTTTTTAATAAGGATTTTTATTGTTATTTTTAGGAGGTTTTTTGGTTGTTAGTACGGGTTTTTTTCTTGCTATTATTAGGAGGTTTTTGTTATTATTTTAGGTTTAGTACTTTTTTTTTCTTGCCCTTTTTGTTATTATTTTAGGTTGTTAGTACTTTTTTTTTCTTGCTATTATTAGGGGTTTTTTGTTATTATTTTAAGTTGTTACTACATTTTTTTTCTTGCTATTATTGGGGGGGTTTTTGTTGTTATTTTAGGTTGTTAGTACATTTTTTTCTTGCTATTATTGGGGTTTTTTTTGTTATTATTTTAGGTTGTTAGTACTTTTTTTTCCTTGCCATTTTTGTTATTAATTTAGGCTGTTAGTACTTTTTTTTCTTGCTATTATTGGGGGGGTTTTTGTTATTATTTTAGGTTGTTAGTACGGTTTTTTTCTTGCTATTATTAGGAGGTTTTTGTTATTATTTTAAGTTGTTAGTACGTTTTATTTCTTGCTATTACTAGGGGGTTTTTGTTATTATTTTAAGTTGTTACTACATTTTTTTTTCTTGCTATTATTAGGGGTTTTTTGTTATTATTTTAGGTTGTTAGTACGTTTTATTTCTTGCTATTATTAGGGGGTTTTTGTTATTATTTTAAGTTGTTACTACATTTTTTTTCCTTGCTATTATTAGGGGGGTTTTGTTATTATTTTAGGTTGTTAGTACATTTTTTCTTGCCATTTTTGTCATTATTTTAGGTTGTTAATACATTTTTTTTTCTTGCTATTATTAAGGGGGTTTTGTTATTATTTTAGGTTGTTAGTGCATTTTTTTTCTTGCTATTCTTAGGGCTTTTTTGTTATTATTTGGTTTTAAAAGCCACAATTCCTAGGGAAAAAACCCAAGGAAACGTTCCCCTGGCTCGGAGCCGTGGCTGAAAGGAGCTGCCTTCATTTGACAAAGGGGCTTTTTGTGCTCTCACAGACACCCGAGTTCTCCTCTTCATTTGCCCCACAAGGTCACACAAGCCCTGAGAAGCCACCAATGATTGCAGCACTGCCCAGCCCTCGGTGTCCTCCTGCTGTTCCCTGGGATAAAATCCCAAATTCCCCCCCGCCTGTCCCGTCCTGCAGCTCCAGGAATTGCCCTGATCCCCCTTTTCTCCAGGCTGAGCCCCCCCTCAGGATTCTCCAAAGCCTTTCCCACCTCCCTCTCCTTCCCTGGATATTCTCCAAGCCCCTCTGGATGGTCCCAAAGTGGACATTGCAGTGTCCAGCACAGAGGGACAACTGCACCCCCCTGCTCCTGGGTCTCGTTAATTGGTAATTAACGCTCTGGGTTGAATGCCATTCCTTCAACAAACCACGGCAAAGCAGAGGGATCTGCACAGACACGAGCGTGAGCAGCCTACCTTTAATCCCTTAAATACAATCATACAAATATAAAATGGAAGAATAAAATATTTACACAAAAAAAACCAAAAAAACAACAAAAAAACCAAAAACCCACGGGGATTCCATCAAATCCCATCTCCAGCGGGCTGGAAAAGAGGGAAACAGCTGGGGAAGGGGAGGGGGAGGGGGAGGGGAACCTTCCAGGTGCTTTTCCTCCCTCCCAAAAATGATTCCAGCTGGATGTGGAAGGCTCATTCCAGTCCTTCAGCAGGGGAGGGATCCTCGGAACCAGAGGCACTTGAAGCAATCCTCGCTTTCCCAAATTCCTGCAGGCAGCCAAGGGAATTTTTGGTTGCCCATCCCAGGATCCCCAGTGGCCAGCAGGAAAAAAAATTCCCCCTGGAAATTCCAAGTCAGGCTCACCCTGGCAGTGTTTGGTCCAAAATGCTGGCTCAGCTGCTCCCTCCCAGCCCGGTTCTCCCGAGTTGCCCTCGATTCCGAGTCCAAAGGCAGCATCCATCCATAAATTCCAGAGTTGACATAGTAACTCCAGGCTTTTTTGGGGATTCACTGTCCAGGGAATCCCAGCAGGGGGATGAGGGGGAGGTGGGAGCTTTGATCCCATACTGGGAGGGCTCTGGAGATGGGATCTGTGTCCTCCCAAGAGAATTCCAAGTGCTTTGTCCTCTGCTGTGTGGGAGGAGCCGCTGGCACAGCCTCGGGATCAACTGGGCCCCGCAATTTCGGGATAACTGAGTGCACATTCTGCCTATTCCTAACAATCCAACTGTGCTTCGAGCCAGGAAAAGCATCTCCTCCACGGATCCAACAACATTTACAGGATGTGGGGGAAGGAATTTTCCTTTTTTGGTGTTGTGTCTTTTTTTTGGGGTTTTTTTGTTTTTGTTTTTGTTTTTTTTTTTACCAACCCAACCCTGCCCATCTCAGCTGTCAATCATCTCCGAGAGTTCCAGCAGGAGATCATCCTCATCTTTCCCTGGATCCAGGTCGATTTCTGCTTCCAGTTTTCCTCCTGAGATCTCCCAGATGAGCTTCTCAAAGTCGTCCTCCACGGACAGGGGGGGTTTGGTGGAGCTGGCAGAGCTGAGGCGTCGCAGCTTCACTGGAACTTCCAGGGAGGAGGAGGAGGAGGAGGAGCCGGACACCTCTGACTGTGCCAGGGAATCTGCCTGGCTCCCCACGTGCAGCTTGGGGCTGGGAGAAACAGGGAAAGGGAAAAATCAGCGTGGGATGTTCCTTAGGTGGGGTTTACCAGGTGTTTGGGGTGGGTTTGGGAGGTTGGGATTAGAGTTTGGGAAGTTTAGGATGAGCTGGAGCAGTTGGGGGTTTGGGTATGAGGAGATAGAGGTGGAAGTTGGGGGGAGAAGGGGTGAGAAGAAAACCCAAAAAGTCATTGGGAAAAAAAAATCCCAGGAAGGCATTTAAAAGAGACTCCAAAAAGGCAATGGAATTCCAAAAGGGTGCTGAAGAGGAACCCCAAAAGTCACTGGAAAAAAACACCAAAAAGTCGCTGAGAAGAAACCCCAAAGGCACCGAAAAGAAACCCCAAAGGCACCGAAAAGAAACCCCAAAGTCACTGAAAAACACCCCAAAAAGTCACTGAAAATAAACCCTAAAGTCACTGGAAAACACCCCAAAAAGTCACCGAAAATAAACCCCAAAGTCACTGGAAAACGCCCCAAAAGTCACCAGATAAACTCCAAAGTCACTGAAAAAAACCTCCAAAAAGTCACTGAAAAGAAACCCCAAAGTCAATGAAAACAGACCCCAAAAAGTCACTGGCAAGAAATCCTAAAAAAAAATCTCTGAAAATAAACCTCAAAGTCACTAAAAAAAAAACCAAAAAAGTCACTGAAAAGAAACCCCAAAGTCCCTGAAAAAAGCTCCCAAAAAGTCACCAGAAAAGCTCCAAAGTCACTGAAAAAAAACCTCCAAAAGGTCACTGAAAAGAAACTGCAAAGTCACTGAAAAGAAACTGCAAAGTCACTGGAAAAAGCTCCCAAAAAGTCACTGAAACGAAACCCCAAAGGCACTGAAAACAACCCCCAAAAAGTCACCAAACCCCAAAGAGTCACTGGGAAGAAATCCTAAAAAAATCTCTGAAAAGAAACCTCAAAGTCACTGAAAAAAAACCCAAAAAAAGTCACTGAAAAAAACTGACAAAGTCACTGAAAAGAACCCCAAAAAGCCACTGAGAAGAAACCCCAAAGTCCCTGAAAAAAGCTCCCAAAAAGTCACTGAAAAGAAACCCCAAAGTCAATGAAAACAAACCCCAAAAAGTCACTGGGAAGAAAACCTACAAAAATCTCTGAAAAGGAACCTCAAAGTCCCTGAAAAAAAGTCACTAAAAAGAAACCCCAAAGCCCCTGAAAATAAACCCCAAAAAGTCACCAGAAAAGCTCCAAAGTCACTGAAAAAAAACCTCCAAAAAGTCACTGAAAAGAAACTGCAAAGTCACTGGAAAGAACCCCAAAAAGTCACTGAGAAAAACCCCCAAAAAAGTCACTGGAAAGAAACCCCAAAACGTCACCAAACCCCAAAGAGTCACTGGGAAGAAATCCTAAAAAAAATCTCTGAAAATAAACCTCAAAGTCACTGGAAAAAACCCCAAAAAGCCACTGAGAAGAAACCCCAAAGTCACTGAAAAAAAAACCAAAAAAGCCACTGAGAAGAAACCCCAAAGTCACTGAAAAAAAACCCCAAAAAGCCACTGAGAAGAAACCCCAAAGTCACCGAAAAAAAACCAAAAAAAGCCACTGAGGAGAAACCCCAAAGTCACTGAAAAAAAACCCAAAAAGCCACTGAGAAGAAACCCCGAAGTCCCTGAAAAAAAAACCCCAAAAGACTCTGGGATTGCTGTTACCTGCTCTGGGAATTTTCTCTCTGAGGGATGGAGCCTGGGTTGTCCTCTGGAGCAGCTGGAGCCACAGCCTGGGAAGGAAGAGGAGGAGAAAGAGCAGGATAATTTTTATAAATATATAAAAGAAACCCCCAAAGTCAATGAAAACAACCCCCCAAAAAGTCACCAAACCCCAAAAAGTCACTGGGAAGAAATCCTAAAAAAATCTCTGAAAAGAAACCTCAAAGTCACTGAAAAAAAAGTCACTGAGAAGAACCCCCAAAATCCCTGAAAATAAACCCTAAAAGTCACCATATAAAAATGCAATATTTTAGGAGATTCTTCCTTTGCTGCTTCACCAACATAGTGAACCCAGGGTATTCCTGAAATGAGGAATTTTCTGCCTTTTTGTTTTTCTTTTTTCTTTTTTTTTCCAGGAATTTTTTCCCTTTTAAGGGATGAAACCCTTCACAAATCCCAGCAGGGAACGAAGGAGATGCTTCCGAAGCAGGAACGTGCTGCTCCCCCCAACACTTTTGGGGGGAGGTTAAAAGACACCAGAGAGCTGGGGAGGTTCCAGTTTTCCAGGTTTTTTCCAGGTTTTTTCCCAGGTTTTTTTCAGGTTTTTCCCAGGTTTTTTTCAGGTTTTTCCCAGGTTTTTTCCAGGTTTTTTCCCAGGTTTTTTCCCAGGTTTTTTCCAGGTTTTTTCCAGGTTTTTTCCAGGTTTTTTCCCAGGTTTTTCCCAGGTTTTTTTCCCAGGTTTTTTCCCAGGTTTTTTTCCAGGTTTTTTTCCAGGTTTTTTTCCCAGGTTTTTTTCCCAGGTTTTTTTCCCAGGTTTTTTTCCAGGTTTTTTCCCAGGTTTTTTTCCAGGTTTTTTTCCAGGTTTTTTCCAGGTTTTTTCCCAGGTTTTTTCCCAGGTTTTTTCCCAGGAATTTGGCTTTACCTTGGCTGAGGGCTCCTTGGTGTCCCCGCTGGTGGCACTGAGGGGTTTCACTGCCACCACGGCCGGGGGGTGGCCCTCGGGACCCTTCCTCTTCAGGGGCTGCTTGGGGGAGGCCGTGGCTTTGCCATCCAGAGGCTTCAGGCACACCTTGGATTTGGCTGGAATGAAGGCAAGAGAGGAATGATCCAGCTCAGGGTGGAAAAAGCAAATCGGGTTTGCTTCATAATCCCAGAATTCCAGGATGGTTTGGGGCGGGAGGGAGTTTAAGGATCATCCAGTGTCACCCTGTGTGTTCCAGGGATGTTTTTCCCTATCTCAGGCTGCTCCAGGCCTGGCTTTGGGCACTCCCAGGGATGGGGCAGCCATGGATTCTCTGGGAATTCCAGCCCATTCCCTCCCCAACACCACAGGGAGGAATTGCATCCCAATATCCCACCCATCCCTGCCGTCTGGCAGTGGGAAGCCATTCCCTGTGTCCTGTCCCTCCATCCCAAGTCCCTCTCCAGCTCTCCTGGAGCTTCTTTATCTCCTGGAAAGGGCTCTGAAGTCTCTCTGGATCCTTCTCTTCCCCAGCCTGAACATTCCCAACATTCCCACCCTGTCTCCACAGGGAATGAGCTCCAATCCCTTCAGCAAATTCCTTCTCTGGATTTGCTCCAGATATTCCCAACCTTCCTTATCTGGTGGGAACTCCAGCATTCCCCATCTCCCCCTCCCTGCTGCCCACATTCCCTGGCATTCCAGGCTGGGAATGACCCTCACCCTGAGTTTTCCCACCAAAATCCCAAGCCCTTTTCCCACAACATTCCCTAAGGGAACACCCAACACCTACTTTTAGCTTTCCTCTCTGCCACCTGAGCTCCCTTTTTCCCTGGAGACGCTGCAGGATCCTTCTCTGGGTTTCCCACTCCGTCCTCCTGGAATTTCACCACTTTCCTCCTGCCCAGCTGATGAGCTGATCCCACAGCAGATTCGGGGCTCCCTGATCCTGGAATTTTCTCCTTGTTTTTCTCAGGTTTTTCAGCTGGAATTGGCCCTTTCTGGAGTTTCTCCTCCTGGCGCTGCTTCAGCTGACGTTTCTCCCACATGATTTCCTCCAGGCTCTTCACCTGAACTCCAGAATTCCCTGCATTCTGAGAGAGGGGAGGGGGGAAAAAAAAAGATCCCAGGAGGGTTATTAGGATAAAAATCTAGGGATAAAAAAATCTGTGGATTCATTAAGGAATTTTAGGGGGGGCAATCCCTCCAAAATGGTTCCATGGGGCACCGTGGAAATCCAATTTTTTTTTGGCATAAAATGAGATCCCTGCCATGAAAATGCAGTTTTAAAACTGCAATTCCCAAAAAAACCTCCAAGTTTTAATGGAGCAGGAGGCTCTGGCTGGAGCCTATCCAATGATTTCAGGGAATGTAAAGCCATCCAAGCTCCTCCTCCCCCCCAGAGCCTGATTTCCTCTGAAATTCCAATTTTTGGGATTAAAATATTCAGTTGGGGATTTTAAAAGTTTGCCAGGGGAAAAAAAATCACTGAAAACAAAAATATTTTCCCCACCTGTGGTTCTTATTCATTGTCAGGTATAATCAGATTAATGAATTCAAATTAAGTAGTTAATTAATCCTAAGGGAGGGGGGGGATGTGTTTTCTGGGAATTTTACTCATCAAACTGACAGCATTTAATCAATTCCCAAATGAGGAAAAGGGGGAAAAAGTAAAGAATAGGAAAGAAAATGTGACAAAATTATTTGGGAAATGTGTCCTTTTATGCCCAAATGGATCAGAATTTGAGGGTTTCATTCTAAATCTGTTCAGACTCACCTCAGCAGGTGCAGAGACCCCTTTGTTGGAAGGTTTGTTCAGCTCCACAATCATTTTTTCTTCTCTTCCAGGTGCTTTAAACCAAGGAAAACATAAAAAAATTGGTCCAGAGTAGAAATAAATAACCTTGGAGGAGGGTTTTATTTCCCTATTTTTAATAACAGGAAGCAATTCCTGCAGGATTTTCTCTCTCCCTCAGGCCCATCATCTCTTTTTCCATGGATTAAAGCATCTTAACAATGAGATTTTTAATGCCCTCGTGCTCAGGAGTTGATAAACCCTTCCCAAAAAATATTCCAAAGAGGAATGGAATGGATTCCAGCACAGGGAAGAGCCCACAGAGCCAGGCCAGAAAAAAGCAAGGTGGGAATGACACTACAAAGTTCCTCAAGGAGGGAATTTTCCAGTGGGAAATACACAAAACTCATGGAATTCATGGAGAATCCCGTGATCCTTTTAACTCTGGAGCCTGAAAGCTCCTCAAGAAATGAATTTTCCAGTGGAAAACACACAAAACTCATGGAATTCATGGAGAATCCCGTGATCCTTTTAACTCTGGAGCTTGAAAACTCAAGGAATGAATTTTCCAGTGGAAAACACAAGGAAGTTCATAGAATTCATGGAAAATCCTGTGATCCTTCTGACTCTGGAGCCTGAAAGTTCCTCAAGGAATGAATTTTCCAGTGGGAAACACACAAAAGTCATGGAATTCATGGAAAATCCCGTGATCCTTTTAACTCTGGAGCTTGAAAACTCAAGGAGTGAATTTTCCAGTGGAAAACACATGGAAATTCATGGAAAATCCCGTGATCCTTTTAACTCTGGAGCCTAAAAGCTCCTCAAGGAATGAATTTTCCAGTGGAAAACACAAGGAAGTTCATAGAATTCATGGAAAATCCTGTGATCCTTCTATCTCTGGAGCCTGAAAGCTCTGCAAGAAATGAATTTTCCAGGGGAAAACACACAAAACTCATGGAATTCATGGAGAATCCCATGATCCTTCTATCTCTGGAGCCTGAAAGCTCCTCAAGGAGTGAATTTTCCAGTGGAAAACACAAGGAAGTTCATGGAATTCACAGAGAATCCCGTGATGCTTCTGACTCTGGAGCCTGAAAGTTCCTCAAGGAATGAATTTTCCAGTGGAAAACACACAAAACTCATGGAATTCATGGAGAATCCCGTGATCCTTTTAACTCTGGAGCCTGAAAACTCAAGGAATGAATTTTCCAGTGGAAAACACACGGAAATTCATGGAAAATCCTGTGATCCTTCGAACTCTGGAGCCTGAAAGCTCCTCAAGGAATGAATTTTCCAGGGGAAAACACAAGGAAGTTCATAGAATTCATGGAAAATCCCGTGATCCTTCTGACTCTGGAGCCTGAAAGATCTGCAAGAAATGAATTTTCCAGGGGAAAACACACAAAACTCATGGAATTCATGGAGAATCCCGTGATCCTTTTAACTCTGGAGCCTGAAAACTCAAGGAATGAATTTTCCAGTGGAAAACACACGGAAATTCATGGAAAATCCCGTGATCCTTCGAACTCTGGAGCCTGAAAGCTCCTCAAGGAATGAATTTTCCAGTGGAAAACACACAAAACTCATGGAATTCATGGAAAATCCTGTGATCCTTCCAACTCTGGAGCCTGAAACTTTTCAAGCACCCACAGAAGGAAAACTCCAAGCGATTCCTGAGTCAATTGGGATTTGTTCCCAAGGGGAAGCAGCTCCCTCCTCACCTATGACCTTGGTGACCCGGAGCAGTTTCCTGCCCCTCAGGGCTGGCTCGGGCTGGGCAGGAGGAGCAGGAACGTTCTCCCCACTCTGCTGCATCCTCAGGGCTTTCTCCCTCTTGATCTCCTCCAAGGTTTTGATCCGCACTTCTCCGGCTGCTTTGGCTCTTCCCGGCTCTGCCAGCTGCACCCTTCCCACCACAGCTGGGGCAGGAATGTTCTGTTTTCCAGGATCAGCCTCAGCTTTGGCTTTGCTGGGGAATTCTTCGGGTTTTTCCTTCTCTTCTCCCAGCCTCTTGTGGTTTTTCTCTGCCAGGGCTCCCGCCAGGGATTTGATGCGGATGGCCGGGGAGGATCTGGCTCCGGGGTTGGGATCTTCTGTTTTCCTGCCTTCTCCTGGGATTTTGGCTGGGGGTTCCCCTCGCCTCTGGTTGGCTCTTTCCAGACGGATTTCCTCCAGGGTTTTCACCCGGATCTCCTCGATGGGCTTGGCAGCTTTGTCTGTATTCAGTAAAATCAAAGCCGGCGAGAAGCGGCAGTTAAAGGGAGTCCAAGGATTTTGGGAAAAGTCTCCAAAATTTCTCCCAGCACCGAGGGAATTTGGGATTGAGGGCTCTCAGTGTAGCTTGGGACAGGAGGGTTTGGGTGGGAAGGACCTTAAGGTCCTTAAGGGACACCTTTCACTATCCCAGGGTGCTCCAAGCTGGCCTTGGACACTGCCAGGAATCCACAGGCAGCCACAGCTTCTCTGGGAATTCCATCCCAGCTCCTCCCCACCCTCCCAGGGAACAATTCCATCCCAATATCCCATCTAAACCTATTCCCCATCAGTGTAAAGCCATTCCCCTTGTCCTGGCACTCCATGCCTTGGAAATATTCCCTCCCCACCTTTCCTGCAGGCTCCCTTCAGGCCACAATGAGATCACCCCAAAACTTCTCCTCTCCAGGATGAACAATCCCAATTCCCTTAACAATAAACTTCTCTCCCTCCTTTAAACCACTTGGATTTGGAAAAGCAGAGCCAGTTATCCTTTAAAATTAACAATTTAAGGTTGCATGGGAGTTCTTGGGAAGAGAAAAAAAAAAGGGAAGGAATATTCCAAATCCAATTTTTACCTGTCTCTGTGCTGCTCTGCTCAGAGGGCAGCCCCAGCCTCTCCTTCAGGGACTTCAGGACTTGAACTAAAAAAAAAAACAAACCAGGAAAAGTTAAAAAAGTGGCAGAAATCCCAATTTTGTGTGGGAAACGAGACAGGAGAGAACCTCAGCAGGATTCAGAGGGAGCCCTCAAACCAAGGTGCAAAAAGAACCGTGAGGAGAAAGGAGGAACAGAAAATCCCAACAGAAAACCTGGAGAGAAATTCCAGGTGGGAAATCCAGGAGTGTTTGGTACCTGTGCCTCTCTTTGGGGCCTTGTCAGCATTTCCCTGCAGCTCTGCCTTCCTCCCCAGCCTGTCAGCAACGTTCCTCCTCAGGGGAAGGAAAGTTTTCCCAGCTTCAGAAAGACACAAAATGAGAAATTCTTTCAGAATTATTCCTCTGCTGGAGGGTTTAAGAACAAACCCCCAGGAATCTGAATCCTCCCAGGTCGATTTTTTTTTCTTTTTTTAATATTTGTGGTGTTTGGTTGCTAAGAGAATTTGCTGTTTCTGCTGTCAATACTTCACAAAAAGCTCTCACCCGTGAGGGTTTTCCTTTTTCCCAGTCTGTCAGGAAGATTCAGCTGGATCACAGGGTCCTCCCCTAAAATAAAGAAGGATCTCTTCAGTGCACAGAAAAGCAGGAAAAGCATCATCCCAATTCCAGCTCTTATCCCAAAAAATGACATTTTCTGGCAGCCAAACCACTGAAAGAAGGACTGGGAGGAGAAATGGTTTCAGTGATAAAACTTCCTGAGCTTTAATTCCAAACAAATCCAGCACCTACGAATTCCAAACTTTTCCAACACAACCATTTGGAAATTCAAATCAGGAAAAGGCAGCACCACATGTGTGAATTATCCTAATGATCAATAATTTGGGTTAGGAGCCATGGAATGGGAATTTTGGGATTTGGGATTACCTTCCTTTGAGGAGAGGGTCACAGTTCTCAGCACGGTCCGGACGTTTTCCTTCTCTGGCACGGGAATGCTCCGGGCTTGGAGGGGATCCACAGCCACTCCTGAAGGACCTTCTGCATGGAAAAACATGGAAAAATCAGGATATTTAGCAATTTCCCTTGGATTTGCCCTTGGAATTCCAAGCAGGACTGGGAAAACAGGCCAGAGTAAGCCCCCCCTCAAAAAACATGGAAGGCTGTCCCTGCAGGAGCTCCCGAGAGTGCCAAAAAAATTCCTTCTCTTGCAAATTATCCAAGGAAAATCAGGATTAAAGCCAAGGATGAATAGAAGGCAGACGGATAAGAAAGGAGGGATATTAAGGATATTAACTCACCACCTTGTTTTTTGGCTTTTTCCTTGAGTTTCTTCAGTTTGATCTCTTCCAGGGTTTTTATCCCGAAATTTAAGTCGTCATCTGGAAGCAGAGAATAATTCAGGAACTTGAGGTCAATTCTTCCCAAAGTATTTGGGATAAACCCTGTCAACACTCCCCAGCAGTTAAAAATCCCCAGAACAGTTGGGATTTTGGAAAACTGACACCTTTTTTTCACCCTCCAGGGGAAAATCCTCACTTTTAAGCACTAATTCATGGAGAGGGATTAAAGATTCCTTTATCACTTGGATATGGATTTCCAGAGTGCCTGAAGGGACATCTGCAGACATCTAAACTCCATTTAAACTCTTTAAACTCCACTTAAACTCTTTAAACTCCACTTAAACTCTATTTTGTCCCACAAAACCAAGCCAGAAGGATTTTCCCTGCTTGGGGAACACGATCAGGTGGGAATGAACTCCCGGATTCCATTCAGCATCCCTGAGTTCTGTTGTATTTTATGAATATTTGGCTTTTCATTGTCCAATTCTCCTCCCAATCCCTCCTCCTGCAGCTCTTGGAATACCTTGCTTTGCACTGGAATTGGATTTCCTGGTGGAAATCACCCTCAGCCCATTGTGGGTTTCTGTGGTTGGTGGCTGGACTGGGGTTTTGGTTTCTTCTCCTTCTTCAGAAAGCTGGTCTGGAAGGGAAAATGAAACCCCAAATTAATTCATTTCTGGAGCAGGGATTTAGCCAAGATTTTTCATTTTCAGATAGTTCATCCAATATTTCAATCCATAAAAACATTCAGGAGGCTCTTCTCTATGGCTTAAACCACTGCAAAATCCACAAATTTTGTGCTTTCTGTTTTGATTTAAAGCAGGAACATTCTAAAGAATTCCAAGATTTCTCACCATCATCATCTTCATCATCATCTGCAGCGTTGATGACGACTGGGGGATGGGTGGGACTCGGGACATTCTCGGAGTTTTCCACTTTCATCACCCCCCTGAGCTGTGGGGAAGGGTTGGACTGCACAGAGAGTTTGTTCTGCTGCATCTGCACCATCTTCACCTCGTCCTCAGCAGCCTCGGGGGGACTTGGAAGAGTGGCTGGAACAGCAAAATCAAACCTGACTCAGGAATTCCAAACTTTGACCCCAAACGTTGCAGATGTGATAAGAAAACACGCCCAGATTTGGTTCCTTATTCCCCAGCCAGAAAGGGATGAAAGGAGAAGGGAGGAAAGGAACTTTGCAAAGCAAAATTCACAAAGCACAGAGCAGCATAAAAATTCCAAACTCCGAATTTCCCTCCATTCCCGTGCCTGCAAAACCTCTCCTTCAGCCATAAACCACCAGCTCCTTGAGCCTCCACATCATTTTAAGGAATATCCACCATTAATTCATGAATATTTCAAGGAGAAAGGAGGTGGAAAAAACTCACTTTTGCTCGGGGGTAGGAAGAGCCCGTCCACGTAACGTCCCTTGGTGTGGTGGAAAGCACAGTTGTGCTTCTGGCAGCCTCCTGGCTGGTTCTCCCAGTAACAAGCGATCTCACTCCTCTTTTTCTGAGGGGAAAAATCACAAATCCAAGCTCAGGGAATTCTCCCTCGGATCTGCAAACAGACTCAGGTTCCCAACAGGCCACAGGGAAGGGGTGAAATGGCATTGCAGAGGGCAGCTTCTCACTGGAAGTGTTTTAGGGTTTAGAAAGGAGGTTTTCTAGGCTGGAAAAACTGGGTGTTATCTGGATTTGCTTTGCTGTTGTTCAGGTGGAGAAGACAGGAGGCTGCCACACAGAAATTCAGGATTAAATTAATGCAAAATCCAAAAGAATGGGATTATTCACAGGGAAATGTTTCAATGTTCAGATTTCAACTGCTGGTGAAATCAACCTGAATTTATCTTTCAGAGCTTTAGCTCCTTCCCATCTTTTTTCTGTACAATTCCAAGAGCTCAGGATAAAGTTTTGTGGAGAAACTCAAGGCAGAAGAGCCCTGACAGGGCCATTTTCCAGCTCTCAGGAATAACCTGTTTCCCACCCCATTTAAGCAGCAGGATCCACATGGTCGCTCTGGCAAAAATTTTGGGAATAACAGCACTTCCCACCAACATTTCCTGCCGGGAAACACCTTAAAAATGGATTTTTAAAATTTTTTTTTCCCCCTCCCTCCTAGCAACCAAAATCCCTCTAAACCTCTGACGGAAAAGCACATTTACCCCCTCCCCACCCCTCTCAAAATCCCTGGGAAGTGCTGTCGAGGTTTTGGGATGAGGAGAGGTTATTTTTAGGGAACACTCACGTCGATTTCCATGTGCCTGAACCTGCAGACATTCCTGAAGCACCGCCCCTCCTGCCACAGGGTGCAGACGGTCTCGCTTCCCAGGGCGGCTTCACAGTGGCGGAAGGCACAGCTGTCTCCCTGAAATCCACAGGAAAATCAGCACCAAAACCAGGGATGGGAAAAGCAGACAGCTTTAAAAACTCCTTTTTAGGGCTGGGAGTGGAGGAATGAATGAATGAATGAATGAAGAGGAATTTGTTTCATCGTATTCCTGGCTTGAGAAGTTGGAGAAGGGAAGAAAAGAATTGCAAAAGGGAATTAGATCCAGCCTCACCTTGTTGCACGTGGAATAGAAGAAGAAGTAGCAGTCGTCTCCGTGGTTGGACATGCTGCAGAAATCCTTGGAAAAGCTCAGGGTTTTGCTCTCAGGGTCTTCCTCCAGCCTGGGTAAGAATTGGCTTCGCTTCCTGGCACTCAAAGGCTTCTCCTGGTTTAGCAGTGAAAGCTTCTTTTTAAAAGTAACCCTAAAAGAAAGGGATCATTCATAAAAATGATTGGTTTTGTAGTTGTTTCCTATTTATCAAATTCATCTTTGGAGGGAGGTAATGACTGGAAATCAGCTGGGCACAAAAACGAAGCCCAATTTGTCTGAAATTGTGTTTTTAAAATGAAGTCGTTTGGGAAATGCAGAGATTTTTGGTCAGATTTGTCCAAAACTGCAGGAATTTTGTCTGCACAAATTCGATGCCGTGACCTCAATAACAGCTGCGTGTCTTGAGGCAGGAAAAACTTAGGGTGTGACCCAAAATAGAGCCACTTCTCCAAAAATTGGGTGTCATTCTGAGTTATCAATGATACAGGAATATTTTATTATTATCATCTATTATTTCACATTTTACATTATTAATATCATCTATTATTTCCTACTTTAAATGAAACTTTAATTTTAGGGTGTGACCCAAAAGCAACCCAATTTCTTCAAAAACTGGGTGTAATTTGGAGTTCTCAGTAATATGATAACATTCTATTATTACCACATATCATTTCCTACTATATTATTAATGTATTATCTCCCATTTGAAATTAAACTTTAAGGTGTGACCCAAAAGTGACCCAATTTCTTCAAAAATTGGGTGTCATTCTGAGTTATCAATGACAGGATGATATTATACTATCACCTATTATTTCCCATTTGAAATTAAACTTTAATTCTAGGGTGTGACCCAATTTCTTCAAAAATTGGGTGCAATTTTGAGCCATCAATGATACCATAATATTGTGTTATTTTCACATCTTGTTTCACATTATATTATTAATATCACTTCTTATTTCCTGTTGGAAATTAAACTTTAATTTTAGGGTGTGACCCAAGCTAAAAAAAAAAAAAAAAAGATTGTTAATTTTGAGCTCTCAACAACATGACAATATTTGATTATTATCATGTATTATTCCACGTTCTATGATTAAGATAATCGATGATTTCCCATCTGAAATTAAACTTTAATCATTAGGTATTAATAATAATCATATCATAACATCACAGCTCAACACTGAGCCTTCACATCTTAACAATTAATTGGAAAGATCACCATTAATCGATTTTAACAGCTCACTGATCATTTCGATGGAATCCAAGTGCTCCATCCCAGATTTTTTCCCAATCCCAGAGGATTTTTGGGGCTCACCCACCTGGCCACGTTCAGCACAGGCTTTGATCTTCCCAGCCATGCAGTTCCCTTCTCCTGTAGGCCGAAGGAGTCCGTGAATGAATAACAAAGGGGCAGACAGAATTTTCCTCCTCACAATTCCAAGGGAACCTCTCAGCCAACAATTCCACAATTCCAAACTCTGAGGTGCTCTTAAAACAATCTGACAAACTAATGGAGGAATCAAGTCCATTGGAATACTGTCACATTGGAGACAGCCAGGGATATTTTAGCTCTTCCAAAAAAAAAAAAAAACCAAAAAATAAAAACCAAAAAGAACCATAAAAAAAGAACCAACAAAAAAAATTTTTAAAAAGCCCCAGCGCCTTTTTTTTTTTAAAGATGAACTCGGGATTCAAAGTGGCTGCAAAAATGAGGCTCCATCTTCCACAGCTGGGGAATTTCTAATTTTTTTTTTTAATTATTTTTTTTTTTTAATTATTTAATTCAGTAAGTTGCAATTTCGGGTCTTCCAAGATTTCTTCACCTATTAAGAAAACACAAAAACCTTCCCCCGTCTTTATGACCTGTACAGCAAAACCCACCCCCCCCAAATAATCGTGTGTATAAACCCACAAATGTGTTTATACACACCCCAAAAGAGGGAGGGATAGCAAAGTCAGGGAGAAAACCGGCAAAAATCAGCGATTTTAGCCCATTTCCCACATCAAACTGCAGGCAAAGTCTCTCATTTGGGAGAAAACTGGGCAGAAAAATGAGATTATTTCCGTAATTTTGGATGAGGTGAGGTCAAGGTGATGATTGGGAGAGGCAATGTGGGGACACACGGACAGCACGTGGGACAAACACATCCATCCACACCCATCCATGCCCCGGGAACGGCTCTGCCCTCATCAGGAATTGCATCCAAGGAAAAGCAGGGAGCAGCTCGGGGATGCAGCAAGCTTTGGGAAAAGCAGGGAGTTGCTTTGGGAGCGGCATGGCTGCACGGATTGGGAATCTGGATTGGGAATTAGTTGGGTTTTCCCATCAAATCTTACAATTTTGACATCGTGTGCTGTTCCCTAATCCATTTCTCCATCATTATCCAATGGTTTGGATCTGATTCAGCAGCTGCTTGGGTTTTTGGTGCCACCAAAAACTGGTTTTGTTGGGCATTTTTTGAATGTGAAATCACACATTTCTTGTGGATATTCTTATTTTAAAAAAATACCAGATTTTTAGGTTTCTTTTCCACACCTGCAACCAGACCAGCTAAAATCCAAATAAAAGTAAATTTAACCCCCTCTCACATTTCTGTGCAAAGGATTTCTGACTCTTTAGGGGAGGGGGGGGACAAAACTCAGTGAAATTGTTCTTTACAGGTTAAGAATAAATGCTTGGAACCTTTTACTCACACAAACACTAGTGAATTTTCCC
Source organism: Aphelocoma coerulescens (assembly GCF_041296385.1). NCBI lineage: Eukaryota > Metazoa > Chordata > Aves > Passeriformes > Corvidae > Aphelocoma > Aphelocoma coerulescens. The sequence goes on along the minus strand of NC_091039.1, from coordinate 5,634,387 downwards.
AGGATTTTTTTTTTTTTTTGGCAGGGAATTTTCCCAAATCTAAAATAAAGAGAGGAAAAGTTGGGTTCTCATATTAGTGACTGAGTTGTGGGGTTTTTTTTTTTGACTGCTTGACAAAGGGAATAAAACAGGAATTAAGTGCAGGGTTTCCTCCCCTTCTTCCATCTCCACGGGGTTAATTCACTTTGGACCTTCAAAACCAGACTTTGGGTCATGGAGATTCCTGGCAATCTACTCCTAAAAATTCCTGGAGCTCCTTCTTGTGGAAGTTCAACGTTTTTCCAGGTGTTTTCCCAACGCTGTCGGGAGTTAAAATTAAATTTCAAGCCTGAATTCTTCAGTTTGCTCAAGCCAACACTTAAAATCCGTGGGAATTAGGGGCCATTCCTGGCTGAGAGCAGGAATTCAAACCCAAATCAGGAGGAATTCCCAGTCTGGAAGGTGGCATTTCCTTTCCTCAGGCAGTCAGACACACCTAAAATGCAACATTCCTACATCCACCACCCTGGGGGGAAAGAAAATCCCTTCAGATTTAATTCCTTTATAAACTACATCAGCATTTTGCCTTCCACGTTTTTCCCACATTCCTGTTCAGACTCTGAATTTTGTTTAAAGAGTGGGAATAAAGCAAAGCTTTAAAATAAACAACAACAGAAAAAAAAAAAACCCAACCAAAAAACCTCCCCCAAAAAACCCCTCAGAGTTCTAAACTCCATCAAGGTAATTTAATTATAAAAAAGGTTCATTAAAAACCTTTTTTTTTTTCTTTTTTCCTTTCATTTTAAACTGGTGTCAAGGTGGAAACCAAAAACAAAAAAGAAAATCCAAATAAAAATGAGTAACTCTGGTGCACCCAGCAGGTCTCGAATTAATTAAAATTAACGAGAATTTTAAACCCTTTCTTGTCCAGAACACATTTCAAATTTTGTAGTAGAATATTTTCAAACCAATTTTTTTGTAAAAAAAAAAAAATAAATCCAAATAAATAAAAAATGCAGTAGCTGAGGGTCAGGAAAAACCAGGCCAAAAAACCAACTTTATATTTTTGAAGGGAAAATACATAAAAACACCCGAGAGAAGCTTTCTTGAACCTCCCTGCGGGGAATTCTCGGGTTTAAAGTCCCCTGACTCCCCTGGAAAAGCCTCTTCCTGCTGCTCCATTTGTGCCTTTAATTCCTGACAACAACATTTGATGATTCACCCCCGTTTATCAGGAAGGAAGAGCACCAAGAATTACACATTTTAACTCCTTTCCAGCCATTTTTCCACTGTCCACCAGCTTTTCCTCCTCAAGGAATCAATCCCAAACTAAGGGAAGCTGCTACACCCACTCTTGGATAAGACAGGAATAATTGAAGAAAATAATTAAATAAAATAAACTCAATTTTTTTTTTTTTCGTATTTCTGAGCTCAACCCCAGGGCCTGGCAGCGATTTCCTGGGACAATTCCTCCTCTTCACTGAATGTTTTATTAAATCCCAAAGGGACTCGATTTCCCCTGGAAGCAGCCCCTTGGAAAGGCGTCATTGGAGCCGGGAAGTGACACCACCAGCAAGATTTCCCTGGAGAACTCCTGGACACATCCAGCAACACCTCCAGCCCACCTGCTCTGCTTCAGGTGTGCCCAAACTCAACCCCAAACCCCTTTATTCCCCAGGAGATCTCCTTTTATTGTATTTTTTTTTTTACAGCCAAATAAAGCCGGGTTTTATTTGGGAAGTGTGACGCTGAGTGCAATTCTAGGAATAACCTGGAGGCCCCACACACCGCAACAACAACAAAAAAAACCCTCCTTTTGGCGTTCCCACAACAAAAATCGACGGCAGAAAGCAGACACCTCTCAGCTCCAACCTTTAAAAAACAAGGAAACCCCAAAAACGTCACCCAATTGCGTTGTTTTAACAACCTACGGGAGGAATTCAGACCCGGTGCATCCAGAGTTACTCAGCTCATGAAGTTCTTTTTGGGGAATGAGGAGCAATTAGGTGACTACATTAGAAATGCCCCTCAGACGCGTTGCTACAACAGGAAGGAACGAGGTTTTACCTGAAAACAAGGAGATTTATAAAGCACCTGCGCTGGGATCGCAAATCTGAGGGGGCGGCCAAGCTCTGTGGAAAGGCCTCGGGCCTACCCCGGGCACGCAGCTCCCCCCTCCCCAAAGCCCCGCGGGCAGGAAACCCACCTCACCGCGGCTTTATTCCCACCTAATCCCGCTAATTCCACCTCACCCCGGGGGTCCCCTCACCGCCCCACTCCCGCTGTGGGGGGGAGAGCGCGGGGCGGGGGGGGACGCGCGGCCTGCGGGCCCTTGCCGGGGGGAGCCGGGGCCGAGCCAGGAGCCCCCCCACCCTCATCTCCCAACAACCGCCGCGGGGCTCCGAAGCGCTCTATTTACGGTCGATCAGGGAGTTTTACCGAGCCCCCGGCGGCCGCCGTGTCGCCGCCGCGCTGTCCCCGCGATCCGCCGGGGCCGCCGCCGCCGTGTCCCCGCTGCCCGGCTCAAAGATGGCGCCCGGCGCGCGCGCAGCCTCAGCGGGCCCGCGGCCAAGATGGCGGCCGGAAGTGGCTTCACCGCCGGCGGCTTCCGCCCGATGGGAAGAGAGAAAGCGGGCGGGCCCCGGAAACGGAGAGGGGGTGGTGCGGGCGGGCTGGTTTTTTTGTGTTTTTGCTTCCCCGCCGTTGGGAAAAACCTCAAAAAGCTTCAAAAAGCGGGCGAGGCTTTTCCCTGTGAAGCGAACAGGATCGTGTCCTTCCACCCTGCCCTGTGCCCACAGAATTTCGGTTGGAGGATCGCTGCAGGATCATCAACCTGTTCGCCATCCCCACCGTGTCACCCACAGCCCAGAGCACTGAGTGCCGCGTCCAGTCCTTCCTTGTCACCTCCAGGGATGGGGGGACCCCAAACCTCCCTGGGCAGCTCCTTCCAAAGCCTGGCCACCCTTTCCATGAGGAAATTCCCCCTGATGTCCCAAGAATGGTCCCCACTCCCTGCCAGAGCCCCCCTGCCCTCAGCCCCTCAGATGCCATCCCCTCCCTCACGCTCCTGAGGGGATGTGAATTCCCAACTGGAAGATATTTTGAGTTTTCCCCGGTTTTTTTGGCTTTTTTTTTTTTTTTTTTGGCATCCAGCCCAGATTATGTTCACCAAAAAAAAAAAAAGAAAATGAAAAAGAAAAAAAAGAGGAATTGTGGCTGTTGTGTTTATTGCGTTTATTTAAGAGCTGTGGACGGGGACGCCTCCCTGGGAAAGCAGGGAAGAGAAGAGGGTGATGCTGCACAACAAAGCTTTTATACCCCATTCCTGTCCCTTGGAATCAGCTCCAAGGATCAGCTTGGAGACGTTTTGGATTGAATTCTCTTCAGCCCAGTGGGATTTTCTCATCGCGGCCCTGGAGGTGTTAAAGACACAGAGAAGATGCTGCTTCTCCGTAAAAAACAGCTCCAGTGCAATCGATGCTTGGGAATGGGAGGATTTAAGTGGGAATGAGAGGATTTAAGTGGGAATGAGAGGATTTAAGTGGGAATGAGAGGATTTAAGGGTCTGGTTGCTTTTATTTCCCATTTTCCTTCTTTTCTGGACAAAACGCCTCTTTGGAGGCCAAAGACTCTCAGGTGTGGAAGCAGGACGTGGCTTGAAGCCGACCCCAAGGAGCTGGAGATCCCAACTCCACCAAGAATCACCTCAACAGCTCCACGTACGGCCCTGGGAATGGGAAAAGGAGGATCCCTGATCCAGGGCAGCTCCTCACAGCCCAGCAGCACCATTTTGGTGGCATTTGGCAGCAATTTGGGGACTTGGCGGCGGAAGAAGCAGCGACCGAGTGACAGAAACCCCGCGCCGAGGGGAGCTTGGGTTGGTTCGGATCCCCATCCCGCTTTTCCACCCCGTTCCTCGGGGAGGATTTGGGACAGATTCCCCGAGCTGCCGGACACACGGAGGACGGCACAGTTACACGTGGGCACATTTTATTCTCTGGATGCACTCGCGCATTGGTTCTGCTCGACAGCCAAAGCTTTATTGATTCCAAACCGTTCCCCTTCTCCCTCTTCGTTTTTGTTTTTCTGCTGCACCCCCTTTTCCCACCCCTCAACCACTCTGCTGCTTCCACTTTGGAGTATTCTCTCTGCTCGGAGCCTGTTTTCTCGGAAGAAGCCAACGGACAATTCATTCAGATTCTTTTTTCTTTTTTTTCTCCCAAGATCCATATAAATTACATGCAAAACATGGTACATAGAGATTAATATCAAAATGCAATACAGATCAGGTGCACTTGAAGCTGGACTCTAGGATATGGCAAACACACCAGGGTACATATTGCTTTGAAACCACCATTGTTTTGTTTTTTAATGTCATGCATACCACATAATATTCAGTCTTTTGTTTTGTATTTTGGTTTTTTGTTGTTTTTTTTTTATTTCCGCTTTCTCTCCCATTTTTTTATACAAAAATACCAGTGCTTATTATACTGAGTTACTGGGAAAAAAAAACCAAAAAAAAACTCGGCTCTGCGTGCCCTCTTCAAAAGAAAGTTCTTTTTGTTTTGTGAGAGCGTTGGATAAATATATATACACACACATAAATGTTGAGTTCAGACTGTATATATATATATATTTATTGAAGGGGAGGAAATAAACTAAAGGCAGTTTTAGCCATGGGCTTTGCTGGATGAAAATTGGGCTTTTGGGGAGCGGGGGAGAGCAGAGTCAGGGTGAGAGGGGGGTGCTGGCGAGAAAGAGGTGCCAAAACCCCCCAGTTTGGATGGAAAAGGAGCAGGAAAAAGGTTCCTCCACACCTCTGTGTCTCCAAGAGAAAGCTGGGGGTGCAGGAGGGCGTTTTGGGGGCTCTGAGCTCCACGAGGGGTTGGGGACAGAGCAGAAGCGATGCAGGCCCAGGTGTCCCCTGCAGGGATTTGGGGGGGTCCCTACAGTCACGGAGGGTGACAGGGACACCTCGGAGATGCCCTGGCTGGATTTGGGATGGGGTTTTTTTAACAGCCATCCCCTCAGGTCACCCTCAGAGAGGGGCTGAGATTGGGGACGGGGGGGGAGGGAGGAAAACCCGCAAAGGGCGCCCATGCTAAAACGTGGCTTAGTTTGTTTCCTTCTTGAGATCGTTTGGAAAATCTCCCTCGGAAGCTTATTGCACGGAAAACCTTTCGGCAAAAAACGAAACGATCGAGTTAAATCCCCCTCCCCAAGCCCCTCTCTCTCTCTCTCTCTCTCTCTCTCTGTGTGCAAATCATAAAAACCTCAGCAGGAGAAAGCGAAAACGCCTCGAGCTGCCCGGCTGGCAAACGGCGCACAGGCCGCGGTGGGGTGTCTTTGGTACCAACACGGAAAATCCACGGAAAATCCACCACCAAGGGGCCCTGCTGGCATCAAGAACTGGATGCAGAAGGATGTTCAGAGTGTTTTAATAACAAAGCATTCCAAGGCAAGTTGAACACGGATCACAACGAGGAGGAGGAGGAGGAGGAGGAGGATGAGGGGGGGGTGACTTTGCTTGGCGCTGTCCCTCCCCTGCTCCGTGCACGCTCGTGGCAGTTCAAACAAAGCGAAAAACCCCAGGAATTATTATTAATAATATATATTTATATATATATTTATATCTCCCCCTAGTCAAGGCATGTTGCAGAGAGTCCCCAAAAGTCCGTGCCGCCGACCATGCCTTTTTTTTGTTTGATTTTTGGAGCACCGATCTCCCCCAAATCTCTTTTTTTTGTGTGTGTAATGTCCTCAATAACTTAAGCCAAGAGTCAGCTGCTGCTAGGATATCACTGAAATTTAACCCCCCCCCCCAAAAAAAAACCCCAAAATAACTTTACAGGAAATCTGCGCTAGAAACATTTATACTTGAAGCAACCAGCCATACACCAACATAATTTATAGATATTTATATAAAAAAACCCCATTTGTGTCATCCAACTCACGTCTAGTAGAAAGATGGCTGCTCAGAGAAAAGGAAGCTGACTGGCATCCGATGGCTGAATTAATTAATCCACGGAATTAATTAAAGTGTCCCTTGCAACTGCCCTCACGCAGACGCGGGACCCGAGATCTCTTTATTTTCTTTTTTTTTCTTTAAACAAAATACATATGGCTGACGTAAAAATATCCGTTTCTGAGCTAAAGAAAACTAGATTTTTTTTCTTTTTCTTTTTTTTTTTCCTTTTTTTTTTTTTTGCATAATATTTATAGAGCATTTATTTCTCCCTCCCCAACCCCCCCCTCCTAATATGGCAACTAGAACGACAAAAATAGAGCAAACTAAAGGAACGACCAGACCCTTGTGGCAAACCCTGCCAGTCACAGATTTGTGGGAGTGACTTTGAGAGCCCCCAAAGTTGGCTTGAAGTTGGTGGTGGTGGTGGTTTGAGTCTTTCTTTTCTTTTTTTTTTTATTTCTTTTTTTTTTTCAACAGGTCTGAGGTATTAAAAAAATATCAAAAGGAAAAAAAAAACCAAAATAAAATTGGTGCATCCCCCCAAAAAATGTATTTAATAAATATTTATGTAAGCTTGTAAGAACACCGTATCTTCTTCTTTTTTTTTTTGGTTTTTTTGCAAGTATTTAAAATAGAAAAAGTGATTTTTTTTTGTTGTTTTTTTAAGCAATGTCATCTTTAACACAGAACCAAAACCCCACAACCACCCCTTGTTTGGGTCTTCCCTGGTGTTTAACCCAAGACCCCCCTCACCCCCCTGGGTTATTTTTTTAGGGGAGGGAGGGAGGGAGGAAAGAAGGAGCCGGGCATGGGGTGGACACTGAATTTGCACTGGGGATGGGCAGTGGTGGCAATTTCTTCTTGCTGTTGGCAGTGAACAAAGCCCAGCTCGCCAGCACCAGGGTGGGAGACTCGGGACATTCCGGGGAGCGGGGATTTTTGGGATAAAGACCTTCCCTCCTCCTCCCACCCCACGGAAAGGACGAGGCGGGGCCGGGCCGGGGGCGAACTGAGGACACTTGAGTTTGTGGTGTGGTTTAAGGAACACTTAAATCTCAGCAAAGATCTGGGCCCTGGCGTGGCAGGAGGTGCTGCAGGCAGTGCTCGGACAAGGCACGGGAGATTCCTCTGTGCGTTCCTGAAGGGAAGCGGGGGGGAGAACCCAGCCAGCCCTGGCCTCTCCTGGAAAACCTCTGCGCTCCCAGGGGTGGGAATTACCTCGGAGAGCGGCTTCCAGCCAATTCCCTCTGCTCCCAAAGGGGATGGAGGAGAGGAGGAAGGGTCACAAGCAGGGGAGCAGCAGCAGGAGCTTGTGGGGAAGGGGCTTGGCCCAAGCTCGGCACGTCCTGCCTCCCGCTCCAGGGATCGCCAGAGGGACAATCCAGAGCCAGCTGCAAGGAAAGGGACTCTCACTGAATTATTCCAAGTGGTGGAGGTGAGGCAGGGCTCCAGGGGAAGAGATGACCTCCAAAAAAAGAAAAAAGCAGCGAAGTGAGGCCGAGCCTCCAGCAGCACCTTCTCCGGAGGACCTGCAGCCATCCAAGCCAAACCTGCTGCCTCCAGGAAAATCGAGGATCATCCGTAGGCCACGGAGCTTCCCTCCCTTCCACTGGATTGTGAGACCACCAGATTGATCCCTGCCAGCATTCAGGACCCACTGTGCTCTCAGGAGTCTCCGTTCAGCCTCCCACAGCTTTTGGAGCACTGGTGGGCACAGCTGGAGCCTCCTCCCGGATCCCTCAGCGCTTCCCTGGAGCCAGCACGGCGAGGCTGGAGGGTTACTGACCCCAACAGCACAGAAAAAGAGCAAAAATCCCTCTGCTCTGAGGGCCAGGAGCTGTGAGAGCTGCAAAAAACCTCTCACCAAGAGTTTCCCTCCTGACCAAGAGCAGCAGAGAGGCCTCTCCTAAAATTCCCCAGGAAGAAGCTGCATCCCTCACAACTGGGGGGGTTTCTCTCCACCTTTTCCCTGGCAGTTTCACCTCCCCCTTTGCAGGAAAATCAGAATCTCTCCCCTCCAGCAAGGTTAGAACTAAGCCAGCTTCATTTCTCACCTACCAGTTTGGAAACAGAGAGAGAAAAACGTGTGGGGCACACACAGAGGAGGAGCTGGAAAACGCCCAGGTACCATTTTCCAAAGGTGGAAGACTGGTGGACATCCCTGGATCTCTCAACCTTGGAGTAAACACCTTCCTCTGGCTGGGATTTTTTAGTTTATTCCTTAATTTTCACACTGGAGTGGTGACTGCCCCTCCCCACTGAGAAGTTCCTGGGTGGGGGGGGGAGGACAAATCCCACAAGCAAAGAGCAAAACCTCCAACATTAGAAGAAAAAACCCCTAAAAACCACAAGTGGAAGAAAAACCCACCAAAAAAAAAAGAAAAAATTAAAATCAAGTCACAAGTGCACCCCCGGGCTGAGGGTGTGTAAGACTACAACAACTTGAATTTCCTCGGAACATGCATTTTTCCAAAGTGAAAACCTCCCTCCGTGCCTGGAGCCCAACTCTTGGAGAGGAAAGAACCTGGCTGCTTCCCCCTGGGCGAGTACCACGGAAAACCAGGGATGGAGATGCACAATTGTTTGGTTGGGTATTTTTTTTTTTTGGCTTAGCCTCTCTCCCAACACCCACAGCGTGGCGGTGGTACTCTGGTTCCCACTGCTAAATCACGGTAAAAAACAAAAAAAAGAACGAAACAGAAACCAAAAAAAGGAAAGAAAAATCAAATAAAACCCCCTTCCCACCCCCCCCAAAACAAAAAAAACCAACCCCAGATGATGATACAGGCTTGAGCAGTTTGACACGGAGTGACCGCAGCTGTGATCAGTTACTGGTGCCGGGATCACAGAGCGCCGAGGCGGATGAGGAGGAGGAGGAGGAGGAGGAGGGGGAATTCCAAGTTCAAAGGTCAAACAGATGTCTCCAGGCTGTGGAAGGGGCTCCCAGGCTCTGGGAAGCTGAGCTCGCTGTCCACTGCGTTGTTGTTTCTGTTCAACGCTGTCGACCCCGCCGGGCTGCCCCCACCTCGCTTTTGGAGTCCGTCAGGCTCGGGGTCGTCTTCGGCGCCGTCAAGGAATGGTGTCCGAGGCTCGTCTTCCTCCAGGATGAACTCCGGGTGAGTCATGAAGTTATGGATGGAGCTTCTGGATTCGGGTTTCTCGAGGCCTTCGTAGAGGGAGCTACGGAACGCATTCACCACTTTGATCTGGGCGGCGTGGCGAGTGGGGGGAGGAAAAAAACAGGGGTCAGTCGGGTGGCCAGAGGGTGGAGCTCGGGGGAGGAAGTGAAAATAAATGATGGAAGACAACCATCGAACAACAATGACAAAAAAAAAAAAAAACAAAACCAAACAGCACGACCACAGCAACGAAATCACCACTGAACAGACAGCTCGGTCAAAAATGAGACATCTACGGTGGACTGGGATCAGAGTCAGGCACTACGGGGGGTGCTGGGAACCCACCGGCTCAGAAGCTGCAAGAAAAGACACGGGACGACTCAAAACCACCACCCCAACATCACCCCTCTGGATGGATGGAAGCCAAAATGCGTTAATTAGTCGGTCGTTAAATCTGTGTGCGTGTGCGCACGCGCCTCGGGGTGGACGGACACGAGGACAACGAGGTGGGGGCAACTACGGCTCCAAAAAGAGGTGGGTTAGGCAAACAGCGAGGGCACTTCCAGGCAAACTCTACCGTGGGAGCCGTGGGTGGGGTTGGGGCAGGGTTGTTCCTACACCTCTGGAAAGGAATGGGGATTCCCAAAGGTGTCTCCAGATTTTTCCAGCCCGCGGGAAGCACGAGCTGCAGGTGGGTGCCGTGAGGAGGAAACGGGATCCGGGTCAATGTCCAGGTCTGTGTGGGTTTCCCCACACTGCTGGAGCTCTGGATCCTTCCCTGCACCTGGAGGAGACCCAGTGGTTTCCAAAGGTGGGGATGCTGTTGGATATTCTAAAGGGATTCCAGCCACACACACAATCCTGGGAATCCCATGAAGCAGCTCCACCACAAAAGCCAGGCTCAAGCAGGAGATCCAGAGCCTGCTTTGGAGCACCAGGGAATGGCCCTGCCCCTGCACAGCACTGGAAGGGAGAGGTGTGGGAACCTGGCTGGATGGTGGCTGGCAGTGGATTCCCTGCTCCCTCCAGATCCTCTGGAATTCCAGCCTCAAACCCCTCCAGCTCTCCCGTGCAGCCAAGTGACCGTTTTTGGATCAGGTGGGTGACGAGTGTCCCATCCCAGCTCTGCTGGGTTTTAGGGAAGCAACAGAAGCCTCAGCTCTGTGGAGCAGAGCTCGTGTGGGACCAGATCTCCTCTCCCAAGGAATCACCTCCAGAGCACTGGGGATTTGTCCAGCATTGCTGGGAGCAGCAGGGAAGGCTCCCTGTGGCAATTCCAGTCATTGTGCTCGGTCTCCTGCCCCGTGGAAGGAGCTTTGCTCCTCCTCAGCTGCCTCTGCTGCTCCCCAGCCCCGAGGAACCATCCCCTGCCTGCCCCCGTGGTGTCCCTGTGGCTGAAACTGGGCCACAAAAGGGAGGAGATCCACAGATCCCACAAAAGGGGGGAGGGAGCAGCATCCCTGTGGGAATCCTCCCGGCTGAGGGAGTGGAGAGAGCCGGGCTGGAGGGGGAATAATCCAGAAATCCCCTTGGTGATGAGGGAAATGGGAGGAGCTGAGTGTGTTCTGCCACCTCTGTGGGCCGCAGGTGTGGTGGGGGAGCAGAGACCTCACCCCAAATCCTGGTGACATGGGCTGGGTTAAACTGTCCCTTTATTTAAACTGTCCCTTTATTTAAACTGTCCCTGGCTGTGGCACCCATCCAGGTGGGAATTCACCACCCAGCACAGCCAAAATCCTCCTGAGCATCTCTGATCCCACAAAACCAGAGTAGGGAATTCCTCCAGGAGCTGTCTCGTGCCTGGAACCCTGGAAGTTCTCCCTGCCCCCTCTCACCAGGGATGCCCTTCTGAGCGCATTTTGCACCTGGCTCAGGATCAGGAAGCATTTCCTGGCTCATCCCAGCTGGAAGGAGCCCCAGGAGCTCCTGTACAGGGAGCAGGGCACACACCTGAGCTGGGGCACAGACACCGAGGGGATGGGCCTGGGCTGGGTACCCCCAGTGCTGGAGCACCACTGGCCTGGAAAAATGGGAATTTGATGGAGCTGGGAAGCAAATCAGAGCTGGATTTGTGCACTAATAACCTTGGCTAAATTCAGGTGAATGCACAGGACAAGGGACACCACCGAGGCCACCTCCTACTGATCATCAGTCACATCAGCAACGACTTGAGAACAGCAGGTCCTGACCCCTAAAGATCAACTGAATCAAAGATAACGAATCCAACCAAGCCAAGGAGAGCCCAGTGCCTGCCAGAGCCACGAGGTGGTGGCCAAGGAGAGCCCAGTGCCTGCCAGAGCCACGAGGTGGTGGCCAAGGAGAGCCCAGTGCCTGCCAGAGCCACGAGGTGGTGGCATCTCCAAGCTCAGATTTAGGAGCAGCTCCACAGAAGCCTCGGCTCTGCAGAGCAGAGCTCGTGTGGGACCAGGAGATCTCCCCTCCCAAGGAATCACCTCCAGACCACTGGGGATTTGTCCAGCAGCGCTGGGAGCAGCAGGGAAGGCTCCCTGTGGCAATTCCAGTTGTGCTCAGTCTCCTGCCCAGCCCCTCTCAGCCCCCTCAGCTCCCACAAGGAGCTCCTGCTGAAGCTTCCCTCCGATTTTCCTCCTTTCTCCATCCCCGGCAGCGACTGCTGCGAGATGAATTCAGCTGTTCCCTTATCAAAGGAAGGCAACAGTGAGGAAATGTGTTCTCAATGAGCCAGGCAGCCCCAGCAAAGCTGAATTCCAGGCTGGAGCCGCCCCTCCCTCCCGCCCACGGCCGGGCTGCCGCCTCCTCTCCACCTGGAACCTTCCACATGTAACCTCCAGGCTTGGAATTCATTCCCGTTTCACACCATCCCTGCCTGCAGCACCTCCACGTGCTGGGCAAGCCCCATGGGAATCACATCCCCTGGCCCTGGCTCTGCCCAGCTCCCTCGATCCAGGGTGGAATTCCCAGCGGGAGCAGCTGGGCTCTGCAAAGACTTCTCCTGGAGGTCATTCCCGAGACCTCTGCACCAATTCCAGGAGGGACACAGCAAGTCCAACCCTGGAAAAACTCCTCCACGGGAGAGGGACACCATGGATCTGCGTGGAGGAAAGAGGAGCTTCGGGAGAGAGGGAAGCAACAGAGGGAAACAAGGAAAGTCCAGGCAGAAAAAACAGCGGGAAGATTTGGAGACCTGGCTTAGCTCCTGGTGAAGTTTTCTATTCCCTCGCTGCAAAATGGGGAAAACATCGATCCACAGACTGCAAAGAAGCTGCATTTTGGTCTCATCCCCCCCCCAGTCCTCTGCCCTGAGCCCCTCTAAGCAGATTGCATTCCATCAGAAAATCCTGGAGGCGGCCCAGATGGGAGCAGGAGGCAGCTGCGCTGCTCCAGCATCGCTGGGGTTAAACACAATCAGCTCCCAGCCCCAGAGTCAGCGAAACAGAGAGAAAACAAAATTATCCCAAATTCTCTCTCCTCCCCCACAGTGCATAAACAGCGGAGCCTGAAAGCTCTCCAGAAAGTCACCGAGGGTATTTCTCTAATCAGAGGAGAACGGGGATAAGTGACTGTGCAATAAAAAAGCCAATTACCCAGCAGAGACACATCCCCTGCTCCCAGCCTGCAGAGAGAATCCGCGTCCACGTGCTCACGAGCTGACAACGAACACACTCAGGGGTTTTACACCAGACAGAGCCTTTTTTTGGGGGGGTCTGGAAACCCAGCATCCAGCATTCCCGTTGATATCCAGCGGGAATGGGGTTTCCATGCCCATTTCCGTGCCCATTTCCATGCACAGCTGTGTCTGCACGCCCTGGGATCCAGCGTGTGCAGAGCAGCCCATGATGGACACAGAGAGGGCCTCTGCACCCCAGGGGGCTTTTTTAGGGTCTGGAAAGCCAGTGCTGGATCCAGGACCCAGCATTCCCTCTGATATCCAGCAGAAATTGTTTTCCATGCCCATTTCCATGCACAGCTGTGTCTGCACGCCCTGGGATCCAGCGTGTGCAGAGCAGCCCAGCCCATGATGGACACAGAGAGGGGCTCTGCACCCCAGGGGGCTTTTTTAGGGTCTGGAAAGCCAGTGCTGGATCCAGGACCCAGCATTCCCTCTGATATCCAGCAGAAATTGTTTTCCATGCCCATTTCCATGCACAGCTGTGTCTGCACGCCCTGGGATCCAGCGTGTGCAGAGCAGCCCAGCCCATGATGGACACAGAGAGGGGCTCTGCACCCCAGGGGGCTTTTTTAGGGTCTGGAAAGCCAGTGCTGGATCCAGGACCCAGCATTCCCACTGATATCCAGCAGGAATTGTTTTCCATGCCCACTTCCATGCCCATTTCCATGCAGAGCAGTGTCTGCACGCCCTGGGATCCGGTGTGTGCAGAGCAGCCCGTGATGAACACAGAGAGGGCTTCTTTGGGATCTGGAAACCCAGGATCCAGCATTCCCACTGGGATCCAGCAGGAATGTGGTTTCCATGCCTGTTTCCATGCAGAGCAGTGTCTGCACACACACCGAGATCCGGCGTGTGCAGAGCGAGGTGGGCACCGAGGATCCTCTGACTGCCCTGGGCACCAGCAGAGCCCCGGGGATGTCCCCACGGAGCCCCAGGGATGTCCCCACGGAGCCCCAGGGCAGCACAGGGATGGCTCAGCTCTGCCCCCAGGCCATGCAAGTCCCCAGGTGGGGACAGAGAGGGGGACAGCAGCCCCAAGGTGTCACCAGCTGAGCCACCACGGGCAGGGCAGGAGCAAATCGTCCTTGTCCCTCCTCCCCGTGGCTCAGCCAGCCCTAGGGACAGTCCCAGCGGCCACTCTGCCTCCAGAAGAGATCTCAAAGCAACGTCTCTGCCCATCCCTGGGGTATCCCAGGGCCGGGCAGCAGAAAGAACCAGCAGGATTTGGGCTCAGCCTTGCCCTTCTCCCAGCAATGCTCGTGAACTCGGGGTTTTTGGAGCAAGAACTGCCAATTTTTGCCCCACCCCACCCCCGCCTCAGGAGGGTGGACTCAAACACCAGCCCTGCAAAGGAGGAGAAGAGGTAAAACTGGAGGAAGCAACAAGGAATGGGGGGGGAAAAAGGACCAGAAAGGTTCGTAACTTTGTTAGCAGCATAAAAAACTTGGGGGTTTTTAACGGTTTCCCGCCCCATCCTTCAGGTTTGGGAGTGAGTGTGCGAGTCAAGGCTGAGAGGGAGAGAGAGCAGGCGGGGTTAGGTGGGTGCAGGTGCTCTCTGTGGTTATTAGAAGTCATGCATTGTAATAGACCATCACTCACTGCCCGCAGGAGGAGATGCAGCAGCAGCAGCAACAGCAGAAGTGGTGGGAGTGGAATTGACGGAGGAAAGAGCTACATGGGTTGGGCTAGAAACATTTTTTACATCGTGGTGCTGGCTCACGATGGAAGGCTGTCTCCTGAGGGCTCCCTGCAAAGAGGAGGCGCCGGTCTGGAATGTGTAAACTACGTCCATCTGCAAAGAACCAGAGAGTGAGATAGCGACGCCCGGCCAGGGGGACGGGGACAGGGATGGGGACAGGGAGCAGGGAGGCCGGGCAGACACACAGACAGCAAGGAAGGAGGAGGATGGAGAGGCGAGGAAGAGGAGGAGGAAGGAGGAGAGAGTCCCCCCCCACCCCACGCTCCCCGAAACCCACGCGGGGTTCTGCTGGCGGTGTTGGATGGGAGCAGAGAGAGCGTCCGGCTCTGCCCTTCCCACGGGAGCGAGGGCAGCAGGGTTGAGCCCCACCACCGGGAAAAAGGCTGTGGTGGGAGGCAGTGGCAGAGGAAACACCTGGGGTTATCCCGAAAACCTGCAGGAGGAGCAGAGAGCCAGAGATGCAGAGAGAGGGCAGAGGTGCGAGCGGGCAGCCGGTGGCTCCGGGAAACTGCGCTGGGAAAGGGCTCCCGGTGCCTCAGCCCAGTGGGGCCGCTTTGGGGACACACCGTGGGCTCCCTGCAGCTCCCGTGGCAGCAGGAGATGTCCCAGCCCCTCTCCCAGGCCTCAGGGCTGGTGGGGACAGGCAGGGATGCAGCACCCTGGTGGTGGGGCTGTGGTTGCCCTGTGGATGTGTCCCAAGGCTTGAGGAATTCAGCAGCAGCATCCGGGTGCCACCGTGGCTTCCTGGGCACTTTGTGGATCGTTCCCAGCCCTGTGGCACCCTTTGGACTGCAGCCCCAGCTCTGGCCCGTGCTGGGGAGTGTTTCACACACGGCTTCGCTCCTGCCCCACACTCTGGTGTCCCTCTTCTCCCGTGGCCTCAGGGGGAAGAGCCCTGTGCCCTCTTCAGACACCCTGAGTGGGGACAGGAGCCCCCCTGGATGCTCAGGCTGGACCCTAAAGAGGCTCCAGGACGTGCCAGCACCCAGGAGCACTTCTCACGTGGTGAGAGCTCATCCCAGCTCCACCACAGGGAAACAGCTGGGCAGCTCCAGGCTCGGCCCCAGGGGCACCTCTGGCACTGCAGCCCTTCGGACCTTCCGGATTTCCAGCACATCTGGACCACTTCCAGAAAGTCCTGGAAGCTCCCAGCACGTTTTTCACGTGAGTGAAGCACTGGTTACCCCCACAGAAAGCCCGGCTGCCCCTCGGTGCTCACAACGAGCTGGGAATTGAGGCTGAGCTTTGCCTTGAAGCCATCGAGGTGGCACTGCCGAGGTGACAGCTCACAGAGGAGGAGGAGGAGGAGGAGGAGAGTTAACTCTGCCCCAGCCCCTGTCCCCGGGCTGTTTGTTTGTCACAGGGACAGAAAGGAGGAGGAACAAAGGTGACCCAGCAGCTCTGTGTGCCCGGGGGCACCAGGACTTCCCTCCATGGGCAGCTCTGCCCAGGCCTTGAGGGAAAGTGAGGGGTCTGCTCAGCGGTCTGGGGCAAAACCCCACCCTTTGAGGGTGGGAAACAAGGGAAAAAGTCATGGAAAAAAGGTCAGGAAAAACCAACTGACGTAAAAAGATCGAGAGAGAGAATCTCATCCCCTTCTGCACCGTGGGGCACGGGCAGCTGGCACAGAGGGGTGGCACAAGGAGCGAGACCAGGGAGGGCCTCGTGCTGGCAGAGCCCTGCTGGGCACATTCCCACCGGGAACAGCATCCCAACAGCCACCGAGAGCACGGCAGAGTCTGGGGGGCTCCGTGGATCCCTCACAGCCTCCTATGCTGCCGAGGTGACCATCAGTGGCACGTGCAGCCTCCTGCTGACCAGCAGGACACCATGTCTGCAGCAGAACAGCTTCCCCCCGCCCTCAGCTGTCCCAAAATCCAGGTTTTATGCCGGTTCCCTGCCCAGGACAAGGCACAGGCGGTGGGAGCCTGGCCTGGGAGGCAATGGCATCCTCCGAGCAGCAGCGTCACCTCTCTGCAGACAGAGCCCCTGGAGAGGGAGAGAGGGGAGGAGACAGAGAAGGCAGAGCCCCCCCGGCCCTGCTGCCCCCCAGTACCTGGGTCTGGATCCTGTTGAGCCCCCGGAACCACAGGATCTGCCCCCGCCGCAGCTCCATCTCCGCGTGGTCGATCTCGTCCACGTCCTCGGGCAGCTCCTCCTCGGGGATCTCCTCCTTGGTGATGCCGTGCCCGGCTTCCTTCAGGAACTTCAGGTGGCTCGTTGGGACGGTGCAGATCAGCTGGGGACAGCGGGGACACAGCAGAGACTTAGCCCGAGGTCCTGGCAGCGCCACCAGCTCAGGGGAGCTGCCAGGACCTGGCGGGGACACCAGTGGGAATGTCACTGTCCGTGCTGGGGGTGGCCCTGTGCAGCAGGGGGGGAATGAGGAGGGGATGAGCGACCTCCTCTCCTCGGTGCTGGTGTGGGGTGGGGCGTCACCCCCTTCCAGAAAAACCGGGGACAACAAGGGCGGGGAGGGAAAGACGGGGCAGGATTTTGGGATTGGTCCTTACCTGGCCCCACAGGAGCTCTCCCACTCCGATGAAAATACACCAGAACCACTGGCTCAGGGTGAGCCCCGAGCAGCTGAAGGGCTTCCCACCAAACTCCACAATGATGATCTGCGGCACGGGAGAGAACAGTCACACCCTGGGCAGCTCCGAGGGCATGGAAAGGTCCCCTTGGGCCACACCTGTCACCCTTTCCTGGGATTACAAGAGGAGCAGACACCTCAAATCCAGGCAGGGAACTTTACAGGACACCAGAGAGGTGCAAGGACCTCACAAGGAAACTGGGAATTTTGTGGGACACCAGAAAGGAGCAAGGATCTCCCACCCAGGCAGGGAACTTTCTGAAATACCAGAGGCACCTCCCAACACACTCTAGACCCCAAATCATGGAATCCCAGGATGTTTCGGGCTAGCAGGGGTTTAAAGCCCACCCCAATCCATGGGCAGGGACACCTTCCACCAGCTCAGGCTGCTCTGAGCTCCACCCAACCCACCCTTGGGTGCTTCTTGTGCCACCATGAAGCTGCTGCTGAAGACCGAGGGGACAGAACAGACCCTGCCTGTGACAGGGCCCCCTCCCAGCCCCGTGGCATCACCTGGGCGGCGAAGGTGCCCAGCACCACGGTGCAGAAGATGGGGTTGCGGTAGATGGCCTCGAAGACGTTCCTCTCGCCGTGGATCTTGCGGGCGTTGATCTCGTTGAAGAGCTGCATCATCACGAAGGTGTTGAAGACGATGGTGTAGTGCTCGGTGGGGGGGGAGTGCAGGGGCGCGTTCCGGCCGCTGTCGATGTCGAAGAACTTCTCCCCTGAGCCGGAGAAAAGGGATTTGGGGAAGGGAAGAGAGGAGAGGATGAGCTGCTATTACCGCAGGCCTGGTTCCTACGGTATAGCACCGTGTCCCGCAGCCATAGGGAGGAGGAGGAGGAGAAGATCCAGCAGGCAGGAGTTGTGCAGCAAGATTGATTTATTTAATTATTTTACAAACTCTTTTATAGACTTTTTTCTTCATAGCCTAATTGGACAAAGGGCCAGCCACCCCTTGGGGGTGACTGGCTAAAATCCTAAAACATCCATTGTCAAAATATTTTTCTACTATACCATAAACAAGAATTTTCAAGGTTGCAGGTGTCTGGGTTGTTTACATTCCCTGCTACCTCTTCTGTGAGAGAGAAAAGTCTCTCACGGACTTAGAAAACAACAAGAAAATCCTCGCTAGCAGCATTTTTGTATCTACAAGCTGCTGCTCCTTCCGTCTGCTCGGCGCTGGGGGAGGTGGCTTTAGGATGCCTTGACCCCCGTGGAGACCCCTGGGCCAGCCCTTAAAAACGTTGGGAAGCTGCAACTGCGCATCCAGGAGTGAAAACTCCTCTCTGGGTCACCCCTCTGCTTCCCACCCACCGCTCACAAAGCTCTGTCCCACGTGAGGTCACCGCGACAGCGACGACGACGCTGCCCATGGTGGCTTGTGAGCAGCGTGGGGACTGTGCCCCTTTTCCTTTTCATTTCCTGTCACAAGGACCACCACTGCCCACTGCCCGGGCCATGCGACAGGAGTGGGAAGCAGCTGGAGGCTCCTGGCTTTAAAGCTGCTCCTCAGGAGTTCAGCTCTGCCCAGGGGAGCTGAAGCTCCAGGCACAGGAGCTGTCAGCAGTCCTGGCGAGGGTGAGGATAAAAAGTAGCCAGGAGGCTCGCCACAGGGGCTAATCCAAGTTTGTTGGGGGCAACCCACAGGGGACAAGCCTGGAGCAGCTCCAGGGAACCTCTCATAAAGGGAGGTGTTAGAATGGGGATGGCTCAACTGGGGACCAACAGAAATCTCCAAGAGAGGGATATGGGCGAGGACAGACATTTCCTTGGACCAGTAGCCTCAAGGGGAGGAAGGAAAGGGATCACATGCCCCAATGGGGCGTCGAGGTTTAGGGGATTTCCAAAGGGGGAGGTAACCAAAGGGGTGGGGTCTCGGGGGATTGATGGGGACCATATAAGGGAAAATTGGGAGGTTTCAGATGATGGACACAGAACCTTCGGGAACAACAAGGAGGGGTTTGGGTGATTGATAGGGAAAGAGCTACAACAAGGGGAGGAGAACAACCATGTAGGGACCACCGGGGGAGCGACTTGGGTCTGGGGCAAACCCCCTGGGAACAGGAGTGGGGAAAGTAGGGATGAACCACCGGGGTACAGAAAACTTCTATAAAAATACAATAAAGGTATCGCATCACCACAATTTCCCTTTTCCTTTCACCCCCGGAAGCCCCTGGAGCTCTGGGCTCACCGGCGAAGAGCAGGGTGAAGATGATGGTGAGCTGGTAGACGGCGTGGCCCAGGATGTTCTTCATCATGGTGCGGGAGATGAGGGGCTTGTTGCGGCCGTAGGGCTTGCGCAGCAGCAGCGACTCCGACGGCGGCTCCGTGGCCAGCGCCAGCGAGGCGAAGGTGTCCATGATCAGGTTCACCCACAGCATCTGCACGGCCTTCAGGGGAGAGTCCTGCAGGGCAAGAGCGGGAGGAGACGTCACGCCAACCAAAATGGAGCTCTTTGCCGTCTTTGTTTCGCTCTCCTCCTCAAAACCTCTCCAGAAGCGCTCTGGGATTTTTTGACGCCTTCCTAAAACAGCCCTAAAATATTTCGTCTTTGCCTCAAGCTCCCTCTGCACGGCCTCACGAGGCTTCAGCCAGCTCGTGGTTGTGGCCCTAAATGTCAACAATCCACGGGAAATCTGTTGAATCCAGGTTTGTTCGCCTGCTCCACTGGAAAAGAATCCACTGCAAACCTCTGAAATCCAACAGGTTTCTTCTCCTGCTCCAGTGAAGAACAATCCACCAAAAACCTGTAAAAAACCAAGAGATTTCTTCTCCTGCCCCACTGAAAACCTGTAAAAAACCAAGAGATTTCTTTTCCTGCTCCAGTGAAGAACAATCCATTGAAAACCTGTAAAAAACCAAGAGATTTCTTCTCCTGCTCCACTGGGAAAGAATCCTGGAAACCTGTGAAATCCAGCAGGTTTGTTTATTCTCCTGCTCCACTGAAAATCCACAGGGAACCTGTTGAATCCAGCAGGTTTATTCTCCTGCCCCACTGGAAAAGAATCCACTGAAAACCTGTGAAATCCAACAGGTTTATTCTCCTGCTCCAGTGAAGAACAATCCACTGAAAACCTGTAAAAAACCAAGAGATTCTTTCCCCTGCCCCACTGAAAATCCAGAGGGAACCTGCTGAATCCAGCAGGTTTATTCTCCTGCCCCACTGGAAAAGAATCCTGGAAATCTGTGAAATTCAACAGGTTTGTTTATTCTCCTGGTCCACTGAAAATCCACAGGGAACCTGTTGAATCCAACAA
This sequence comes from Aphelocoma coerulescens, assembly GCF_041296385.1. Lineage (NCBI taxonomy): Eukaryota > Metazoa > Chordata > Aves > Passeriformes > Corvidae > Aphelocoma > Aphelocoma coerulescens. The sequence continues at coordinate 5,614,120 of NC_091039.1, read as the reverse complement.
GTTTATTCCTTCCCCTGCTCCACTGAAAATCCAGAGGGAACCTGTTGAATCCAGCAGATTTTTTTATTCCCCTGCCCCACTGAAAATCCAGAAGGAACCTGTTGAATCCAGCAGATTTGTTTATTCCCCTGCTCCACTGAAAATCCAGAAGGAACCTGTTGAATCCAACAGGTTTATTCCTTCCCCTGCCCCACTGAAAATCCAGAGGGAACCTGTTGAATCCAACAGGTTTATTCCTTCCCCTGCTCCACTGAAAATCCAGAGGGAACCTGCTGAATCCAGCAGGTTTATTCTCCTGCTCCACTGGAAAAGAATCCTGGAAATCTGTGAAATTCAACAGGTTTGTTTATTCTCCTGGTCCACTGAAAATCCAGAGGGAACCTGTTGAATCCAGCAGATTTTTTTATTCCCCTGCTCCACTGAAAATCCACAGGGAACCTATTAAATCCAGCAGATTTTTTTATTCCCCTGCCCCACTGAAAATCCACAGGGAACCTGTTGAATCCAGCAGGTTTACTCCTTCCCCTGCTCCACTGAAAATCCAGAGGGAACCTGTTGAATCCAGCAGGTTTATTCTCCTGCTCCACTGGAAAAGAATCCTGGAAATCTGTGAAATTCAACAGGTTTGTTTATTCTCCTGGTCCACTGAAAATCCACAGGGAACCTGTTGAATCCAGCAGGTTTATTCCTTCCCCTGCCCCACTGAAAATCCAGAGGGAACCTGTTGAATCCAGCAGATTTTTTTATTCCCCTGCCCCACTGAAAATCCAGAAGGAACCTGTTGAATCCAGCAGATTTGTTTATTCCCCTGCTCCACTGAAAATCCAGAAGGAACCTGTTGAATCCAACAGGTTTATTCCTTCCCCTGCCCCACTGAAAATCCAGAGGGAACCTGTTGAATCCAACAGGTTTATTCCTTCCCCTGCTCCACTGAAAATCCAGAGGGAACCTGCTGAATCCAGCAGGTTTATTCTCCTGCTCCACTGGAAAAGAATCCTGGAAATCTGTGAAATTCAACAGGTTTGTTTATTCTCCTGGTCCACTGAAAATCCAGAGGGAACCTGTTGAATCCAGCAGATTTTTTTATTCCCCTGCTCCACTGAAAATCCACAGGGAACCTATTAAATCCAGCAGATTTTTTTATTCCCCTGCCCCACTGAAAATCCACAGGGAACCTGTTGAATCCAACAGGTTTATTCCTTCCCCTGCTCCACTGAAAATCCAGAGGGAACCTGTTGAATCCAGCAGGTTTATTCTCCTGCTCCACTGGAAAAGAATCCTGGAAATCTGTGAAATTCAACAGGTTTGTTTATTCTCCTGGTCCACTGAAAATCCAGAGGGAACCTGTTGAATCCAGCAGGTTTACTCCTTCCCCTGCTCCCTACCTGGGTGATGCAGGCGCCGGTGAAGGCCACGATGACGGCCACCACGTTGACGGTGAGCTGGAACTGCAGGAACTTGGAGATGCTGTCGTAGACGTTGCGGCCCCACATGACGGCCTTGACGATGCTGGTGAAGTTGTCGTCCGTCAGGATGATGTCCGAGGCCTCCTTGGCCACGTCCGTGCCCGCGATGCCCTTTGGGGACAAAGCCCTGGGTGAGCCACGGTGGTTGCCCGGCTCTGCCGCTTCCCAGGAATGCTCCCGGGAGGAAAAGCCCGCGGAGCCGGTGCTGATCCGTGCTGGGCAGAGCTCGGAAAGCCTTCAAGGACAGGCTCTGAGTCCTCCCAGCTTTCCCTGGGCACATCCCAGACAGAGGTGTGGTGCAGAGAAGTTGGAAAGCAGCTGGAAAAGTGGGAAAATGGCTGGAAAGGAGCGGGAAAGCAGCAGGGAAAGCAGACGAGAAACAGCCATGAAAACAGCTGGGAAACAGCGGGAAAACAGCCGGGAAAACAGCCAGGAAACAGCCGGAAAAGAGATGGAAAACAGCTGGGAAACAGTGGGAAAACAGCTGCAAAAGAGCAGGAAAACAGCAGGAAAAGAGCTGGGAAACAGTGGGAAAGCAGCCGCAAAAGAGCAGGAAAACAGCGGGAAAGCAGTGGGAAAAGAGCCCAGAAAAAAGCGGGAAAAGAGCGGGAAAAGAGTGGGGAAACAGCCGGGAAAGCAGCGGGAAAGCAGTGGAAAAGGAGACAGAAAACAGCCGGAAAACAGCTGGGAAAACAGTCGGGAAAGCAGTGGGAAAACAGTCAGAAAAGAGCCGGGAAAGCAGCAGGAAAACAGCAAGAAAAGAGTGGGAAAACAGCAGGAAAAGAGCGGGGAAAAAAGCGGGAAAAGAGCAGGGAAACAGCTGGAAAACAGTGGGAAAACAGCCAGGAAAGCAGCGGGAAAGCAGTGGAAAAGGAGACGGAAAACAGCCGGGAAAACAGTCAGGAAAACAGCGGGAAAACAGTTGGAAAACAGCTGGGAAAGCAGCGGGAAAACAGCGGGAAAAGAGCGGGGAAAAAAGCGGGAAAAGAGCAGGGAAACGGCCGGAAAACAGTGGGAAAACAGCCGGGAAAACAGCAGGGAAAGCAGTGGAAAAGCACCCGGAAAACAGCCGGGATACAACGGGAAAACAGCTGGGAAAGCAGCAGGAAAACAGTTGGAAAACAGCCAGGAAAACAGCGGGAAAGCAGCTGGGAAAAGAGCCGAAAAACAGCGGGAAAACAGCTGGGAAAGCAGCAGGAAAACAGCTGGAAAACAGGGGGAAAGCAGCGGGAAAACAGCAGGAAAACAGCGGGAAAGCAGCAGGAAAACAGCGGGAAAGCAGCAGGAAAGCAGCAGGAAAGCAGCTCCCTCCTGACTCCCTCCCGGCTCCCTCCTGACGCCAGGGAACGGCTCCATCCCGGGCTGGGCAGCGCCGCCGGAGCCCGGAGCAGGGAGAGCTCAGCGGGGCTTTCTGCCCCAGCCCCCGGAGATTCCCAAAATTCCCCCGCAGCAGCTCCAGGGTGCCGGGCTGGGCTGCGCTTCCCGGCGCCGGCACAGCGAGGCGCTCGCCCTGCAGGAATTCCAGGCAGGAATTCCAAGCCGAGCCCACAAGGAGCCTGGCGTTTTCCCGGGATTCTCTTGGGATTGGCCGGATCCCACCTCAAACAGGAACTCCCTACCTGTTGCAGGGCAGGAGGCTGAGGGGAGCAGTCCCCTGCCTTCCCTGCTCATCCCAAAGGCTCTGGAATTGCATTTGGATGTTTTGAACATTCCTAAAAACGCTTCCCAAAAATCTCTCATGGCCTCAAAACTCCCTGTGCAGCCTCCCCACCCAGCTGCTGCTCACATCCCTAAAATCAACCCACAGGGAATCTGTTAAAAACAACAGCGTTCGTTCTCCTGCTCCTTGCAGACTGGATAGAAAAAAGGAAAAAAGCATCAAACCAGAGTTTTCCCACCATAAATAAATTCCCAAAATCTGAGACAGCACCGAGCTTGGAATTGGGGTGAAGAGCTGCAGGGAAAACCAAGGCATGGGGCTCCCACTGCTCTCCTGGATCCAGGAGAGACACCAGGACAGGGCAGCTCCAAGGAATTCCCAATCCTTTGCTAACGGTCCTAATGCAGCTCAGAATCAAATCCAGCATCCCAAGAAAATTCTTTTGGGGTTTTTTAGGCCATCCCATAGATTCGTAAAAAGAGTTTCAACGGTCTGGAAGTAATTCCAGTGGGATAACCCAGCGAGCCGTGGGTTTCTGACCCCCATGGAGCAAAGGAGAACCCCCAGGCCGGCCCTACCATGGCAAACCCAACGTCCGCCTTCTTCAGGGCTGGGCCATCGTTGGTCCCGTCCCCTGTCACGGCCACCACCTGCCTCTGGTCACCCACGGTGCTGTCGATAATTCCTGCAATGGAAACGAGCAAGTCCTGAGAAATCCAACCCCGAGGGAAGGCTCCCGGCATGGATGAGGCTGGAAAAGGCCACGGGGAGAGCGGGATGAGCCCTTTGGGAAGGGCAGTGCCCACCTTTCACCAGGGTGTGCTTGTCCGTGGGGGAGGAGCGCGCCAGCACCCGCAGCTTGGGCCAGATCTTGTCCAGCTGCTCCTGTTCCACCTGCAGGACCGGGAAAAAGGGAAGTGATTCCCCTCAGGAATCTTCTGTCCCACCGGAAAGCAAACCCCAAGTGGGACAGGACAGCAGCTTCACCCCTAAACACTGCTGAGCATCCCAGCAGCTCTGTTCATCCAAGGAAAAGATGGAAGCCCAGCAGGACCTGGGAAGCCCAGTAGGATTCGGGAAAACCCAGCAGGATTCAGGAAGCCCAGACGGATTTGGGAAGCCCAGCAGGATATGGGAAAACCCAGCAGGATTTGGGAAGCCCAGCAGGATTTGGGAAGCCCAGCAGGACTTGGGAAAACCCAGCAGGATTTGGGAAGCCCAGCAGGATTCAGGGAAGCCCAGCAGGATTCAGGAAAACCCAGCAGGATTCAGGAAGCCCAGCAGGATTTGGGAAAACCCAGCAGGATTTGGGAAACCCAGCAGGACTTGGGAAAACCCAGCAGGATTTGGGAAGCCCAGCAGGATTCAGGGAAGCCCAGCAGGATTTGGGAAGCCCAGCAGGATTTGGGAAACCCAGCAGGACTTGGGAAGCCCAGCAGGATTTGGGAAAACCAGCAGGATTCAGGGAAGCCCAGCGGGATTCAGGAAGCCCAGCAGGATTTGGGAAGCCCAGCAGGATTCAGGGAAGCCCAGCGGAATTTGGGAAAACCAGCAGGATTTGAGAAAACCCAGCGGGATTCAGGAAGCCCAGCAGGATTTGGGAAGCCCAGCAGGACTTGGGAAAACCCAGCAGGATTCAGGGAAGCCCAGCAGGATTCGGGAAAACCCAGCAGGATTCAGGAAGCCCAGCAGGATTTGGGAAAACCCAGCAGGATTTGGGAAGCCCAGCAGGATTCAGGGAAGCCCAGCAGGATTCAGGAAGCCCAGCAGGGTTCAGGGAAGCCCAGCGGAATTTGGGAAGCCCAGCAGGATTCGGGAAGCCCAGCAGGACTTGGGAAAACCCAGCAGAATTTGGGAAAACCCAGTGGGATTCAGGAAGCCCAGCAGGATTCGGGAAGCCCAGCAGGATTCGGGAAGCCCAGCAGGATTTGGGAAGCCCAGCAGGATTTGGGAAGCCCAGCAGGATCTGGCGCTTTTTGCTGCTGGAGAGTTCTCCCACCTCTCCCTTCTCGTTGCGGATGAGCCGGTTGAATTCCTTGCCCTCCAGGCACAGGAAGTCCTCCCCGGGCAGCAGGATGCCACACTTGGTGGCGATGGCACGGGCAGTGTTGATGTTGTCCCCCGTCACCATCCGGACAGTGATCCCCGCGCGCTGGCACTTCAGGATGGCATCGGGCACCTGGGGACAGGGCGCTGGGGTTGGCACTGGGAACGCCGGGAGCGAGGAGGCAGCTCCCTAAAAGGATCTGGAAAGGGCTCTGGAAGGGTGAGGAACCTCCATCTGTCACCCCAAGGGGAAGGGACCTCGCTGCCACCCCGCTGCCACCCCGCTGCCGCCTGCCTGGGTGCCAAGGCGCGGCCAGGCCCTCCATAAAAACGGGAATTTCACCCCCCTGCCACCCCACTAATGGGTTTATCCATTAGGGAGCAGTGGGGGAAGAGAGGATATGAGTGAGGAATGAGCAAATCGAATCTGGAGCCTCCAGAGCCACTGCAGGCGGGGGATCCGTAATGCAATTCCCAGAGCCAGATCCCTGAACATCGAATCAGGGCCCCGGAGAGCAGGGGGGCGAGCTCCGAAGCGGAATCCAGAGGCAGGAATGGGGGGATTATTGCATTAGCCCAGCAGACAGCTCCGAGGGAAAAACCAGCTCCAGGAGCCCAGAGATTGCTCCTGGTTGTCTCCATCCACCTTTGGGGCAGCCTGGAGCAGCACAGACCTCCAGGGTTGGGAATTTTGGGTGGGAATACGCTGCCGTGGGGGTGTTTCATCCAGGAATGGGAGAGAAACACCCGCAGCAGGGAGCTGGGGGCACTTCAGGGAGCTGCTGGAATTCCTCCAGGGATCGTGGCCCTGAGCAGCGGGAAAAGGGCCGGGAATGGTGCGGGACAGGGTGGGATTCGGTACCTCAGGCCGCACGGGATCCTCGATCCCCACCACAGCGATGCAGGTGAGGTCAGACAGGATCTCGTTCTCGCTGTCCCAGTCGGGCTCTGCGTCCGCAGGGAAATCCCGGAATGCCAGGCAGATGGTCCTGAGCCCGTGGCAGGCCATGGGCTCGATCACCTTCTTCACCATCTCGTCCCTGTCCTTCACCTTGAACACCCGCGGCTCGCCGTTCTTGTCCAGGATCTTGGTGCACCTGAGGCGGGACCGGGAGGGTGAGGCAGGGTCACGTTCCTGTCAGCCCACCTCCAAAAGGGACACACACCCCCTTCCACAGCTCCCTCCAGCCTTCCCAAATCCACCCAAAATACGCTTGGCATGTTCCTGGCACCCCCTCTACGAAAAGGGGGTATCCCATTTTTCACGGCTCCCTCCAGATTTCCCAAATCCACCCAGAAAACACTCGGCACATTCCTGGCACCCCATCTCCAAAAGGGACACAACACCCCCTTCCACAGCTCCCTCCAGCCTTCCCAAATCCACCCAAAAAACCCCATGGCACATTCCTGGCACCTCATCTAGAAAATGGGAATATCCCTTTTCCACAGCTCCCTTCAACCTTCCCAAACCCACTCAAAAAACACTCGGCACATTCCTGGCACCCCACCCCCAAAAAGGCCAGCATTCCCATTCCACAGTTCCTTCCAGCTTTCCCAAAAAACCACCCAGCACATTCCTGCCACCCCACCTGGGCATCCCCCTTCCACAGCCCCCTCCAGCTTCCCCAAACCCACCCAAAAACCCCTCGGCACCTCCCCACATCCACCCTCGCCCCGTGGGGCAGCCGGAGCCCGTCAACGCCGCGGGATGGGGAGCAGGAGGAGGATTTACTTGCGGAGGATGATCTCGGAGGCGCCCTTGCTGTACATGCGGAAGCCGCCGCCGCTGCTCCTCAGCACGGTGCTCATGGACTTGCGCACGGAGTTGAAGGTGTAGACCTTGTAGAGCTTCTCCTCGGGCACCTCGTTGCGCACGGCCTGGTAGTCCTGCTTGAGGTCCAGCACGAAGCCCAGCAGGGCACACTCGGTCTTGTTGCCCACCTGCCGGGGCAGCCCCCCTTCCTTCTCCGGCGGCTGGAAAAAGGACGGGAGAGCGATGCCAGACCTGGCGTGGAGCAGGACGGGCAACAACGACGACAACGACGAGAGCAACGACGACAACAAAACCAATGACACCGAGAACAACGACAACAACAACAACGAGAACAACAACGACAACAAAACCAATGGCACCGAGAACAACGACAACAACAATGACAACAACAACAACAAAACCAATGACACCGAGAACAACAACAACAACGAGAACAACAACGACAACAAAACCAATGACACCGAGAACAACAACAACAACGAGAACAACAATGACAACAAAACCAGTGACACCGAGAACAACAACAACAACGAGAACAACAACGACAACAAAACCAATGACACCGAGAACAACGACAACAACGAGAACAACAACAACAACGAGAACAACAACGACAACAAAACCAATGACACCGAGAACAACAACAACAACAACGAGAACAACAATGACAACAAAACCAGTGACACCGAGAACAACAACAACAACGAGAACAACAATGACAACAAAACCAATGACACCGAGAACAACGACAACGAGAACAACAACGACAACAAAACCAATGACACCGAGAACAACGACAACAACAACAACGAGAACAACAACGACAACAAAACCAATGGCACCGAGAACAACGACAACAACAATGACAACAACAACAACAAAACCAATGACACCAAGAACAACGACAACAACAACAACGAGAACAACAATGACAACAAAACCAATGACACCAAGAACAACAACAACAACAATGAGAACAACAACGAGAACAAAACCAATGACACCAAGAACAACAACAACAACAACGAGAACAATGAGAACAACGACAATGACAACAACAACGAGAACAACGACAACAACGACAACAAAACCAATGACACCGAGAACAAGGACAACAACGATGACAACAACAACAACGGGAACAACAACGGCGAGAACAACGAGAACGAGAACAACAACGAGAACGAGAATGACAACAACAACGACAATGACAACGACAACAACTACAACAACGAGAACAACGACGACGACAACGACAATGACAACAACCAACACCGACAACAACGACAACAACAACGACGACAATGATGACAATGACAATGACAACAACTACAACAATGACAACTCCAACAACAACAACAACAACAACAACAACAATGACAACAATTACAACTACAACAACTACAACAACGACATCGACAACAGCAACGACAACAACTACAACAATAACGACAACAACAACGATGACGACAGCGATGACAACGACGACAACAACGAGGTCGCGGTGCTGCAGCTCACCAGGATTTTGGAGGTGTAGGCGGAGTTGATGGCCACGCCGTGGACGATGAGGTCCAGGATTTTGGGCAGGATGGCCTCAGGGTCGGGGATCTGGCGGTAGTGGGTGTCCCCCACGTAGGCCTGCACCACGGTCATGCGGTTCATGGTCAGCGTGCCCGTCTTGTCCGAGCAGATGGCCGTGGCGTTGCCCATGGTCTCACAGGCGTCCAGGTGCCTCACGAGGTTGTTGTCCTTCATCATTTTCTGCAACCACCCAGAAGGTCAGGGCCGGCAGCTCGGATTCCCTCCTCACCCCCCTCGCGCCGCGTGCAGGCCTCACCTTCACGGAGTAGGCCAGGGAGATGGTGACGGCCAGCGGGAGCCCCTCGGGCACGGCCACCACCAGCACGGTGACGCCGATGATGAAGAACTTGACGAAGTACTGGATGTAGATGGGGGTGCACTCGGCCAGCCAGGGCCGCTTCTGCACCCCGAAGGTGTCGATGACGAAGTAGAGCACCAAGATGATGACGGTGATGGCCGACATGAGCAGCCCTGGCAACAAGGACGAGGTGAGGGGACACTGGGGATGGGGACAGCCCTTCCCCAGCAGCTCTGGGGTCACAGGGGATGGGGACAGCCCCTCCCCAGGAGCTCTGGGGTCACAGGGGATGGGGACAGCCCCTCCCCAGGAGCTCTGGGGTCAATGGGGACAGGGACAGCCCTTCCCCAGCAGCTCTGGGGTCACAGGAGATGGGGACAGCCCCTCCCCAGCAGCTCTGGGGTCACAGGGGATGGGGACAGCCCTTCCCCAGCAGCTCTGGGGTCAATGGGGATGGGCACAGCCCCTCCCCAGCAGCTCTGGGGTCAATGGGGATGGGGACAGCCCCTCCCCAGCAGCTCTGGGGTCAATGGGGATGGGCACAGCCCTTCCCCAGCAGCTCTGGGGTCACAGGGGATGGGGACAGCCCCTCCCCAGCAGCTCTGGGGTCAATGGGGACAGGGACAGCCCCTCCCCAGCAGCTCTGGGGTCAATGGGGATGGGCACAGCCCCTCCCCAGCAGCTCTGGGGTCACTGTCACTCACCTGCCTTCCCGATCTGCACCGCCAGGCGCGTGAGCTTCCCCTGCAGCACCGACTTCTCCTTCTTGGGCACTTTGACCTTTTTCTTCTCCTTCTCCTCGTTCTCCACCCCCTCCTGGCTCTTCAGGGGCTGGATCTCTAAGGCCACACCATCCTGAGTTTTAGCTACAGCCCGGGGTGCAAAACAAGACACCACGTGTGAATAGGAGAGAGAACCCTGGAAAAACCTGGAGGACACCACTGAGGAGGATGGTGGTGGGAGAGAGAGAGAGCGAGAGAGAGAGAAATCCCAGGACAAGAACCGCTCCCGACCACACACGCGTCCGAGCACATGGAAGCTCCGTGTCCCAGGGCCCTGCCACCTCTCTACGGGGTGGTTTTCTGTCATCTACCCCCTGCCCACGGATAAGGGATCCTCAGAGGTGACACCGGCACCGGTCACACCTCCGCAAGAAACCCTCTAGGCCAGATTTTGGGGTCTCTTCCAGCCTCTAGCCCTGCAGCGAGCTGGGAGCGCTTTGGGGTGACCCCAGAGATGCTCCAGTGCCCCCCAATCCCTCGATGAGCGTCCCTCATTTCCCCCCGGTGCCACCCTGTGGGCAGCCCAGCAGGAACCACTCGCCAGGGAAGCGGCTGAGGCGGTGAGATGGAGGGGAGGGTTAGAAATTCGGATGGAGATTGAAGAGCAGGGAACCAGGAATCCTTGAATCCCAGCCTGGAGCCGTCCACCACGCCTTTAGGACCCGAGACAGCCCGGCTTCCCGTTCCTAAAATTGGTCTAATCCAGCTGGAAGTCCACCCTGGGGAAACCCAAGCCTGGAAGCTTTGGAGAGGGATGGGAAGCACCCCCAGAGGCTCCTCCTCAGCCGCTGGAGCTGGAGGAGCAGCGGCGGCCCCAGGGCCACCCCGGGACCTGTCCCCTCCTGGCTGCTGCTGCTCGAGGCCACCCCAGAGCAGCTCCACAGAGGAACCTCCACGGTGACAACAGACCCGACACGGACACAACAAGCACCCGGACACAGTCTGACGGCACGGAGGGAAACTCAAACTGCTGAGAGGAGAGAGAAAGAGAGAGAGAGAGAGAGAGAGAGGTGGAGAGAGAGGTGCAGGAATGGGCTTCCTCCACAGCCTGCAAAGAACAGTGTGAGAACACTGGCGAGGAGACGCTCACGGAGTCGAGGCCATGGCAGGACAGGGTGCAAGCGTCCCGTGGGCCAGGCCCTGGGGGAGATTTCATCCCAGGAACGCCAGGAGAGCACCTCCAGCTCTGCCCCAAACACCAACCCTGCGCAGGCACAGCGTGGGATGGGCACCAGAGCGTTAAAGCCACCAATCCCACCAAGTTTATCCCAAGAAAGGGATGCTCCTCCCAGAAATCCAGGCTGCTGGAAGAGCCCTGTCCTCCCTGAAAAATGGCTTTTCCCCACGCAGGGACAACGGGCAGGTTCACCCCAGCAGGCACAGCCCCTGCTGGGGTGCTGGGGACACCACGATGCCGTGCCAGGGCCACCGGCCCCGGGACCGTTGCACCCTCTCCCGGAAAAACGAGGCGAGAGTCCCGCCGGAGCAGCAAAGAGCACAGACTGATGAGGAGAAGGAAGGAAGAAGGAAGAAGGAAGGAGGAATGCTCGGTAGTTAGTGTGGTGCTGGTTCAAAGGATGAGAGGCTGGCGTTACCTTTGTTGCGGTTTTCGGGGGCTCCGCTTTTTTTACCTGTTCAAAGAGAGAAAGGGTGGAGGGCTGAGCACACGGAGCCACATTCCCCGGCCGGGATGCTGGGATGCTCCGAGGGGCCGCTCCGGTGGCGTCCGTGCACGGTCACCCTCTGGACACCGCGCCTTGGTCCGCACAGCTCCAGGCTCTGGAGCGCCCTGGCTGCCCCGCATTCCCAAGGATTCCGACTTTCCCAAACTGAAAATCACCCCCACAACCCCAGCAGCGCCTTGAGGGTGCTGGAGGTGCCTCAGATTTTCGGGAGAAGAAACCACGGAGCAGAGCCGGACCTCCTGCAGCTCCAGGTCCCTCCCTCCCATCAGATCCGTATGGGAAGCGCAGACTTGTCCCTCACCGTGGGCAGCACCGGACCCGGAGCAGGGAGGTGTGACCCCCCTCCCCCAAAATCTGACACGGTGGCACATGGGGGGTGCCCAGGGTGCCACATGGGGCTGCTGCACCTCACAAGCCTCAGGTGACACGGGGTTTGTGTCACCCCACAGCTCCGGTGGGGACAAACTGGTGGCACCCCCGGGCCTGCTCTGCTCCCAAATCCATTGAGCTTGAAACGTGGGAAAGCTCCGAGCACTGGGTGGCTCCCACAGCAGTGCCACTCCCAGTGCCACGCCCAGTGCCACTCCCAGGACACCTCATCCTGCCGCCTCCACGGTGGCAGCCGACCCCGGGAGCTCCCAAATCCCGGCACTGCCGGCGCTGGGGGAGCCAGCACAGCCACACAAACACACACACACAGAGAGCTCGGAGCTGGCATCCAGCACAGCCCGGGAAGCCTCTCCCCGCCTGGCATCGCCTCCCGGGAAAGGCTCCCTGGCACGGGGATGCCGGAGCAGCGGGCTGTGCCAGCCTGATGCTGCTGCCAGCGCCTGATCCCGGTGAGGCCAAACCTGCCGAGCAGGGGAGCAGGGACACGGGGAGCTTCCCGAGCTGGGAATAAGCAGCAGGATGTGAAAGCTGAGACACGAGAGCGTTCCAGTCCCAGCACGACGGGAACAGCTCAGCCTGGCTGCTGTCCCACCCCTCCTCTGCCTCTGCCATCCCCTCCGTTCTCCCAGGGAGCTCAGGGAATGCTCAGGAGATCCTCAGCCAAGTTCTCCAGGGTTTGGATGGGTTAAAAACCCCCCTGTGGGCACCCAGGACTCACCTTCCCACCACCACGGAGTGGGCAACGAGTGCCAAGGGGGCAGCACCACCGGCCCCTTTTCCTGTGGGATCCTTGATCTCCCCACCCTACAGCTCCAGGATGGAGAAGAGGGAGCTGGAGCCGGGTCCCAAAAACGTCTGGGAGCACAGTGGGACCGAGTGGAGGGGACAGGGAAGGATCCCCAACCCCTCTGTGTTCCTGCCTGGGCCAGGGGAGCTGACCCCAGTGTGGGGGGAGCCTGTGGATGCTTCCCAGGAAAGGGAGGAAGGAGGGAAAAGGCAGAATCAGGGCATTTCCTTACCTTTCTTCACTTTCTTCTCCTCATCTCCTTCTCCTGCTCCCAAGAGGGTGAAGATGATCCCGGTCTGGGAGTTGATGCCCACAGCAGTCACCACCATCCTGCCCGAGCCCTCCATCACGTGGGTACCTGGCACGGCAGGAATGTCACGGGGACACCATCCCACAGAATCCCTTAAACCCCATCCCATCCCACCCCATGGGACACCTTCCCCTATCCCAGGCTGCCCCATCCAGCCTGGCCTTGGACACCTCCCTGAGACCAGGACCCCAGCCCAAACTCATCCCAGCCCTGCATCCATCCCAGAGCCCTCACCTGACAGCAGCATGGGGTCTTTATCCATGGATTTCTTGACGTGGTCTGACTCCCCGGTCAGCGAGCTCTCGTCTATTTTCAGGTCATTGCCCTGGATCAGGATCCCGTCCGCTGGCAGGAGATCACCTGGGAGAGGAGGAAAACCAGGGATCAGCCTGGCCTGGGCTCATCCCTGCCTGCCCCATCCCATGGGAATGCTCCAAAAGGATCCAGAGCTCAGTCTCCCACCAGCTCTAGAGGGAGGAGAAGCTGCAGGTGGGGTTTGTAGGAGAGAGGTGCAATAAAATGAAATCCAACGGCTCCCAAATCCTCGCTGGGGCATGGAAAGAGTCCTGGGGAGGATTTTGCTCAGTGCTTCCCCATCTGGTTTTAATGAATCCTTCCCAGAGCTCCTGATCCATCCCAAATCCACCACATGCACCTGGCCAAGGAGGGAATGAGGCCCTTGGGAAAAGGAACACGGTGGTGGATCAATCTCCTTCCAGAATGGGAGGAATATTCCCCCTGGGAGACAAGGAGCAGGGCCTGATGTATCCCAAGGGCTGCATCTCCTGGATGAGGAAATATCCCCCAAAACCTCCTGGATGAGGAAATATTCCCCAAAATCTCCTGGATAATGAAATAGCCACCAACATCTCCGGGATAATGGAATAGTCCCCAAAATCTCCTGGATGAGGAAATATTCCTCAGCATCTCCCAGATAAGGAAATATCCACCAGCATCTCCTGGATGAGGAAATACTCCCCAAAACCTCCTGGATAAGGAAATATTCCCCAGCATCTCCTGGATGAGGAAATACTCCCCAAAATCTCCTGGATGAGGAAATACTCCCCAAAATCTCCTGGATGAGGAAATACTCCCCAGCATCTCCTGGATAAGGAAATATTCCCCAAAATCTCCTGGATGAGGAAATACTCCCCAAAATCTCCTGGATGAGGAAATATTCCCCAATATCTCCTGGATAACGAAATATCCACCAATATCTCCTGGATGAGGAAATATTCCCCAGTGTCTCCCAGATAAGGAAATAACCACCAGCATCTCCTGGATGAGAAAACATTCCCCAAAACCTCCTGGATAAGGAACTATTCCTCCACAGGCACAAGGCTGGGAAAACAAACCAATTCCCATCCAGCAGCTCCTTAAAGCTGCCAGCCCAACTCCAGGGACAAAAAAGGAGGAGAGCAGAGCTCCATCACTCCAGGGGAGCATTCCCATGGGGAAAGCGGAGGAATTAACGCTTCTCCTCAAGGAAAAAGGGCCGGAGAAGCAGGGAGGAGGATCCCACGGGGAAGGACAGATCCCTACCCCCACCCCACTCACCGTACTTGATCTGGGCGATGTCTCCCACCACGATCTCGGCCACGGGGATCTGGATCACCTGGCCCTTGCGGATCACCGTGAACTTCTGCTCCTGCTCGATGCGGCTCTGGAGGCCCCGGAACTGCTTCTCCTTGCTCCAGTCGTTGAAGGCCGTCACCAGCACCACGATGATGACGGAGAACAGGATGGCAGCGCCCTCGATCCAGCCCGCCTGCGACTCGCCCTCGTCCTCCACGCCGCCCGAGGACTGCCCGCACACTGCCCGGAGAGAGAATTCCCGCTGGGATAACCCCACACACTGCCCAGAGAGGGAATTCCCACTGGGATAACCCCACACGGAGCCCAGAGAGGGAATTCCCCTTTGGATAACCCCACACACTGCCCAGAGAGGGAATTCCCCTTTGGATAACCCCACACGGTGCCCAGAGAGAGAATTCCCGCTGGGATAACCCCACACACTGCCCGGAGAGGGAATTCCCGCTGGGATAACCCCAGACACTGCCCGGAGAGGGAACTCCTACTTGGATAACCCCACACGGAGCCCAGAGAGGGAATTCCTACTTGGATAACCCCACACACTGCCTGGAGAGAGAATTCTCCTTTGGATAACCCCACACACTGCCCAGAGAGGGAATTCCCCTTTGGATAACGGGGTGAAAGCACCCATCCCAAATCCCTGCTCCCACAAGGAATGGCACAAATCCCTGAATCCCCATCCCAAATCCCTGCTCCCACAGGGAACGGGGCTGACCCCAGGAGCCCCCATCCCAAATCTCTGCTCCCACAGGGAACAGGGCCAATCCCAGAATCCCCATCCCAAATCCCTGCTCCCACAGGGAACAGGGCAGATCCCAGGAGCTCCCATCCCAAATCCCTGCTCCAACAGGGAACGGGGCCAATCCCAGGAGCTCCCATCCCAAATCCCACAGGGAACAGAGCAGAACCCAGGAGCTCCCATCCCAAATCCCTGCTCCCACAGGGAACAGGGCAGATCCCAGGAGCTCCCATCCCAAATCCCTGCTCCAACAGGGAATGGGGCCAATCCCTGAATCCCCATCCCAAATCCCTGCTCCCACAGGGAACAGGGCCAATCCCAGGAGCTCCCATCCCAAATCCCTGCTCCCACAGGGAAAGGGGCAGATCCCTGAATCCCCATCCCAAATCCCTGCTCCAACAGGGAACAGGGCACATCCCAGGAGCTCCCATCCCAAATCCCTGCTCCAACAGGGAACAGGGCAGATCCCAGGAGCTCCCATCCCAAATCCCTGCTCCCACAGAGAACAGAGCAGATCCCTGAATCCCCATCCCAAATCCCTGCTCCCACAGGGAACGGGGCTGACCCCAGGAGTCCCCATCCCAAATCCCTGCTCCCACAGGGAACGGGCCACATCCCAGGAGCTCCCATCCCAAATCCCTGCTCCCACAGGGAGTGGGGCCGATCCCAGGAGTCCCCATCCCGAATCCCACAGGGAACAGAGCCGATCCCAGGAGCTCCCATCCCAAATCCCTGCTCCCACAGGGAACGGGGCCGATCCCAGGAGCTCCCATCCCAAATCCCTGCTCCCACAGGGAACAGGGCAGATCCCAGGAGCTCCCATCCCAAATCCCTGCTCCAACAGGGAATGGGGCCAATCCCTGAATCCCCATCCCAAATCCCTGCTCCCACAGGGAACAGGGCCAATCCCAGGAGCTCCCATCCCAAATCCCTGCTCCCACAGGGAACGGGGCTGGTCCCAGGAGCTCCCATCCCACATCCCTGCTCCCACAGGGAACGGGGCCGGTCCCAGGAGCTCCCATCCCAAATCCCTGCTCCCACAGGGAACGGGGCCGGTCCCAGGAGCTCCCATCCCAAATCCCTGCTCCCACAGAGAACAGAGCAGATCCCTGAATCCCCATCCCAAATCCCAAATCCCACAGAGAACAGAGCAGATCCCAGGAGCTCCCATCCCAAATCCCACAGGGAACAGAGCAGATCCCAGGAGCTCCCATCCCAAATCCCTGCTCCCCCAGGGAACGGGGCCGATCCCAGGAGCTCCCATCCCAAATCCCTGCTCCCCCAGGGAACGGGGCCGATCCCAGGGTCCCCCCCGCCCCGGGGCACTCACGCTCGTTGTCCCCTCCCGGGGGGTGGTAGAAGGAGAGCCCCAGGGAGATGATGGCTGCGATCTCCAGGATGATCAGGGTCACGTCCTGCAGGGCCTCCCACACCAGCTGCAGGAACGTCTTGGCCTTTTTGGGGGGGATGAAGTTCTGGCCGAACACCTGACGCCGCTTCTCCAGGTCTGTGGGGTTCCCAGACAGGCCTGGAAGGGTGGGGAAAACAGGGAATGAGGGTAAATCCCATTGTTGTCCCTATGGGATTTATGGGGAAAACAGGGATGAGGGTAAATCCCATTGTTGTCCCTATGGGATTTATGGGGAAAAGAGGGATGAGGGTAAATCCCATTGTTGTCCCTATGGGATTTGTGGGGAAAACAGGGAATGAGGGTAAATCCCACTGTTGTCCCTATGGGATTTGTGGGAAAAGAGGGATGAGGGTAAATCCCATTGTTGTCCCTATGGGATTTATGGGGAAAACAGGGAATGAGGGCAAATCCCATTGTTGTCCCTATGGGATTAGTGGGGAAAACAGGGATGAGGGTAAATCCCATTGTTGTCCCTATGGGATTTATGGGGAAAACAGGGATGAGGGTAAATCCCATTGTTGTCCCTATGGGATTTATGGGGAAAACAGGGATGAGGGTAAATCCCATTGTTGTCCCTATGGGATTTATGGGGAAAACAGGGATGAGGGTAAATCCCATTGTTGTCCCTATGGGATTCGTGGGGAAAACAGGGATGAGGGTAAATCCCATTGTTGTCCCTATGGGATTTATGGGGAAAACAGGGATGAGGGTAAATCCCATTGTTGTCCCTATGGGATTTATGGGGAAAACAGGGATGAGGGTAAATCCCATTGTTGTCCCTATGGGATTCGTGGGGAAAAGAGGAATGAGGGTAAATCCCATTGTTGTCCCTATGGGATTCATGGGGAAAACAGGGAATGAGGGTAAATCCGGCTGTTGTCCCTATGGGATTTGTGGGAAAAGAGGGATGAGGGTAAATCCCATTGTTGCCCCTATGGGATTTGTGGGGAAAACAGGGAATGAGGGTAAATCCCATTGTTGTCCCTATGGGATTTGTGGGAAAAGAGGGATGAGGGTAAATCCCATTGTTGTCCCTATGGGATTAGTGGGGAAAACAGGGATGAGGGTAAATCCCATTGTTGTCCCTATGGGATTTATGGGGAAAACAGGGATGAGGGTAAATCCCATTGTTGTCCCTATGGGATTTGTGGGGAAAACAGGGATGAGGGTAAATCCCATTGTTGTCCCTATGGGATTTGTGCAGGAGCAGCTCCCTGCTCGCCCCAGCAGTGGGGAGCTGAGGTGTTAATGGATAAAATATAAATAAAATTAATTAGAACGAACTGAGTAATGAAATAAAATAGAAATCTGTTAAAAAGAAGTGAATGAATAAAATAGGAATCAGTGAAATACAAAGAAAGAAAGAAAGAAAATATAAAGAAATAAAATACAAAGAACTAAGATACAAATTAAATAAATAAAATAGAAAGAAATAAAATACAAATAAATACAACTAAATATAACCTAAATAAATAAAATAGAAAGAAATAAAATACAAGAAAATATAACTAAACATAACGAACTAAATAAAATACAAAGAAATAAATAAATAAACCACAAATAAGTAAAATACAACTAAATATAACTAAATAGAATCTAACTACATAAAATACAAATAAATATGACAAAATAGAATATAAATAGATAAAATACAAATAAATAAATTAAATACTAATAAATAGAAATAGATAAATAAAATATCAATAAAAGAAAAATAAAATAAAAATAAGTAACTAAGAAGAAAGAAAGAAAATTTAAATAAATTTTTAAATGAATAAAATATAAATTAAAAATAAATAAGTCAGTAAAATATAAAGAGATAACTAAAAAATAAAAATAAATAAATTAAATAAAATTAACAAATACATAAAATTTTTAAAAAACTTTTTTAAAGGGTTTTTTTTGTCTTTGGGAATTGAAGTTTCTCTTCAAAAGCCTCCGTTCAGCAAGGCTGGGTGAGGCCTGAAGAGCTGAACATCCCCAGCCAGAAGATACAGAGCAGGTAAATATTAATTAAATCACTATTATAAATGAATAGGTATCACAGGAATAAATATTATAAATAAATATGTATCATATGAATGAATATTTACCATATAAATATCACAAATGTGTCTAAACTTAGAAATTAAAACATTTATGACTTTAGACATTGAACACGGATCATATAAATATATATTATAAATAAATGTGGATCATATAAATGAATATTATAAATAGATATGGATCATATAAATACGTATTATAAATAAATACGGATCATATAAGTAAATATTAAAAATAAATAAGGATAATATTAATACCTATTATAAATAAATATGGACCATATAAATCCGTATTATAAATAAATACGGATCATATAAATAAATATTATAAATAAATAAGGATCATATAAATACGTATTATAAATAAATACGGATCATATAAAAATATTATGAATAAATAAGGATCATATAAATAAATATTAAAAATAAATAAATAAGGATCATATCAATACATATTGTAAATAAATATGGATCATATAAATAAACATTATAAATAAATATGGATCATATAAATACGTATTATAAATAAATATGGATCATATAAATAAACATTATAAATAAATAAGGATCATATCAATACATACTATAAACAAATACACATCAAGTTACAAAAGAAATATTTATAAAATCAGAAATTAAAATGTTTATAAATTCAGAAATTGAATAAATTTCCCCCCCCCCCCCCGGTGTAACCAGAGACACCCAGAGTGCAAAAAGATCAATAAGAGAAACCACAGGGGACCAGATCAGCCTGGAAAGGATCAATAACCAATAGGAGATCGAACACCGGGAATGGCGTCACTCAGAACCAAGGAACGAGAATCATCTCCGGGGTTGATTTTTTTATGGATAAATACACGAAAAACCTGGGAAAGAAGCGGCTGCGAGGGAACGAAATCATTCCCATCCCAGGCTACCAGAACTCCCAAATCCTGCCCCGGGCCAGGGGACACCAGGCTGCCAGCCTGGCGAGTGCCAGCCACGGCCAGCTGGCACCGCCGGCGTTGTTTACATCAAAAGAGCCGTCAATCTGGGCAAATCTGGGCAAATCTGGGCAAATCTGGGCAAATCTGGCAGCGGCAGCGCCCGCAGCCACCGGAGCCCTGTCCCCTGCCATCCCCGGCAGCAGCAGCCGCCCCGGAGCGCTCCGGATCCAAGCTGGATCCTGCCGGAGATGGAGCAGGATTGGGGCTGGTCCTGCTGGGAGGAAAGGGTGGGAGCCGGGGAAGGAGCAGGACACGGCGCTGGGAGCGAGGGTGGGGGGAAATGGGAGAAAACAGGGAATAAAAGGGAGCCTGAGCCCCTTCAGAGCCCTCGCAGGCAGCGATGGGTGGTGACAGGGGCAAGGTGACACGGCCACCCCTCCATAAAGCCATAAATGCATAAATTCCCGGAGGGAGCAGCCCTCCCTGCCCAGCACCGCCTTAAGGGAGCCCCCCCATCCTTTTCCACCTTAAGATGCCGCCGCCAGATCCCGGGATGCTCCGGGAATGGCCCTCGACACATCCCGGTGGTGCCTGGAGCAGCCTGGCAGCGACGGGGGACCCGGGCCTGGCACTCAGGGGACAGCCCCGTGTCACTCCCGGGGACACCTCGGTGCCCATCCGGCGTCATTCCAGGGGACACCTCGGTGTCAGCTCTGTGTCATTCCAGGGGACACCTCGGTGCCCACCCTCTGTCATTCCAGGGGACACCTCGGTGCCCACCCCGTGTCACTCCAGGGGACACCTCGGTGCCCACCCTCTGTCATTCCAGGGGACACCTCGGTGCCCACCCCGTGTCACTCCAGGGGACACCTCCCTGCCAGCTCTGTGTCATTCCAGGGGACACCTCGGTGCCCACCCCGTGTCACTCCCGAGGACACCTCCATGCCCACCCTGTGTCACTCCAGGGGACACCTCGGTGCCCACCCCGTGCCACTCCAGGGGACACCTCCCTGCCAGCCCCGTGTCACTCCCGAGGACACCTCGGTGCCCGCCCCGTGTCACTCCGAGCAGGAGGAGCAGGAGGAAGCAGCGGGATCGATCCCATTCCCAGCCCGCTCCCGCTGTGACTCCACCCCAGCTGCAGGGAGGGGACAGCTGGCAGCTGGCGGAGCAGCCGGGCTGTCCCCACCCAGCCCTGAGAGGAGGCTGAGCAGGATCCTGGGATGTCCCGGCCTCGATTCCCAGCCAGCGGATGGAAAATGCGGCTCACGGCCACGGGCTGGGTCCGCGGAGCCGCGGGACACACGTGGGCACACACGGGGGGGGGACACGGGACGGTCCCACAGGACACGGGATGATCCCACAGGACACGGGAGCCACGGATCCCGAAGCACATCCCACCCATGGGAACGATCCCAGGGCTGCCCCCACCCTCCCCGGGGGAATTGGGGGGTGGGTTCAGCGGCTCTGTGCTGGTACAGGGAGGGTGACAAACAGCACGAGCCACCCAAACCCCACTGCAGGCTCTGGGGGGCCGATTAGAAGGTGACAAAGAGCAGCAGCCCCGGGCAGGTGCCACCCATGGGTGCCACTGCAGGGTCTGGGAGTCAGGATTAGCGGGGAGGATGGAGGAGAATTTTGGGGTGGAGGCCACACGTGACAGCAGGGAACTGTCACCAGTCCCCGAAAAGCCTGGGGACAGCGGCTGTGGGGTGGCACAAAGAGCTCCCCCCCCATCCCCAGCAGGATCCCGAGCCCGGATCGGGATGGAGGCGGAGGCGGCAGCCCCGGGTGAGTCAGGGCACCCAGGGGACACCGGTGACTCAGCGGAGCCACCGCCCTGCTCTGCTCCGGGCGAGGGCCAAGGAGGTGCTGGGGGACACCCCACGCCACCCCAAAGCCACTTTGGGAGCAGCCCCGAGGGGTTTTGGGTCCGCTGGCACCTCCTGGGGCAGAGCTGGAGCTGCCGGTCCCAGCGGACCCCAAACTGGTACGGGGGATCCCTCACTCGTGGCTGGGAGCCCCAAGGGCCACCCAAGGCAGACTCTGGAGACCGTGGCCAGTGTTTGCCCACGAGGACAGTGCCAGGCTGGAGAGGGGACAGCCAGTGCCACATCACAGAGTGGCACCAAGGGTCAGGAGCCACCCGGATCCAGGTGGGACCAAACCACTCCAGGGCGGATCCTACAGCAGGACACCCCGGGCACCAGCAGCTTCCCCCGGTGACACGCGGGAGGACGAGGCCCTGTGCCACCCCAACGGGGTGATCAGCAGAGGCACAACGAGAACGGGGCTGGGGACAAATATCCAGGAGCTGGGATGTGCACCCCCTCTCAGCGGGATCAGACAGAGGTGCCACAGGCTGCCGTGGGATTTCGCTCTTCCCAAAAATCCCAGCTTGGAGGAAAGAACCTTTCTTTGCTCTCTGGGCTCAACGGGATGGGATTTGGGACAGGCAGCTCGGCTCCATGGGAGGGACGTGCCAGGGGCACGAGATCCCATGGGGATGGGGCTGAACCCTTCACCTCCCCTGAAAGAGCCTTCTGGGTTCTCCTCCCGCCTCTCCTCCCACCCCAAAGGAGCGTGGTCCCGCTTTGGCAGGGCCCAGCACATTGTTTTGTGACCTGGGCTTTGCATTTCCACTGGGATTTCCCCCCTTCTCTAACGACATCCCGATATTGTCTCTCCTTCCCGGTCCCACTTGCAGCTGGAAAGCTGCAAATCCCCACCTTGCAGCACTAAAAATATCCCACAGATTGTCCCAGGCCAGGCACAGCCACGTCCCCCATCCCACAGCTCCGGGAAAACCCTCAGAGCTGGAATCAAGGCGTCTCTGCCCCCTGCACCCCCTCAGTGCCAGGGAAGGCTCCATGCCCCCAATGCCACCAGCCTCGTTGATAAGGGGACCCCAAAAGCCAGCCCAGCCCGTGAGGGCAGAGGTGACATCCTGAGATCCTCCCAGAGGTGACCCCAGACATCCCTGCCACCACTCCGAGCTGCTCTTCCCAGGTTTTCCTTGGAGAATCCTCAGGTCAGGAGGGACCTGGGTCCATCTCCCCATCCCTGCGTGCACGCCCCACCCCCTTTGGGGACCTGCTGCCCTCGTCCCTCGCCCACAGTGCCACCAACAGCTGCAGGTGGCAGCCCAGGCACCTCCCCAGCACCCTCCAACCTTTACACCCTCCTCCCTTCCCACCCTGTGGCTCCGTAAATGATTAAACAGGGAACAGCTGGAGCGGCAGCTGGGCCGTGGGGTGAGCCCCTCACACCCCCCCTACAACCCCTGAGCTCCTCACCCCATCCCACACCCCACATCCCTCATCCCACATCCCTCATTCCACAACCCATCTGCACTCCAGCCTCCCAGGGATCCGGGTTACACCTCAGGGAACCCCCTGGGAAGATGGGGAAGGCCCTGGGAAGACTCCTCTCCTCCTTTTTCCTCCTTTTCCACCCTAAATGACCATTTTATAACGCACAGGGAGCCGCCTCCATGATGGACACATGGGACCAACCGAGCCCCACCACTGGAGCCACCACCTTCGGGTGCCACCTTCGTATGGCTCCATCCCAAAAGTGACAATCCCTGGCCATGGAACAGCCACTGGAGCCACCACCCTTGAGTGTCACCTTCACATGGCTCCATCCCAAAAGTGACAATCCCCGACCACGGGGCGGCCACTGGAGCCACCACCCTCAGGCATCACCTTCACATGGCTCCATCCCGGAGTGACAACCCCAGACCTCGGGAGCCACCACCCTTGGACATCACCTCCATGTGGCTCCATCCCGGAGGTGACAACCCCAGAGGTGACAACCCCAGACCACGGCAGCGCCACTCACCTTCGACCGGTGACGTCTTCAACCTCTTGCAGACGTTCTGGACGCCGCCATAGGAATCGTTGAGCCGGGCCACGGCCTCGGCGCTCCTCAGCTCCATGAAGTTCCTGAGCTCCACCATGGAGCACCCAAAGTCCCCCTCATGGTTGCCCTCGGCCACCGAGTTCCCGGGGTGGTGGTCGGCCACGTTGTTCGTCATCTTGTCACGGCGACGGTGCCACCGGCGCGGCGCTCCTGCGGCGGCCTCGCTCGCGGCTCCGGCGGCTCCGGCGCCTCGGGGTGGGGGATGCGGCCCCTTCCCTGGGGGCTTCCCGGCGGGAACGGGTGGCTCTATCCGAGCCCAAGTTGTCGGGATGAAGGTGTAAACAGGATGTGCATGTTACCGCGGAGGCGACCTTAGCAACGCCCGGCGTGCAGCTCCTGCAGCGGGAGGAGGAGGAGGAGGAGGAGGAGGAGGAGGAGGTGGAGAAAGGCTCCCTGGATACCACAGCAACTGGAGCTGCGAAAACAACCACGGGAAACAAAAATATCGCCGTTAGGAAGGCTTGGGAACGAGGGAGGCGCCCCATGAGGTGGGAAAGGGGAGTGGTGCTCCCCCAAGAGGGGGATTTTTTAGGGAGAACGTGGTGTCAGCGTGGTTTGGGCAAAAAATCCTGGGTGAGAACTGGAGCTGGGAGTGTGGAGCAGGGAAAAGCGGCAGGGCCGGGGCCGGGCAGGAAAGGAGCCCAGGTGGTTCTTCACTTTGAGCCCAGACTAAACCCTCCCGTTGATTTTGGGTTAAAAATACCCCTCGGCAGTGGGAAACAGCTGCTTCCTCCCCTGGGCAGGGCGCCGGGGCTGGAGCATCACTCCCGGCGCTGCCAGCAGGTAGGGAACGATCCCGATATCCCAATATCCATGGGAAAGGGGCTGCAGCACCCAGCTGGCTCTACATCAGCCACAGGAACCACTGAAGAGAAGAGGCAAGTGGCAGAGAAGCCACCAAAACCTGGGAAAATCTGGGAAATCGAGGTTTTTCCGTTCCGAGGTGGCTCCTCGAGGGCAGCCAGTGGCTCTCGGCCTCGCCTCTCAGCGTCCCACAGCGCTGCCACCCCCAGGTCCCAACCCCCAGCGAGGACAGGAGAGCCCCAAAAACGCTTTGAGCGAGCCAGGCAGGGACCAGGAGCATCCCACAGCTCCCCCATTCCTCAGGGATTTGGGGGCTGGGATTGCCTGCTGGCATTCCAGGCGGGTTCTAGAGACAAATAGGGACATGGAGGGAACAGCACAGGCCAGAGGGGAAAAAGGGCTTTTTGTCAGCCAGGGTTAGCTCTGTTCCCAAGCTCCAGGGAAGCTCCCGGCACTCCAGAGGCAAAAAGGCTGCGAGGGGAGGCTCTCACGGAGAGAAAATAAAATCCTTCCTAGGGCAAAATAAATAAAGAACAAAAAGGGGAACGGCCACTCCGGTGGCAGAGCGAGCTGGGAAGGGACAGGAACGACAGGAGGGAGGAGGGAGAATGCCCACTGCTGACCCCAGGAGCTCACGGGGTGCACCAGCCCTCAAAATTCCAACAGAAAGGCACCAAATCATCGCAGAGCTGTCCCAAACCACCCCAACTCCAGCCCCAGCCACAGGGACTTTTCAATCTCTCGGGCAGCACAACCCCAAAAAACCAAACCCCTCCCTGCCTGGCCCTCGGGAGCAGCTCCTTATCCCGGCAGCAGCACCTCCGGGGCAGCTCCTGGCATTATCAGGACACCACAGGCACCAACCGAACCTCAGGGACAGCAGGGACGCTGTCAGAACGTCCCCAGCTCGGGAGGGACCTGTCCCCCAGCTGCAGGGATGGGTGGGAGCACAGGGACGGGGACAACGGGGACGGAGGACACAGGGATGTGGCACACAGGGATGGGGGAAATGGGGACGGGAGCACAGGGATGGGGACACTGCAGCTCCCGGGACACCCAAGCCCCATCCAGCAGGGATCACCAGTTCCCGCATCCCTGCCCATTCCCAGCCCCGTTATCCCACGGCTCCTGGTGGAGCTGAGCTCATCCATCCCTGCGAGGCACGCAGCTCCCGGCAGCGGGAAGCAGGAGGTGGCAGGCCCAATTAAGCAGGCTCCTGCTGATTAAGAGAAAAAGCGATAATTCCCCCACCCCACCACGCTCATTTCCTCCTCTTTCATAGCAACCGGCGCTGTCTGAGGAGAGCTCAGAGGTTAAGAGGGAGACAGTTAATTAACACTGGAGCGGCCTAGCCCTTAATTACCCCTGACAGAGCTCAGGGGGGCAGCGATCAGCTCCATCCCTGTGTCCCACCGTGGGATTCCAGCCTGGGACTCGCTCTGCCCTCGGGGGAAAAGGAGGGACCCGGCACCATCCCTGTGTCCCACCGTGTGATCCCAACCTGCCACCGAGGTGTGGGATGGCTCCTGTCTGCTCTGAGCATCCTCCCCCAGCCCTTTTGGGATCACGGCCCCATTCCCGGCCCTTCCCGGCCCCATCCCACAAGCCCAGCACGGGCTCCCTGGCCAAACTGGGAAGGATCCACCCGGACCAGAGCCTCACTCTAAGGAGCTCCCAGTGACTCCGGCAGGTTCTGAATTCACTCCAGGAATTCATTCCCAGAGCCCCCAGACCCTGGGGAGGAACAAGTGCTCCCCTTGGGAAGAAAACATCCCAGGTGGGAGAGGAGTGGGATCCCGAGTTCCCCTGTGACAGCGGCTGTGTCACCTCCCAAATGCCACCCCCGAGCTGGACAACGAGTTTGGGATAAGGCCCCGGAGCC
The DNA here is from genome assembly GCF_041296385.1 of Aphelocoma coerulescens. Classification (NCBI taxonomy): domain Eukaryota; kingdom Metazoa; phylum Chordata; class Aves; order Passeriformes; family Corvidae; genus Aphelocoma; species Aphelocoma coerulescens. Next base: position 5,588,017 of record NC_091039.1, on the reverse strand, counting down.
TCCCGGGGTGTGAGGGGAGGAAGGAGCAGTGCAGGCTCCAGGCAGGAGCAGCGGCTGGCGAGGAGCAGCGGAGCCGCCTCGGTGCTGCAGCCGAACCTGCCCGGAATAATAAACGGCTGCATGGCACCTCCGTCCTGCCAGGGACAGTGCCCACGGCCAGGCCACCACCTGAGCATCCTCTGTCCTGCCAGGGACAGTGCCCACGGCCAGGCCACCACCTGAGTGTCCTCTGTCCTGGCAGGGACAGTGCCCACAGCCAGGCCACCATCCAGCACCTTCATCCTGGCAGGGACAGTGCCCACGGCCAGGCCACCACCTGAGTGTCCTCTGTCCTGGCAGGGACAGTGCCCACGGCCAGGCCACCACCTGAGTGTCCTCTGTCCTGGCAGGGACAGTGCCCACGGCCAGGCCACCACCTGAGTGTCCTCTGTCCTGGCAGGGACAGTGCCCACAGCCAGGCCACCACCTGAGTGTCCTCTGTCCTGGCAGGGACAGTGCCCACGGCCAGGCCACCACCTGAGTGTCCTCTGTCCTGGCAGGGACAGTGCCCACAGCCAGGCCACCATCCAGCACCTTCATCCTGGCAGGGACAGTGCCCACGGCCAGGCCACCACCTGAGCGTCCTCTGTCCTGGCAGGGACAGTGCCCACAGCCAAGCCACCACCTGAGTCTGTCCTGCCAGGGACAGTGCCCACGGCCAGGCCACCACTTGGCACCTTCATCCTGGCAGGGACAGTGCCCACGGCCAGGCCACTACCTGAGCATCCTCTGTCCTGCCCGGGACAGTGCCCACAGCCAGGCCACCACCTGAGTGTCCTCTGTCCTGGCAGGGACAGTGCCCACAGCCAAGCCACCACTCAGCACCTTCATCCTGCCACGGACAGTGCCCACAGCCAAGCCACCACCTGAGTCTGTCCTGCCAGGGACAGTGCCCACAGCCTGGCCACCACCTGAGAGTTCTCCGTGCCCACCCCAGCCCCAGGCACGAGGAAAGGACCTGCTGGATTTAACCTCGGGGACAGGAACGCGCTCAAAAAGCAAGGAGGAGAAAGCAATCAGCTGGAGATGCCACAAGTGGCACCTTCAGCCACGCCACGGGTGGCCCTGCTGCCATGCTGGTGGCACCACAGATGGCACCCAGAGCCTGGCAGCAGCCGTGGCTGAGTCCTTGGGCAAGGACAAAAATCGTCCTGGCTCAGGACATCGGATCATATCCCGGCGGACAGACGGGAGCGCTGCTCCGTCCTCCCACGGATGATCAGAGATGGAGCAATCCCTGCCCAAGCTCAGGGATGAAATCCTGAAATCCCTGTTTCCCACTGATCCATGGAGGAGGATGAAATCCGTGCTCCTCCAGCTGGGACATCTCCCACCAGCCAGCGCAGACAGCACCGTGCTGAGGAAAAGCATCACCAGCCACCACATTCCCTGCCCAGGGCCACAAATCCCAGCTTGGATCAGGTTGGATCGAGGTGGAATCGCCTCTCCCAAGCTCTTGGATCCCAGCCCCACACGCTGCCCCCCTCAGCAGCGCCCAGCGGGGTCCATCTCCTCTCCCACCTTGGGAATGGGGTGTTGGGAACGCTGGGCTGCTGGAGGTTGCCATGGCAAACTCAATGTAAAGCTCTCAGGATTGCTGTTTACGTTGCCAAGTGGGGAGGGAGAGGAAAAAAAAAACAACAATTAAAAAAAAAATAAAATTCAAACCAACTCCCTCAAAATTACCCTTCCTCGGCTCGGGTTTGAGGTTTTTCTCGTTGGGAATCCGAAGCTGAGTCTGCAGTGGGATGAGGGAGGCTGCAGGGACAGATCTCCAGACGGACACAAGGACTCCAAGAGCCAAAGTAGCCAATTAAAGCAGGAAAAACGGGCCTGGGGCACCTTTCCCTGCCCTGCCGGCTGGGAATCGTCCCTGGAGAGGCCGCAGCGCTCTCCCTGCCCACCCCACGGACCCCGCCGGGCTGCTGGGAGCCTGCGCCCACGTGGGAGCGGCGCCGGGAGGGGAGAGGGAGAGGAAAATCCTCTGGAATGGCTGAATCCAGGGAGGAAATCACCGGGGAGAGACACATCGGGTGCTGCCGCCAGCGGGGGAGGGGTTTGGGGAGGGGACGAGACCCCCTCGGAACCCCTGGGAGAGGGAGGAGACACCTTCCCAGTGGGAATGTGGGACCAGGGGGGGGCTGCTGTGCTGGGAGCTGGGCACAGCTCTGGTGCCCCATTCCAACAGGTGACAGCCTTGGGGACAGGGAGGGCACGGAGAGCCACGGGGGAGGGGGCACAGGGAGGGCAACCACCCCCACCGGGGCTGAGCCGGGTCCGTGCCCCACGCTGGCCACGGACACCCGGCCACGTGGAGCACGCGGCGCCCGGCCCGCGCTGACAGCGGCTCTTGGGGGAATTCTGTGGGGCTTTTAGGGGGGATTTTATGGGGTCCCCAACCCCCTCCCCACCCCGCACCGCGGGCAGCGGGGCGGCCCCAGCACCCCGAGGCCCGGCCGGGGGCCCCTCCCCTGCAACACTCACCAAATCGCAATGTGCAGATGGCTCCCGCTCCCGCTCCTGCCTGTTCCCAGCAACACCCCTGGCAGGGGAAGCCTTCCCTGCTTAACCCCTCCGGCGCCGGGCGCCCCGCGAGGCCACCCGCAGGCGACACGGCGGGGGTGTCACCTCCTGCGGCGGCCAGGAGACAAGGCAGTGGCTCAGGGTGACAAACCTCATGCTCGGGGCTGGCTCTGAGGGTCAGGGGACATCCCGGCGAGGGTTGTCACCCTGGGGATGAAGAGCTTCCCCCGCGGCAGCCACCAAGGGAGGAGGGGCAGGGTGGCAGAGGTGGGAAGGGCAGCGAAGGTCACGGTGCCAGAGCCTCCATCCCGCGGTGCCACGGAGAGGCAGAGGGGACAAGGCCAGGCTGCGACAGCCCGGACAGAGCCCTCCGGCCACTCACGGACCCTGCGCCAGCATCCGTCCAGCTCAGCGCGATCTGTCCCCTTCCCCCCGGTCACGCTGGCGTCCCCTCGCCCCGCTCCTTGCCCCGGGTGGCCAAAGCAGAAGCGGTGGCCGCCCGGGGCTCCCGGGGACGGGCACCTGTGGCACCCGCGGCACTCCGGGTGCCTCCTCCCACCGCAGCATCCGCTTCCTCCGGCGTGCGCGCCAGGGGAGGGGACAGCGACATTTCCCTGCCCGGAGGGGCTCCCCCCGCACCCGGCAGCGCCGAACGCCCCCGGTGCCACCCCCGCCACACCTGGGGACACTCCAGAGCCAAAGCCCGGCACGGGGAGACGGCCAGACCCCCTCGTTGCCTCGCGGTGCAGAGGGGGAAGGAGCTCCCAGCCGGAATCCTGCAGGAGTCGGGGGAATAAACGCGTCCCCCCCCGCGGGCATCGCAGCTGGAAAAGGATCGGGAAAACGCCCAGGAAGCGCTGGGGCCTCACGGAGCGCGGCAGCAGCAGCGCTGTGCCAGGGAAACCGAGTCACCGACCGAGTCACCAGCCGAGTGACAAAGCCAGTGACAAAGCCAGTGACAAACCAGTCACGGAGCAGGGGCTGAGCCCAGGGCGCGGGGCCGGTGCTGCGGCCCAGGAACGGCACCTGCAGCGGGAATTCGCTGTTGGGATCGGGATCAGGCGCTCGGGGCTGCTCCTCGCCAGCCCCCGCAGCAGCACCGCGGGCAGGGCAGGGCAGGGCAGGGCAGGGCAGGCTCCCCTCGTCCCGCAGCCCCGCGGGTCCCGGCGAGTGACAATTCCCGACTCCCACGAGTGACAATTCCCGACTCCCACGCGGGGCTGGGGACGAGGGAGGGGACACCGCATACCGCAAGCTCAGGGTGCCACCCGCTGTCACCAGGGAGCCGCTGGTGTCACCGGGCACCCCGCTCCTGGCGGCGCAGGAATCGCGGCGGTGCCCACGGGTGGCACAGCCCCGTAGTATTCGCTCCCACGCGGCCGTGCCAGGAGCACAATTCCCGGTGCCAGCAGCACAGCCCCGGGGCTGCCACGCGCAGGCCACAAGGCTGGGGGCCTGTCCCCAAACCGGCTGTCACCCCCTTGGCCGCAGACCCTCGTTCCCCACGCAGGTGACACCACGGGTGGGGAAGCCACCAGAGCATTGTCCCACCCCTGGCTGTGTCACACCATCCTCCTCCTCCTCTCCTTCCTCCTGCCAGGCTGTGGGACCGAGAGGAGCGATGGCAGCAGGGCCAAGGTCACGGGGAAGGCACAAGGAAAAAGCAGGAAGAGGTGACATTCCCCCCAAATGCCACCGGCCACTCCGCGGGGCACTCACGCGGCCACCACCACCCCGCTCATTCCAGCTGCCCTGGCTCCCATTTTGCTCCTGTTTTGCCTCCTGCTAATTGACGTTGGAAAGCTGCTGGGTTTTGGCGTGCCCAAGGCAGCAATTAACTCCTGCGAAGGGCAGGGAAGAGGCTGGAGGCGGAACGCTGGGCACGGCCTTCGCGGGGATGCGGCGCTCCAGGACGCGGCTCCCCAAATCCTGCAGTCCTGAGCCCCAAAATCTGCATCCCTGAGCCCCTAAACCCACAGCCCCGAGCCTGCTGCCACCAGGGGCTGTGCCAGCCCCGGCTCCTGCTGCCCAGGCCTCCAAAAGCGTCACATCCATGTGCCAAAGCCACCGGTGCAGCTGCCGGAGCCGCGGTGCCGGGGGCTCAGGAATCTGCCCTCGCCCCCGGCCGGGGCTTCCCCGCGCCTCAGGGTGCAGTGGCCCAGGAATTTCGGGGGGGTGGAAGCAAAGGAGAAGCAGGGAGCTCCAGGCGAGCTGTCAGGGGGAATGTTTCCATCTAAGGCCTTGGTATTTCTCTGGCGGCGCCTGCACTAAATCAGCGCAGCTCCTCTCATTATTCTTTTGTGCTTTACGAGGTAGCACGGCCGGTGCAGGAATGCAGGAGGACAGGGAGCAATCCCAGCCTCTCCTGCAGCACCAAACACCTGCAGGCCTCACCCTCTGCAGGGGCACAGCATCCCCTGGGCATCCCCTCTGTCCCCTCCGCCAGGCACCTGTCCCTGCTGAGGTGACACACGGCCGAGCCTTGGTGCTGCCAGGCTGGCATGGTTGTCCTGGATCCCGGCACAAGGCTTTGTCCACTCCTTCTCCATCCCATTCAGAACCAGGAAATGGGTTCTTCCCAGCCTGGCAGCACCAGGAACCCACCAAACCCAAATCTGGGCGATGTGGCACCAGCTGGCACACAGTGGGTGACCCTTTACTCCTCTCTTCCCTTTCCTCTGGTTAAATCTGCTGCAGGGAGGCGTCCAGGGCAGCAGCTCCCACCCCGCTGCCCCCACGACCTCTCCTCCCACCTCCAGACCCATCCTGGGCTTGGCTTAGTGCTGATTTACAGCCACGGGTGACTCCAAAGCAGAGCTCTGGGATTTGGGCAGCTTGGAATTGCAGAGCGGGACTGGAGGATAAAAACAGGGCAGCAAAGCAGCCCCTGGGGCTGATCCAGCAGCACCACCAGGATGGACACGGAGCTGTGGCCACATCCCAAGCGACCTGGATCCTCCCAGCTCCTGGCACACCTGGACAGGAGGGAGGTGACACCAGGAATCCCGGCAGGACGGGCAGCTGGGGGTCCCATTCCCAGGGAGATGCTGCATCCCCCAGCTCTTGGATGCGCTGCCAGGAGGCCCCTGAGGAGCAGGAGAGCCCGGAGCACGGCTGGGAGCAGTGTCCGTGCTGGCCAGGCTGGAGGAGAGGCCACGGGGCCGGGATCCAAGCCCAGGATGGTGCCAAGGGCAGGATGGGAAGAGCCCGGAGCTCTGCCGGGAGGGACGGGCGCTCTCTGCCCCACAGAGCCCCGGAGCTGTTCCCGGGCACGGCCACGGCCACGGCCAGCAGGATCCGCTGGGATTTTGGCCAGAGCTCGGGCAGAGCCTGGCCCAGCCCTTGCTGCCAGCCCAGGGCAGGGATGCTCCAGCCATTCCCAGCTCTCCTGTGGGATGGGGCAGCTCAGGAGCACTGGGATGAGCACAGCTCATCTGAGCGCGGCCCCATCCCTCTCCCACCCCACCAATCCCCACTCCGACCTTCCCACATCCCGTTCAGAAAGCGCAGGAATTTTAAGCTGGGCTTAAATAAAGTCAAACCCAGCGGGCCAGGCCCGAAGCAGAGCAGAGGGGAGTCTGAGAGGCAAAACAACGCCCTGGGGGACGGGAGAGCCACCGGGCAGGACACGCGGACACGGGCACGGTATTTTTAGCAGGATTACACAGGGACAGGGGATTCCTACCCCAAAGATCCCTGGGGGCTGAAAATAGATCCCGTCACTTCCTCCAGCAGCAGCCAGGAGAAGCATCGGCTGCCTGGGGAAGGCAGGAGGAGAAGAGGGGCAGCCCGTGGGTTTTGGGGTGCCCGGGACACCCCGGGACAGCGGGGAGCACCTGGTGGCTCACCTTGTCACCGGAGCGCCGCCGGGAGCCGCTTCCTCTTCCCTATTCCGTGAAGAATCCCGTGGAATCCCTCCCCAAAAATCCCCCTCTGGATCACAGCGGGGGGAGGGGAAACTGAGGCAGGAGAGGCGGAGCCGGTTGGAGAGCGCAGGGAAATTGGGAGAGCGGGGGATCCCCCCCCCCCCGAAGCTGGGATGTGCTGTAGGGGAATCCCAGCAATTCCAGAGCGGGAAGGGCGATCCGGCACCCAGATGCCGAGGGTGGCAGCAGCCCTGGGGACACGGGGAAGGGCCGGGGACAGCGATGCCCCTCCTGCCACCGCCACCACGTGAGCCGGGGAGGGGGACGGGATGGGTGTCCCTGCTCCGAGATCGCCTCCGCTCCGAGAATTCCCGCTCTGGATCACATCCCTGACGGGCACCGGGTAACTCCGGCGATGCCGGCTAGCTCGGATCCCTCTCTCCACGCTCCTCGGGCTGCAAATCCATCTTTTCCCATCCAAAAAGCACGAGCCGAGCGGGGGATTTTTTTCCAAACTACAGCGGCGAGGCGGCACCAAGGGATGGGGCGGGGCGGGGAGGGTTAGGAGAAGGGAAAAAATTAAATAAAAAAATAAAAAATAAAATAAAAAAAAAAGGGCTGCGAGCCCCTTTCGCTGCTGCAAAGGGTTAAAAAATAAAGTCGGGAAAAGCGATAGGAAAAACACACGCGGCTCCCAGGGAAGAGCGCGCCGGCTGCTCCCGTTTCCCTTCCCAACATGCCCCGCTCCTGGGAAAGTGTGGGCTGTTTTCCATATATAACTGCGAACTGTTCCATGCAGTAAGGAGTCTAATTAAAGGGAGCCAGGCGAGGAGGGAGAGCGCAGCGAAAGGCGATTTTTATCCCAGAGGTGGAGGGGAAAAAAAAAAAAAAAAAGCCAACAACCAAACCCATCCCCAAATCCAGACCCTCGCCGAGAAAAACAACACGGCAAAAAAGCAGCAACAACAACAACAAAAACCCGACAAAACAAATGAACAAATAAATCTTAAAAAAGCCCCGTGGTGGCAGCGTGGAGATTCCCCCCCCCCAAAAAAAAAAAAAAATAAAAAAAATAAATCCAGGCGGGAGAGGCGAATGGGAGCGTGGAAAATATGGAAAATAAATAGGAGGGAAGAGCCAGATGGGCCAGGAGAGCACGGGGAGGGGCAGGGCAAGGAGGAGGAAAAGCTGCTCGGAGCCGGGATAAGGCGGGATGAGGTGGGAGAGGGCACATTCACCCCTCGGGAGCCTCCCAGGGCCCTCCTGCCCTGTCCCCACCCCCCTCCCCCAGGCGGGAGAGGCGAGGATTTAAGTAAACAGCAGGAATCGGCTTGGAAAAGAAACACGAAAGCAAATCTGAGAGCGGGGCTGGGGGGGTGGGAAACGCCAGGAAGGCACGGCGAGGGATGCCAGGGTGGGTGGGAGGGGCTGGAAGGGAAGGGGCACCGTCCTGGGCACCCATCCCGAGCACCCACCCACTCAGGGGGTGACCCACAGGGTCTCACCCCACGCTGGCAGCCCGGCCCTGCCTCTCCCAGCTGAATCCCACCGGTGTTTTGGGGGAATTCTCTCGTCCCGCGTCCAGGGGGATGGAAAAAACCCTTGGAAAAACCCTGGATTGTGCTTTTCAGAGGCGCTTTGTTCGAGCTGGGCTTCCCACCAGCGCCAGGCACTGCCGTAATCCAGAGCGGGCACCACACTCCCGGTTACCGGGGCCTGTCCCGGGGCTCAGGGCAATTAAAAACCGTTAGCGTGCTTTAATTAAGTGCTGATTAATATTGAAAAGTCGCCGAGTTGGGGACAGGCACCACCATCATCCTCATCCTCATCACGGGCATTGCTCCCAACTGCATTTGCTCCCTAAAACTGGGCTTTGTCCTGCTGCCACAGCACAGCCACCCCCATCTGGAGCCACGGAGCGTTGGGCCGTCATTCCCGGCCCTGTCAGTCATTCCCGGCCCTGTCAATCATTCCCGGCCCTGTCAATCATTCCTGGCCCTGTCAGTCATTCCCATCCCTGTCAGTCATTCCCAGCCCCACCACCACACCCCTGTCCCACAGCCCGGAGCTCCCGGCACAGTCCTGACCTCCCATCCTGTTTGTGCCACGTCCAACCCCACACGTTCCCTTCTCCCAAGGCCCCAGAGCCTCCCAGCTGCACCAGTAACCCCGGCAAACTGGGATATCCCTTCCCTCCAGTGCCAGCACGGAGCTGCTGGCGCGGCTCCCACCTCCCACATCTTTGCAAGGAGGGATGGGGCCTTCCAGCCCCGAGCCAGGCTTTGCCAGAGCCCTTTGTGCCATAAATCCCAGCTCGGGGTGCTCCGGGTCATCCCCCATCCCTAAAAAAACAAAAAAAAACCACCTACAATGACACTGAGATGGAATCCCAGAATGTTCGGGATGGAAGAGACCCTAAAGCTCATCCCATTCCATGGGCAGGGACACTTTCCCCTATCCCAGGGCGCTCCAAGCCCCGTCCAACCTGGCCTTGGCTGCCGAGCTCAGGCTGAGTTCCAGAGCCAGGACGTGACACAGCGGGGACAAGGACACGGCGCTGCCGGGGGGGGCTCACCCCGCAAGCAACGCCCCCCAAAAACCCCACAGCCTCTGCCCAGCCTCCAAAGGAGAGGGACAACGCAGCCCTGGGGTCACCCGAGGTGACAGCAGCCACCGGCCACTGTGTCCTGGCCGGAGCTGGAGCCGCGGGAGCTCTGGCACGGCCCTGCCCTGCCGGCACGGACCCAGGTGGGTCTCTAAGCACCAGCGCTAATCCCGGGATAATTGCGGCTTTAGCAGCGATAGGGCCCAGATTAGCGGGAAAATCCGGGTGTTAGGGGCGCTGCGCTGGCAGGGAGCGGCGCCAGAGGCCGACGGAGAGAGGGATCTGCGGGAATACAGCACGGGATCCATGGGAATGCAGTGTGGGATCTGTGGGAATGCAGGGAGGGATCTGCGGGAATACAGCACGGGATCCGTGGGAATGCAGTGTGGGATCTGTGGGAATGCAGGGAGGGATCTGTGGGAATACAGCACAGGATCCATGGGAATGCAGTGTGGGATCTGTGGGAATGCAGGGAGGGATCTGTGGGAATACAGTGAGGGATCCATGGGAATGCAGTGTGGGATCTGTGGGAATGCAGGGAGGGATCCATGGGAATGCAGTGTGGGATCTGTGGGAATGCAGGGAGGGATCTGTGGGAATACAGTGAGGGATCCCAGGAATACAGCGAGGGATCTGTGGGAGTGCAGGGAGGGATCTGTGGGAGTGTAGGGAGGGATCTGTGGGAATACAGCACAGGATCCATGGGAATGCAGTGTGGGATCTGTGGGAATACAGAGAGGAATCTGTGGGAATACAGGGAGGGATCTGCGGGAATACAGCGCAGGATCCATGGGAATGCAGTGTGGGATCTGTGGGAATGCAGGGAGGGATCTGCGGGAATGCAGTGCAGGATCTGCAGGAATACAGTGAGGGATCTGTGGGAATACAGCGAGGGATCCCAGGAATACAGCGAGGGATCTGTGGGAATGCAGTGAGGGATCCCAGGAATATAGTGAGGGATCCCAGGAATATAGCGAGGGGAATACATCGAGGGATCCCAGGAATACAGCGTGGGATCCCAGGAATACAGCAAGGGATCCCCTTGGACGCCGCAGCCCCGCGTGGCCGCACCTCGGGGTGCTGATTCCTGCTTCCCACCCCGCTGGAAAAATGCCGATCCCACCCGCCGTGCCAGGGCTTCGCACGGGCAGGATTCTCCCTGCGGCCCAGCTGTCCCACCGGGATTGCTCTGCCTGCCCGAATCGCCCCCACTCCCAAGATCTTGGCTCCTGCATTTTCCCTGCAGCATCAGGCACCTTCCCCTCCCTCTCCATCAGCCTGTGCACCTTCCACAGAGCCCAGGCAGGGGCTGGGCGGTGAGTTTGCTCCTGGAATAACGAGGATAGCGGGAATGCAGGGTGGCAGCTTGGGCCGGGGTGCTCCAGCACCGTCTGGGGTCCCCCAGCACCACCTCGGCCTCCCCCGAAGGGAGGCAGGCCCCAGGTGAGGATGCTGAGATTTGGGAAAATCCCTCTGCTCCCTGCTGGCTCTTCCTGGGTCCCTTCCCAGCGATCCTGTGCCCAAAGGATCATCCCAAGAGGGGACAGATCCCAGCAAGGTCCCGGGGACTGGGACACAACGCGGCCGGGCTGCGCAGGCAGCTGCGGCCGGGGGAGCGGCAGGAGGAAGGGAGGCTCCCTCATTGTCCTTTCCAGAGGGAAAAGGGACAGTCCCGTGCGTGGAAGCGCCAGGAAACACTTCCAGCTCCTCACTCCGGGCCGTGCCTGCCCTTGGGGCCGCACAGCCCCGTCCCCTCCCTCCTCCGGGCGCTGCAGAAATTCCATCTGCAGCATCTTCCCGGGATTCGATGCATTTCACGTCCGACTGCAGGAGCCGGAGGATCCCCTGGCTGCTGACCTGCACGGAAACACCCGGCTGCTGCGGGCAGGGACGGGAGAGAGGAGGAGGAAAGGCCATTCCTGCACCCGGCTCCAGGCGTGGGATGCTCCAGCGGGTGCCCGGTGAGGCGAGACAGGCACGGAGCGCATCCAGGGATGGGGAGAGGTGGGAAAACAATGCCAAGGAGGGAAGCGAGGAATGGGAAGGGATGGAAGGCAGCGGGTCAGGAGCCGGCACGGCAGAATCCAGCGGGGGATACGGAGCTGGCGCACGGCGTGGATGGCTTTGGGCTCAGCAGAGCCGGGCCCGTGGGATCGGCTGCACCTGGAGAATCCGCTGGATACCAGGACAGCCCCCTCTGGATGAGCTTCCCCCAAAACAGGGAGCAACACCTCAGCACCCTGCCCGTGGCTCCAGCCTTTTCCACCTCCTCCAGGAGCCCCAGCCAGCACCCAGCACGCTCCAGTAAATCCAAAACGCCGCTGGGATGAGAAATCCATGGATTTAACACCCTGTGGAACACCCAGGGGCACGGCACACCCCGGGGATGCCGGAGCAGGTAGCGGGATGAGGTTTTCCAGCTGGATTTCCCCATGGGGATGCGAGCAGGGCTCAGCTGTTTGCTTTCTCCTTCCTTTCCCTCCCCCCTTTCCCTGGGAAATCTCCTGCTGACTCGGGAAACACCCTCAGGCAGGGAGGAGACGCTTCCCAGCCACAGCTTTGCTCCTTCCCTTCGTTTTTTTGGCCAGTCCAGCTGGGGTCAGATTGGAGAGCAATCCGTCACTGGGGAAATAACACCACTGCAGGCCTCCTCCCTCAGAGAAACCTCAAAAGACAGCATTTAAGGCGAGCTTAATTTGGACAACTAAAAATAGCCAGCACCAGTCACACTGGAAAATGCAGGATGTGGAGCTTCACCCTCTCCCAGCTCCAGCCTGGACACGGGGCTTTGCGGCCCCCAGCCCCACAGATTTATCCCTAGGGATGAGCACGGCCTTGCTCCCACAAGGAATCCAGCAGGACCCTCCAAGGGCCCATCCCAGAGCCCTGCCTGGCTGCTCGGATGGAAGTGCGGGGACCCAAACCTTTCCCAGGCAGGATGTGGTGACTCAGAGCCACGTCTGCACCGGGACACCCAGGAAAGATCCCAGCCACGCTTCCCAGCTTCTCCCAGCCCGGCCAAGTTTCTGATCCCAGCTCCCCACAGCTGATTCAGCAGCCAGGCCTGTGCCCATCGGGATATATCCCGGTTGTCATTCCAGCTTTCCTGCTGCTCCAGAGGCTGCCATCCGCACTGCCACGCTTGCCAGGCACGATTCCAGCCTTGCTCCGGTCATCCCGGGGCTCCTCCAGCACCACCCTGGCATTCCCAGCTGCCGGCACGGCCACAAATCCAGCCTGCCCTCATTTCCCTGCAATCCCCTTCCTTGCACCGAGCTCTCCCTCCTTGCACTAATCCCTCCCTTGCTCCAGAGGCAGGAATAATGTTTAACTCAGGTTCACGCCGGAGCACAAGCTCCCTCCCAGCCCGGGTCACCCCCAGGCGTGTCCCCGTCACCGAGGCCGTGCCGGATCTGTGCTGCTGGCACGGCCACGTGCCCGGCTCCGGCAGGAAGCCCCTCTGGAGCGGGAAGCTCCGGGAAGCTCTCGGCACCACGCGCTGCCGGCTGCCAGCTGCAGCGATCCGTCACGGCGGGGATTGGGACGCAGCCGGGCTGAGCTGTGCAGGTGCCACACGAATTCCACAGTCGGCAGATCCCGCTCGGAGCCATCCCATTTCCCCCGGCTCATCCCAAAATCGGGGGGCTTCGGCAGAACAAGGAGGAGAGGGGACAACGCTGGAGGACGGAGCCATCTCCTCGCTCATCCCGGTGTCCCTGGGCTGCCTGTGGGACGGCAGGAGCAGGAAAACAGCTTTCCCACCGGATCCCGGGATGTGCTCCCAGCAGCTCTTCAGCAACACGGGGTTATTTTTAAGAAGCTGGCGAGAAGGTGGGAAGGGAGGCGAGGAGCTGGAATGCCACGAGGGCCACGCCGCCAAGCCTCTGGAAAGGCTGGAGCCCCGCAGAGGCGAGGCATCGGCATTCCCAGGCAGGAACAAAAGGCGAGAATCGAAAAGCCGAGGGCATTCCAGGGGCCACGGGCACCTCCCGGGGTGACGAAGGGACAGTAAAGCTCCAGCTGCCGCAGCAGGGTCCTTAATTAGCATCTTCGAAAATCAGACACCTTCTGCCCGAAATCCGAGCCCGGACCTGCAAATCTGATCACCGACCCCGATGCTCAAAGAGCAAAGGTCACTTCCAACCCCACACAGGCCCTGCCACCGCCCCGCGGGGCTGCGCTGCCCCGCGCTCCCCCCGGCGCCTGCATTCACCCCCTGCCCACCTCCACCCCCCCCCAGACCCAGCAGAGGCAGCACGGTGAGGGCCAGCGGCTTATTTTTAGCCTGGAGAAGGCAGGAGCCGGGAGCAGCCATCCCGACTCTTGCCCTTGGCATGGGACACGCCGCTTTCCCCCCCCCGGCAGCGAGAAGCCCCGGAGCCTCCCGCACCCCGCTGCCCCCGGCTCTGCAGCGCTGCGTCCCCCCCGGGCTGGCATCACCTCCCCTGGCACGGCTCCTGGGCCCGGGCAGGAGGAGGAGGATGCTGGGCTCAGCCCTGGAGCCGGGGCCCCGCGGCACAAGCAGCGGGATTATTTACAGCTCCTTAACGGAGCGAGGCAGGGCTGACCTTTGCGAGCCGCAGACAAAGAGGAGATGTCGGGAATCGCTGCTGCGGGACCCTTCCCGGCCCGGCGGGAGGAGCGGGGGGCCAGACCCACGCTGGAGGGGGTTCGGCAGCGGGGAGCCGGCCAAGGCCACGGAGGAGAAGCCAAGCGCGCTGGGATCCCAGCCTGGGAAAAGGAGGGATCGGATTCCTCCCTGCCCGGCCCCGCCGGACAAACTCTTCCGGGTGGGGACTCCTACGCGCTCTGCCCGGGCTCAGCCGCAGCTCGCTGCTTCTTCCCGCAGCCCACGGCTGCCTCGGCGGCAGGAAAACGCAGGGATCCGGCACGGAATGGGAAAATCGCGGCTGGTTCTCGCCCCCGGCACCCCGCTCGGCTCAGCCCCAGCTGCCGACTCATCCCGGCCGTGGAAGCGTCGAAGGAAAAGTTTCCCCGTCAGCACAAAACGCGGACACTTGGCCCAAGCTTCCCCTTGGCTGCTGCTGCCGCCGCCCTGGGCAGGAGTTCCCCCCGTTGGGGACACGCCAGGGCCCGGCCCCGGGTGGCCGCAGTGGGCGGGGGTGGCAGGGGACAGGCCCGGGCCCTGCAGTGGGGTGCTGGTGTGGCCCCAGGGGCTGCCACAGCCCCTCGTGCCGCAGGGAAGGAAGGGATTCCCGAGGCCGGGAGCTCTCCCGTTGGCGCCGGATGATCCTTCCCACGTCCCTTTCCCTCGCTCCGAAGCTGCGGGATTTGGGCAGAGGGCTGCTGGTGTCCCAGCTGTGTGTCCCCTCCCCAGCCTGCACCCTCCTGGTCCCTGTTTAGGTCCCCATTTAGGACTTGATGCCATGATCCAGAAGCCCAGAAATCCCAGGGAAGCTGCTCAGGAGCACTCAGCATCCCACCAGGATCCCTATGTCCCTCACCACCAGCCTGGGCTGCAGTGGCCTGGCTGCCCTGGAGGGAGCAGGGCCAGCCCAGAAGGGAATCCCACAGCCCCAACTCCTGATTCCAGGGCTGTGCATCGGCTTCCCACGTTCAAATCCGACACCCCTCCCCGAAGCTCACAAACGCAGGAGGACTCTGAGCTCAGCTGTTACTCACAGAGAGCTCTCCCAGGATTTGAGGTGCTTAATTAGCGGTTTAAAGGAGTCACCAGCCGGGTGGGTGACGCCTCAGCGGGTGTCATTTGCTCTGCAGGGCTCAAGCTTCCCTCCTGTCCCTATCCAGGCTTCCCTTCTGTCTCTTTTCCCTTTTCCTAATGATCCAGCAGAGGGGCAGGGTTTAGAAGTCCATGGAAACTCTATTATCGCCGTGCATTAAAGCCAAGAGCAACTAATTAAAACATCAAAGTCACAGGGTTCATTAGCTCGGCCTCGGCGCTGGCAGGAGGTGACAGGGAACGTGCCTGTCACCCGACTGCTCCCAGGGACCCCAAGGCTGGCCCCGCACCCCAAAACACATTCCCTGTCCCAGTGGCACTGGGAAAACCAGTGGGGAGCTCTGGGCTGGGCAGGACCCTGTCACCTGCCTGTCCCTGTCCCCCCGCTGATCACCTTTGCCTGCACCAAAGTGGAGAGGAGGGAGGCTGGGGACAGCTCTGCCACCCTCTGCCATCAACGCTGCTTCCCTCAGGAGCATCTCCAGCACCAGCACCACCCATTGGATCCCTGTTCCCACCCAGCACAGCACGAGGGGGAGAGGGATGGGTTCAAATTCCCAGCTCGCCCCCACTGATTTATCTCCTCCTCTGCACACCAGATCCCCACGGCTGTGCCAGAACAGCCATTCCTTACCGGGAATGCTGCAGGCATCCAGCAGCATCCCCCGATCCTGGAGTTCCCAGCAAGCCAGGGGAGGTGGGGACCACCAGGGAAGTGGCACCGCTTGTGCTGCAGTGGCCACTTTCCATCTAAGGACCTGCATCCCATTGCCGTGGTCATACTGACCATTAGCCACGTCCCCATCTAAGGACCTGCATCCCACTGCTGTGGTCATGCTGACCACTGGTCACTTCCCATGGCCATGGTCACACTGGCCATCGGTCACTTCCCAAAGGACCATGGGCCATGGGCACTCTCATCACTGGTCACTTCCCAAAGGATCTGCATCCCATTGCCATGGTCACTCTCATCACTGGTCACTTCCCAAAGGATCTGCATCCCATTGCCACGGCCACACCGAGCATCCCTCCCTGGGCTCCACGTCCCTGCCCCAGCCACTCCCGGAGCCCAGCGGGATCTCCGGGCTTTCACCCCAGGTTTTCCGCTGGCTCCTTTCCCAGCACGGCGCAGCCCTGCCCGGCGGGGAGGAGCCGTGGGCGAGGAGGAAGCCAGAGCTGCCAGCCCTTCCCCGGGCCCTGCGCGGGGAGCAGCAGCAGCAGCAGCAGCAAGCGGGCGGTGGCCGCAAGTGCCCCGCACCGCCAGGATTTGCGTCCCCGAGTCCCCGCAGGCTCCATCCCGCGCTGCTGGAACGGGCGAGTGTGGCCACTGCGGGAAAACTCCGCTCGTGGCCTAGCAGGGAGGAGAAAACAGGAAAAGGAAAAAAAAAAAAAAAAACAACCAACCAAAACCACAACCCGAGAGAGGAGCGGGGAACGCGCGGTGAATCCGCGGCCCCGGCGAGGGGAGGGCAGGGAAGGAGCAGGGGGCAGGCAGGGAAGGACTCCCTGTCTCCCAGGGCTTGGGGACAAGGGGAAACTCCAGGCTCAGCTCCACCCCGGCTCTTTGGACTGCTGAACAATAGTGAAGAGGAGCAGCCGTCCCTCCCTGCTCTTACTCATCCTGCCCAAGGACCTGTGCCATCCTTCGGCTGCCCCCGCCCTGCCCGGCCTCTGCCCGGGGCCTCGGGCTCGGCGGCTCCCGGCTCCGGAGGCTGCAAGGCTCGGGTGACAGCGACAGATCCCCCGGGAAGAGATGCGGACCCACGGCACGCGAGCGGCGAGCCGGCAGCGCAGGGAATTCCCTCCGTCATCATCGCAAGCGAAAACAGAAAAAAAAAAAAAAAAGGAAAAGGATAAAAAAAAAAAAAGAAACCAACACCCAACAACAGCCTGCGCCCTCTCAAACCTCTCTACCTGCAAGCGCTCCAGCACTTCCCAGCGCTTTTCCAGCCGGGAAGGAGGCACGGAAGGAGCCGGGGCTCGCACGGGGAGCGGCAGGCACGGCCCCGCCGGCGGCCAGGGTGGGACGGGGCCGGAGCCCGCGGGGAATGCGCGGTGCGAGGGGAGGAACGGGGAAGCGCTGCCTCCTGCCCGCCCTGGGCGCTTCCCAGCTCCACCTGCACCATCCCGGCACTGGCACCTTCCCCGTGCCACGGCGATCCGCGTATCCAAGTCAATCCAGCCCGGCCGGAGGGAGTCACAGCGTGGAATTTGGGAAGCCCCCAAGCCTACCCAGCGCCCACCATTGAGGGAGGGTCCTCCACCCCCCACATACGAGGGGCACCTGCAGCCCCCCTGAGCCAGCAGCCAGCCCACGGGTGGGATTCCGAGGGGGGGGGGTCACCCGAGGGGGCAGCCGGGGAGGGAAGCCCGGGGCCGGGGAGGGATCCCCGGGGCGCGGCGGGGTGGGGCTGGCGGAGCGCGGGGGCGTCAGCCTCTCTCGCTCATGATTTAATAATTTAGGTGCGTTTCAGTGCTCAGAGAAGCGAAAGATTGAGGGCAGTGTCTGGAGCCAGGCAGGGCGCAGGCAGCGGTGCAGCCCCTGCCTTGTCCACGCAGCCCGAGGGGGGTTTGGGTTGGGGGGGGGGGGGGGCTCAGCTCGGGGTCCCCCGGCCCCAGGACGGCTCTGCGTGCCCCGTGGCGAGCTCCGAGCACTCACCTCCACCC
Source organism: Aphelocoma coerulescens (assembly GCF_041296385.1). NCBI lineage: Eukaryota > Metazoa > Chordata > Aves > Passeriformes > Corvidae > Aphelocoma > Aphelocoma coerulescens. The sequence goes on along the minus strand of NC_091039.1, from coordinate 5,570,616 downwards.
CAGCTCGCTGCCCTCGGCTCCTGCCCGTCCACCCACGTCCAGGGCTGCCTGTCCACGGCCACGGGCAGAAACTGGCTGCACTGGTTTGAGCTTCGCAATGCAAACCCCCACCCAAGCTCAGGTCTCCAGAGATAAGAGCACAATAACCTATTGTCCCTCCTCCCCTCCCAACATCTCCACTCGCCTCTGGCGAAGCAGGGAGGGACCACCCAGCTCCGCACAGCCCCCCCCCCCCGCCCCCGCCGCCGGGCAGCCCACGGGGGGCACGGACCCACCGAGCCAGGCCAGGGATGCTGGGAGGCTCCAGAGCCGGGGCTGGGATGCAGGGAGAGCGCTGGGGGCAGAGGCAGGAGGAGGCGGACGAGGCCAGAGCCTGGCCGGCTTTCCTATAGATTTCCTGATTTATTTTTTAATTTATTTTCCGCCTCCCCACTCCTGTTTTCTGCCGTGGCTCTGCCCAGCTGGATTGGTGCAGGCAGGAGGGGGACGTGCCCAGCCGTGGCGTGGGCAACCCCCACGCACCTCCCCGCTGCATCCCACCCTCCCCGCTGCATCCCACCCACCCCACCCGAGTCACTCCAGGCAGGGAGCAGAGCCCCCCCTGCTGCCCCACGGGTGGGGAAAAAACCACCCCAAACCCACCCACGCAGCACCTTCCCCGCTCTGTCCTTGGGCTGCCGCAAGCCCCCCTCCCCTTCCCCCGCCTCTTCCTTCCTCCATCATCCTCCTCCTCCTCCCCGCAATGCCACAACTCGCTGCCTCCCAAAAATCCAGCAACACGCGCGAGCGGGAACCCCGCGCCCGCCCCCTCCCCCGCCTCAAGGGCAGGCAACAAGTTGTAGGGTCCGACCGGAGCGTTCCCCCCACCCCAAATACCGGGGGGCTGCCGGAGTTACCCCCCACAAGATGGTTGGGGGCTGCACGCCCCGCAACCCCCCCCCCCCCCCCAACACCCCAGAGCGGCCGGACCGCGCTCATCCCATCACCCCACCCCTCTCCCACGTGGGATTGAGGTCGGGGGGTCCCACGCCGAGCCCCCCCCCATGCTCTAGGCACCCACGCCAAGCCCCCTTCCCCCATCCCACCTGCTGCACTGGGACGGAGCGGGGCGGGTGAAATCCCCGCTGCCCGCGCCCCACCCGCCCCGGCAGAGCGGTGGCAGCGATGCTCCCACCCACCCGCGCCCGCCGCCCCTACAAAGAACCCCCTCCGAGACCACCCCACGCCACTCCCGTGTGTCCCCCCCCCCCCCTCCCCAGCACCTCAACCCCCCGCGGGACCCCCGTGCGGCGCTGCCGGGGTCCCCCCGCTCACTCACCGGCTCCGGTCCCACGGCGCCCGGCTGGCGGCGGAGCCCCCGCGACTGGCCATGGGATGGAGGGGGAACGTTCCCGGAGCTAGCGGGAGAAAATGCTTGTCATGGCAACCCCCCAGTGCCGTGCGGGGCCGTGCGGGGCCGGGCCGGCGAGGGAGGGGACGGCGGGCAGGGAGGGGGAGGGCTCGTCCCAGCCCGCCGGGGGAGGGGCTCCCTTAAGGTGGCTGCACGCCCCGACGGCTGCTTAAGGGGGACGGCGAAAGGAGCGGGGTGAACCTCCCAGCGCGGGAGGAGAACCCCAAAACAGGGGCAGGACCCTACGGGCAGAGTGCGGGGTGCACGCCTGAAAAGGGTGGGCACACCCCCGGGCAAGGTGGGGACCCTCAGTTAGGGTGGGGACCCCCCTCGAGCAGCCCCATACACCCCTAGGCAATGCGGGGACCTCTATGGGCAGCGTGGGGTGTGCAGCCCAGAAAGTGTGGGGACACCCCGGACAATGTGGGGACCCCGCCCGGAAGATTGGGGGTTCAGCCTCAAAAAAGTGTGGGGACACCCCCGGTCAATGTGGGGACCCCCACGGGCAGCCCCATGCACCCCCAAGCAGTGTGGAGACCCCCCTGAGCAATGTGGGGTCACCCCTAGGGCACAGTGGGGTGTGCACCCCCAAAAAGTGTGGGGACACCCCCGGTCAATGTGGGGACCCCCACGGTCAGAGTGGGGTGTGGACCCCTGGGCACTGTGGAGACCCATCCCCAGAGCAGTGTGGGCACCCCAAAAAAAGCGAGGGCACCCTCGTGCCCCAACCCCTCCCCACTCCGGATGTGGGGGAGGCAGAAGGAGCACCGGGACCTGTGGAAAATTGGGGTTCTTTGCGGGGTTAAAGTGGTTTTGGGGTTCAGTCTGACCCCCCCGAGAGTGGCTGCCCCCTCATGGGACACTTGGGGGGTGCTGGCCCCCTGAGATCCACGAGGGTCCAGCATGACCAACCCCCCCCCCCCCCATTCCAGATCCCACCCTCACCCCTTTTTTTAAAGGAACCGGGATAAAATCCCTCATGGCATCGTTCCCAAAGCACGGATGGGAAAGCAAAGCAGTGGCCATCATTCCCAAATCAGTGGCCATCATTCCCAAAGCAGTGCCCTCGGGGCAGGGCCCAGCAGGGCTGGGAGGGGGCACCTTAAATTCCCCCCCACGGGCCCAGTTTGGGCTCGCAGCGGTTCCAGTTAAACCAGTGGAACACCCGACGGGCACAGCCCCTCATTAGCCCCTCATTAGCGCTCCGAACGGATTTTTTCCCCCCTTGAGGGCCTGCACCTCCAGAATTTCACAATTCCACATTCCTGAGCGCTCCCAAGGCGGGAGCCGGGCCTGGATACGGAGCCCTTTGCCCTGGGAATTCCTCCTTTCCGTTTTCCAGCAAAATCCCTCCCTCAGCTCACCGGGCTGGACTTTCCCGCTCAGGTGAGCTGATCCAGGGGTTGTTTTGGAGCAGGGAATGTTGTTTGAAGTCACCTTCGTGACAACAGAACCGCCTGGGGTGGATTTAATTCCCTCTCCGCATCCTTTGGAGCACAACCTGGCCCTGAGCTTTGCTTTGAGGGGAGGAAAACGCCCTGGGCTGGGAATTCCTCCTCAGCATCTTCCTGGGGAGTTCACGGGGGTTATTCCCTCTGAAAATAAAACATTTCAGGCCTGGAGATTCTCATGACAAGGACAAAGGTTGAGCCTCACAAACCAAACTCAGGCCTCTTCCCCTGAACGGCTCCACGCTCGCCTGACGTAAAAAACGGGAATCAACACAAACACAGGGATTTTATCCCTCCACCAAAATCAGACAGCCCTGACCAGACTGATTCTCCATGACCAGCTTGGAACACCTTGGGAAAGAGGTGTTGGAGCAGCTGGTGGGCACCGCTTCCAACGGGCCGGGATGCAAAACTGCTATTGAGACGTAAAAGCCTTTTCCAACAGGTTCTGGGAGCTTGGAAAGCATCTCTGACCATCTGGATCCCGGCTCCTGGAAGGAAATCAGCCTTCCTGCCTCAGGGAAGCCGTGTGAGCAGGGCAGCTCGGCAACGCCGGGAATTTGCAGCCTCCCCGGGCTCCTGGATTTGGGTTGAAAGTGGGAAAAGCAGGTTTTCCACCCGGGGCGGTGGCTGAGGGAGGGAGCAGCCAAAATCCGTGAGGGAAATGTGATTCCTGTGCAGTGACAAGCGGTGATTCCTGAACAGAACCATGACCAGCCCCGGAGCCCCTTCCAGGCCACGTTTAAGGAGAAGCACGTGGAGGAAAAGGGAAAATCCTTGGCATCCCCTCCAAACCGGCCCCGAGCTGTCCCCACACGCTGCGGACCGGGGAAAATTCCTTCAGGGAGTATTTTGGGACACTCTGAAGACCCTCTGTGTGTGTTCCTGCTTCCCAGGATCCTGCCCGCCGTGCTGCCACTCCCCTTCAGCCACAGGCTGGATTTGGGGTGGTAGTGGGGACAGGCTGGATTTGGGGTGGCAGAGGGGACAGGATGGATTTGGGGTGGCAGGCTGGATTTGGGGTGGCAGTGGGGACAGGCTGGATTTGGGGTGGCAGTGGGGACAGGCTGGATTTGGGGTGACAGTGGGGACAGGATGGATTTGGGGTGGCAGTGGGGACAGGCTGGATTTGGGGTGACAGTGGGGACAGGATGGATTTGGGGTGGCAGAGGGGACAGGCTGGATTTGGGGTGGCAGAGGGGACAGGCTGGATTTGGGGGGGCAGTGGGGACAGGCTGGATTTGGGGTGGCAGTAGGACAGGCTGGATTTGGGGTGACAGGCTGGATTTGGGGTGGCAGAGGGGACAGGCTGGATTTGGCTCTTGGCAGGAGCTCACAGGAGAGCTCCGAGGGAGATTCTGGATCCCGCCAGGAAGCCCCTGTTGTTCCTTTGGCCTCCTCATCCGCTTCGGATCCCGGCTGGATTGTCATTTATTCCTTTTTTTCACCCCAAACGAGCTCTGGCCACGGATGCAGGGAGCAAATCCCCTTTCCCAGGTGGGATGCAGCCAGGAGCTCTCTCCTGGATGCAGGAGGGATTCCCAGGAGGGATTCCTGGATGGATTCTCCTTGTTCCTTGCCGGCTCCTCTGGATCCCCACCACATCCCAAAGGCCTCTCCCTTCCCCTTCCCTGGAAAATCAGCCAAACTCCCCCAGTGACTGGCAGCACCCGAGCTCTCCATCCGGGACCTAAACCCCAACAGGAATCTCCGCTGTTATCCCGATTTTTGCCACCTCTTTTCTTCTCCCGACGCTTTTCTGGCTGCTCTGGAAGCGAAGCACAGCAGTGCCCAGCCTGGGCAGGGTCAGGCCTCGAGCGAGGAGACCCAGCAGCACCAAGATATCAAATAAATCACCCCAAAATAGAAAACGTCCCTCCAGCAGGCTCTTCCCTAAAAAAAAAAAAAAAAGAAATCCGGCTTCCCCGATGATTTCCCTTTAAACCCAGCCTCTAATATTTGTATTAATTTGCCTTTAATGCCTCCCAGGCTGGGAACTTGTAGGTGGAGTTTTTAGCCCGAAAAATGAATTCAATCAGCCGAGTTGTATCAGCCAAGTTACAAACCCATCAAAACCCGGGGCCAGATCCTGATCTCATCCCCCGGAGGGGGTAAATCCAGCGGGGAGGATTTTTTTGTCGCGGTGCCGGCGAGCGGAGCTCTGGATTGGAGCCCCCGGGTTTCTCATGGAAACACTGAGTGACTTTTGAGCACAAGGCAGAGTCAGGCGTCTGTAAAATCTCTCTCCCCTTCAAGAGCTAAATTTAGGGATGGCGAGCGAGAGCGCCAGCGATGGGACTCGCGGTGCTCGGGGATAAATAACCCCTGGAGAGGCTTTGTCGGGAATGCCGGGGGCTGCCAGGGGGGTCCTGCTGGGAAAAGGGGGTTTGGGGGATTTTTCCTGCTTTTTTCCCTCTCCCTGCTCATCCCTGAGCTGCAGCACCCAGAGGTGCCTGTTCAAGGCTGGGATTCCTGCCTGGAATCTGCGGGATGCCGATGGAAAAGGTCCCATCACGGTCCCATCAAATCCAAACTGATTCCCTGCCCTGCTCTGGGCTTTCCCCTCACTCCAGGGCCTTTGGAGCACCCAAAAATTCCCACCAAAACCCCCTAATTACCCATCGCCACACTAATGAACCTCCCCTAGCCCATTCCTGCTCCCAATTACTCCAGCAGCTCCGTTAATTCCTAATTAAGCAGCTCCTTCACCGGGGAAAAGGGGCTTGACAGGAGAAGCGAAAATGCCAGAGGAGGAATTTGGGAATTGGGAGGGATTTATGGCTGTAATTAGGAGGCAAAATTGTTTGCTCACCTACGGAATTCATCACCCAAGTGTCTGGGAGCCTTTCCCTTCCCCGCACATTCCCGGTTGGAAGCACGGCAGGCCCTAAATCTGTTTAGGGCCCGTTATTAAACCCCCCCAAATTTGTGACAGCTCAGGAGGAGCCTCTGGGCTGCTCCTTCCCGAGCATCCACGGGCTGAGGGAGAATTCCGGGATGCTGCATCCGTGCTTTTCCATGGATCCCCCCCCCCCTCACCAGCAGCGCTGGAGATCCGCAGGATCCCCTCCCGAGGGGGAAACCAGCTCCAGGGAAAACCCCCGAGATCCTCGACTCCCTCCCTCCCGAAATGAACATTTTTCCCTCCAGTTCCGACCTCGTTTCATTCCTCACATCAAGGAGGAACCTTGTACTCGGTGTTTGCAGCGCGGTAACAGCTCGGGGACCTTCGTGGGCCCGAGGAAAGTCCCCGCTGCCGGCGGTGACAGCGCGGTGGGCGGTGCGGAAAGGGAGGGAGCGAAGTGACAGCGCGGCAGAGAAAAACGCTCTGCCCGTCACTCCCGAGCTGTCAGCCCCGAGCTGGGGAGGCGGGGGAGCTCCCGAGCCCTACTTTGGGATTTTCTTCCCACCGGGGATGCGGGGAAGAGGTGCTGGAAGGGCTGGAGATGCCCTTGGTCCCACCTGGATCCCGGTGATGCTGCGGAGTGCGGGGCTGAAATCCCGGGATGGGACAGCAAGGGCAGGGATGAGCCCAGCGGGGCCACTTCTGTCGCCTTCCCGAAGTTGTGGGGTCAGGAGAAGCTTTCGCAGAGGAACAGATCCCAACACACTCCCAACATCCAAAATTTGGATTTGGTGAAACCCCCGGGGGCAGCCCCAGGTCCCTGTGCCACATGTGGAGCCTCCAAACATTCCCCTCCTCCAGGATCCTCCCAATTCCTGCTCCCAAAAAGGTGGATTTTCCCCCTACCCCCACCTTAAGGTGCTTGGGGGACGCTGGGTGACAATAAGGGGACATCAGTGGTGTCGATGGGTGGCGGCACCCAAAAGAGGGGTGAAAATGGGGAGGAGGGGGGAAATCTTGGATGCAAAGGTGACCTCTTCCCAAAACGGGGAGAAAGAAGGAGAAGGGAAAACCAGACACATTTCCAAGCGGGAAAACAAACCCGGAACGGCTCCTTTATTGGAATAATAACCATCAATAATGCATCTCTGAGGAGCTGCAGATGAGCGCAATTAAAAAAAGCATCGCATTCCCTGAGCAAAAAAACCCGAAATGATTCCTCACAGCTTTCCCCGAGATTTATGGAAATGAAGCGGTTCCTGGAGCTCGGCAGAGCCGGGGAGCCCGGGTGGAAGGCAGGGGAGAAGGGGGGGGGGGAAAAAAAGGCAGGAAAAAAATGAAAAAGGGCCCTAATGTAGGGATTTATAAATATTTTACAGCCGAGGAGGAGTGGGGAGCCATGGATATAGTTGGGATTGCGGGCGGCCGTGGTGGGAGGAAGGAATTAATCACAAAAACGGAGGAGAAACTTTCCTCCAGGAGCACGTGGCCGCACCCACAGATGCGAGGGGCCCCCGGATGCCAGGGAAAGTTTGGAGTTTGCTCTGGGAGGTGCAGATGTGACCTGGTGGCGATGCCCTCCCTGCCTCTGGCAGCGTGCCGGGCCTGGAGGAGGCACCAAGAATTCCTTGGGAAACGCGGAGAGCAAATATTGACCGGGAAAAGCTCGTGGATAAGGCTGGAAAAGCCACGCTGGGGCTGCAGGAGGGGGTGAGCGGTGACTTTGGGGTCACTCAGGCACCCCAGAAATTCCCTTCCCGGCGTGGTGGGGCAGGAGAGGGGATCCCAAGGAGCAGGATAATCCCGGATCCTGGCATTCCCAGAGCAAACCCCTTTCCTGTTGCTGTCCAAAGAGCAGATCCCGGTATCCAGAGGAGCCCAGGACCGGGCTGGCAGCTCCTGCTGGGAAGGGAGCAGGGAATGAGCTCTGGGAAATGTCACCCGGGATGGGGACAGCGAAGCCCCGTGTCCCTGGCAGGGAGAGCAGCGTCATCCCCTTCCCTGGAGAGCATCAGAGAACTGGAGCAGAGGGAAGCCAAGGATTCACGGGATCCTGGAATGGTTTGGGTGGGAAGGGACCCTAAAGCTCATCCCTGTGGACAGGGACACCTTCCCCTATCCCAGGCTGCTCCAAGGCCCATCCGAGCTGGCCTGGGATGCGTCCAGGGATGGGGCAGCTCAAGGTGTGTGGAGCTGGAGCCGTTCCCCCCCTCCACAAACAGCTCCGTCCCTGGAGCCAGGGGGAGGCTGGGGCTCCTCAGAGCCTGCGGGGATCCTCCTGAGGCTTGAACGTTTTCCTTTTCCCTCACAGCTCTCGGCTTGTGCTTCCCAGGGACTTGGCAGCAGCTGGAACATCCCACCCTTGCTGATTCCGCTGGGACAACCCCGCACCGGCGCGGGATCCCATTCCCAGCTCCAAACCTGTCTCCACCTGCCTGGTCCTGGGTGCTGAGTGCTCCTTGACCACCTGCCAGCCCGGTGCTGGGCCCCTCTGCACAGTGGGATCTGCGATAGGAGAGGGGTTTGCTCTGGAAATGCCAGGATCTGGGATTTTCCTGCTTCCCAGGATCCGCTCTCCCACCCCACCATCCTGGGATGGGAATTTTTTGGGGTGCAGGATGCCTGTGTGACCCCAAAGTCACAGATCACCCCTTTCTGCAGCCCTAGCGTGGCTTCTCCAGCCCTATCCATCCCTCCATCCCTCCTCCCGTGCCCGTATCCAACCTGGAAAAGCTCCGTGGCACCTGCTGGGAGCCTCTGAAGGTATGAAACCCTCCCAGGGCTTCTTTAAAAATCCGAGCCTTGGCGAGAGAGAAATGAATCAGGAGAGGGAGAGGGAGAGGGAGAGGGAGAGGGAGAGGGAGAGGGAGAGGGAGAGGGAGAGGGAGAGGGAGAGGGAGAGGGAGAGGGAGAGGGAGAGGGAGAGGGAGAGGGAGAGGGAGCTCACGGCAGCCGCGCATTCCCGAGGGAAGGAGAGCCGGCAGCAGGGCTCGGACACGCCGGGAAAAGGGATGGGGATTCCCTCAGCCGCGGCACGGGGCACCCGGCAGAGCTGGAGATTTGGGGCACAGCCACTGTCACCCCACCACCACCACGCCGATTTTCCCCGCAGCCCTGCGGGCACCGAGCTTTTGGCACCCGGGAATGCCAGGCTTGGAAAAGCCTTGCTCGGGAAGGTGACAGGGACATGGCAGCTGCCTGCTGGGCACGGCACTGCCCCGACACACGGGGAGGGTCCGGTTGGACACCGGGAGGAATTTTTCCATGGAAAGGGCGGTCAGGATTGGAACTGCCCAGGGAGCTTTGGAGTCCCCATCCCTGGAGGTGTCCAAGCAAGGCCTGGACGTGGCTCTCTGGGTGACACGGTGGGGATCGGGACTCGGTGATCCTGCAGGGATTTTCCAAGCCCGATGGCTCCGGGGTTCTGGGAACACGTCGGGCTGCAGGAATCACCTCGGATCCGCGGATCCCCGCGGCGGGAGGGTCCGCGCTGCGGCTCTGGCACGGATGTCCCTCCCTCCCTCCCTCCTGTGCCTGTGTCGCACATCAGCGGTGACGCCAGCAGCTCCTGTCCCCGCTGACTGCTGAGACAGCCGATCCCAGCTCCCAGCTCTGACGTGGGAACCTGCCCTTCATTTCCAGTGGCACCGATCTGTTTTCTCCCTTTTTTTTTTTTCCCCTGCCGAGCCCCACTTTGCTCCATTTAGGACGTGACAGGCGGTGATGGAGCACCGGGAGGCCCCGAGGTTGGCACATCCCGGCCTCGAGAGGAGCAATTAAGCTAACGAGGGCCACGGGCTGGGCTGGCAGCGTCCCTGGCAGCTCCCGGTGAACCCGGGTCAGGAATGACACATCTCATCCATAAAGGATGGGGATGGATGAGGCTGGAGAAGAGCTCCCGGGGAAAAAAAAAAAACAACCGAGGAAGGGAGGCCAGCGGAGTGTGCGGGCAGGAGGGGAGGGAGAATCCCTCCCCAAAGCCCGGGAAGGGGAAACTGCGATGAAGGATCTCTGCAGGATTGGGATGCTGCGGGTTGGGGTTTGAAGGGACAAAGATCCAGGGCAGGTGTTGGAAGCAGGGATGCAAACCCGAGTCCAGGTGTGCTCCAGGATCCAATCCTGAGTCCAGGAGTGTTCCCAGATCCAAACCCCTGTCCGGGTGTGTTCCCAGATCTAAACCCCTGTCCAGGAGTCCTCCCAGATCCAAACCCCTGTCCAGGAGTGTTCCCAGATCCAAACCCCTGTCCGGGTGTGTTCCCAGATCCAAACCCCTGTCCGGGTGTGCTCCCAGATCCAAACCCCTGTCCGGTGTGTTCCAAAGCCAAACCTGAGTCCAGGTGTGCTCCACTGGCTGATTCCAGACAAGGAAATTTGATGATGAAGAGACTCCCCCTGTGCAGGGGGGTTTCAGTGGGGTGGCAAAGGGCACCTGGGCTGATCAGGCATCTGCAGGAAGTTTCTGGATGGGAGAGCTTGGAGCCTCTTCCAGGGCCTAAAGGGGCTCCAGTAGAGCTGGAGAGGGACTTGGGACAAGGGATGGAGTGCCAGGACACAGGGAATGGCTTCCCACTGCGCAGGGATGGATGGAATATTGGGAAAAAACCCTTCCCTGGGAGGCTGGGGAGGCCCTGGAATGGATTTCCCAGAGCAGCTGTGGCTGCCCCACCCCTGGAAGTGTCCAAGGCCAGGTTGGATGGGGCTTGGGGCTGGGATTGGGGAAGGTGTCCCTTATGATGCCTTCCAACCCAACCCATTCAATCCAACCGGGATTCCACGCCCGGTGCAGCATTCCCAAGGTGAGCTCTGGGATCCCTGGAGCCCCCGATTTGCCGGGAAGGGCCCAAAATGGGCTGTGCCCCCGGGCAGCCGCAGCCTCTGCGCTCGTTCCAGAGCTCCCCGGAGCTCGTTCTGCTCTGCCGAGCTGGAATTGGCTGCAGATCCCAACTCCCGGGCACCGTGGCTGGGAACAGACTCTCCTTTCAGGCAGGAGCTGTGGGCAGCGCCGCGAGCAGACGGGGAGGAGGAGCAGGAGCAGGAGCAGGAGGAGGAGGAGGAGGAGGAGGAGGAGAAGGCTTCGTGCGGTCCCCTCGGGGCACCACGGCTGCAGGTGCGGGCTCAGCTCTGCCCAGCAAAGCCAGACAGGGAGGGATGCAGGCAGGGAGCAGGGAGAGGAGGCAGAGATTCCCTGTGCGCCCTCCAGGTGGGACTGGGAGGGATGGAACCCTCCAGCCCTGCCCAGCTCACCGCCCCTCCAGTGTCCTTTGTCCCGGTCCCCCTGTGACGAACATCCTTCCTCGCGTCCTCCCTGCGCTCCTGCTTCCCTGAAACCCCAGCCTGCGCTGGGCAGGGATTGGGAATGCGGCTCTCAAGCCCAAATCCTGCAGGAGACCGAGCAGCTGCAGCCTGGCAGATCAGCGTCCGGCCTGAGGACGCATCAATGTCCAGCCTGTGGACAGATCAGTGTCCAGCCTGTGGACAGATCAGTATCCGGCCTGAGGACAGATCAGTATCCGGCCTCTGGACACATCAATGTCCAGCCTGTGGACAGATCAGTGTCCGGCCTGAGGACAGATCAGTATCCGGCCTCTGGACACATCAATGTCCAGCCTGTGGACAGATCAGTGTCCGGCCTCTGGACACATCAATGTCCAGCCTATGGACACAGCACTGTCCAGCCTGTGGGCACATCAGCATCCAGCTTGTGGGCACAGCAGTGTCCGGCCTGTGGGCACAGCAGTGTCCAGCCTGTGGGCACATCACTGTCCAGCCTGTGGGCACAGCAATGTCCAGCCTATGGACACAGCAGTGTCCAGCCTGTGGGCACATCAATGTCCGGCCTGTGGGCACATCAATGTCCGGCCTGTGGGCACAGCACTGTCCAGCCTGGACATATCAGCTGCTTTTTGTCCCTCGTTATCAGCCGAGCCGCAGCAGCCCCGCAGCGCCGGGAGCGTCGTTCCAGCGGTGTTTTCAGAGGGAAAAGGAGCCTGGGACAGCGCTCTTAGCCCGTGATGAGCAGCTCCCTCCCTCCCTCCCTCCCTCGCAGGAACCGCTCTCAGGAAGCAGAAGTTCACTCCTTCCCTCTCTCCCCACTCAGATTTTCCAGTGACCCAGCGCTGATGGAAACTCGGCCGCTCTCCGGCCGTTCCTTCTCCACGGTGTTTGTTTGGGTGTTGCTTTTTTTAATTTCCAGCTGCCCCCCAGCCCTGACTGAGCCATGGAGGACAAAGCAGCACCTCTGGCACCGGCACAGCGCGGGGTTCGCCCGGTTCTGCTCCGAGCAGGGGAGATCCACAGGGAAAAGTGGAAAATTCCCGTTCCCAACTCCATTGGGAATCCCCAGCAAAGGGGGTCCAGCCTCAGGCAGAGCCCACTGTGACACTGGGGCTGGGCCCAGCCTGGCCGGGGATAGCTCTGCTGGGGACAGCGAGGGGACCGGGAGCAGGAGGGACATGGATGCAGCATCCCATTTTCTTTGGGATTTGTCAGGGACAGCCAGGAGCAGCATCCGCCTTTTCCTTGGGATTGCTTAGGGAGAGCCAGGAGAGGCAGAGGCGAAGCTGCTGCCCAAGGGGACAGGCAGACCCCAGCCTGGAGCACCCAAACACCCCGAAGGGACAGCCCTGTCCCCCCTCCCCCAGGCGCCACTCTGATAACACAGTGGAAAATCCAGATATTTAAGCGTTTTTTGAGAATCTGGAAGCAGCTGGAAAAAGCCTCCCAACCATGGAGAGCCTCGCTGGAGCTCCCCAGCAGAGCTGGGCACCCCGCAGCTCCCAGCCAGCTTCACACCTCCTTTCCTGGTGGCAAAATCACTCCCAGAAGGGCTGGATCCCGGCTGGATCCCGGCTGGATCCAGCCCGATTCCCTGACACGACATCTCCGGCTCCGCTCCCCTCAGTGCACGAGCTCAGGATTAATCAACCCTCAATTATTCATTAGAAGCCCCACAGGTTGGGATTCGCAGCCCGGGCTCGACCAGAGGCACCGGCAGCCAGCAAGAGCTCTCCCTGCGCTCATTCCCTGAATTTGTTCCTAATTAGGAGTGGACTCACCCCTGCAATTAATTGCCGGAGTTGTTCATTAGCGCCTGGATACCCAGATCTGTTTGGGAGAGGAGGCAGCAGGGTAATTAATCCGGTTGTAACTAATGAGGGGAGCGTCCAAACCCGCGGCAAAGTCCCTGTACCTGGCCGGGGGACAGCTGGTGGCTTCCAGCCGAAAGCTGGCTTTGGGACAAGCGGGATCTGGGCATTTTTTCCCGGCTCTGGCGGTGCTGCGGAGCCGCTGCTGGCGGGCGCTGGCAGCCCCAGGGGCTGTCGCTTGGCGTGACACAGCGCCGGTGTCCCCGCTCGCCCCGGCCGCGTGTCCCCGCCTGCCCGCTCCTTGTCACCCGAGGGAGCCGGGGCTGGAGCTGGGACTGGCGGCTCTGATTCCCCTCCAGGTTCCACGAGACTTTGGAGGAGCAGGATCCCGTTTCCCTCATTTCCCCTCCCCCTGCTCCCTGGGTGCTCGGCAAACCTGGGAAAAATCATCGGGGGGAAGGACGGGGAATGTCCCCCATCCTGTGGCACCGCCGCCACCCTCAGCGCAGACTCAAGAGGAGCTCAACCCTTCCTCAAACCACCTTAAATCCTTTCCAGCACTCCCGTGCCTCAGTTTCCCACCTCCGCAGGCCGCAGGGTGCTATTATTAGGATTTAGGGAAGTGAGAGTCTCTCTGGGCCTCAGCATTTTCATTTTCCCTCGGCGTGGAAAAAAAATAACCCACCCACACAGCCCGACCCCCCAGGAAATCACCGCTGAAATCATCTGGGTGAAGCCGCAGGGTCATCCCCAGGGGTTTGGAGCAGCAGCTCGAGGCTTCCAGGAGGTCGAGGAGGCTCTCGGGGCTGGTTTTGCAGCAGTTTGACCATAATTGGGCTGTTTTGGGGAAGCACAAACCCAGGGCTTCCTCCGTTTTTGCCAAGTCGTGGTGGGGGTCCCAAAAAAAAAAAAACCAAAAAACCGTGAAGTTTTGGCTACCAAAGCGATCTAAAATGGAGATTTTTGGGGAGGGAAATAGGAAAAATTCAGGAAAGAAGTTAGGAAAAAAGTAGGAAAAAACCCTCTGCGAAGTGAGGGAGGGGCAGAGCCGCGTTCTGGGCTAATGGTGGTGAAATTACATTAAAAAGTGGAGCAGAGCAGAGCCTGGAAGGCAGATCAATGTAAACAGCACGAGAAACTGGGACGCGGCTCCAGAGCCGGAATGTTTATGGCTGGATGGCAGCGAGGCCGCGGTGACTCACGCTGGGATCGGCCAACTGGTTCCAGCTCTCCCGGGGACTGGTGCCACTCCAGGCTGCGTGATCAGACCCCGGGGATGGGCTCCGTGACAGGACCCTGCTCGCGGAGGGGACAGCTTTCTGTGCTATCCTCACAGCATTTCCTTTCCCCATCAATATTCCCCAGGTTTTCCAGCCCGGCTGGGGTTCAGAGAATTCCCTGCGGCAGGCGGGCTCTGCAACCATCCCTAAATCCTCGGGGCAGCTCCCAAGGAGGGATTTCCATGGCTCCTGCCCGCCTGAGGAGGGTGAGGATAAGCCTGGAGCGCTCGGAGAGGGAGCAATCCCCTAAAGATCCCTTAGGCAGCACCCGGGCAGGTGGATGCGGGGGGAGTGAGACGGGATAAACGCGAGGAAATCCATGGATCACGGACGCAGCTGGGCATGGACAGGCAGGAGCGGGCGGTGATGGATGTGGAAGGTGCCGGGGCTGCGGATGGAGGGCAGAAGGTGCCACTGTCCCCGAAGAGGCACCCGATGGATGATAATCATGAGCTGTGGTAATTAATGAGCTCTGGGGCTCAGCGAACAAGGGCTGTCCTGCCCTTCCCGCTGCCTCCCCTGGCCCGGGGCCACCGCCAGCCCCGGGGCCACCGCGACATGAACCTGCTTAGCCACCAGCCGGCTGGGAACGAGACGGAGCCGCTCCGAGCATTCCCGCAGCCCGGCCGGGAAGCGCCGGGGGCTGGCAGCGCCTGGCTCCGGCCGAGGCACCCGGGGCAGGTTTCCAGAGGCGCTCCGTGCCCTGCTCGGGTGTCACCCCTGTGTCCCTCCAGGAGATCCGCTGGGAAGGGGGCTTTAAGGACATCCTCTCCCAATTCCTGCCCCACGGGAGCTCCGGAGCTCGGCCGTGACGGTGCCCTGAGCGAGGAGCAGCCAGGCTGCGACAGAATCTGCCCCAAACCCCGCTCCAGAGCCCAAAGGGATTACGGGGATTTCTCTTCCCTTTCCTCCACTTCAGTTTCCCCCCGTGGCCGCTCCTCCCGGGACCCCTGAGAGAAGGGGGAAGGGTGCAGAGCACCCACCCACCACCCCCCTCCTCCAAACGGGACCCCCCGGTTCTCCCCCGCGGCCCCGAGCCCCCCAAACGCAGCCTCTTGTGCCTCCCGGGGGAACTTGGCAGCAGGTGCCCGCTCCTCCCGGATTAATCCCGCTCCCCGCCACGGGCCAAGGGCTCCGACAGGAATAAACACATCCCACATGCCTTTCCATAAGGGGAGCGAACCTGCTGGCCGAGGTGCCGCTCTCCCGGCTCCTTTCCAGCCCGGCGGTCACCGCGGGCCAGGCGGGGAAAGGCTCCCGCAGATCCCGCCAAATCCCGGGCTTTGGGATGTGCGGGAGACCCCCAAAACTCCCACCCCGCAGCACCTCCGGTGCGAGGACAAAGCAGGGGCTGGCTGGGTGCCACGGCGGGTCCTGGGTGCCACAGCGGGTCCCGGGTGCCACAGCGGGTCCTGGGTGCCACAGAGGATCCTGGGTGCCACAGAGGGTCCTGGGTGCCACAGCGGGTCCTGGGTGCCACAGCGGGTCCTGGGTGCCACAGAGGGTCCCGGGTGCCACAGAGGATCCTGGGTGCCACAGAGGATCCTGGGTGCCACAGAGGGTCCTGGGTGCCACAGCGGGTCCTGGGTGCCACAGCAGGTCCTGGGTGCCACAGAGGGTCCCGGGTGCCACAGCGGGTCCCGGGTGCCACCTCAGCCATCAGCAGGGATTCCCCTGCGCCCCAAGCAGCGTTTCCCATTCCCCTCTGTTCCCATTCCCGTCTGTTTTCCCATCCTGCCATGGATTTGCCTCCTTACATGAACCCTGCTAAGTAGGACGGCCTTTGACATCTCCTGCTGCCATCGCTGCTGTCTCCTCTGGGACAGGCCCTGGTGTGACCCCCGTGTGGGCACCCAGCGTCGCCCACCAGGATGTCCCTGGGCCACCCTCGTGTTCCCGGCAGCTCCAGCTGGAATCAAACCCCGAGCACTCGGACCAAAGTCCCGTTTTCCAGTCCCAGTCTGGCTGTCTGGGGGCATCTCCATCGGCATCCCAAACCTGCCCAGGGCTGCTCCAATCCGGGCTTCTCCATCCTGAGGGAAGCAGCCAAGAGGAATCAAACCCCAGCTGAGCTGGAGGAGCGGCAATTAAACACAAATGATTAATCACAAACAGAGAGAGGCCATAAAACTTCCCAGCAAAAGGAGGGAGAGCAGGAGGAGCAGGGAGAGGCTCTGGAGCAGGGCTGGGCTTCCAGCAGGATTTGGGAGGGCAGGGATGGTCCCTGGTTGCTGGGTTCCCTTTTGGATTGGCAGAGGGATGAGCTTTTCTCCTTGGGTGGGAGCTGGGAGTGTTTTCCCAGCTGGAATTTCCTCCCCAGGGCACCTGGGAAAACCTTCTGCTGATGCCAGGGAAAGGGGGAAAGGCAGGGCCGGGATTTGCCCAGGGCCTGGATCCCACCTTGGAACTCTCGGGTGTATCTGGGATCCTCTCCCACCCCAAAGCTGTGTCCCTCTGGTCAGCCCAGAATCCCAGGGAGCATCCAGGGTGTCCTCCTGGTGCTGCACCGGGATTGTCCCTGTGATGGGAGAGGCAGGGACACGGATGGGGACCACAAAGAAATAACCAGTGATCCCAAAGGGGCGGACAGGCCTTGGAATTCCACGCTGGATCGCCCGGCACCACATGGGAATGTGGAGCGGGAGCGAGGGGCTCTCCCGCTCCTCGGGACGGGTTTGGGTTGGATTTTTCCTGGCGTGTTTGGGTGTTTTTGTGTCCCTGAACACGCGTGGGAGGGGCGGCAGCAGAGCCCGGGCATCCCATGGCGCTGTTCCCGCATTCCCACGGCGCTGTTCCCGCATTCCCACCGCATCCCACGGCGCTGATCCCACCGCATTCCCACCGCGCTGCCCCCGCCCGCCGTCAGGAGCACGAAACTTTCTTCCCTTTGAAGAGACGAAAGCCAAGGATTATCGCGGCTCTCCCGTTGCCACGGCAACCCGCAAACATCCCTCGGGGAGAATTGCCCAGGGCCCCGCATCCCGCTCCGCTCGGGTTTTCCCTGCCCCATCCCTTCCCTGCAATTCCCGGGCGTCAAATCCCGGTGGGAACTCCAGGAGAGACCAAGGAATGTCCCCAACACCTTCCTGTCCCCGGGAGAGCCAGGAAAAGGCTCCTGAGGGACAAGGATGCTCTTTCCATTTCTGTTTTTAACATGAGGGGTCTCCATCCCCCCCTCTCTCCGCAGGAATCTGGCGGCGGCACCGCGGTGGGAATGAGAATCCATTTCCAGCACTCGATTATTCTTATTAATAATAATTTTAAAAATTGGCTGGAGAAGGTGCTGCTGACCTTGGCACGAAGAGTGTGCAGGGACTCAGCACCAGTTGGGGTAAATGGGATTTTTGGCCTCATCCCAAGTCACCAACTCCTTCCTGAGCCGGTCATTAATTCCCAGGAAATGCCCCGTGACCTGGGTCAGCGATGATGAATTAATCCGGGCTCCCATCCCCACCATCCTGGGGCCAAATCCTGAAGTCATTCCAGGCAGAGCTGCCCTTGGCTGGTGGAGCTGCTGCCCGAGCCCGCGGTGGCTGCGGGGCCAGCAGGAGCCAGGCTGGGGCTGTGGGATTTGGGAATTGTTGGGATGCGGGTGCTGTGGGATGGGGTTGCTGCAGGATGCAGGTGCTGAGGGACACAGGAAGGGTTGGGAGGCAAGTGCTGAAGGATGTGGGTGCTGCAGGATTTGGATGCAACAGGATGGGTCCTGTGGGATTTGGGTGCTGCAGGATTTGGAGGCAAGAGGATGTGGGTGCTGCGGCGTGCGGGTGCTGAGGGGTGTGGGTTCTGTGGGATTTGGGTGCTGCGGGATTTGGGTGCTGCGGGATTTGGGTGCTGCAGGATGTGGGATGTGGGTGCTGCAGGATTTGGGTCCTGCGGGATTTGGGTGCTGCAGGATTTGGGTGCTGCAGGATTCGGATCCTGTGGGGTTTGGGTTCTGCAGGATTTGGGTGCTGCGGGATTTGGGTCCTGTGGGATTTGGGTGCTGCAGGATTCAGGTACTTCAGGATGTGGGTTCTGTGGGATTTGGGTGCTGCAGGATTTGGGTGCTGCAGGATTTGGATCCTGCAGGATTTGGATCCTGTGGAATTTGGGTCCTGTGGGATTTGGATCCTGTGGATTTGGATCCTGTGGGATTTGGGTGCTGCAGGATTTGGGTTCTGCAGGGTTTGGGTGCTGCAGGATTTGGGCGCTGCAGGATTTGGATCCTGTGGGATTTGGGTGCTGCAGGATTTGGGTGCTGCAGGATGTGGGTTCTGCGGGATTTGGGTGCTGCAGGATTTGGATCCTGCGGGATTTGGGTGCTGCAGGATTCGGGTTCTGCAGGATGTGGGTTCTGTGGGATTTGGGTGCTGCAGGATTTGGGCGCTGCAGGATTTGGATCCTGTGGGATTTGGGTACTGCAGGATTTGGATCCTGTGGAATTTGGGTCCTGTGGGATTTGGATCCTGTGGATTTGGATCCTGTGGGATTTGGGTGCTGCAGGATTTGGGTTCTGCAGGGTTTGGGTGCTGCAGGATTTGGGCGCTGCAGGATTTGGATCCTGTGGGATTTGGGTGCTGCAGGATTTGGATCCTGTGGGATTTGGGTGCTGCAGGCGCTGGCGAGTCCTGTGGATAATCACCCCTGCCTGGATGCAGGGATAACATTTCCTTGTGGATTCGGACCACTCCACAGCCAGGAAAACCCCTGTGGGGTGAGCACGACCCCGAGCAGCGCAGCACAGCACCCCAAAAACGCGGAGCCGCATGGAAAACCCTCACACCTTCCCATATTCCCTGCAAGGAATCCTCAGCATTCCCTTGGTTCTCCCCCTCCCTCTCCCAACAGCTCTCATCCCATCACCTTTATCCCACAATTTTTCCCAAATGGAAAAGGCAGCTCCTCCTTTTCCCTGCTCTGTTCCCACTCTTTTCCATGATCCCGCTCTTTAAAAGAGAAATAAACCCCATTCATCACCGTAACGATTTTTATTTCCCGGCTCTCCGGTGATTTATGGAGCTGCTTCCCGGAGCTGATGAAAGTTCGGGAATGGGCTGGAGGTGCTGGAGCAGGGAATGGCGAGGGACACGCGGGGACACCACCGTGGGCTCCCGGAGAGTCCCGTGGCAGCACGAGCTGGGAAAAGGCTTAAAATAAACCGGAGGGGTTGAGAGGGAAGGGACGTTTCACCATCCCACAGCATGGAATCCGCCCCGGAGCCGCGTGGATGCGGGAAAATCACGGGATGTGGGAGCAGCCGGTGGCATCCAGACCGTCCCCTGCAGCTGGCGGTGTCACCCGGGGTGGCGGTGACAAAGCGACCCCTGAAATCGGAGGGGTTTGAGGCCATAAATCCAGGTGGGAAATGGGCTCCAAGGAATGCCACCCTGCCTGTGGGGCTTAAAAATCAGCGGGATTTGGGTCAGGGAATGGCCAAGGAAAATCCCGCCAGCCCCATCCCACAGCCCTCAACCCTCTGGGGCACTGGGAACCTTTGGAAAAGCCCCCTTGGAGTCATTTCCCAATCCAGACCCTTCCCAGCATCCCCATCCCTCAGCCAATCCTGCCTGGATGTTTATTTTTCTCTGCATTCATTTCCCCACCTCTCTCTCTTTTTCCTTATTTTTATTCCTCTTTCTTCCCTTATTCTTTTCCCTGTTTTTCCAAAGTCACGGCTCCGTTTCAGGAGTTACAGAATTCATAAATCATTTGCTCCGTGCGCCACTTCCCTGAAGGGATTGGAGGCAGCTCCTGGGAATCTTGAGCGAGGATTACTTCCAGAGGAATGGGGACTTCCACCCCTCAGCATTCCCACTTCATCCCTGCAAACCCCATCCAGCCTTCCCGGGAAAGCCGGCCGGAGATTTTGGGTGCTGATGTCACAGCCAGGACACGTCCCTGCGGAATTTGGGGACATCCCAGGCAGAGCAGCCCCATCCCCCCGCTCCGGAGATGCCCCAGGGGATGTTGGGCTCTGATGTTGGGAGTGAGATGGACAAAAGGAGGGAATTCTTGGGGAATTGCCACCTCTGGAACATCCCGGCCGCGCTGCTGCTCCTGTCACCCCTTTTAAGGCTGTCGCTGCTGTCCCTGGAGCTTTCCATGGAGCAGCGCTGGGAGCGGCTCCAGGAGGCTGGAATTGTGTTCCCGCTGCTCCGGCTGAGCCGGGATATCCACGTTGGAGATCCAGGATTGTGCTTTTCCCTGCCGGGAATCCCACAGGGATCACCCTCCCCAGCACCTCGAGGTGCTCCGGGTCAAGCCAAGGGTGCTGCAGAGCAAATATTCCCAAAAAATCCCTGTGTCCAAACATCCCCTCCTCTCTCCAAAGCCTCCGTGGGTGCTCCCAGACAATTCCCAGCTGGAAAGGCAGAGCCTGATCCCACCTCTCCTAGGGAAGGATGTCCTACAACCCCATTTCCTAGAATTCCGAGGCTGCGTGGGGACTTTCAGCATTTAAACCAAATTTCTGCCTCTTTGGCCCAAAAAACCTCTTCAGTCCCTGGATTTCAATGCCCAGGATCCAGAGTTGGGATCCGGGATGGCTCCCAGTGTCCCTAAAACGGGAAAAACCTAAACCCACCAATATTTGCTGCAATCCATTTTCCATCCCCTCACTCCTCCCATCCCAAGGAACTCCAGCATCTCCTCCTGCTTAAAGCCACAAACTCCCTGATTTTTTCCCCCCAAAAAAACCCCTGGGAGCAAGGAGGAAAAGGCAGCGCTGGCTTTGCTGATTTGGGGTTTTTGGGGGAATTTTTGGCTTTTTCTTTTTTGAGGGACAGTTGGTTCCTTCTCCCTCTCTCTCCCCGTTCCTGCCGGGGATGGAAAGTTTTGTTCCAGCTCACCCTTGTGACTGGAAAAGGAGCCAGAGCAGCCGCGGAACAAGGGGATGTTTCTTCTTTCCCGTTTTTTTTTTTTTTTATTCCGTGGCAAAGTTCTCAGGAAAAGTGGTTTTGCAAGGAGGCCGAGGGGGAAAAGCCCGAGTGAAATCTCCTGGGAAATTCCTGGGGGGGAAAAAAAAAATGGGATCCAGAAAGGTTGAGGATAAAAATGTGAAGGGGATTTAGGGGGAAAAGGCTTTGGGATGGGGATGGAATGATCGGGGTCACAGAGAGGAGCAGGATCCCAGAGCTGCTGCCATTCCCAGGAAAACCTGGGCTGGCATTTGGGAATGATCCCAGGGGTTTGGATCAGGGCCTGGAGAGCTGATCCCGGGTAAAAATGCCTGGAGGTGAGGGTGGGAATCCGTGGGGTTTGATCGTGCAGATGGGGCAGGGAATGGGATGGGATGGGATGGGATGGGATGGGATGGGATGGGATGGGATGGGATGGGATGGGATGGGATGGGATGGGATGGGATGGGATGGGATGGGATGGGATCCATGGGATGCGATTGGATTGGATTGGATTGGATTGGATTGGATTGGATTGGATTGGATTGGATTGGATTGGATTGGATGAGATGGGATGGGATCCATGGGATGGGCTTGGATGGGATCCATGGGATGGGATGGGATGGGATGGGATGGGATGGGATGGGATGGGATGGGATGGGATCCATGGGATGGGATGGGATGGGATGGGATGGGATGGGATGGGATGGGATGGGATGGGATGGGATGGGATCCATGGGATGGGATGGGATGGGAT
Organism: Aphelocoma coerulescens; assembly: GCF_041296385.1. Taxonomy (NCBI): domain Eukaryota; kingdom Metazoa; phylum Chordata; class Aves; order Passeriformes; family Corvidae; genus Aphelocoma; species Aphelocoma coerulescens. Next base: position 5,548,930 of record NC_091039.1, on the reverse strand, counting down.
GGGATGGGATGGGATGGGATCCATGGGATGGGATCCATGGGATGGGATCCATGGGATGGGATGGGATGGGATGCCAGCACATCCCAGACTCCAGCAGGTGCATTCCCAGACCCAATTCCATCCCCGTCTTCCCAGATCCAAGCCCCTCTTGCACCTGGAAATGCTCATGGAGGGAAGGAAGGGGCTGATTTTGGGGAATTACTTGGATGCAGAACCAAACCAGGGATTCCTCTGGATCCTCCTGTGGTTCCCGCTGGGAATTTTGGGGAGCTCTCACTCTGCTCCAGCATCTTCCCCAGCCAGGTGCATCCCACGGGCTGGGAAACCTCCAGGAAAACAAAAAATCTGGAATTATTAAAAAACTGCTGTGGGCTCCAGCGATGCTCCCAAGGAAAACCCCCGGAGGCTGCACTTCCAACCTGAAACTCCAACAGCTCAGGGAAGGATGGAAGTGGTCCCTGCCTATCCGAAATTCCACCCCGTGCCTCATTCCAGGGAATTTTTGCTGGCCTGGCCACAAAGCATCACCTGTCAGCAAGACTGGGACACGAGGGCAGCAAAAATCCTGCGGAAAAAAGGGGGAAAATCAGGGAAAACCAGGACAAAACCGAGGGGTTTGTAGGGTCCCCTATGAGTTCATATTTGGCGCCTGAAGCGATTTCCACAGCGGGAAGGAATCGCTGGGATTTGCCAGGAGGAACAACTCTCCTGGAAAAGAAAGGGGGGAGAATAAAAAGGGACATTGCTGGAAAATCCCAGAGCCCGGGATGGAAGGAGTTAATCCCGGCCTGCCGGAGATCGTTCCCAGCGGGATTCCAGCCCCTTCCAAAGGGGATTTTGCAACACGCGTTGCAAAAGGACAAAAGTAATTTTGGGAGCTGAGGAATGGATTCTGGAAGCAGGAATCTGTTGAAACCAATGGTTTTTTTTCCCATAAGTGCAGCGGGTTTTCAGCTGATCCCAATTTTCCCAGAAAAAAATCAACTTGGTTTTTGATTCCAATTTCTAAAAATTGGTTTTTCCTGGGTCCGGTCTCATTCCCGTGGTTTGATTTTCCCTCCAAACGTTCACGGCCTTCCTTGAGCTCCATCAGGCCATTCCCCATCTCTAAAAGCGCTGCCAGCTGGAAGATTTTGGGAATTCAGGGTGTTCTTTGCCGCTGGAAATTCCTGGGGAAGCCCTGGAGAGGCAAAACCATCCCGCTCCAGACCCCGCAGCTCCTACTCGATTTAAGGAAAAATTTACATTTCATTGAAGGAAAAATCCACGCTTTATCTCAGGAAACAATTCCCTACTTTTCACCTGGGAAGTGCTGGCCTCGCTCCCTGCCCCCAGCGCTGGGATTCTCCATCAGGAACAGCGCGGATCGATGGGGCCACGATTAGAAATTGATTTGTATTTTTGTAACCGCTTAATGGCACTGGGCCCCTCCTCCCTTCTGTCCCTGCGGGAAAAACCGGGATGGGCCAGAGCAGGAATTTCCCCTCCTCCTCACCTCGATTTTCACGTCTTCTTCCCGCTTTGGGGCGGGATAAACAATCCCCGTGAGTCTCAACGCCTCTCCCGTGTGGGGACAGCATCCAACACATCCCCAAATCCCCGTTAATTAAGGATTCAAAGCCGAATTTCCCAAAGTGCGGCTCTGCCAGTGGCAGGGATGCGGTGGAAGCAGGTCCGTGGTGCTGCCATCCCTCTTGTCCCCACATTTATCCCCCTAACGGATAAATATCCCGATTCCCGGGGTTTTATTGATTTGGACACCGCAGGGATGTGGGACACGCCGAGGGGTCATTCCTGTGCCAGCCGGGGGGGACATCGGGGGTGGCAGCGAGGGGCACCCGAGAGGCTGAATTTCCCCCAAAGCCGGCGATCAGCGCCAGCTCCTGATGGAATTTTGGGGGTGGAAAAAGGGCTTGGAATGCAGAGATAATGGCGGGGGTGACGCCCGCCGGCAGCCGGGGCTCCGAATTGGGAAATTCCCCTTCCCAAAACCTGCCCGTCCCAAAAGCAGCACCCCCCGGGAATCACTTCGGGCAGCTGAAATGCCAAATGAATCGACCTAAAACACAGGTAAATCGACCTAAAACACAGGTAAATCGTCTTAAAACACAGATAAATCCAGGTGCAGGAGGCGCCGGAGCGGCACATTCCCGGCCCTTCCCGCGCTGCTGGCGTCCATCGGGAATTCAGCGGGCATCGATCGGCTCAGGGATCAATAATTCATGAGCGCAGCCATCGATTTTCGGGCATTTCCTCCGGCGGGGTTGGAACGGCGCGGCCGCGTGAGCCGAATCTGGGCATGGCCGGGCGGGGAAGGGCGGGATGAGCCATTCCAGGGACTCTCTGAGCCATTCCAGGGACTCTCTGAGCCATTCCGAGGATTCTCCGAGCCATTCCAAGGGTTCTCCAGGCCTAATTAAGCCGCTGGGCGAAGCCGGCTAATGAGCTGATGGAGCCAGGCTCATCCCTCTTTTCCTTCTCCAAAGGATGTCCCAGTGTCCGTCCATCCCTGGTGTCCCTCGTCCCCAGCCCTCGGCACCTTCGGCAAACCCCGGACACTCTGGATCCAGGCAGGGAAATGGGATAATTCAGATTTAAGGAGAAAAAAGAGGATTTAAGGTGCGGAGTGGGACCTTGAGCCGAATCATCCCCTCCCATGGAGAGCTCTGGCAGCCCAAAGCCTCTCCATCCCTGTGGGGTCACCTGGGTGAAGCTGTGGGGAAACTGAGGCACGGTGGGGTGTGAGGGATTGATCTCCTCTTCCACGGTTTGCTGAGTCCTTGGGGAAGAGCCCTTTTGGCTCCGTGCCTCAGTTTCCCTCCCCTGCAGGGATCTTACCCCGTCTGTGCCATGAGGGCTCCGAGCTGGGCTGAGCCGGCAGCTCTGGGGGTGTGACCAGAGCCTTCTTAGAGCTGATTGTCCTTTCATTAATTAATAATCAGAATAATCGGAATAATCGGAATAATCGGAATAATCGGAATAATCGGAATAATCTGTTCATGGAGCTGCGGGAAACTCCCGGGAGGGAAAAGCCCCAAATCCACTCCGCCACCTCTTCTCCAAACACCTCCTGCTGCTGTCACCTCCCCTCCGCTGCCACCTCTTGGGGGGGTGACGGGTCCCTGATCCTCACGGCGGGGACCGTGTGGCATTTCCCGGGCAGCCGCTTGGGATGCGGAGCCCGTCCCCGCTCCCGCCGGGCTCGTTTTTCCTCCGCGCTCGGCTGGCCCTTGTCACCCGCTTGTCACCCGCGGGGAGGGGACAGAGCCCGCTGTGCCCGCCCGGCTCCTCGGAGCCGCTTAGCGAAGCTGTCCACGGCCCGCTGCGGCAAAAAACCCCATTCCCTCATGGCCACCACCCCGAGCCCGCGGGGACGGCCACAGCGGCGGCCACCGCGATGTCCCCAACCCGCGGGTCACTCATCCCAGGGGGAAAATGAATGTCCAGGGGGTCTCCGCTGCCCTCTGAGCGAGGGACACTCTCTGGGATGTGGGAATCCAATCCCCCCCACCCCACTCTGGGTGCAGAGAGGAACCAGCAAGAAAGGAGCCCGAAAAACAACCCGCAAAAGGGGAACTCCTGGGGCCGGCAGCGACCCCGAATCCTCGCGGGAATCGCATCCCCGCGGGCAGGGCCGGCTCTCCAGCTCGGGCTGGAAAAGCCAAACCACCCCATCCAGCTGGAAGCACCAGGGGAGGGAGAGGCAGGCGGGAATAATTCCTCGAGCGGCGATTTGGGCTAAGTGTGCTCTGCGTTCCCACAATGTTCCCCGCTGGGGAAGCCTTTTCCCGAGCCCTGGAGAAAACAGATTTCTCCTCAGCCGAATTCCAGGTCCTTCCCCTGTAATCTTCCAACTCCAGCGTTTCTCTGATCATAAATTAGCGATCCTTGCACTCGGCTCGCTCGGAGCTGTTTCGCTCTTCCCCCTCTCCAGGTTTTCCACATCCTACAGAAAGGGAAGATCCAGGCTCCGCGTGGTTATTTTAAAAGACGCCGATCAATCAGAGCTCCCCTCCTCCCGTTGGGATCCTCGGCTCCCCGACACGGCGGCTGCTGCCACCCCAAACCCCTCCCGACCGGAGCATCCCCCCCAAAACCAACCCTAATCCCGCTTGGAAGAGCTCGGATTTAGGTTAATTTTTAAAAAAATCTGAAAACAAAAATGGGGGAACGCTGAATTCCCAGTGAGGGGGAGCCTCGTGCCCATCGGGAGGCTGGATCTGCTCCCTGGAAAAGCCGGGATTGTGGCATGGAAGAGCCATTCCCGTTGGCTTTTTCCTCATTTTCATCATTTCTCCATGATCAGATGGGAGACGATCCCCTTGGGAACGGTGCTGGAGAGAATTTTCCCTGTTCCAGGACGCCCCAGGGCACGATCCAGGAGCCCCTTGGCAGCAGCAGGGTGGGAAAACATTCCCTATTTTTGGGAGCCACGCCGCTGTCACCCCCCCGGGGAGGTGACAATGCCACTCCTGGCTGCCACAGGGCCACCACCTCCTGCTCCACGGGAATCCTGCATCCCATCCCAGCATCCCTGAACCCCTTCCCCAACCCCAGCCCCCTTGGAGCTGTTCCCTGAGCAGGAATCGGGTTCATCCAGGGCCCCCCTTTCCCAGGAAAACACGCTTCCCATCCCGGAGCCTTTCCCAGGCGTCAGGGCTCCTGTTGACAAGCGACCTAACACGTCGCTGCTAAAAATAGCGGCGTCTCAGTCACATCTCCCACCCCGGAGCCGCTCAGGGCACGGGATCCCACTCTGGGAAAAAGCCAGGAAAACCCCGGGATGCTGCAGGAACCCCCAATCCCTTGGGAACGCTGCGGGGAAGGGGCTGAGCAGGAGAAGTCTGAATTTCTGCGGATTATTTTTACCCAATTCGAGGGGGAGGGGGATGTGAAAAAAAACCAAGGAATGTGTTTGCTGTGTTTTGCTGCGTTTTTCCCTCCTCCTTTTATTTTTTTTTTTCCAGTGGTGAAGGGGAAAACGGGGAGAAGAAAAGCTCAGGCTGTTCCCTGCTCCCGTTCCCATTGTTGAGTTTCCCTGGAGGGACCCCAGAGCTGTCTGCACCCCGGGGATAATTCATGGGAGGCCCCTTTCATCCCCAGCTCCCACCTAATCAGTCCCAGCGCTGGGATCCTCTGGGGAAAAAGAGGGAAAAGGTCTGGGATTGGAGCAGGAGGAGGGCTGCTGTTGATGACTCCTGCAGCGACCCCAAAGGAGAACACTGGGATTGAGGCAGGAAAAGGAGGTTTTGGTCATTCCGGGGGAGCCTGATCCCAGTCCTGCTGTCGGGAATGGGGACAGGGAGTGGGACACATGGAATTGTCCCCCGGTGGCAGCAGTGGGAGCTGGCCAAGGGCACAAACAGCCGGTGGCACCCAGCGGGGCCCGGAGTGGGGTCAGGGCCATAAATAACCCCGTTATCTGCCCCGGAGAGCCGGGCCACAGCATTCCCTCCCCAGCAGCAGTGAATTCCAGCCGGGAGCAGGTCGGGAGCTGTCAGCATCCCCATTCCGGCCTTTTTCCATCCTGCTGTGGAGCCAGGAGAGAGACAAAGCCACTGCTGCCTGCCCGAGGCCAACGCTGTCCCCAGACTGAGACCTGTGGGATCCCTGTGGGATCTTCCCAGCTTTTCCAGGGCCCAGGGAGGCTGAAAACCTCCATCCCCCTCCCCTGATTCCCGTTTCACATCCCTGACCCAGCCCTGGCTGAGGAGCTGCAAAGGGACACCAGGGGACGGCTCTGTCCCCACGCGGCGGTCGAGGGCTGCACGGCTGCTCCTGGTGAGGGGAAAGGGAGAAGAAATTGGGGTGAGGAGCGGGGGAGGAGCTCATTTCCCACTGGGAATGTGGAGTTGGAGTGGGAACTCCTGGGCAGACACAGAGATCCCTGGTGGGATGTCACACCGAGACCCCCAGGGGTGTCACACCGAGACCCCCAGGGATGTCACACTGAGTACTCCAGGGATGTCACACCGAGTCCCTTGGGAATGTCACACTGAGACCCCCAGAGATGTCACACTGAGTACTCCAGGGATGTCACACCAAGACCCCCAGGGATGTCACACTGAGTACTCCAGGGATGTCACACCGAGACCCCCAGGGATGTCACACCAAGACCCCCAGGGATGTCACACTGAGTACTCCAGGGATGTCACACCGAGACCCCCAGGGGTGTCACACCGAGACCCCCAGAGATGTCACACAGATTCCCCCGGGGATGTCACACCAAGACCCCCAGGGATGTCACACAGTTTCCCCCGGGGATGTCCCACCGAGTCCCTCGGGAATGTCACACCGAGACCCCCAGGGGTGTCACACGCTGTCCCCCAGAGATGTCACACCGAGACCCCCAGGGGTGTCACACCGAGACCCCCAGAGATGTCACACTGAGTACTCCAGGGATGTCACACCGAGACCCCCAGGGATGTCACACCAAGACCCCCAGGGATGTCACACTGAGTACTCCAGGGATGTCACACAGATTCCCCCGGGGATGTCACACGCAGTCCCAGCCCCTCCTAACCCCCCCAAGGGACGGGCCGTGCTGGTGCCACCTCCCCCAGGAGCCAGAGAGGGAGCGGGTCCCGCTCGCCAGGGCTGGGGAAATGCGGAGAATTCCCCGCCTGTGTTTTGGTGGCGCTTCCCGAGGCACGGCCGGGGCTGGGAGCGGAGGGGGGAGGGCGGGATGGAGGAGGAGGAGGAGGGAGAGGAGGAGGAGGAGGAGGAGGGGGGGCCCATATGGAGCAGCTCCTCGCCGAGAGCTCAAGCTGCTGAGCTGGCGGGGGCTCGGGAGCGCTGCGAGCCGGCGCTGCCAGAGCCGAGCGATCAATACGTGCCAATCCAGCCCCGCCGGGGGAAGGTGACCTTGAGCGGCGCAGCGAGGAGGGACAGAGGGAGGGAACGCCAGGAATGACACACGGAGATGCTCCCCGGGCGAGGGAGGAGGGATGGAGGGGAGGACAGGGATGCAGAGCCCCGATGCCAGCCCCGATGCCAGCCCCGCGGAGGGCTCTGTGCCCTCCTGGCTGCTCCAGGACAGGATCCCGGTGCTCGAGGAGCGCCTGGGGACGGTCCCTGCCCACGGAGGGAGCAGTGGCAGGAGGGGGTGGCCGTTCCCAGCGAGGACACGAGGGTGCGATCGATAAATGCCCCAATAATCAATAACCGAGCCCCCAAATCAGCGCCAGCTCGGCCTCTCCAAGGGTGTCCCCAGGGTCCCTCCTGCGCCATCCTGGTCCCTCCTCTCTGCGGGTGACAGGGACACAAAAGCCACCCAAGGCAAGACACCCGCCCTCAATCTCAACTCTCGCCCGGCAAAGCTCCCCCGGAGCCCCGCCTTGCTCTTGGAAAAATTGGGATTTTTGTAAATCCGGGAGCCCCCGGAGCCATCCCTGCCCTGCCCTCGCCCTCCTGCTGCAGCCCAGCCTCCTGCAGCTCCTCTGAACCCTTCCCCTGATAATTCCTGGGCTGTTCCCAATCCCGGCGGGCATTCCCGGGTCACCCAAAGCCGGCCCAGGAGGGAGGGAAGCGGGAGAGCGAGGGCCGGAGGGAAGGTCCGGCTTTCCCAGCACTCTGCCTTTGCCCTCTAGCGGGACGAACGCGAAGGACCTGGCTGGGAAAAGTTGGCCAATTCCGTCCTGCTGGAGCCTGATTTGCAGAAATCCCAACTTTTCCAAGAGCAGCGAGGGGCTCTGAGGGGGGATTTGCTGGAGGAGAGTTGAGATTTAGGGGCGCTGCTCGCCTTGGGGTCCCCTCACCCCCGGGGAGGAGGGAACAGGATGGGACAGGGGGATCCCACCTTTTCCAGAGCTCTGGAGGGGCTGAGGTAGAGCTGGATTTGGGGAGGAGGGTGCTGGGGGCTTCATCCCGTGGGATCAGCAGGATAAAAGCTGGTGGGAAAGTGTTGGAAGGGTGGGTGGGGATGGAGGAGGAGGATGTGGGGACAGCGGATCCACAGGCAGAGCTGGCTCAAGGGTGATGCAACAACAGCGGCGAGAAATCCTGGCATTTTGGATAAAACAGCTCCAAATTTGCATTTCCCAAAGATTTTGGGTCAACAATCCACGCCTGAGCTGGGTTTTGCATGGAAAAGGGCGAGAGGAGGTGCCCACGCTCTTCTCCGCGCTGTGCCAGCGCCGCGGGCTCTGGGTCCCCACGGATGAGGAGCCGGTTCCTCTTCCCAGGTTTTCTCCAGCCGCCTTCGGATGCCTCCCCGGGCTCCGAGGATGTGGGCTGAGCTCCGTGGTTTCAGTTCAGGGGTTTGGATTCTCCGGGGATGTGTCATCCCCCTCACGGTGTTCGTTACATGTGGATAAAAATATAAGGGATGAATACATCGCATCGAAAATATCCCACACCACTGGGCAGCTCTGCTTGGGTGTTGAAAGCTGGGATGATCCCGCAGATTTTAACTCCATCCGAGTGGTTTTCCTGCTGCTCCTGGTGGGGCTGTTGGACTCGAGGATCTCCAGGTTTCTCTGCAGTTCCAAACCCAGGGATGCCCTCCCAAATCCAGGGATGCTGGAGATCCCAACTTATGCCAGGACAGCTCCCAGTCCCACTTCCTGGGACTGCAGAGCACCTGGGATGAGGGGATGGAAGATTCCAGTTGCCCTGTGCTGGGATTTCCCGTTTTCTCCTCTTTGGGAGCACACAGGGACAGTCCAGATGTGCCCAGATGTCACACCTGGATGTGCCACACGGACCCACCTGAGGGACCTGGGGACAGCCCAGGGGACAGATGACACCCGAAGTGGCCAAAGCAGCACCTCCCTGGAGCAATGCAGCTCCTGATCCGTGTCCGGGACACCCTGAACAGGAACTCAGGAACTTCCCGAGGCTCTGGGAAGGAACGAAGGAAGAAACGGGACAGTGGGAAATCCCATCTTTGCGAATTCCCAAAGGAGCAGCCGGGCTGGGGCTGGGGCTCCCCGCTGCTCTCGCTGTTGAGAACGAGGCTTCGAATGCATTTAAAAATCTTCATTTTATTATTATTTTATCATTATTTTATCACTCCCCGCTGTGTTTGCCCCAGCACCGAGCTCACACTGGGGTGAAACACCTCCACCTTAACCACGTTTTCCATGGATCAGCAGGGGATAGGACGGGATCTGGAAATGTTGTCCCTCTTTTCCCAGCTCCAAGGGCTCAGGAGAAGCGGCCCGTGGGCAGGCGGGGCAGGCAGAAGAAGGCGTTGGGGAAGAGGCTGAGGTTGATGGGGTTCCCGTCCAGGCGGATGTCCTCGAGCGCCCGGCGGATCTGCCCGTGGTCCTGGCTGTCACAGAACGTGTCCTCGTGCATTGTCTGGATGTTGTTGTTCTGGAAGGGGCGGGAGAGGGGCGAGTCCGAGTCAGAGGGAGGAGGAGGAGGAGGAGGAGGAGGAGGAGGAGGAGGAGGAGGAGGAGGAGGAGGAGGAGGAGGAGGAGGAGGAGGAGGAGGAGGAGGAGGAGGAGGAGGAGGAGGAGGAGGAGGAGGAGGAGGAGGAGGAGGAGGAGGAGGAGGAGGAGGAGGAGGAGGAGGAGGAGGAGGAGGAGGAGGAGGAGGAGGAGGAGGAGGAGGAGGAGGAGGAGGAGGAGGAGGAGGAGGAGGAGGAGGAGGAGGGGGAGGAGGAGGGGGAGGAGGAGGAGGAGGAGGAGGAGGAGGAGGAGGAGGAGGAGGAGGAGGAGGAGGAGGAGGAGGAGGAGGAGGAGGAGGAGGAGGAGGAGGAGGAGGAGGAGGAGGAGGAGGAGGAGGAGGAGGAGGAGGAGGAGGAGGAGGAGGAGGAGGAGGAGGAGGAGGAGGAGGAGGAGGAGGAGGAGGAGGAGGAGGAGGAGGAGGAGGAGGAGGAGGAGGAGGAGGAGGAGGAGGAGGAGGAGGAGGAGGAGGAGGAGGAGGAGGAGGAGGAGGAGGAGGAGAGGAGGAGGAGGAGGAAGAGGAAGAGGAAGAGGAAGAGGAAGAGGAAGAGGAAGAGGAAGAGATGGGATGTGCTAAGCTCAGCTAAACCTCATCCCACCTGGAGGGGCAGGGAAAGGCACACATCTGAGTGAGGGGGATGAGGAGGAGGACAAGGAGGACCAGGATAAGGATAAGGATAAGGATAAGGATAAGGATAAGGATAAGGATAAGGATAAGGATAAGGATAAGGATAAGGATAAGGATAAGAACCAGGACCAGGACCAGGACCAGGACCAGGACCAGGATAAGGAGGACCAGGACCAGGACCAGGACCAGGAGGATGAGGAGGAGGAGGAGGGCTCTGCTAGATGCAGGTACAGGTGAGCCCCATCCCACCTGGAGGTGCAGGGAAAGGGACAAATCTGAGTGAGAGGGATGAGGACGAGGACAAGGAGGACCAGGATAAGGATAAAGATAAGGACCAGGATAAGGATAAAGATAAGGACCAGGACCAGGACCAGGACCAGGAGGAGGAGGGCTCTGCTAGATGCAGGTACAGGTAAACCCCATCGCACCTGGAGGTGCAGGGAAAGGGACAAATCTGAGTGAGAGGGATGAGGAGGAGGACAAGGAGGACCAGAATAAGAATAAAGATAAGGACCAGGACCAGGACCAGGATAAGGAGGACCAGGACCAGGAGGAGGAGGAGGGCTCTGCTAGACGCAGGTACAGGTGAACCCCATCCCACCTGGAGGTGCAGCGAGCGCAGGCTCTCGGGAAGGGGCACCGGGATGAAATCCAGCTCATTATCGGAGAGATGGAGGAACTGCAGCTGCTTCAGGTCCTGAGGGGAGGAAGGGAGAGATGAAGCCCAATAGAGATGAACCTCCTCGAGATGAATCCTAGAGATGAAACCCCCTAGAAATGAACCCCCTGGAGATGATGCCCCTGGAAATTAAACCCCATAAAGATGAACCATCCTAGAGAATAAACCCCAAGAGATGAACCCCATAAAGATGAACCCCAACAGAGATGTCCCCCCTAGAAATGAACCCAAATAGAGCTGAATCCTAGAGATTAACCCGCTCAAGATGAACCTTCCTAGACGTGAACACCCCTAGAGATGAACCCCCTAGAGATGAACCCCCTAGAGATGAACCCCCTAGAGATGAATCCCCTCTAGAGATGACCCCCCAAAGATGACACCCCTAGAGATGACCCCCCCAGAGATGACCTCCCTTAGAGATGAACCCCCTAGAGATGAACCCCCTAGAGATGACCCCCCCAGAGATGACCCCCGTAAGATGAATCCCCCTAGAGATGAATCCCCTAGAGATGAGGCCCCCAGAGATGACCCTCCTAGAGATGAACCCCCTAAAGATGAATCCCCTAGAGGTGACCCCCTCTAGAGATGAACCCCCCTAGAGATGAATCCCCTAAAGATGAATCCCCTAGAGATGACCTCCCTTAAAGATGACCCCCCTAGAGATGACCCCCTCTAGAGACGACCCCTCTAGAGATGAACCCCCCTAAAGATGAATCCCCTAGAGGTGACCCCCTCTAGAGATGAACCCCCCTAGAGGTGACACCCCTAGAGATGAACCCCGTAAGATGAATCCCCCTAGAGATGACCTCCCCTAGAGATGAACCCCCTAAAGATGAATCCCCTAAAGATGAATCCCCTAGAGATGACCCCTCTAGAGATGACCCCTCTAAAGATGACCTCCCCTAGAGATGACCCTTCTAGAGATGAATCCCCTAAAGATGAATCCCCTAGAGATGACCCCTCTAAAGATGACCCCTCTAGAGATGACCTCCCCTACAGATGACCCCCTGCTCCCACCCCTCTGCACCGCCCCTGTCACCCCTCACCGCAGCCCGGCTCCCCCCGGGACACACCCGGAAAGCCTCGGGGCGCAGCCCGGCGCTGGGGATGCGGTTGAGGCGGGCGTCCAGGCGGACGATGCTGCGGGGCAGCTCGGGCAGCGCCGTCAGGCGGTTCTCGGGCAGCAGCAGCTCCTGCAGGCTGGGCAGCAGCCGGAACGCGTCCGCGTCCGCCCACGAGATGGAATTGCTGCTCAGGTCGATGCGCCTCAGCTTCTCTGAGGGGAGGAGGTGACGAGGGACAAAGCCAGGGCGGTTCATTCCCCTCGTTCCCCGCTCCAAATCCTGGTTTTTTTCCTTTGCCCCGATGATGATTTTTGCTTTTCGTGCATTTTTCATATACTCGTAGCTCTGTAGACTGCTATTATTTAGCTCCTTAACTAAATCTCGGGCTTTTCCCGCCCTTTCTCTCAGATTTTAGGACAACGAGCTGACCTTCTAAACACATTCCTAAATATTGCTCAGTCTTATTCCAAGCACGGGACCCACAGTAAGGGATCACAAGAAGTGGGGCTGACCCAAGGGTGAGACAACTGAATCCCCTATCAGATGTACCCATTAAAAATCCTAATTAATTAACAAATCACAAAACTGTAGAAATTCCCTTCCGGCTGTGCCCATCGCCAGTGGGAATCTTCCAATAAAACTCTGATTTTCAACTCCCTTTTTCTAACACTGCTGCGAGGGGGTTTTTCTCTCTGGGTTACGGGTGACCCCGACCTACCGAGCCCTCTGAAGTCGCTGGCACGGATGGCACCGATGCGGTTGAAGCGGGCGTACAGGTACGTGGTGTCCGGGGGCAGCGCCGGGATGTGCTCCAGGTCGGCGTCGTCGCAGTACACGGAGGTGCCGAGGCACAGGCAGAGCAGGCAGCTGGGCAGCCCTGGGGGTGCAGAGTCAGCCCTGGGCATGGAAAGCATCCCCGACCCCACAAAGTACCCCCAGAAGAGCGGGAGGTGCCATGAGGATATGGAACTGGGACACCCAGAGTTGTCACAGCCCTCAGACCCCACAAAATACCCCCAGAACAGCAGGAGGTGACCACCCTGCCATGAGGACATGGAACTGGGACACCCAGAGCTGTCACAGCCCCCTGACCCCACAAAATACCCCCAGAACAGGGGGAGGAGGTGCCCACCCTGCCATGAGGACGTGAATCTGTGACACCCAGAGTTGTCACAGCCCTCAGACCCCACAAAATATCCCCAGAACAGCGGGAGGTGCCCACCCTGCCATGGGGATGTGGATCTGTGACACCCAGAGCTGTCACAGCCCCCCGACCCCACAAAATACCCCCAGAACAGCAGGAGGTGCCCACCCTGCCATGAGGACATGGATCTGGGACACCCAGAGCTGTCACAGCCCCCTGACCCCACAAAATACCCCCAGAACAGGGGGAGGAGGTGCCCACCCCACCCACACTCTGGGGACACGGAGTTTGTGACACCCAGAGCTGTCACAGCCCCGTCATCATCCAGGGGAGGGCCAGAAACTCCCAGCCGAAGGATCTGTTAATAAACGAGCTGCTCGGGATCAAATCCCTCCTGCAGGAGAAGGGGAGATTAAAGCTCCCAAATTCGGCTTTTTACACCCAGGGCTCTCCTGGCCCCCTTAATTTTCCCACCGGAGGAAACAGAACTCAAGGAAAGGGGTTTGGGTCAAGAAAAATCTGTCCCAGCTGCCCCCAAAAACTCCAGCACGGGGTGGCAGGAGGGGTAAAACCGAGCCCACCGCCCCGCCCTGATCCACCCTCCTCTCCCCCAGCTCCACCCCACTCTCCCCAGAGGCTCCCCATCCCTTGGAGGGGGACTTCAAAGCAGCTCAGCACCAATTTCCCTTCACCTCCCACTTAATTTGTCCTGGTCTGGAGCGACAGGAAAGGAATAAAGATATTTATGCCTCGCTCCAGGATTTTAATTGTCACTAATCTAATTGCTACTCTTGTCCCTGTGCTCATTGAAGCGTCACTGCTTTGCTGGAGTTCATTTTTTTCGCAGAAATTGCTCTCTCTGCAGCCCTCCTCCCTCGCCGTGTGAGCAGACTCAGCCCCAAAACCCTGCAAAGAGCTGCTGGCAGCACAAGAATTCCCTCTTTTTCCCCCCAAAACTCCACCCCTGTGATGTGGGGATGCATCCCAAGAGAACTCAACTCACCCTGCCTGGGGATGGGTTCTGGGGGAACGGGACCAGCACCGCTCGGGGGCTGCAGTTTTGGGGTTCCAGCCGTGGTTTCACCCCGGTCTGGGAGGCTTTTGGGGTCCTTGGGGCGAGGAGCCAAGGTGCCAACCTCGATCTGCAAACAGAGCCGGGGTGTGAGGGTGGGCAGCTTGTCCCCCTCCGGGGTGGGTGGCACCGGTCCGGGGCCACAGGCGCTGGGTTTGGGTTATTAATTCCTTCTTGGAAAGCTCTCCAAGCTCTCCAGGAAACTCCCCCGTCCTCTTTGCCCAGAGGGATGAAGGAATCCTCTCGTCCAGCGCTGGCAGGGGACAAAGAGCTGGCAGAGGTTTGGCTCGGGCAAAACCTTTCCCAGCACTGGGAGAGCTGCCAGGGCTGCTGGTGCCAAGGCTGCTCCTCCTGCGGTGCCGCATCCGTCCCTGGCACCAAATCCCTGTCCCGGGATGCACCCAGGGGCTCTCCTGCATCCCCCTCACCTTCGGGGCAAGGTCCCCGTAGTCGTAGAGCTCCTCGTAGTTGCTCAGGTCCAGGATCTCGCCGTAGTTATCCAAGGTCAGGTCGTAGTTGTCCAAATCCAGGTTTTCATAGAGGGTCAGGTCAGCTTTGGGCTTCTCCGCCTTCCTCCTCTCCTGGGCTGGGACAGCCCAAAGTGTCCCCAGGCACATGCTGGCCACGCCCAGCCAGCCCAGGGGACACATCCTGCGCCTGGCCAGGGTCACGGAGCCGAGGGATGGGGCCTGGAATGGTCACCAAGCGCTGGAAGCAGCGAGGGAAGGGATGCGGGGCCGGGATGTGGCGGAGCCAGCCCCGGTGGGGGGGACAGGGAGCCGCCGGCCCCGGGGACGCTTGGTGGCCCTTTTCTTTCAGCCCATTTCACGCTCGGCTGTGCAGGAGAGGCCTCGCCGGTGTGGCGAGGGGGTCGGGAAGTGGAGAGGGGTCGGGAGGTGATGAGGGGGTCAGGAAGTGGGGAGGGGGTCAGGATCCCGCTTGTGGCGATCGGTGGAACTGGTCAGTAGCCCAACAACCCCAGCAGCCGAGGAGAACCAGCCCCAGGAGCCCCGGAACTGCTGCTCCCCGCCTCTGCTCCCACATCCAGGTCTAAATCCCGGGATCCTGCTTTTCCAACATCCTTGGGGGGATCAGCGGCCGCAGGATCCGTGTGGCTGCACGGGGACACCCCCAGTCCTGGCAGCGCCACATCCAAACCCTCCAGGGCCCATTCCCGCAGGACAATTCCCTCCCTCCGGGCTGCACCCCCATGGGACACCCAGGGCAGAGCAAGGGGAGGGTCCCGGCCCCCTCCAGCCTCTCCCAACCCAAATCCCAAATCCACCACCCAGCCCAGAGTTTTTTCACCCCGTCCTGAGGATACTGTTCCCGAATTCCTCCTGGTTTCCCCCGGATCAGCCCTTTCCCAGTACTCTGAGCCCCCCCCAGACCCTCCCATCCCCCAGCTCCGGGGGGCTCTGGAGGAGCCAAAGGAAGCCGGCACAGACGTACCCCCTGTCCCTCCTCCTCCTCCTCCTCGGCGTGCAGAGCCCCGCTCGGCTCCGGGGGCTGGGGAAGCGGTGGGGAAGCGCTGGAGGGCTTTTAATGCACGGAGAGGAGGAGGAGGGGGCTGCTCTCGGGGGTCTGGCGGGGACAGGCGGGATGCGGCCAATCAAACCCGCGGTGCCCCGCTGGGACTTTATATTGTCCCCACGGCGAGCCGGCCCCGGTGGTGGCTCTGCTCCAACAGGCCGAGCTGGGGCTGAGAGGGGCGGGATGGGGCGGGATCGGACGGGGAGTGAGCGGTGCCCCCTGCCCTGGTGTCCCCACGGGCGGTGGGACAGAGCCAGCGCCATCCCTGCCCCAGGTGGTGCCACCAGAGAGGGATTCCCGCCTGTGTCCAGCCCCAGGGGTGCCCCAAAGCACCAGGGGTGGTCACCTCAGTGACCAGCCCAGCCCAGGGTTTGGGGGGGCTGCGCCGACCCCCCCCCCCCCCAGCCGATGGATGGGGACATTCAGCTCACACACCCCAATTCCCCTCCCGGAGGGGCTCAGCACCCCAAACCTTCACACTCTGGGGTGGTTTGGGGTTTTTTGGGGGAGGGGGCGGCAGTGTGGGTGCAGCGGGGGGTCAGCACTGCTCCCCTCATTGGGCACACCCCGGGGGGGGGGGGTGGGGGGCAGGAGCGACCCCTTGATGCCCCCACACAGGGCTCATCTCGGGGGGTCACGACCCTCCTGGGGGGTGTCACCGCCAGGGCTGGGACACTCCGGGACGGGCAGGGTGGGCACGGCAGCCCCTCCTGGGCAGCCTCGTGCCCACCCACGGCCGCGAAAACGTTCCCGTCGCCACCGGCGCATCGCCCCCCACGCACCCACCCTGCCGGAGCACCCATCTGCTCGCGGGGCGGCCGGGGACACCCCCGCAGCCCCCCCAGCCCCCCGTGGGCATCCACAGCCCCCAGCCCACGGCGAGTCCCCCCTCCCCACCCGCGGCCCCGCTCAGCACGGAGCTGCCGCTAAGCTTCGTTAAGCCCCTCATTAGGCGGCTCGGTGGCCACCGTGACGGAGGCGATGTGGCAGCTGGGGGGGCGTCAGCGCTGCCGGGGGGCGGCTGCTGAGATGGCAAAGGCTGGGCTGGCCCAGGGTCCCCAGGGCAGTGGGGTCCCCGAGGGTGAAGGGTCCCCTGAGGATGAAGGGGTCCCCAGGGCAGTGGGGGGGTGAGGGGTCCCCAGGCCGAAGGGGTCCCCGAGGTGAGGGGACCCCGAGGCTGAAGGGGTCCCCCAGGACAGTGGGGTCCCCAAGGGTGAAAGGTCCCTAAGGGTGAAGGGTCCCCAAGGGCAGTGGGGGGCTGAGGGGTCCCCGAGGGTGAAGGGATCCCCCAGGACAGTGGGGTCCCTGAGGGTGAAGGGATCCCCAGGACAGTGGGGTCCCCGAGGGTGAAGGGGTCCCCAGGACAGTGGGGTCCCCCAAGAGTGAAGGGTCCCCCGAGGGTGAAGGGTCCCCAGGACAGTGGGGTCTTCGGGGTCTTTGCTTTGCTGTCCCGGCCCAGTCAATGATGTCCTGTCCTTGTCCCCCCAGGCAGCAGCCCCCCCTTGTCGCCCCTCAGCATTGCCTGCACTGACAGTGTCACCTGAAGGGTCCCTGCGCCCCCAGGACCATCCCAAAGCTCTCTGAGTGCCCAGCAAACCCCAAAGGGTCGGTGCCAACCCTCTCAGTGCAGGAGGGCCCTGCTCAGCACCCACAAATGGGGCTGGGGGACCATCAGCTGCAAGGGGGATTGATGGGAGCCAGAATTCCCCCTATTCCCAATCCCTGGGGGATCCAGCCCCTTCCCAGCACTGGGAACAGCAGCTGAGGAGCCCCCACCCCTCTTGGCCCCACTAACGAGGGGGTCTCAGCCTTCCCTGTGACCCCACAGGAGCAGCATCCCACTCTCAGAGCCCCACTCCCGCTCCCATGGGGACACCGAAGCTTTGCAGGGAGCAAGAACCGGTTTGGGGTTCTCATCTCCCTGTGGGAGACAGATCTGACTTCCCCAGGGAGGGAAAACACCCCTGGGAGCGGGGGATTCACGCGCTGGTTACGAAACAGCGGGATTTTGGGGGGCGGGTGGGTGCCTGCGCCTGCTCTGCGCACCATGAACGCACACAAACCCTGCCGGGAGCGGCCCCCCGCCTCATCCCACATCCTCACACCTTCTCCCACACCCGTCCTCCCTCTCCGCTCGGGATTCACGTGGGGAGAGCAGCAGCAGGAGCGGGTTTTGGGGACGGGCAGAAGGAGCAGCCGCTGCCGCCGCCCACCCCGCTCGTGCGGGAACACGCGCAGCCCGAGCCCCGCCACGGATCCCCCCTTCCCCGTGCGTTCCCTGAGGATCCTCCCTGCTGCTCCCGCCGGGAAAATCACCCCGGGGAGGTTTGTAGGGCTTCCCCCGGTGCCATGGGGGCAGCTCGTGGTTGTCAGCGATGCTCAGGGCCCCAGGGGCTGCAGCCAAGATGAGGCTCTCCTAATTAGCAGGGATGCTCGTTAGGGCATGAACCTGGCCAGTACCAGGTGTGACACCAGCTTTGACACCAGAGCTGTGAGCCCAACCCATCAAAACCCTGGTTTGGGGTCAAGGGACCTTAAATCCCATCCCATCCCATGGGCAGGGACACTTCCCATTATCCCAGGTTGCTCCAATCTGGCCTTGGACGCTTCCAGGGATGGGGCAGCCACAGATTCTCCGGGAATTCCAGCCCAACCCCTCCCCACCCTCCCAGCCAAGAATTCCTCCCCAAATCCAGCACCACTAAACCCCCAACACCCCCAACACCCCAAAACGTTGGGGAAGTTGCCTCCAGGCGAGGAAATTTTGCTCCTGGATGTGGCAGCACCTGAGGAAGGCGAGGATGGATCGGGGAGAGGCTCGGGGTCCCTTGTGAATGATTTTATTTCCACTGCTGCGGGGAGTGGGAGTGAAAATCCCATGAAGTTGCTGGGTCGGGAGGTACACGTGGCTCTAGGAATATCTGTACATTCTACCAGTCTATATACACATCATATAAATACATCCAGGGGGCTTCCATCCGGGTTTAGGGCTGGATCCTGTCCCACCCAACTGCAGGGAGAGCCCGAAAGGAGATTTTATGGTCAGGAAGAAACCTCCTTCATTAGCACGGGGTTTTAATGAATGGAAAAAGGGGGAGCATCCCTGTGCCATCCCCGGGGAGAAGGACACGGTGCCCGTCCGTGGCCGTCCCGGGAAGGGTCAGTTCTGCTGAAAGGAGCTTTCTTTGGTTTATTTAATGCTCGTTGCAGTTGGATTTTGAATTTTTTTTTTTTTCCCCTTTTTTCTCCCTCTGATGCTCGGCCTTTAAATCCAAATCCTGAGACTCGGGAAGAAAAGAAGAGAATAATCCCCCCAAAACCCGGACACCCTATAAATGCAGGTACAGCTATCAAAGGGGGAAGCGATACATGTGAGGACGGGGAAGAGAAGGGATAAAAATAGCTCTTCCAAAGGGTAATTCTTCCCTTTTCTTCTCCCTTCCTTTTATTTCTAATAAAAAAAAAAGGCAAAACCCGGTCATGTGGGATTGGCTCCGGAGAGAAACTGAGCCGTGGATGTGGCCCTGAATCCTCAGAGCTCAGTGGGAAGGATGCAGGATTTTGGGATGAAGCTGTGAGCCCATGGATGTGCCCTCGATCCCAGATTTCACAGGGGAGTGCGCAGGATTTTGGGATGGGGCTGTGGGCCCTGCATCCCCCCAGCTCAGAGGGAAGGATTCAGGATGGGGCTGTGATCCCATGGATGTGGATGCAGAACGCTGGGATGCGGCTGTGGCCCCATGGATCGGCGCTGGGATGGGGGATTTGAAGCCGGGAAGGAGCCGAGGGGGATGCGGGAAGGCGTGGCCCACACCGGGCGCAGGATCCAGGGGCAGGACACCCTCCCTGCTCCATCCCGGCAAACGCCCAGCTCCAGGAGGGATTTAGATCCTCCTCCAGAAAAACGTGGAGCCAAAGCCCTCCAGAAGGTCCCAGGTGACAGGAGCATGTCCCCATTCCCTGGGGTGCCGCTCTGGCCACGATCCGCAGCTGCCTCATTCCCAGATCCATCCTCCGGATCCATCCTCCCTCCGCTCCCAGGGATCCCACCCGCGTGGCACCGCCCATCCCCGCTCCCCCAACCCACCGGGAATCATCCTTAGGGACACCGTCAGGGAGCAGGGACACGCCCCGAGCCCGGCAGCTCCATCCGAACCGAATCCAACCCTCTGGAACTCCGCTGGGTGGGGACGGGAGAGGCGGAGGCGGTTCTGGGCTCAGCCTGGGGGCCAAGGACCGGCCGCTGTGACCTCGGGTGGCAGCTGGGACACGGCGCTGTCCTGCAGAGAGCGGTCCCCAAGGAGCCACGAGTGTCCCTGCAGCGGGGGGGAAAGGGGGAAAAGGGGAGAGGGATGGAGGCGGGGAGTGAGCGGGGGGAGAGGGAGGAGAGAGGGTCCCGCGTGTCCAACGCCGCCGGGAGTGGGGGGAAATGTCCGAGCAAAGCCGGGCCTGGGAGAGGCAGGGCTGGGCTAAAACACCACGGACTGCAGGAGGCGGAAACACAGCATCAGGTCCAGCGGGATTGGGGGCTTCAGGAGGTTCCCGTCCAGCCGCAGGTAGCGGAGCCGGGGGACACTGTCCAGGTCGGAGGGCGAGAAATCCTGGATGGACACCAGCGAGGTGGGGCAGATCTGCGTGCCGTTGATTTCTGTGGAGAGGAGAGGAACGGCGGGATGCCCGTTAGGGAAAAGGGAATGTGGAGAGGGATTCTTGAGCCCCCCGCTGTTGTTGAAGCTCAAATTGGGGTTGTTTTGCTACCAAAAGGGTCAATCCCAGGCTGTTCCCGAAGCCCCAGCGAGAGGAAAGATCTAGCTTTTGATCAGGAGCGAAGCAGGTCACGTTCCTCCGGATGCGGTGGCATTCCGGAGAGAAAAAGGGATCATCCCCCTCCCGGAACCTGCCGAGCCAGCCCCGAGCTTCCCAAAAAAACATCAAGGAATCCCGCTCCAGCCCTGTCACGCCGGAGATGACGTCAGCACCCGGCTCGTTGCTCGCCTCTGGAATTCCACTATATGGGACAAAAACACCGGGATTCTGATGTCAGCACCCGGCTCTGGGGATGGAAACCTTCTGAAAACTGGGGAAAACAGGCGAGGAAAAGCTGGGCCAGAGCGTGTGTGGGATTTCTCTCCATGGGAAACGCCGGCAGGATCGGGATGCTGGGGATGTGGGAAGCCAGCAGGAGTCACCACCTGCATCCCAAGGTCCCCCCCGGCTCAGATTTGATGGTGTTTGATTGAAATTCAGATTAACGAGGGTTGGAGCCAGATGTGATCGCAGCAGGGTCCTGGAGCTCTGACAGCGGGAACATCTGGGGAGACCAGGAATCCTGGAATCCTGGGATGGTTTGGGTGGGAAGGGACCGTAAAGCTCACCCAGTGCCGCCCCCGCCAAGGGCAGGGACACCTTCCACCATCCCAGGGTGCTCCAACCCAGCTCTGGATACTCCCAGGGATGGGGCAGCCACAGCTCCTCTGGGAATTCCATCCCAGCCCCTCACCTCTCTCCCAGAGCAGAATTCCTTCCCAATATCCCACCCATCCCTGCCCTCTGGCAGTGGGAAGCCATTCCCTGTGTCCTGTCCCTCCATCCCTCATCCCAAGTCCCTCTCCAGCTCTCCTGGAGCCCCTTTAGGCCCTGGAAATCTGAATTGGAATGCAGTGGGATTCTGTCTCCTCCTCTGTGCTCGCTGTGCTTCCACACATCCCAGGCTCCTCTCCCATGGAATTGCAGCTGGATTTCCCTGGAATGGCCCTGGCTGCTCTGCCTCCATGGCAGCCTCCTTCTCCCCGCTCCTTCCCCGCACGGCTCCGCTCGGGAGCAGAGCCGGGTGATTTCCTCACCATCCCGAGCCGTGTGTTTGGCGTCTGTTCCTAAAATACGCGCCCAGACTCTTCTTAAATATCCTGAATTTTGCCAGGGAAAGAGCCCTTCCCAGAGCAGGTGGCCCCGAAGACGACAACCAGGACAAGTCCTGCAGCACCGGGGGGATTCCACTCCGCTCCTCCCCTTCCACCCAGGTCCTCCCTCCACCCTTGTAGCTCCCAGCTCATCCCACCGCCGCTGAGGGGATCACATCCCACCGGGCGAGAAACGACCTTTCCAAGGTTTTTCTCCCCAAAAACCACCCCAGAGACCCCACCCAAGCAGCGGGACTCACTCTCGATGGAGTTGTTGTTCAGGTAGAGGTGCTCCAGCTTGGCGCTGATGAAGGGCACGTTGGTGAGCTTGTTGTGGGCCAGGTGCAGCACCAGCAGGTTGGTGAGGTTGAAGGAATTTTTGGGCAGCCCCTTATCCGAGATCTGGTTGTAGTTGAGCCGGATGAAGGCCAGGTTGGGAAACTCCTTGAAATAATCGCTGGGGATGTCCTCAATGTTGTTCCTGTCCAGGAAGAGCTGGTGGATGGCGCTGGGCACACCGGGGGGCATCTTCCTCAGGATGTTGTGGGCCAGGTTGAGCTGCATGAGGTTCTTGAGCCCCTTGAAGGTGTTCTTGTTGAAGACGCCGTCGCTCAGCTTGTTGTGGTGCAGGTCCAGCAGCACCAGGTTCTCCAGCTTGTTGAAGACACCGGCGGGGATCTTGGAGATCTGGTTCCTGCTGAGCCGCAGCTGCTCCAGGTTGGGCGGCAGGAAGGCGGGCACCTCCTTCAGCTGGTTCCTCTCCATGTAGAGGAAGATGAGGTTTTCCAGCTTCTCCAGCACCCTCCTGTCCACCTTGCGGATGCGGTTGTTGTCCAGGTTGACCCATTTGAGGCCGGTGGCGTTGCGGAAGGACTCCTCGGGCAGGTCGGCGATGAAGTTGTTCTGCAGGTACAGGTAGTGGATGCGGGGCGGGATCACCGGCACCGTGCGCAGGTTGCGGCTGTCGCAGTACAGCGCCGACGGGAAGTCCGGCGGGCAGTAGCATTCCCGAGGGCAGTCGGGGAACACGGATGGAGGGCCCGGAGGGAGGGGAGGCGGCAGCTCCGTGGGCTCCACGGGCTCCTCGAAGGGCGCGGGCGGCCGGGTGGGTCTGCGGGGGGGTTTGCGCCGCTGCGCGCTCGCCGCCGGCACCAGCGCGAGCACGAGTGGGAGAAGCAACGCCAGGGCCACCTTCATGGTCCAGGAGTTTTCCTGAGGGGAGGCAAAGAGAGGGGGTTGGGAAGGGGCTGGTTGAGGAATTGTCGCCTCCCCGCTGCTGGCGTGCAGGGATTTGTCCCTTTGTCACCTCCCTTCCGCTCTCCTTCCCTTTGGAAGTCGTCCTCAAATCCAACCCCTCTCCAGGGCAGGAGTCCATGAGGTCCCTATCCCTGGCTCATCATTATCCATGGAATTCCTCTCCCTTGCTCGTTGTTATCCATGGGATCCCCCCCCTACCTCAACCATTATCCATGGGATCCCTCTCTCTCATTCACCATTATCCATGGAATCCCTCTGGCTGGCTCACCATTATCCATGGAATCCCTCTGGCTCACCACTATCCATGGGATCCCTCTCTCAATTCACCATATCCATGGAATTCCTCTGCCTGCCTCACCAGTATCCATGGAATCCCTCTCTCTCATTCACCATTATCCATGGAATCCCTCTGGCTCACCATTATCCATGGGATCCCTCCCTGCCTCACCATTATCCATGGGATCCCTCTCTCTCATTCACCATTATCCATGGGATCCCTCTGGCTCACCATTATCCATGGGATCCCTCCCTGCCTCACCATTATCCATGGGATCCCTCTCTCTCATTCACCATTATCCATTAAATTCCTATCCCTGGCTCACCATTAGCCATGGAATTCCTCTCTCAGGCTCACCAATATCCATGAGATCCCTCTCTCATTCACCATTATCCCCGGGATCCTCCCTCTGCCTCACCGTTATCCATGGGGAATGTTGGTTTTGGTTCAATCTGGGGTTTTATTCCGTTTTTCCACCGACCCTCCCTGGAGAACACTTCCATCCTCTCTTCCTGAAGGATGGATCAGCCCTTCAGACACCTTGAGGGATTGGGCTTCATTTGGCACTCGAGCCAGCGAATCAGTGATTCCGCAGGAAATTGGCTGCGGAAAAGCGTCAGGAATCCGGCAGCGGTTAATGGGGCAGGAGAGGTGGATGGCCCCAGGAGGAAGAACAGCCCCTGGGATGAAAAGGGCGTTCCAAAGTCGGAACACCGGAGGGGTTGGGATCCACAGCTCCCTGTGCTGCCCACAGAACCCATCCAGCCCCTCCAGTCCCATTGATTATTTGGGAAGAGACACAGTGGGAGATTGGGAGGGATCAGGCGAGGTCTGTGTGCCCCAAGCCAGGGAGTTTCTCCTGGACATCATCCCTGGTCACCTCTCCCTCTTCTCTGGGTCCTTATCCTCCTGTCCCATCCCTGCTCCTCCCTGGAACAGCAAGTTCCTTGATCATCCTGGCCAGATTTTCCGGGAATTCTCCGGCTGCTGCCTCGGAGGATGGAGGGATCCAGCAGAGGAGCTCCCCGTGCAGGAGGTGTTTGGATGCTCCCACATTCCCCAGCTGGAGCAGGCCGGGATCGGGGTGGGATTCCTGGGCACAGACCTTGGGGGGCTCTCCAGGCTTTTCCCGGTGGGATTCATCACCCCGGCGGGATCAGAGCCCAGCTGGATGCAGGGCAAGGCAGAGGGAGGGTGGGAAGGGGAGTGGAGACAGAGGAGAGGGAGGAAAATGAGGAAAACCAGAGGAAGAAGGGGAAATGGAAGGGAAAGTGCTGCCGGGATGGGAGAAGCCTTCGGTGTTGCCGGAGCTGCTGGTGCCAATTTTAGAGGGAAATCAGGCACTTCCAGCTCCCCCACCCAGCACAGCAGAGTGGGATTCACTGCCCATCTTCCCTTTCCTGACCATTTCCATCTCTCCCCACATCTGGAGCCCCCAATTTCCATCATCCCTGGAGGGGGAAAAGCCCCCACCCAACCTGGGAACCGCAGGGACGGGGCCGCACCAACCCCCTGTTGCTTCCCGGCGGGATCTGCATCCCACCCTGGACGGGCCACCCGCTTCCAGGGCCGCCTCTGCCAACCCGGCTCCCTTTGAAGCCATTGCGTGCTTTCCTGAGGCTCCAAGGAATTGACTTTCTCCAGGAAAAGATCCCGTTCTCGCTCCCCCCTGCGGGCCCAGCCTGCTCCTCCTGGCTCCCATCTGGCTCTGGTTAACCCCGCACGCCTCCCGAGCCGGCTGCTTTCCATCAGGGCTCTGGCATCTCGCTGGGGGAAGGGAGGAGCAGGGAAGGAGCCAGCGGAGCCCAAAGCTGCCGGATCCTGATCCTGCGGCAGGTCCTGGTTGGGGATGGACGCGCTCCTGTCCCCCCATTCCGGATTCGGTGTCCGGAGAACGGGAAAATCCGTGACAGGGGTGTGTTTGTGCAGTGCCCTTCCTGTTCCTCCAGCATCCCATTCCGTCAGCATTCCGCTCCTTTCCCAGCCACAGCACATGGATCTTGCTCCACGTTGTCCCAGAGCTTTCCATGAGGTCCCAGAGATTTCCATGGGGTTTTTCCTCTGCTCCAGAACCTGAATTTTAATCCCCACGAACTCCTGAGGGAGCGGCGGGGGCTGAGGGCTGAGTTTGGCCTGGTGAGGAGGGGAGGAAGCAGCTGGGACATGATATTCCAGCTGGGAGGTGATATCCCAGATGGGAGCTGATATTCCATCCAGGACACAATATTCCAGCCAGGACACGCTGTGATCCAGGTGTTGGATCCGCTCAGGCCGCCCAGCAATGCCCCGGCAGGGCAGGGGACAGGGCAGCGCTGTCACCCCGCTGGCATCAGGAGCTGCCTGAGCCTGCCCCGTCCCCTCCGCACGAGGATTTGACATCCCAGATGTTCGGGGACTCGGCACAGAGCGGGAACAGCCACCAGAGCCAGGAATCCCGGCTGGAGAGTGACGGCATCCTGTGGGATTTTGTCGGCACAGACGGGAAGTGGCGGGAGGCGGACGCGGCCCCTTTTATCCACAGCACATCCCCGCGGGGACTGTCCCAGCTCCGTGGCACCGCCACCGCCCTCCTCTGATGCCGGTCCCCAGCCTGCCTGGGGGAAGCAGGACCCACTTCTAAGCAAACTGCAGGAAACCAGTGACATTCCCAAAAAAACAGGGATGCAACGAGCCCGAGGCCACCATAAGCGTCACAATCGTCTCCAACCCTCTGGAAGGTTCCAAGCCAGCTCTCCCCGGACCTGGAACATTTGGAAGTCTGTTCTCCATCCAGTTGGATTTACTGGCGTGAGTGCCAGGAGCCAAATTCCCAAATCCCACCCCCTGATCCTGCAGGAGCAGCGACCAGAGCTCCAGCACAGCCAACCTCCCCTCCCGAGCTTTGCCGTCGCTCCCGACGGACGGCACAGCTCCGATTCCAGCTGCCCACAAGGAATCCGAGCCACTGGAACAAAGTTAAGTCATGGAGCAACGCAGGAATTCAGGAAACCGAGGGCCTGGCGTGGAAAAAAGGCTCAATTCATGGATAAAACCAGTCCTGACACCTCCCGAGCCGCTGAGCTTGGCCTGGCTGCAAGGCCGAGGCACCCAACAGATGCCGGGGTTTTTCCCAGAAGGAGGCAGCTGCTTCCTCAGCCATCCCCCTTTACAATGGACAAAAAACCCCCCCGGTGCAACAGCTGGAAATTCCAGCCCCGAATGCCACTGGGGTTTGCTTTGCACATAGTTTCTCTTCCCTGCATCCCAGTAACCCCCAGCTCCCAGCAGCGCCGGCTGCCAGCCCCGGGATGGGCGCCAAGGGCAGGGAGAAGCCGCCAGCCCAGGGCGAGAAGGAGCCGTGCAAAGGTCACCGGGGGGGGGATTTGTCACCATCAGAGGTCCCCGCGCTGCCCCTCGGGTGCTTCCTGCAGCAGTGAGGGGAGCAGGGAGCAGCTGGATCCGGATATTTGTCCAAGATCTGCTCCCGCGGAGGGATAAAGGGAATTTTAGCTCTGGGAGAGGGAGGGAAAGCTGGAGCAGAGCCCCATTCCAGCTCGTTGTTAGCTCCTCTCACACCGTCCCTCAATTCCCGTCATTCCTGGTGGGGAAAAAGCCCCCTCCCCGCCTGGGAACGGGAATGTTGGAGGAGAACAAGGAGAGCGAGATAAAAATAACCACAAGGATCCGGCAAAGCGCCTTCCTTGGCTTCACTCGCGTCCAACAGCGCTCGTGGCTCTGCAAGAGCCTGGCCCAACACGGAGCTCGTCCTCCAGCGGCTCTGGAGCGCTGGGAATCGTGGAAAAGAGGGCGGGCAGCCAGGCTGTCACCCAGGGGTCCCCTGGGAGGTGCAGCCCTGATGCAATCACCCCGCGGTTCTCGCCCTTTCCCAGCCCTTTCCCAGCCCTTTCCCAGCCCTTTCCCAGAGAGCAGCGGAGCCGGGCTGGAGCCGGGACTTGGTCCCGCCGCATTCCCGCTGGGAAGGCGCTGTGTCCATGAGGGGCTGGGTGACACCCGCCAGGCTCAGCCAGGGCACGGCGACAACAGCGCGGGGCTCCTGCGTGCCAGGAGCGATGCCACAGTCCCCGGGATCCTTCCCAAAGGCTCATCCCGCCCTCTGCCCCCTCCTCCGGCAGCAGCGCCCGTGGGAAGGCGGCCCTGGCAGGGAGCACCTTCCCGCTGCCTTCTCCCTGTCAGCAATTCCTCCCTCCCTGCGTGTCCCGACCCTTCCCAGCGCCGCTCCCGGCTCGGATCCCGCTGCCACACGCAGCGGGAATGGCTGGACAGGGACAAAAGCGAATCCCGGCAGGAGCCGCTGCCAAAGCGCCGCCGGCCCGGACCCCACACGCGCCCCGCTCCCCCCTCCCACTCCACGCAGCAGCCTCGCCCCACTCCGCTTTTCCCTCAGGGTGGGAAGCGGCTCCGACGCCTCGTTCCCTCCTCTCCAGCCTCTTCCAAGGGCAGAGGAAACCTCCCACGGCTGCGCTTTTATCTCTCCCCGGCTGGAAGCGCTGATCCCTCATTCCCCCGGGAGCAGCGACAGCATTCCCGCATTCTGGCTGTCCCGGGAAAGGGCGCTGCGCTTCCCGGGTGGCAGCTCTGGGATGCCACGGGGGCCACACGAGGCAGGGCCGGGATCGCGGGATCCTAGGGAAGTTCCCGAGCCCCTCACGTGCCGCGCGCTTCGCCCGCAGCGCCGGGGGGATGAATTCCCATGTTTCACTTCGGAGCTGCTTTTCCCTAAACCTCTCCAGCCGGCGGGGAAGGGCAGGTTTGGGATGAGCCTCTTCCAAGCAACAAAAAGCCTTTTCCCAGGATTTCGGCGATCATTTCCCGGTTGTTCCTCCCATCGTCTCCTGCCCGAGCGGGGACAAAGAGCGGGCTCCAAACGGGACCTTCACTTTGGGGGGCGCGGGGAGGGGGCTGCACCTCCCCGCCCACCTGGAGCTGAGCTGGCTCCGGGCAGGAAAAGTGGGATTGAATTCCCTGGGAATGCTCGGTGCGGTGCAGGCAGGAGAGACGGGCTTTACCAGCTACATTTTGGGCTGAAACGCAGCCCGCTGGAAGTGGCCCTGGAGCTGTCGGGCTGCTCGCTCCCACCTCGCTCCGGTCCTCTCCGAAATTCCCTGTTCCCAGTCCGGCACGGGGAGACGGGAGCAGCCCCCCAGAGCCACTCCAAGCCCCGTCCGTCTCCGCAGCCCCTGCCCCAGGCAGGACGAGGTGCCCCGATGTCCCCGGAGGTGACATTCCTGGTGGCATTCCTGGCTCCGGAGGGGTCCTTTCCCCTCTCAGCCTCTCCCTTTCCTTGCTTGTTTTCCCTTCTTCTTCCCAAGGCTGGAGATTGCCCCGGGCATGGCTGGGGCTGTGCAGCTCCCAGGGCTCCCCCAGTTCTGGCCCCCGACGCCCCCAGTTTGGGCTTTGCAGCCCCCCCGACCCTCCCAGTTTGGCTGCTGAGCGGAACGTGCTGAGGTTTTGGGGTGTGGGGGAGCACAGGTGGAGTGGGGGACACACAAAGGGTCCCCCCAAAAAGCGCCTGGCAGTGGCCGCAGCGCTGTCACACCCCCGGGACTTCCCTGTGACCCCACAGCCCCCAAAACCCCCCCGTTCTCCACCCCACGCCGAGAGAAACTCCTGCAGCCGGAGCAGAGGGAGAGAACAAAGACTCCCGAGCGCTGCAGGACAGAAGAACCAAGAGGAGAGGGGGGAAAAGAGGGAGAACAGATGTTTTTTGGGATGGAAGGGAGGCTGGAGAGGGCAGGAGCGTGGCGGCGTCCTGGGTGGGAGGCTCAGGCGAGGTGAGAAGAGCCCGGGGGGGAAACACCTGCCCAGAGCTTACCTGTGCGCACCTCTCCCTCCTCCTGCCTCTCTTAATCCCCAGCACAAGTTTCTCTCTGGCTTCTCTCTCCCTCCTCCTCCTCCTCCTCCACCTCCTCCTCCTCCTCCTCCTCGAGCGAGCCCGGTCGGGGCGCGGGGGTTTTGTTGCTGGGAGCGGTGGGAGCGCGGGGGGCGGAGGGCTGGGAGGGCTGGGAGCACTGGGAGGGCTGGGAGCACTGGGAGGGCTGCGAGCGAGGCACGGTGACAACAATCACGTCTTTCTCTGGCAGCCGAGCACGGCGGGCTCGGCGCACACGCGGCTCTGGCGCTCGGCAACAATTCCTCCTCCTCCTCCTCCCCCTCCTCCCGCTGCTCCTTGTTTCAAAACAAAGCTAATTAATCACTGCAATAAGCCCTGCCCTCGCTTTCCCAGGAGCGGGAGTTCGGGATGGAGTTTTCCAGCGGGTGGCTGTCCCCTGTCACCACCCAGAGGGACCCCCAGCTGTGCCCACATCCCGATTTCCCCGGCCCCCGGGGCCGCCTGGCAGATGGAAAATGGGATGCAGGGGTTGGTTTGCTGCCAGCTGTGATGAGCTTTAATTGAAACCCTGGTGGCGCTTCGTGGCGCCAGGGAGGGTGACACAGTGGTGGCATGAGAGGAGTGTCCCTGCCCAGGGGACACCGGGTTTCGCACCCAGGGGACACGGCCAGGAAGGCTCAGAGGGGACATTTCTGCTCCAAAAGGGACGGGGTTTTGTCCCCCGGGGGCTCAGAAGAACCCGGGACCTGTTGCGTGTTCAGAGCTCTGGGGGGTCCCGGGGGGCACAGCAGCTCCCCAGCCCTGGGAACGGCTCCCCCACAGCCATCCCGATCCCGGAATCCCTGGGATGTGGGATCCAGGGGGGCACAGCAGCTCCCCAGCCCTGGGAACGGCTCCCCCACAGCCATCCCGATCCCGGAATCCCTGGGATGTGGGATCCAGGGGGGCACAGCAGCTCCCCAGCCCTGGGAACGGCTCCCCCACAGCCATCCCGATCCCGGAATCCCTGGGATGTGGGATCCAGGGGGGCACAGCAGCTCCCCAGCCCTGGGAACGGCTCCCCCACATCCATCCCGATCCCGGAATCCCTGGGATGTGGGATCCCGGGGTCCCTTCCCTCCCTCCCCACCATCCCCCTCTCTCCATCTGCAGCGGGGGCCGGGAAACCTGAGCTGCTTTGGCTCCTCGAAATCCCAATCCCGACCCTGCCAGGGGCTGGCAGCCGCCCAGGAGGGGCTGCTCCTGCCCTTCCACACGGGGCTGGCAGCCGAAACCGGAGCTTTTCCCAAAAATTCTCACTCCCTGGACTGCCCCATTTTGCCTTAAATTGATTTATTCCCAACATGGGGCTTTTCCTGGTACTCCAAAACCGAGGGATTGCTCCTTGCTGAGTGCCTGGGGCAGGATGATCCCAGGGCACAGCCTCTCCTGGATCCTGAAATCCAGCAGGTAGCTGGAGTGGGGGCCAGGAAAACGGGATCAAGGGGACCCACGGAGGAATTTCAGGCTGTTTAAACAAAAACTCGGGATGGAGCCTGGAGTTTGCCGGCTGGAAAAGGACCAGGATCAATAGGGAAAGGAGACGCTGTTTAGAATGATGTGCTGCTTGGAATTTGATGCTAATTCCTTTAGAAACCGCTCCAAAAGTCCCCGAATCCATGGGGACATGTTCCATGGGAGTTTTTCTTTCCCTGCTGATTTCCAGCTGCTCCCCGGGCATGGAAATTGGGAGAAATTGAGGCACCAAACGGGGCCGTTCCTGCACAAAAGCGACGCCAGGCACGGAAAGGTGTCACATCCCAGACCTTTTCCATGCTCTGCCCGACCCATGGAGCCACTCCCATCCCGGGAAAGCTCCAAATTTGGGAGGCACCGAACCCTCCCGGCGCTTCTGCTCTCAGCCAGGGCACTCGGTTTGTTGAATTTTCTCCCTGCAGGAATTCCTTCCCCGCCGCGTCCAAGTTTCGGATCCACCTTCAAAGGCGCCCTTTTACATTTTTCAAACCTCGGACGTGGCTCCGGGCACCGATTTTTCCATGTCTGGAGCAAATTCCGGCCCTGCTCTTGCAGGGAAAGGGGGTGCCCGGGGTGCCCGGGGTGGCCCCCGCCTCGGGGACAGCGCGGTTCTGGTGGCCCCATGAGGATTTTCAGCCGTCCCCGCTCCCCCGGTGCCACATCCCGGTGGTTGGTCCCCTTTTGCGGGTCACTGGTCACTCTGGCCATTCACTGGTCACTCTGGCCATGCCCTGGTCATTTCGGCTATTCACTGGTCACTCTGGCCATCTTCTGGTTGTTCTGGCCATGCCCTGGTCATTTTGGGCATTCCATGGTCATCTTGGGCATTCCATGGTCACTCTGGCCACACCCTGGTCATTTTGGCCATTCCATGGTCACTCTGGCCATTCCCTGGCCACTCTGGCCATGTTCTGGTCATTCTGGTCATGCCCTGGTCACTCTGGTCGTGCCCTGGTCACTCTGGCCATGCCCTGGTCATTTCGGCCATTCACTGGTCACTCTGGCCATCTTCTGGTTGTTCTGGCCATGCCCTGGTCATTTTGGGCATTCCATGGTCATCTTGGGCATTCCATGGTCACTCTGGCCATTTTCTGGCCACTCTGGCCATGCCCTGGTCACTCTGGCCATGCCCTGGTCATTTCAGCCATTCACTGGTCACTCTGGCCGTGTTCTGGTCATTTTGGCCATGCCCTGGTCACTCTGGCCCTGCCCTAGCCACTCTGGCTATTCCCTCATCATTTTGGGCATTCCCTGGTCATTTTGGCCATTCCATGGTCATTCTGGCCACGCCCTGGTCATTTTGGCCATTTCATGGTCACTCTGGCCATTCCCTGGCCACTCTGGCCATGTTCTGGTCATTCTGGTCATGCCCTGGTAACTCCGGCCATGTTCTGGTCACTCTGGCCATGCCCTGGTCATTTTGGCTATTCACTGGTCACTCTGGCCATGTTCTGGTCATTCTGGCCATGCCCTGGTCATTTTGGCCATTCCATGGTCATCTTGGGCATTCCATGGTCACTCTGGCCATTTTCTGGCCACTCTGGCCATGCCCTGGTCACTCTGGCCATGCCCTGGTCATTTCAGCCATTCACTGGTCACTCTGGCCATGTTCTGGTCATTTTGGCCATGCCCTGGTCACTCTGGCCCTGCCCTGGCCACTCTGGCCATTCCCTCATCATTTTGGGCATTCCCTGGTCATTTTGGCCATTCCATGGTCACTCTGGCCACGCCCTGGTCATTTTGGCCATTCCATGGTCACTCTGGCCATTCCCTGGCCACTCTGGCCATGTTCTGGTCATTCTGGTCATGCCCTGGTAACTCCGGCCGTGTTCTGGTCACTCTGGCCATGCCCTGGTCATTTCAGCCATTCACTGGTCACTCTGGCCATGTTCTGGTCACTCTGGCCATGCCCTGGTCATTTTGGCCATTCACTGGTCACTCTGGCCATGTTCTGGTCACTCCAGCCATGCCCTGGTCACTCCAGCCATTCCCTCATCATTTTGGGCATTCCCTGGTCATTTTGGCCATTCCATGGTCACTCCGGCCATCCCAAACTTAGGAAAGCCGGACAATTCCTCAGGAATATTGGCTCAAAAACATTGTTTTGGCCCAGGGAGGTGATGATTCCTGGTGTTATCCCTGTCCCGCTTGGTGCCACACAACCATTTCTGGATCCATTTCTGGATCTTTCTGAGGCCCAGATCTTCAAAATTCCCTCCGGAGAGCTAAAAAAATTTCAATTTCAGAATGGGAAAGAGAAAAAAAAACAGGAGGAAAAGCTGGAAAAAGGCAAATTTGGGGTGGTTGGCAACAAAACCTCCGAGCCTCGGAGCTCTCCACGGGAAGGGAACACAAAGGGAGCGCAGGGATCCCCCCAAAAGGATGCCTGGAAGTTTGGGATGGCCCCATCCCCGCAGGATGCGGTGGGGAGGGGCCGTGCCGCCCTTCCCGGGGCGTTCCCGGTGGTGCCAGGCTGGAAAATCCCGGTCAGCTTCCCCCCAGATCCCGCTCCTGCCCAGCCCCGCGGCCCCTCCGGGAGCTCCGGCAGCCCCCGCACGTCCAGAGGGCCGGGCCGGCGTCACCGGGAGCCCGGGAGAAGCTCTTGGCTCCGGGAAAAGCTCTGGAGTGGGAAGTGAGCGAAGGGGAAAAGAATTCCGGGCTGCAACGCGCGGATCCCGACTCATGCGGCCGGGATGGATCCGTGGGGAGCTTCCCCCGCTCCGGCTGCACGTGGGGAGGGGGAACAGATCCCTGCCCACCTTCCCATCCCTAAAAACAGCCGGGAATGTGGTGTGGAAGGTGCTGGAGCAAAGCTGGCCCGGTCCCAGAGCACTCCAGAGGCGCCGGGATTTGGGAATTCAGCTCGGGCTCGGTGTGACTTTGGTTATCCCAGCAGGGGCAGGGAGGAGAAGCAGGAATTCCGTGCAGATTCCAGCCATCCCAAAAACCCATCCCTCCTTCCCAGGCCTCTCCATCCATCCCTGAGCATCCCTGAGCCTGGAGCAGGATCCCTGAGGATCCCAGGACGTGCAGCTTCCCAGCCCAGCTGGCCACAGGCCGGGCCAGGCTGAACAGGACAAGTTTTCCTCATTCCAAGTGGGAAAAGCAGCCAAAGGAGCTGATCCCGGTCCCGGTCAGGTGTTTAAAGGACAGAGGGAAAACAAGGAATAGCCCTGGATGGAGCTTGGCTGCTGCTCTGGTCGTGAAATCCATGGGAAAAGCTCCCTGGAGAAGAGGCTGAGTGTCCGAGCTGGGAGCTGTGGGGACAGGGGAGGGTTGGGAATGAGGGGAAAGGTTTGGGAATGGGAGAGATGGGGTTGGGAATGGGAGGGGTTGGGAATGAGGAGGTTTGGGAATGGGAATGGGGTTGGGAATGGGAGGATT
This sequence comes from Aphelocoma coerulescens, assembly GCF_041296385.1. Classification (NCBI taxonomy): domain Eukaryota; kingdom Metazoa; phylum Chordata; class Aves; order Passeriformes; family Corvidae; genus Aphelocoma; species Aphelocoma coerulescens. Next base: position 5,515,255 of record NC_091039.1, on the reverse strand, counting down.
TGGGAATGAGGGAGGAGGTTTGGGAATGGGAATGGGGTTGGGAATGGGAGGGTTTGGGAATGAGGGAGGAGGTTTGGGAATGGGAATGGGGTTGGGAATGGGAGGGTTTGGGAATGGGAGGGTTTGGGAATGGAAGGGAAGGGTTGGGAATGGGAGGGTTTGGGAATGAGGGGAAAGGTGAAGGGTTTGGGAATGGGAGGGTTTGGGAATGTAAGGGATGGGGTTGGGAATGGAAGGGTTTGGGAATGGGAGGGTTTGGGAATGAGGGGAAAGGTGAAGGGTTTGGGAATGGAAGGGACGGGGTTTTGGGAATTGGAAGAGTTTGGGAATGGAGAAGGGTTGGGAATGGGAGGGAAAGGTCTGGGCATGGAAAGGTTTGGGAATGGAAAGGGAGGGTCAGGAAATGAAGACGGGAAGGGTTTGGGAATGGGGAGGAAAGGTTTGGGATGAAAAACTCCGGCTCACACCCCCACATCCCCCAGTTTGAGCCCCAGACTGGGAGAATTCCCATTCCCAAGGGTTCCCTGCGCCTCCCACAGCAGCAGCAGCCGCTCCATCCCCCCCAGTGTGGGGAGGGAAGGGCTGAACTGGGAGCACTGGGCCGAGACCCCACACACCGGGACAGCCCCGGGGAGCTCCCTGCGACCGGGAGCGGCCGTGGGGGCACCGCACCCCTGGCACCGGCGCTGCCGGCGGGGTGGCCCCGGCCCCACCAACCCCCCAAATCCTCCCTGAGCCCCCCGAACGCTCCCGGAACCCCAAATGCTCCCTGAGGTCCCAAACCCTCCCTGAACCCCAAACCCTCCCTGAACCCCAAACCCTCCCTGCACCCCAAACCCTCCCTGAACCCCAAACCCTCTCTGCACCCCAAACCCTCCCTGCACCCCAAACCGTCCCTGCATTCCTCAATCTCCCCCGAACCCCAAACGCTCCCTGAGGTCCCAAACCCTCCCTGCACCCCTTAAAACCCCCCTGAGCCCCCAAACCCTCCCTGCCGCCCCCAAACCTTCCCTGAGCACCCCAAACCCTCCCTGAGCCCTCAACCCCACCCTGCACACCCCAAATCCTCCCTGAGCCCTCCAAATCTTCCCCCCAAACTTTCCCCAATCCCCCAAACCCTCCCTGAACCCCCAAACCCCCCTGAAACTCCCAAACCCTCTCGGACTCCCAAACCCCCCCAGAACCCCAAACCCTCCCAGAGCACCCCAAACCCCCTGAGCACCCCAAACCCCCCCAGAACCCCAAACCCTCCCAGAGCACCCCAACCCCCCCCAAAACTGCCCTCCTTGAACCCCCAAACACCCTCTGAGCCCCCAAACCTTCCCTGAGCTCCCTGAACCCCCAAACCCTCCCTGAACCCCCAAATACCCCAGAACCCCAAAGTCTCCCTGCACCCCCCAACCCCCCTGAGCACCCCAACCCCCCCCAGAACCCCAAACCCTCCCTGCGCCCCCCCCCCAAACCTTCCCTGAGCCCTCAAACCCTTCCCGAACCCCCAAATCCCACCCCCGGCCCCCTCCCCGCTGCCCCGCGGCCGCTTTAAGCGCAGGGAGGGATCCCGGCCACACCAAACCTCGCATTTCTGGCGGATGAAATCATCCCGCTCCTTTCTCCCAGGGAGACAAGTCCAGAATCCCGGGTTTTTTTTTCCACCAGGAGCTGGGAAACTGGGAATTATCACTCATAAAGTGGGGAGGGGGAAAAAAAAAATCCCTAAATTCCCTTTATTTAGCCCCAGGCATTGCCTGACAATGGGGCAGGAATAAGTTCAGCCGTTCCAGAGGGGAAAGGGGCACCGGAATTCCCACTGGATGAATGGGATGAATCCCACAGAATTTGGCCCAGCACTTCCTGTGTGGGAGCAGCAGCACCAGGAGTGGGGAAACCGGGAATCACCACTGAAAAAGTGGGGAAAAATCCTGGAATTCCCTTTATGCAGCCCCAGGCTTTGCCTGAAAATGGGGCAGCACCTTCGGGGGGGGGGGGGGGGGGGGGGAGGGGAAACAGAATTTGGCCAAATATCCCGAAATCCCTCAGCTCCCGCCCCAGGGAATCGAGTGCTGCAGATGAAATCTCATCCCTAAAAATTCCAGTGAAATCTCATCCCTAAAAACAGCCTCCATTTCTCACCGAGGGCTTTGCTGAAGGTAAAAATAGGAGGGAAATGTTTTGATTGTATTTTTAAAAAAAAAACAAACCCTAAAATTGGATGGATCCGATGTTTCCTTCAGCTCCGAAGGGAGATTTTTCCAAAGGTTCTGTTCCCCTGTTTTTGTATTATTTTGGAGCAGAAAAAAAAAGCGGAATGTGGGCCCTTTCCAGCGAAAATGAAACCCCGGGGCTTGTCCAGCTCCGCTGCTCTCCCTCTGCTTTTCCAATGGGATCATCTGGGAATGGCAAAGGTGGGACACGGAAGCTGCCGGGATGGGGATTTCGGGATGGCAGAGCCCGAAATCACAGCTGGGAGTTGAAAATCCCGGCTTGGTCCAAATTCCAGAGGCCCCAGCGGTTCATGGATCCATCCCAGGTCGGGATCCAGGTTTGTTTTATTGGGAATGGTTTTGTTTCCAGCTCTGGCTGTAAACTCTTCCCTGGAAAAGGGAAGGGAATGAAGGTGAAGAAATGGAGCTCCTCCCGTTTTTCCCACCTCGTTTTGCTCCATCCATCCCAGCCACAGCCTCCCGATTCCCACTTTTCCTCTCCGCTGGAATATCTTTCCCCTCTTTCCTGTTTTTCCAGGTGATCCGGGGTGAGAGGGAGCAGCTGCTGTCCCTGGGAACAGGGACTACCAGATCCCATATCCAGGAGAATTTTGGGCTCTTGCCAGGAATTCCAGGCCAGGTTCAGTGAGGGGAGAGCAGCTCAGGTTCTCCAAGCAAGCAGCTTCCAATTATTCCCAATTATTCCCAGTTATTCCCTCGGATGGGTGCAGGAATAACTCTGAGCCTGGGAGAGTTATGGATGGGGATGACGGAGCAGCAGGGATGGGGATGTGTGAAGGATGGGATAAAACGGGATTTTTTTTGGAGTTTTCATGGAGAATCTGGGAATTCGGATCCCTCTTGGTCAAGCCCTGCACCGAGGCGGCTCCCAGGGATCAGGGAAGGAAGGAAGGGATTAGGGAGACGCCTCCGCAGGATTTGGGATTCTTCATCCCTCATCCCCACCCTCAACAGGGACAGGGGATGGGGAAGCTGGGACTGGGATAAAACGGGATTTTTTGGGGGTTTCCTGGAGAATCTGGGAATGCAGATGAGGGAGGGACGAAGGGAGGGAGGAAGGAACCTCCACAGAATTTGGGATCTGGGACTGGGATAAAACGGGGTTTTTTGGAGGTTTCCTGGAGAATCTGGGAATGCAGATGAGGGAGGGAGGGAGGGAGGAACCTCCGCAGGATTTGGGATCTGGCGCTGGAGGCAGCTGGGAAGTTCTGGATTCATCCCTCATCCCTTCACCTCTTCACTCACTCCAAACCCAAAGCCTGGGGGACACCTGGCAGCCCCTGCCACCCTCCAGGAGCCGGAGCAGCTTCATCCCTGCATCCCTGCATCCCTGCATCCCTGCATCCCTGCATCCCTGCATCCCTGCCTCCCCGCATTCCCGCATCCCGGCCCATCCCGGGCTCCGGGGGTTAACTCCCGGCGCTGGTGACTCAGAGCGTTCGGCCGCAGCCGCAGGAGCTGAGTAATTCCCGTCTCCGCGGAGGTCACCGCGCCTCCTCCTCTCCTCCTGCCTCACTCACGCGGCTCCTTCCCACTCTCCCAGCGCAGCCCGGACCCTCCTCTCCTCCCTTGCCTCCTTTGAACACCCTGGCTATTCATTATCTGAATTATTTTAATTGTTTTAATTACTGCCGGTAATTACCGCAGCTCCTGGCAGTGGCTGCTCGTCCCACCGGCCTCCAGCTCCCATCCAAGGGAGCCTCCACAATCCTCGCTCCCTGCCCTTCCCAGGACATCCATCGCTCCCTGCTCCCAGCTCGAGCCCCCAGATCGCGGCATTCCCAGAGGAAAAAAAAAAAAACAACTGGATTTATTTGGATTTATTCCCGACAAATCCACAGAATCCCTGAGTTTGGTGGCTGTCCCTCTGATCCCGAGCCCTTGGCATCCAGGCAGGTGCCAGGGTGTCCCCACAGGTGACAAACAGGGAGCAGGGCAAATAATCCCGGCAAAACCCGCGTTTAAAGCACTTCAGCTCCCGAGGAATCGGCATTCCCAGGTTGTATTCCCAGGTTTTATCCCCAGGTTCCTACAAGGCACCGGGGCAGCCACAACGACTTCGCTGCCTTTAATCAAATCCCTTCATTAGGTTCTTTAATTAGCAGGGGAGCTCTGGGAGCTCTCCCGGAAGGAATTTGTGGCAGAGCCATTAAGGCCCAATTAATCCGAGTTTAATCATCGGGAGCCTCCTTAAACCTTCCCCACTTCCCCCTTTAAACCTTCCCCGCTGGCCCCGCTGACCCTCGGCCACCCCAGGCCAGGGGACACTTCCCTGGAGGTGCCAGAAGGGGTGGGGGTGGTCCAGGCACCCCCTCGGAGCATCCCCCGGCTCTCCCATTCCAGGGAATTCCCGCAGCTGGTCCCGCAGGGATGGAGGAGGGAGGTGCTGAGCCCCGCCGGCTGTGGGGGGCACAGGAAAAGGATCAGGGGAGCAGGGGAAAGGCTCCTCATGCCAAAAAAAACCCAAATTAATCGGGGTTTGCCCGGGGAGGGGGCAGGTTCCGGCTTCCAGGTTCCGCCGGGAGCTGGAGCCGTTTCATTCCATGGCTTTTATCCCCGTTTCCCACCCGTTTTTCACCTCGGGACAGTGACAATAACTCAGGAGCGGGGACTGTGACCCACTCGCCACCCCCGAGGTGGCCCCGGGGCTGGGCTGGGAGCCCCGGGACGTCTCGCCAGGGCCGAGGGAACCTTTTTTTTATCCAGGGAATTGCAATCCCAGCTGGCACCCGCGGGATAACGGGGCTGCGGCCAGAGAGCGGGGTCAGCTCGAGGGGCTCCTGCCAGCGCCGCGCTTGGGCTGAGCTCAGCCCTCCCTAAACCACAGGCACTGCCAAAATCCTTGGAAAAGCTGCGATTAGAGCTGACATAACCCCTTCCCCCCCAAAAAAAACCCAACCAAAATCGGGGACCTCTCACAGCTCTCTGCTATTCCAGGGTCTCTTCCAGATGGATTTGCTTTGCATTTTCCGAACTTCTGGGCCTTTTGTGCTTCCTGTGGATTTTTCTAACCCCTCTGTCCTCTCTGGAATTTGCAAATCCTCCCAGCCCGGCATCCTTGGAGGGTTTTGTGTTATTTCCTCCCTCGTTCCCCAGGCCCAGTAAACAGCCGGTCCCACAGGCCACCTCCGGCCCTGCACTATCCATCTTCCCGGGATTTCAGAGCCCTGAAAATCCTCGGATGGACACGCAAAGATTTCCACAACAAATCCCAGCCCGTGGACCGCGGGCATGACTAAAAATCCTCCGGACAAGACTCCAACCTCACCCGGTGCCGCTCCCTGCTGTCCCAGGTGTCCCCAAATCCCAGGAAAGCTCCAGCCTGGGGTGAAGACCTTCCCTGGGTCATCAGACTTGGAAAACAGCTGGAATTTCTGGCTGGAGGTGCAAATTTCCATCCCGAAGGAGCAGAGTTGGAGCAGCTCAGGGCGTTTGGTCACTCCCCGGCCAACGCCATCGCTGTCCCTCAGCTGCTGCTCATCCTACACCTGGGAATTCCGGCCTCAGGTGTTTGAGGTGCCTTTCCTCGGATGTCCCCAACCTCAGCCACATCCCCTTTCCCAGCTCCCTGCATCCCCGAGCCCCATCCCTTGGGAATTCGCTCCTGTGGCCCTCAGGCTCCAAGGAAACCTCGGCAAGGAGTCAAAGCCACATCCACCGGCCTCATCCCACGTCTTCCTGTCCTTTTCCCCTTCCCAAGGGACAATCCCAGCAGCATCCCTCACCTCATCCCACCCCCAGGAGCCGAGATCAGGCAGGAATTTCCTGGATGCTCTTTCCCTGTCCTGCTGTGTCCCTGAGGGAGCTGCAGCCTCAGAGCCCTGCCAGCCCTTCCACTCCAACATTTCATCCCAAATCCAGAGCTCCAGGCTGGAAAAGGAGCATCTTCCTGCTTCCCTCTGCCCGGGGAGTCCGGCTCATCCTTCAGCACTGCACAATCCCTTTGACTGAGGGAGAAGCGGAGCTGCCAATCCCATAAAATCAGCTGTCAGGAGCCTTCCCGGGAGCTGCTGTCCTCCAGCCATGCCCATCCCGTGTTTTCCAGAGGCTGGAGCAGATCCAGAGCAAATCCCGGGATCCTCAGCACGCTCTGCCGCAGCGGCACCATCCCAAATTCTGTTCCCAATGCGGGGATGCCAAATTGCAGCGGGGCCAAAAAGGGGATTGACCCCAAAACGGGGACGCGCTGCAGCCCGGGAGGGGACAGCCCCGGTGGTGTCACCTGGGGCGTTTGGGGACAGGGACGGAGGGCGGGACAGGGACAGAGGAGCACAAACCCTTCCCCGCTCGCCCAGGGACCCCTCGCAGGGACCCTCCCGCGGGTGGCACAGCCCGTGGTGGCATCAGGGACATCGGGAGTGGGAGCTGAGCACCCACCCAGCCCTGGAGCCGGTCCTGGGCCGCGGCCAACCCGCCCTGCTCTGGCCCGGGATAAACACCCCGGTTCCCGGGATAAACGCCCCAGTTCTCGGGATAAACCCCTCTCTGACCCGGGATAAACGCCCCGGTTCCTGGGATAAACCCTGCTCTGGCCCGGGATAAACGCCCCGGTTCCCGGGATAAACGCCCCAGTTCTCGGGATAAACCCCTCTCTGACCCGGGATAAACGCCCTGGTTCCTGGGATAAACCCTGCTCTGACCCGGGATAAACACCCCAGTTCCTGGGATAAACCCTGCTCTGGCCCGGGATAAACGCCCCGGTTCCCGGGATAAACGCCGCTCTGACCCGGGATAAACCCCGGTTCCCGGGACAACGGCCGGGCCCGGATCCCTTCCAGGCTGTCCCGGAGCCGCCGCTGCCCCGACACCTCCTCCCTCCCTCCCTCCCTCCCTCCCTCTCCCCGTGACGGCTCCAGTGAAAGGAATCTGGAAAGCTCCCGGGAGCCGCGGCTCCACTGTTCCCAAATGTCAGGTGGAGGTGGAGGCGCAGGAAGTGTTTTCATCCCCGAGGCATCCGCGCCGCTGCTTCCAGATGCTCCGGGAGCTGCTCCCGAGGCCTCCCAGGATCCATCCCTCCTGCCTGGGCATGCTCCAGGCCCTTTCCCGCAGCCCCCAGAGCGGGAAAAGGGATGGAGCAGCTAGAAAAGGATCGCGGGTTCCCGTTCCTTGAGAAAGCACCAAAGCCTGCCCGGAACAAGGAAGGTTCCAGGAGGGAAGGGGAGGCACCGGCAGCCGGTGCTGGATGGATGGGTGGAAATCTGCATCCATCTCCCTCTGGAAAGAGGATCCAGCATCCCCCAGAAGGGTTGTGGGGCTGGGAGAGGGAAGGAGAGGGACAGGGAAAGGAGAGGAGAGGGGAGAAGGTGGCAGGTGCCCCCTGTTTGTTTTCCAGCTCTTTGCCGGAGCTGCAGGAATCCATCCCGCTGGAAGAGCCTTGTTTTTCTCGGAGGAAATGAGACAGCGCTGCTTTAATAGGAAATCAAAACACATCAAATAAAGGGAAAGCGAGACAGGCCTGGAAAAAAGCGGAGCCGTCCAGATGTGTCTCGCCAGCAGCCCCGACACTGCCAGGGGCTCCGGCGGCTGCGCGGCC